>NC_135666.1:16230143-16830143 GCF_964188315.1 Podarcis muralis
ACCTCCCACTGATTTCAGCAGGATTTGTTTCCTTGTTGGTATGTGGAATGGAGATTGTAGCTGATATTGACATTATTTGTTTGTTTCATTCTCTCTCTCTCTCTCTCTCTCTCTCTCTCTCACACACACACACACACACACACTTACTGTTCATCTGATAAACTGTAAGCCACTTTAGGCACACTTTTATGGGAAAATGACATAGAAATAAACAGATGGGTGGTGGAGGTGATAATAATAATAATATCAGAAGGGAGGGAGAATGCATGCTTTTCATGCAGAAGGCTCCAGCATTTTCAAAGAGGACTGGGAAAGATTCCTGACAGAAACCTTGGACAGCACCTGCCACTTATTGTTGGCAATACAAGATAGATGAATAATCTGCATTGTACACAGTAGATTCCGATGACTAAGTCACTTAAATGTCACAGATGGAGTCCAGGGAGAAAATAAATCCTGGTAACAATTTAACGGGCAAACTTGAACAAAAACTGGGTATAAACTGAGCAGAAAGGCACAAGGCGTCTTAGGCCCTGCTTATTTAACTTATATGCAGAATTCATCATGCGAAAGGCTGGACTGGATGAATCCCAAGCCGGAAAAAAGATTGCCAGAAGAAATATCAACAACCTCAGGTATGCAGATGACACAACCTTGAAGGCAGAAAGCGAGGAGGAATTAAATAACCTTTTAATGAGGGTGAAAGAGGAGAGCGCAAAACATGGTCTGAAGCTCAACATCAAAAAAACTAAGATCATGGCCACTGTTCCCATCACCCCCTGGCAAATAAAAGGGAAGAAATTGAGGCAGTGAGAGAGTTTACTTTCTTGGGTTCCATGATCACTGCAGATGGCGACAGCAGTCACAAAATTAAAATACGCCTGCTTCTTGGGAGAAAAGCAACGACAAACTTAAAAAGGTAAAGGTAAAGGGACCCCTGACCATTAGGTCCAGTTGTGACCGACTCTGGGATTGCGGCGCTCATCTTGCTTTATTGGCCGAGGGAGCCGGCGTACAGCTTCCACGTCGTGTGGCCAGCATGACTAAGCCGCTTCTGGCGAAAGCAGAGCAGCGCACGGAAACACCGTTTACCTTCCCGACGGAGCGGTACCTATTTATCTACTTGCACTTTGATGTGCTTTCAAACTGCTAGGTTGGCAGGAGCAGGGACTGAGCAACGGGAGCTCACCCCGTTGTGGGGATTCGAACCGCCGACCTTCTGATTGGCAAGTCCTAGGCTCTGTGGTTTAACCCATAGCGCCACCTGCTTAGACAGCATTTAATTGGACATTTAAATGCATTATCTATTGCATTTATACCCTACTTTTTCTGCAAGGAAGCCAGGGCTCGGCACATGATCATTTGCCCCCCTTCATTCTCACAACAACCCTGTGTGGTATGTCAGACTGACACAACTGAGTGGGGATTTGAAATTCAGTCTCCCTAGTCCTCCTCTATCCATAACACCAATGAAAACAACTGCCTGGGGGATTTAAGAAAGTTAAACTGAAAGTGATCCTGATAAAAATAAATTAAAATTGCAAATCTCACTAGCAAGTAGTGGACTTAGAAACAAGTTAACTTCCCCCCTTTTTTTATTAGACTACCATACATTGGTTGCTGTGGAGAAAATGACATTTCTGAAAATCTGAAGCCTGCAGACAAAAGATAGTATTTTACTCAAGCGTCGGCATGATAACAGTGATAGTAAATCTGGCGTTTGAAGTGCTGAACATGAAAACCCCTCAAAGAAGGAGGTTCTTTATTTTTCTCCATGGGCTTTACCTAATACACCTCTGTGACTCAGGGTGAGATAAACATGGAGTTGAGTCTATAGCCAAGACAGTGCTGTGCCTATTTACATCACAGCATTATCTCATAGCTTCAAGTTGCCCATCCAGTGCATATATTGATCTGCAGGCCACAGCTTCCCAATAGTTCTGAGGCTCACCAAAAAGCGTGATGGGACTGCACTCAATTAATATTTCAGGTTACAATGTGCAGTTAAGAAAACAACATGAGTTTTTGACCAAAGGAAGGAAGGAAAAGTATCAGGGTAGGTGAATTATAATAGTCATTTGCCTGCAATCTGATGATAATTCTTCATTCAGCACCATAATCACGTGTGCTTCTCTTTTCCCTCCTCTGCTGAAAAACATTGGCCAAATAAGACCCAGATTCAAATCCCCACCTTACTGTTTACAGACACTTGTCCAGCCATTAACATCCATATTTTTTGGGGGAAAGATAAGGCATGGGGAAAGCTGGCCAACATTAACCAAAGGTGGGCCAACCATAAGGTGGGGAAATGACTCAGAAATTGATAATTTAAACCAGTGTTTCCCAACCTTGTGCCTCCAGCTGTTTTTGAACTACAACTCCCATCATCCCTGACTAGCAAGACCAGTGGCAAGGGATGATGGGAATTGTAGTCCAAAAACAGCTGGAGGCACAAGGTTGGGAAACACTGATTTAAACCATCAGTGGGGAATCTCAGGCCTTGTGGCCCAATGCAACTCCCCAAACCTCTCCATCTGGATCTCAGGACTGTCATGAGACCACACACACACTCGCCAGCCACACCTCCTCTCCCCAGACCTCGCTGCTCACTGGCTTTGCTTCACACCCTACTTGAGTGTTGGGTCTGGCTGGGATGTGTCCTTGTACTCAGGGGTGTGCAAATGTGTGTAGAAACTAGTCTACTCTTTGAATGGGAAACTTGCATTTGTTGTTCCACCCTCTAACACCAGCCACCACTGGCATGTGGACCTCAGAAGGTGGCCCAGCAGGAACTGAAATATGGTCTCTACCACTGATATAAATAAATCAGGGAGGGCAAGCTGGAAGGGTTTTTTTTTTTATTTTATTTAGTAAAGTATTTGATTTCTTAATTATTTATTTACTGCATTTATATCCTGCAGGGCCTCCAAGGTGCTCATAGACTACATACTTTCTCCCTCCCGCTTCCATTTTATCATCATAACAACCCCATTAGGCTGAGACAAAAGTGACTAGCTCAAGGTCAGTCTGTAAGCCTGAATGGGGATTCAAACCTGAGTACACCACCTCTAACCAGTGCACCACACTGCCTCTCTAGATGAGGAATGTCAAGTGAATGATGCAGGGTAACTTTCCAATTCAGAATTATTCTGAGTATGCAAGGAACACCCATCATGGAAAGATGCATTTGTAACATTGAGATTCTCCTCTCCTCTGTAAAATAAGATAATTCTGTCCTGGATCTTCTCTGCCCTTAAGGGCAGAACTGTTTCATATGCCACCTGGTTCATCAAATGCCCTAGAAAGAATATTTATCTGTAATTACATAGCAGGAAGTTGCTAAGCAATGTGTAATGCATTTCACACGGCGCTCTATCCTAGGTATCTAACACGGGAGAAACACTGTCCGTTTTTTTGTTGCCTGGGCACCTTTTTATTTGCCTTTCAGTAAACCTCCAGATTTTCTTAGCATCAAAGTTATGTTTGGCCATCGATTACCGGAGGGATTATGAGGCACAAAGTGACAATTACGAATTGAGATAAGAATGGGAAACATTTTGAAGAGACTTGTTAATGCATTACTTGAGGGCGAAAGAGGTAGACTGTAGAATATAAAAGAAGCCATGAATTCTCTACAAGTGTTGCTGTATTCTAAATTTCTTACAGCTCTGCAAGAGAGAGAGGGAGCATGCATACATTGTTTTCAGTAACTCTTGCAATTTAAACTTATTTTCTTTCTGGGTAATTACCATTCGGTTGCTGCAACACTGTAGTTAACTTTCACACTTCATTCTTGTTCTGCTGAATAAAAGTCTGTCGGTGAAAGGTTAGTCTTATTGCCATCAACATGCTGTATCCAATCACAGTGAATTAACTGTCCACTCTCATCCCTCAGAAGCCCAGCAAGTGAAAAGCATATAATTAATCTGAGATATGTTGTTGTTGTTTCGTCGTCTTAGTCGTGTTGGACTCCCCGTGACCCCATGAACCAGAGCAGGCCTTGGAAAGGCTCACTTTCTTCTCAAAGCTTCTCCTTTTTTATGTCCATGGAGTTTTCTTGGCAAAATACTGGAGTGGTCTGCCAGTTCCTTCTCCAGGTGGATCACACTGAAATTGCTTGCAGTGATGACCAGCATAGAAATCTCTCTCTCTCTCTCTCTCTCTCTCTCTCTCTCTCTCTCACACACACACACACACACACACACGATCTATCTATCATCTATCTATCTATCATCTGTCTATCATCTATCATCTATCTATCTATCTATCTATCTATCTATCTATCTATCTATCTATCATCCATCTATCTATCTATCTATATCTATCATCTATCTATATCTATCTATCTATCTATCTATCTATCTATCTATCTATCTATCTATCTATCATCTATCTATCTATCTATCTATCTATCTATCTATCTATCTCTATCTATCTCTATCTATCTATCATCTATCTATCTATCTATCTATCTATCTATCTATCTATCTATCTCTATCATCTATATCTATCTATCATCTAATCTATCTTCTATCTATCTATATCTATCTATCATCTATCTATCATCTATCTATCATCTATCTATCTTGTATATATATATATATGTGTGTGTGTGTGTGTGTGTGTGTGTGTGTGTGTGAGAGAGAGAGAGAGAGAGAGAGAGAGAGAGAGAGAGAGAGAGAGATATTTCTATGCCGGTCACCACTGCAAGCAATTTCAGTTGCCAACCTCTGAATTTAATAGTGAATGGTTCAGATAACACAGAATAAACCTTTTGACTTGTGCTCCAGGCGTCTTGGGAGTCCTTGGAATCAAGCCTGGCCCCAGTGATTTGCCGGATCTGGCAATGGCCAAGGCCCCTAGAGCTCAGAAGGACCCCTCACTGGTTTGGCCTGCCACCCACCCCTTCACCCAAAGGGCTTGGGTGGTGGGGTGCTTTGCTTGAGAGTCAAACTACCCACTGGTTACTTATGAATCTTTCAGCAGCCTTTCCTGACCTGGTGTGCTCCATTTGGCATGGACTCCAGCTCCCATGAGCCCCAGCCAGCCAATGGCCAATAGTCCAAGATTTGTAGCCCAGCAACATCTGGAGGGTACTAGGTCTGGGGAGACTGCTTTATAGCATGCAAATTATTCAGTTATTCATGATATTGTGTATCCATGATCAGAAAGGCTGTGTAAGCCACTCTGAAGATCTTCTTAGGAAGAGAGCAATCAAAGAGCAAACAAGTCTCATTTTTTCGTCTTTATAAAAATCACATAATATTCACTTCCACAGTCCAGTTTCTAACTCTTCTCAATCACACGGACATGTACAAATCTCATACGGAATGCCATTAGATGTGCCGTGTGTAATGCCATTAGATCATATTGTTAGGCTTCAGAAAAATTCAGAAGGCGGATTAGAAATGATGATTCTCAAATAGTTCTCCACATGTCAGAATACGGACAGCCTGAAATGGTCTAATTATGAAGGCTGAATGCTACGCGTCCCACTGGCATACTGTGGTTTTCAAATGAAGTAGAAATTCTGAAATATATTCCTTCTGCATTTTATGTGCGACATTGCTGTGCATGGGCCAGCTACTCTCATAGAAACATTGAACCTGCTCTAGATTTTCTTTGCATAATATTGATTAACTATGTTTTTAATATTTTTTAAATTAATGTTAATGGGTGTTTTTTTGTTGTTGTTAATCTATATAAAACCAGTCTTTGAGTGAATCCTACGTGTGTTTTAGAGCACTGGTTCCCAATTAACTAAGTACAGTGGTACCTCAGGTTACATACGCTTCAGGTTACAGACTCTGCTAACCCAGAAATAGTGCTTCAGGTTAAGTATTTGCTTCAGGATGAGAACAGAAATCAGGCTTTGGTGGCGCGGCAGCAGCGGAAGGCCCCATTAGCTAAAGTGGTGCTTCAGGTTAAGAACTGTTTCTGGTTAAGTACAGACCTCTGCAACGAATTAAGTACTTAACCCGAGGTACCACTGTACGGCGCAGCACGCCCCCCCCATTTCTCAAAAGCCAAGCCATGCACCCTCTACTTTTGAATATTTTGATATCTCTATGGTAAATTTTGCTATGTGAATGATGCTGCGGACCCCCAGTGTAGGTTATGTGGACCCACTGGGAACCACGGACCACCAATTGGGAACAACTGCTTTAGAGTACCCAACTGAATTCACAGAACCCTCAAGAGGCAGGTATCTTGGTTGTTGTTTCTTCCATAAGACTTTGAAATTTCACTACAGTGGAAGCAGATGAGTCTTTCACCTGCAAGCAGAAAGAGGTGCTGCTTTTCTTTTCTTTTTTTTTAGAGTGATTAATTTGAAAAGCTTTAACAGCTCATAAACATGAATATTGTTAAGCCTCTTCCTGCGAGCTTTTTACATGGGCAAATTTCCTGTTTAATTGAATGTTTAATCTGCCTTGTTGCGGTGTGTTCTAATAAGAACAACAACTGTTCTTCTGGAGTGCCTTTCAAGCTATGTATCCCAAGGCCTTTTGAAACAGCGTGTGCATCTCAGAGAGATATCCTACGAAGAGCAGAAAGCCAGGCACATAAATTAGGCAGTAATGGGAGCAGTGCGCTTTCCCCCATTGAAAGAGATGGCAGAGCTTCCACCGATTTCAGTGGATGCAAATTTGCAGCCTAACTTTGTGTTTCCGGAATAACACTTCCAAGCCCTGTGGCATTTGGAGCCAAGATGTCAGGCAGATCTAAGGACACATTCTCAAGATCGAGTAATGTTTAAGAATTATACCTCTGTAGACCAGATACGGTGTGCAAATATCAAGGCTGCTGACACATTTCATAAAGAAACTGGGATTGTTGCTTCTGATGCTGGCCTAATTGGGTCCTAGGGCTGATCCAACAGAACCTTCTATGTGACTGCAAGATAAATACGTTTTATTGGTTCAATTGGTGCAGGATTTGTGGGCATATAGGGTACCACTCAACAAAATGAGTGGGGGTGACTTACTAGATTTTAAACTAAGTGAAGTGTGTGTGTGTGGGGGGATAGCATCTGAAGAGGGCAGAGTAGGGAAATAAAATCCAGATTCAAATCTCCACCTTACTTGCATTATTGGTTTAAGATTGCCCCTGAGGAAGGAAAGACATATTTCTGAAATGCACCAGGCTTTGAGAGCTGGAACATAAAGAAGGCTGATCGCCGAAGAATTGATGCTTTTGAATTATGGTGCTGGAGAAGACTCTTGAGAGTCCCTTGGACTGCAAGAAGATCAAACGCATCCATTCTAAAGGAAATCAGACCTGAGTGCTCACTGGAAGGACAGATCGTGAAGCTGAGGCTCCAGTACTTTGGCCACCTCATGAGAAGAGAAGACTCCCTGGAGAAGACACTGATGCTGGGAAAGATGGAGGGTACAAGGAGAAGGGGGAGACAGAGGACAAGATGGTTGGATAGTGTTTTCGAGGTTACCAGCATGAGTTTGACCAAACTGCGGGAGGTAGTGGAGGACAGAGGTGCCTGGCGTGCTCTGGTCCATGGGGTCACGAAGAGTCGGACACGACTAAACAACTAAACAACAACAACAACAGCACACTTGATTTTTGATATCCTTATTGAGTAGCAGAACAGGATAGCTGGTCCCTCTCATCTCCATCTTTTCTTTCCTTTCCTCCCCTTGTCCTGCCAACTTTATCTTATTTTATTTTCCAAGCCACACAATTATAGGAAGGAGATAGCTCTCTGCAGCCCTGGACAGGACTCCGGCCACACTCCAACAATACTGGTGCTTCCTGGAGGCTAAAGATGGCCAGCTCTGTTTCTTTCCACCCAGTAACAATTTCACATGTGCTCATTCAAAGGTCCTTGTTCAGCTCTATTTCAACATTAATCTCTTTTTAAATAAACCTCAAGTAAAAATCAGAAGGGGAAAATCGTATCTAAATATATATTTCAACACAAAATAATTCTAGAGATATTTTATCCTAAGATGTTCAGTCTCAACACACCATGCCACATTCCAAGCTGAGAGTTCTACTGCAAAATCCAGAGGTGTGTGAAATCTGAAGAATAATTATATTATGAGCTGCAGATTTAGCTGGGAAGTGCAAGCCAGGGTAGTTCGTGTTTGAATTTGCAGGAATCTAATTCTTCAAGCATCCCTACTTGGAGGCACCCTGAGTGATGTCATCATAGCGTGCACCACGACACAGATGCACCCCTGGGTTTCAAAACACCAGGTCTGCTTTTCGCAAGTATTTTTTTTTTTTAAGACAAAGAAACTTTAACCATCCTATATAAGTCTGGATTAGCAACAGGAGAATATCACAATTATTATTCTCTTGAAAAAAACAAACCATTTTTTAAAGTAACCCATTTAGATCCAAAAGATTTAATTCCCCCCACGTAGCTAGTTGCCAATAAAGCTATTGCACAAACTGAATGACTTGTGCTCATGCAATGAAACTTCCTGTTTCTATTTTCCACCTGTACCTCCTCCTCAATCGGCTCTGGGTTCCCCTCCCACAACCCTCCAGAGCAGATTTTGACACACAGGGAGAGGAAGTCCCATTGCAGGAACAGAAGTTGTTCCTCTCACGCAGTAACTTCATTGCATTCGCCCTATACATATTCTCACTCACCCACGATTTGTATTCTGCGCTGGGTGTTGTTTTGGGATTGCTGTTGATGGCAGATAACAAGACCCACCTCTCCAAATGCTAAACACACAGTCTATTTTGAGCGCACAAAACCCTCACGGATCACGCTAATGTTATAATTGTGAGATATTTAATGATGCCTCTGAAACTCTGAAACCTCTTGGCATGCTGTCTAAATAATCAAGCATTTTGGGGGGGAAGATGAAGCGACGCTCTTCTGCTAAGTGATATCAATCTTAATGTAATTAGTCCTTAGCAGTATGGCCCTTCATTATTTTTTCTATTTTTTGCCACAGTTATCTTCATTTTCTCTTCATTCCGCAGCATCTCTTCATCTGTCAGCCCGACAAGAACTTTCTCAAAGACAAACAATGCTAATGAAACACTGACGTGTCTCAATCAATGTCTTCCCCTTCCCTTCCCACGTCTTGAAGGGAATCTTACTGAGCCGCTAATTCCGCAGTAGGTTTTTCCTCTCTCCCTGCCTCCCCTTCTCTACCATGCTTGGCCTCTGAGGCATGGAACAGAAATGATTTCAGCAGTTTTCAAATAGCTTTTTATCTGGCTAACCGGAAGCAATCTATGACATGGTTGAGCATTCCCAGAGGCAATGTTTCAGGTGGTTAAAACTAGCACAGATTATAAAAAAACAAGAACAACCCACTCATTGATTGAGATTATAATGGACAAAACAACAGCGACTAGTTAGCCAAATTCAGAACATATCATTATTTTTAACTCAGAGTTTCTTAATATGAGATACGATGGGCTTTGTCTTGCTGGCTCTCATACTCAGAAATTCTGAGCTAACAGTCATTCTGAAAAGAATCATGTGGGGGCAGTTTATGTCTTCAAAATATATATGTGGGAGGAAATGATGGCATGCTCTCCAGTTCCTTCAGCAGTGAGAAATTTGAGGGGCAGCACCCAAAGAGCTTCATGGCGGAGCAGGGATTTGAACCCTGATCTCTAAGGTCCAGCACTCTAACACCTACATCAATTATTGGAAAGTGGCACACAGGTGAGGTCCACATCGGAGAATGATGACAGCACTTACCTCACTGCCTGGCATACCCTCCAACATTTCTCCAATAAAAATAGGGATATCCCATTCCATAACAATACATACAGTCATACCTTGGAAGTCAAAAAGAATCCATTCTGGAAGTCTGTTCAAGTTCCAAAACGTTCAGAAACCAAAATGCAGCTTCCGATTGGCTGCAGGAAGCTCCTGCAGCCAATTGGAAGTCGCAGAAGCCCCATCGGACATTCAGGTTCCAAAGAACGTTCGCAAACCGGAACACTCACTTCTGGGTTTGTGGCGTTCAGGAGCCAAAATGTTCAACTTGCAAGGTGTTCAAGATCCATGGTATGACTGTATATAAAAATATAATAAAACATTTTTAAAAAGCTTCCCTATACAGGATTGCCTTCAGACAGCACAGGGGTCAGATAACTCCATACCCTCCAGCATTTCTCCAATGAAAATAGGGACATCGTGGGACATTGCAGGATCAAATCAGAAACTGGGACGGCTTCTCTAAATCAGGAATGTCCCTGGAAAAGAGGGACACTGGGAGGGTCTGGCCTGGTGTCCACACCATCATGATCAAATGTGGTGGACAGCTTCTACCCAACTTCCCCTTCAAGCTTAGTATGAATATACATCTGGAGTCAAAGTCTAGGAGCCTGGGGTGAAAGGCAAAGGTGAAGACAGGAGGGCGCACTGTGGGACTGAAGGTTGAACAGTCTGCCCTACATCATGCATAGGAGGGAGGACGTGTGCCGTGATCAGTTTGTTTCATGCTAACTTGCCTTTGTGTAGGACAAGGAGCACCAAAATGGTCAAGGAGAATGAAACAACTCCCCAATGATGATGATGATGATGATGATGACAATAATAATAATTTACTTATACCCCTCCCACCTGGGTGGCTCCCAACAGAATATTAAAAACACGATAAAAGATCAAACATTAAAAACTTTCCTAAACAGGGCTGCTTTCAGATGTCTTCTAAAAGTCAGATAGTTGTTTATTTCCTTGACATCTGATAGGAGTTCCACAGGGCGGGCGCCACTACCGAGAAGGCCCTCTGCCTGGTTCCCTGTAACCTCATTTGCAGCATTTGCGGCTATTTGGTTTAGAGAAAAGGCAAGAAAGAAGTAACGTAATGGAAGAAGTGTGTGTGTGGAATGGAGAAAGTGGATTGACAGAAGAAAAACAGGACATAAATAGAAGATGGATAGGAATCCACCATTGGATAAGAGCTTGGCTTTGGAATGAAATCATGACCATGTCTAGATCAGCTGAACCAGGCTAGACTGTTGGAGGGAAGGAATAAATGACTGTGTTAAATTTCTATTGCATTCGTATTGGGGATAAACATGTTATGTCAAACCAGTTCCCTTGTAGAATAATATCTTTCTGATGCTCCGGCGCTCTGAACACTTGTTCGGGATATCAAGGTCAGGATGATCAGAAACAAAGACCAAACTAATGTGTTTTTTTTAAAAGAAAAAGCTTGAGGGGATGAAAACCAGGAAGGGGGGGGGACTAATTAGTCAGGAATGACAAAACCTTGCTAACACTGAGAATAAAATCAGTGATGTTGGTCAGGGCACAGAAAGCATCAATTTATTTACATCATCTGGGCTAAATGCTCTATTAATTGGGGAAAACAATGTCTGGCTCTTACCTCTGGGAGAGTGCAGGTCACATGGCCTTTCTTTCCTTCTTTTCATACTTCCCAAGCATTCTTTGCTAAATCCCTGCAGTCCCACATGAAACACCTCTAAAGTACAGGGGCCATTTCAAGGATTGTCAAAAGGCTCAGGAAGTGAATTGAAAGCAAGGAGTTGCTGGTGTGCAGCGTCATTTCAAAGTCTTCTTTCCCCTCCCCTCTTTCTATTCTAGATCAACAGCTTAGTCATTGGCCGCATTCACAGCATACATTTAAAGAACTATGATACCGCTTCAAAAAGTCAAGGTGTCCCCAAAGAATTCTGGGAAGTGCAGTTTGTTAAGGGTACCATTCTTCTCAAAGAGCTTCAGTCCTCAGAGTGGTTTAACAACCAATTCCTCTTCCCAGAGAACTCTGGAAATTATAGCTCTGTGATGGGAGTAGGGGTGTCCTAAGAGCTCCAATTCAGTAGTAAAATGCAGGTTTTCCAGGGGAAAGCACTAGGACAAATAAAACTAAAAATAAAAATACCTGTTTAGACACAGGCCTGGAAAGCCTGGAATTGTGTCTGGAAAGTGTGGAGCAAACCTAAGTGTGGATGAGCCCTTGTTCATGCCCAGAGTAACTTAAGTCCTGTTAAATTCAATGGGACTACTCCAAGCATGAACAAGTCTGGATCCAACCATATTCCACAAGCAATTATTCATTATTTTATCCAACATTCCAAAGAGTGTGAGGGGATCCCTTTGCCCTGCTTCTGTCCTCATTTGTCTAATAGTTATTTTGTTTTCGAGTTCTTAGTTACAATGCCTTGGCTTTAATTACCTGAATAAATTTTAATGCAATTAAGAAGTCGAATTCCCCCTTTGCATTCAGGTGATTATGCACAGGTAATTATGCAGTGCCTGAGGTGCAATTTGCATACCATTACTACTGTAGTGAGAAGGGCTTTCTGCATGTAAAGTAAAGGAATAGGTCGGGGTTTTCTTAAAAGTCTTTCTGTTTTCGCTCGTCCACTACCCAAGTGAAATGAGTCGAGATGATGAGTCTGGCCTCTGAGCTACAGCTATATGTGTGCTGGAGAGAGATGTTGCTTCTGCACTCACATCGGCAGCGAGAGCAAAGCCTACTTGGCTGTAGGGCGGTTGTTGTTGTCGTCAGCATGCAGAACTTTTAATTGCACAGAGAACTCCTGTGCATGTGATTGATTTTCGTTTATTTCACTTAATCAATTTGTAGGCCACTGACTATATCTAATAGAAATAACATTTTTTCCCAAATCATTTTTTATCAGACGTTTTCAGCATGAAAGACAATAAAAGTCAAACTAATCTAAAAGAGAAGGAAAGAATTAAAGAGCAGATGGAAGAGAGAAGAAAAGAAGAAGGAAAAAACATAAGAAGCCCTCTGTCAACAATGTATCTTAAACTTTATACCATGCCAAGGATGGTGGACCCTCCAAGCTCTCACCTGGGAGCCTCGCCTTCTTTCCCCAATCTTCCACCTTGAAAGATCCTCTTTATCCTGCTTCTCATGCCAGAATGTGTGTGTGTGTGTGTGTGTGTGTGTGTGTGTGTGTGTGTGTTCAGCAGCCCTGCAGGATCAGGCCAAAGGCCTGTCAAATCCAGCAGATGTTGCGGATATGAATGCAACAGCACTCTCCCCACCTGGAACTGCCTGGTAGTCAGTAGCCAATGATAGTTTTATCCTTCATACATATAAATAACTAGCATATAAACTTACCAAGAACCATCACCACCACACCATTGAATTACAACGCCTATTACCCCCAACTATTGGCCATACTGGCTGGGCTTGACATGAGTTGGAATTCAACATCTGGAGGACCACAGGTTTCCTATAAGGACTGAGTATGTTCAACGATCACAGAATCTTCATTATTTGTTATGGGAATGGAATGGAATATCCTGGGGAAGGGTATGGCTGGCTGGAACCCCAAACAGGAGCACTCCACACTGCAAAATGGTGCTTTGGGCTTCATCTGTTCTGTGCGTCTTTTGTACCCAGCAGATCACATTCGCAAAAGGTTAGACCCTATTCTATAGGGTGGGCACGAAATAAAAGGGGTGGGGAGCAGTTAACAAATGCTAGAAGATGTCTGGCGGCAGAGTCCTGTCTGTTCCTAATTTTTCAGTGTGCAGTCTCTGCAGTGATTTGATTCCCTCCACTGACTTCGGGGATGCTCATGTCATTTTGCAGCAGCAAAGCAGTAGAAGAAAGAGAGACTTGTCTGGATTTCAATCTCCATGGGAAGCTACTAGCTTATTAGCTTTTCTACAACGCTCCTTGCCGATCCGGTTGTTGTTGCGATTCTAATCATGGACAAGCCTAATAGATTTTGATTTATACAAAACATATTCAGGAAGCAGGAGTTGTTGGTCTGAAAGGACTCTGATCTGATACAATTGGGGGGGGGGGGAGCAAACAGCCTTTGCTCGCCCATACATCTTCTAATTACACGGCGACGATGCCTTCCCGTTTGAGAAGCAATTGTTGTCAGGTGAAAGGCAGCGCCAAAATGCATAATGTTGAAGAATTAGCACCTCAGTCCTTGCCTTTCCTTTCATCTGTCAAAGTCCCCTAAGTGTTTCAAAAAGAAATTGGTGATAATAATGGACTCTGGTTGGATTTTTCTCCCAAGATAATTGCACTGTCATTTCTGAATAACCTTAGAGGTGATTTTACTTTTCGGCTTTACTGTTTTTATTTTATTTTATTTTCAAGGAAATATCGCGAGGCTTGCGGAAGATGAGGTGGCGAAATTGGGAGGAAGAGCCTATAGCCACAAACGATGTGATTATAGCACAGTGGCAGAGAACCAAAACATAAGAGGAAGTTCAGCTTAGTGGATAGAGTGGAGGACATGAGGGGCAGTGGAGAGTCACTGGATGAATGTTGTTAGGAAGTAAAATGGAATTGTTCCTACCTAGTCTGTACTGTGCTCCTTGGAGGAAGGGCAGGACCTACCGGTAGATCTCTCAGTAGTATTGATGTAGAATTCCAACAGAAAGAGAAATGGGAGTGGGAATACTACAGTTTTCATGTTTGTCGAAGGTCAGGAATGGAAATCACAAAAATAAATATGAGATGTATTCAGTATTGAGTGTGTGTTTTTTAAACTCCCCAAATATTACATAAATAATTATGTTATTTTCCCCGCTGTTTTTTTTTTAATGTTTCCCTTCCATTGAAATTTTGTTATGTACCGTAATTAACTGCATAAGGTTCTGACATAGTGAATAGTGAGATGACAGAGTTTAGCAGCAGCCAAACTGGAGTGGAAGGGAAGTGGTGACGATTATGATGAGCCCAGGATGGAATGGAAATTGATGTCTCTTGATATCTCTTTGTTGTTGTTTACTTGTTTAGTCGTGTCTGACTCTTCTTGACCCCATGGACCAGAGCACGTCTTCCACTGCCTCCTGCAGTTTGGTCAAACTCATGCTGGTAGCTTCGAGAACACTGTCCAACCATCTCGTCCTCTGTCGTCCCCTTCTCCTTGTGCCCTCCATCTTTCCCAGCATCAGGGTCTTTTCCAGGGAGTCTTCTCTTCTCATGAGGTGGACAAAGTATTGGAGCTTGATATCTCTACTCGATAGCTATTGCTGTTGTTTGTTTGATTGGCTGAAATGTGTCCTTCAACTACAACAGAGCTATTTGCTTGCCTGCATGGAGGAGTGTGTGAAAAATGTGTGCAGAAACTAGCCTACTGCAGAAAAGTCAGTTTTATATTCATTGATTTGACCACTTTTGCCTCTGTCCCCACTCATCACTGGCCTGTGGCCCCCAGAAGCTTACCCAGAATGCAATGCGGCCCTCAGGCTGAAAACGGTACCATAGCAACACCACACTTACAATATACCCCTCAGCTATGGGGAATTATTTGGTGAGTAGAAAACAAAGTCTCTCTCTTTCTCTCCCTGTACACATAAAGAGCAGGAAATAGCTCAATGAAAGGTCGGCTTTTGGTGGGGGAGTCAGCTAACATTTTTGCTCTACAAAATTTGTTTAGTTCTGAGGAAGCCTGGATCTCTTTGGAAGCTTATCAAAGGTTCCTCAATGAAACCAGCAATGGTGGGGAACTTCCCTCAAAGAAAACATGGTAGATATATGCCATTACTGATATTCCTTGCAATGAGTAAACACAAAGGGATACTGGTTAAGGGTCCTAGGGTATTCTCAGCTCACATATGGCAATGGGGACAGCCCATAATCTGGACAATGACCTGATTAAATGAATGTCTGTTCTTGAATCCTCCATTGAACCCTGTTGCAACAGACAGAGCTCCGTGGAAATCTGGAAGCCCCATGATGAGCTTTTCATGGAGTGCTTTTGGTTTTGAAAAGCGGTGTCCAAGTTGCAATTGGATGCTTCCTTCCATCAGGAAAACAACCTTGAACTAAGCAATGGTGATAGAAATATAAATGCTCTTTTTACAGTTCCTGCTTGCAAGGATGGGTGGCCCTGTCCTTTGCTTCCCCCCTCCCCCCAAAAAAGGATTCTCTCAGCCATCCAAGAGCTAAGGAAACATTTAAGAGGATCCAGATGAGTTGCTGGAGGAGATTCAGCCTTAACCCTTAACCAACAGTGGCAGCGTTTCATCTGCACAAAAATGCAATGGCAGGCTGCAGACAAGTCTTAAGGGGGTAGACACTTGAACTGTCAAAACACAAGTAAGCACTGTCAAAGCATGTCTATGAGGACTACATTAAGATGTCAAAAATGAAAGAGATGTCAATGCAGGCTCTGCTACCTGCACAAACAAACAAAGCCTTAAATTAAACACAAGGGACTTGACTTGTCTCTAGCATACCATCATGTAGGGGGTGACTTTGGCATGCGTACAGAGATGTGGAGCTCCAAATGGCATTCTGGTGGTGTGTGGGCATTGGGTGTAATTCAATTGAGAAAGAGAGAGTGTTCTGCCTGAATAATTGCACCACAGAATGCCTCCTTAAGAACATAAGAAAAGCCCTCCTGGATCAGGCCCCCCATCTAGCCTAGCATCTAGTTTCCCCTATATATTTCAAGGAAGCTGGTTTGCACATTCACATGCCAAGCATGGTAAGCAAATTTATTTATTTTGTTTCATAAAATTTATACGCTGCTTGATTGAAACACACACACAGAGCAACAACTGTCATGTGTGCATGTGTGAGCCAGCCCTTACCTTTGATGAGATGCAAAGAGCTGTTTTAGGTACAAGAGCTGTTTTAGGTACATAGGTACATATCACCATCACTTTTAATTTGTATACCGCCATTCTATCTTACAATACTCAAGGCGGTTTACAAGCTGAAGAAACAAAGAATGTACACCTTATAACAATCTAAAGCAATACAAAAACGTGATAATAAAACAGCTTTAAAATAAGCAATCTACATCAAATAAAGTAACATTCAACAATCATAAGAATAGTATAAAATAATATCAGCATATAAGAATTAAACAGAAACCCACTCTTAACAATTACAATAAATAATTTTGAAACTACAATCAATAAAACAATGGCAAGCCACAGTGCATAAAATAATACAATACAAATTGAGAAGCAGGGACTGGAGGGTGGGGCAAGGCAGGTGGAAGAAGGCCTTGCCTAATGGAGTCTCTCCCCTCACCTGGGTTCATACATTCCCAGTGCTTAAAACTTTTACAATGCTTTTCTTTTAACAAACTCCCATGATTTACCACACTCTCTTTGCAACCCAGCCGTCAGTTTCCAAAATGGTTTTCCATTGGCAGTGATGCCTGCTCTTCACAACATACATGTCCAAAGATATGCAGTATTGGTTGTGTGAATCTTTGGATCCGGTTCTTGTCCTGTTCCCTTATCTTTGCATTGAATCTGATTTCCTGAGAAATCTTATTTACATATAATACGTGGCGATCTTTTTTTAAAATAAAAAAATCCCCATGTCTGCGTCTCGACATCATTTCAATAAAATTATATATATTTAAAATTCCTCTCTGTTCAGTCTGATTATTTAGAATTGCAGTCCACATGCTGTCTAATTCTCATTCAAAATCATCACTGATACAGAAGAGTGATGCTCTTTACCACAATTGTTTAAAAGAATAAAATGGGGGTATTTAAGTGGCTAATCATACAGTTTCGCTGGGAAGATATGAGCATTCAAATTATATGGTGATAAACTGATCAGAAAGAAATGCTGGCAGTTCTGATATTGCGCTAAAAATGAGAAACAAAGGGAAGATGCTCTGGTTCACATCTGCAGCATTTATTGAACTAATAATTACATTTTAAACCACTTTGCTCTATTTTCTTTTTTATTAAAAGAATAGATGGTATGCAGAGTTGTGCTCCGGAACATGTATTAGTATTAATCATGAGTCTCCCGTTGCAAACAAAAGAATGTTTAATTTACAGAATTAGAAATTGACAGAACTAGTTTATTCTGTTTCATGGGGGAGGATAGAAATGTTATAGATAAATAGCCTTCAACTTTCTCTCTTGTTTCATTCTGAAACCCATAGATGTGCTCAGAAAAAGTACAGACAGATGCAAGCAGATCAATACCATGGAGAGCTCCCTGTGGAGCAATATTCAGGGTTAGGTTGAAGAATGCTGTTAGGCCAGAGGGAAGGACCTGAGCCCAGGGGCCAAATGTGACTCTACAGATCCCTCAGGACATTTCCTTGGGCGCTCCCCATCCTCCCCAAGTTAGACCCCTCATCACTTCTGCTCCACACGCTTCTTGAGTGCTTTTGTCTGGCTGAAATGTGTGGTAATACCACCTGCCTACCTGGATGGAGAACAGAGACGTGTGTGTATGTAGAAACCTCTGGATTTTGCATCCCTGAAACGTAGCCTATTGTGCAAAGGTAAGAGCTGTGTCCACCTCTCCATCCACTTTTGCCTCTGGTCCTGCCCAGCAGTGGTATGCAGTCTCCACATGGTTGCTCATGAGGGTATGTGGCAAGAGAGGGCTGGATTTGTTGTTGCACCACTGTTCTGAAACTGACTGAAGCTTTAGATCAGCCTCCCCCAATCTTGGTGCCCTGAAGATGTTTGGAGCTACTATGCCCACCATCCCTTGCCAGCATAGTCAAGGGCCAAGGATGGTGACAGTTGCACTCTAGATGATCTGGAGCAGGCATCCCCAAACTTGGCCCTCCAGATGTTTTGGGACCACAATTCCCATCATCCCTGCCCCACTGGTCCTGTTAGCTAGGGATGATGGGAGTTGTAGTCCCAAAGCATCTGGAGGGCTGAGTTTGGGGATGCCTGATCTGGAAGGTATCAAGCTGGAGAAGGCATACCTTTTCTCCACCAGAAAGAAGTTGAGGGAAGGAGGAAGTGGATGGGAAAGAAGGGAAGTACGAAAGGAATTTGAGCTGGCTCAGCAAGGGCAACGAGGAGGGGGAAGAAGAAGATTAAGAAGGCAGAAGAGTCTACGGTTGCCATCCCTAGTTGTGAGCCAGTAGAATGGGAAGGGGTAAGGAGGCAGAGGCCTGAAAAGGAGGCAGGAGAGGATACTGTACTGTACACTAGAAGACAGGAGAGAAAACACTGTATAAAACAATACAGAGTGGAGACCTGTAGGGGGCGACAAAACTATTTGAGTAAGTTCTCCACCAGGTGGTGCTCTGAGAAGAAGGGGTCACATGGGCTTCTGATGATTCCTTGGACGTAACTAATCAGTCAAAGAACTTCACATTTCCATAGTACTGACTGAGACTCCGCCTGCTTCCGCCACTCCCACTCCCCATGCTTACAGACAGGGGAGGGAAACTCCCCATGGCTCTGCCCACCTTGTTCACCCTGCAAGACCTGTTATTTTGTTTAGTGAGCTGCTTTCCTGACCACAAACGTTTAAATCCTGGAAACTTTAAAAGAACAATATGCAGATATTGAAACATCCACCAGGTCAATTGTTTTAGGCTAAAGGTACAAATGTAAAAAGGGGACGGTTCTTGGATGCTGCCAGATAATTTATTTCATTGGCAGTGCCAGTGCACTGCAGCAGTTGTGAATGCCCATTCCAGGTGGCTTGGGCTGAGCCATCCCTCGTTTTTTCAGTCCGTCTCCCACTTAGAAACAGATAGGGCACCTTTATCGTTAACATTCTGCGCGGGCCACATTACTTGACTTTTACATTATTGCTCGCACTATTACCATGCATGCATTATTTATATGGTTGGCTATCAAAGAAAAAAGGCAAGCAATTTACTTGTCAAAACATATTAGAATGCATGACTTTAAATCAAAGTTGCAAAGGTTGGATACAAAGCTATAATAAATGCACTTTGGCTAATATGCCAGTGCCACGAACTGGGAACGGTCAATGCATTGACTTGAGAAACCTATCATCATTTCTATGAGTAAGTATTTTCGAGTGATTGTGTTCCGCTTTTAATTGGATAATAGCCAACTTTCATTTGCAGAGTCACTTTTCCGCTGTTTGCTTTGGGAAGAAGGGTCTCTAACCTTGTGCTTTAATGTTCTTAGTAGATGATAATCATTGGAGTCTAATTGTTTAGAAGAGACTCGCAAGAGCAATTTCAGGTACTTAGAATGCAAATGTCGGCTGGGCAACTTTTTTCAATGTGCCAACTCACCAATGAGATTTTGCTTATGACTGAGACTCAGCCGACTGCCATTTCTCCAGCCTATCCATGAAACCTATCCCAGAGTAGTGGCAAATTCAGAAGTGTAGGGTCACAGCCATGCCCCTTCTAAGATTATACAATAATCTTATAACTATACAATAGTATTCATTAGGGGTACATTGCAAGGATCAATGTAGTAAGTGTTGCCTCCCCAGTTATTATTTTACCATTTTCTGTGCACATAAATGGGCAAATGACTTGGAGCATTCCAATATCTTCCTTCTTTCATAGCAACTTAGGTTATATATTCTGTGAAGTTTCATTGTGCATAACAGAATTTGCACATTGCTCTCTTGAAACTGAAGCACCTTGTGTTTTCAGTGCTCATAAAGGCTTAGCTTTGGAGCACACAGAAGTTAAAAAGCTGAGTGGGTGGTTCAAGGACACTGGAGACAGGGACCATGCTATGGAAACAGTAATGGACCATTGACCTCAAGTTTAGGCAACCAGCTGCCAAATGGATGTCATCCCTCAGCAAAAGTCAAAGGCCAATCTTACCTCTGAGAGGAATACTTCATCCTAGGGAACTCTGAGACTCATAGTTCTCTGAGGAGAAAAGGGGTCTTCTAACAACTCTCAGCAATGTTAACAAACTACATTTCCCAGGATTCTTTGGGGGAAAGAATGGAAAGCCATTACTGTTTAAAGTGGTATGATAGTGCATTTAAAATATAGTGCACATGAGACCCATATCTTATTCCCCAGGAAGCAAGCAATCAACTTATGAATAGTCATCAATTGGGGAGCAGGTAACTGTGGCCCTCCAGATGTTGTTAGACTTTAAGTCCAACCAGCTGCAGCTGGTATGGTCAATGGTTAGGGAGGATGAGTGTTGCAGTCAAGCAACATCAGGGGGGTCTGGAGCTTCTCCACCCCTCATTCAGCACATGAAGAAGGTCCAATGTTTGGTGTCTCCAGGTTTGTTTGTTTTTAGTTTTTTTTTTTTTTAAGGAATTAGGTAACATTTAATGGGACATCTGCCTAGGATTCTAGAGGGTTGTTCCTAGTGAGACAATGCTGGGTCCAATGAACAGATACTAGGCTAAAGTGGGGAAATGGTCTGGCATAAGACAACTTCCTTATGTTCCAACCTGACTTGAGAAAAAAGTCATTTCGTGAAGCTAGTAAAAGAGGTTACATGACTTCTTCTTCTTCTTCTTCTTCTTCTTCTTCTTCTTCTTCTTCTTCTTCTTCGGTGATCACTCATAGCCAAGTAAGATTGTCTTCCATAAATACAGTTTTAACAATGAGTCCGTAAATGACTGTGGAGGCCAGTTCTGGATCCACATGTCCTTCCACAGTGGGGACATTGGTTTCCAGGAAGGAGTTGATCACAGTGTAGTTTTGCCAAGCGTGCCTTCCTCTTAGCACATTTCCCCCCTGCGTGCTGAGTTCGAGTGTCTTCAAAGCCCATGACACCTTTGGTAAAGGCTGTTCTCCAACTGGAGTGCTTGCAGGCAAGTGTTTCCCAGTTGTTGGTGTTTATACTACATTTTTAAAAATTTGCCTTTAGACAGTCTTTAAACCACTTTTGTTGACCACCAGCATTACGCTTTCCATTTTTAAGTTTGGAATAGAGTAGTTGCTTTGGAAGATGATAATCAAGCATCCACACAACATGACCAGTTCAACTATTTGATGTTGAAGAATCATTGCTTCAACAATGGTGATCTTTGCTTCTTCCAGTACACTGGTATTAGTTTGCCTGTCTTCCCAAGTGATGTGTAAAATTTTTCAGATGACCTCCAAACCATCCTAAATATCTTCTCAGAAGCTTATGAAAAGCTTGTCCAACATCCAAAAGACCAAAGAGCTGCACCAACAAGTACAAAATAACCCTTCTGCAGCGCCACAAATCCAATTCAATGGTGTAATGTTGGAAAACATCAATCACTTCTCCTACCTGGGCAGTTATCTTTCCACAAGGGCCGACATTGATGCCAAAATTCAGCACCGCCTGAGCTCTGCAAGTGCGGCTTTCTCCTGATAATATGAAAGGTAACATGGGATTTCATTCAGAATAAGAAGCATTTGAGCAGCACAATTCTGGTACAACACAGGAGTGCTTCACATATATTTCTCATTTGTGGTGTATCAACATTTTGTGTTCATTTGAGATCTCCATGAGCCACATGTCCATATCCAATAGATTGCCTCACCCCTTGTATACTGAATTGATCGCTGCTCTTTAGGTGAGGGCCTCCTACAGATACCATCTTATTGGGACGTCCATTCAACATAATGTAGGACTTGGGCCTCTGGTGTTGGACATTCTTCCTCTTGAATATGAGACAGGAGCAATCTCTGTAGTCTCCAGGGCCTACTGATGACCTTCCTCTTTCAAGTTAAGGTCTTTCAAAGTCTGCATCTCTATTGGAATTGTTTTAAGAGTGTTTTTAAGCTTCTAAAAAAAAATCATTTTATCATTTCTCGTTTGCCACCCTGGGCTCTCTTGGTAGGAACAGCGGGACATAAATTTAAAAAAATAAATAAAACACAATGCAATTTTTCGGAACACCAACTATAATAATAATAATTTTTTATTTATATCCCGCCCATCTGGCTGAGTTTCCCCAGCCACTCTGGGTGGCTTCCAATTGAGTGTTAAAAACAATACAGCATTAAATATTAAAAACTTCCCTAAACAGGATTGCCTTCAGGTGTCTTTTAAAAATAGGATAGCTGCTTATTTCTTTGACATCTGATGGGAGCGCGTTCCACAGGGTGGGTGCCACTACCAAGAAGGCCCTTTGTCTGGTTCCCTGTAACCTCACTTCTCGCAATGAGGGAACTGCCCGAAGGCCCTCGGCACTGGATCTCAGTGTCTGGGCTGAACGATGGGGGTGGAGACGCTCCTTCAGGTATACAGGACTGAGGCCATTTAGGGCTTTAAAGGTCAGCACCAACACTTTGAATTGTGCTCGAAAATGTACTGGGAGCCAATGCAGATCTCTCAGGACTGGTGTTATATGGTCTCGGCGGCCATTTCCAGTCACCAGTCTAGCTGCCACATTCTGGATTAATTGCAGTTTCTGGATCACCTTCAAACGTAGCCCCACGTAGAGCGCATTGTAGTAGTCCAAGCAGGAGATAACTAGAGCATGCAACACTCTGGTGAGACAGTCCATGGGCAGGTAGGGTCTCAGCCTGCGTACCAGATGGAGCTGGTAGACAGCTGCCCTGGACACAGAATTAACCTATGCCTCCATGGACAGCTGTGAGTCCAAAATGACTCCCAGGCTGCGCACCTGGTCCTTCAGGGGCACAGTTACCCCGTTCAGGACCAAGGAGTCATATTTGTGCTCTTACTATTTGTGCTCATTTCATTTACCATATTAAGCAAAGCATCCTTTATTATTATTATTTTTTATAAATTTTAATGAGAACATGCTTTATATATAAAAACACAAAGTACATAAAACAAAAACAACAACAGTTTGGGCTAGGGAGCTCCAGCATCATGCATGATCTCTGCTTACATGGTTCAAATGAAGAGAAAGGGAAGGCAAAGGAACAGGAAATTGACAGTACTTCCTCCCTCCCCAGGGTTGAGGGGTGTGTGCAAAGCATCCTTTAGAAACCATCTGCAGGGGAGAAGGGCTCAACTCTTTCCAAACCCACATTGTGATCTTCTATCTATCTTTATAACAGGAAGCAGTAACTACCAAGGTTCTTTACAGTAAGGAGGATAGTCTCCGTTGTATTATATTTAGATTTCTTGCTGCTACTTCAGGAACAATGGGAGAGGGAGATGGGGAGAGAGCGAGTCAAAGACAGAGAGACAGGGGAAATTATGCTGGACAAAAAGGAAAGTTGCAAGGTTTAGAAAGGCTTTTTGCTTTATGGAGATTGATGGACATTTGCAGGCATATGCAAATAGGTTTAGTCAGCTCATCATTGAAAACAACATTGGAGATAAAGATAAGAAAAATGGCATTTCCTTGCTGCTGGATAGTGCAAGACGTATGATGTCTGGCTGGATTTTCTGTCTCCCAGTAAGCCTGATAAAGCCACAAAATTATCTGTATGAGACAATGACTAAATGCCAACTGCTTTCTGTAAATAAATGATTACGCTTTTAACGAACAGAGATGAGGAAGGGGGCAGATGAGCAGGGGAGGCAGGAGATCACAAAGTTCACATTATTTTAAACTAGTGAAATGTCACTCATCATGATTAATTTGATTTTAAAAAAAATATTTAGAATGATTTATAGAGTGCTAAGAGTGCAGTCCAAACCACAAACCCTACATAATTCAGAGTAAGCACCACTGAATTCAGTAGGACATCTGTGTAGACATGGTTGGGATAGGACTGTAAGTTACAAAGTTCTCTAAACAGTGTACGTAATAAATTTAAGACACAGTTAATGCCAACACAACTCTTTTGGGAAACATATAAGTACAATATTTATCAATAAAAACACAGATAAGATCAGTAAAAAGTACAAACTTGATGAATGGGATGTGTGTGGAGCTCAGGGATGAAGAATCTTTGGTTCTCTAGATGTTGTTGGACTCCATAATCCATATTTCCTGATCTTTGGCTGTGATGGCTGGGGCTGATGGGAGTTGGAATCCACCAAAGATGGTTCATCTGTGGTGTAAGAAGATCCTCTCTACTTTAACCCATCAGCTTCCTGTAAAAGCCTGCACCATTTATGGTGCAATTCTATACGTATCTATTCAAAAGTACATCCCACAAAGTTCAGTTCTTCTTAGTCCCAGGTTAAGTATTGCATCCCACCCTGTTTTTACCATCTTCACAGAATTTTCTACCTTTTGATGACCACACCATCACTACTACTGTAAATTCATCTCACATTCAAAACATGGCCTTGATTCATTCCTTCAGATGGAGGGAATGACCATGATTTTCTGAACTGGAGGGGAATTTTCAAGAAGGCTGGTATAGGGAACCAGACAAGAACACATTTCACACCGGGAAATGCCAAATAATTAAACCACAAGCAGGGGGCCTACTCTATCGAGTATTTAGCATAATTGCTAATCCACTCTTGACTGGATTCACATCTGTTTCCCTTAGTGAGGATGTCCATAGGGAAACAGCAAGGGATGACATACAACATCCATGCTCCTAGAAGGAAGGTGCTAATGGTAACACCAATGTCAATGTTATTTCTAGATCTCCTTCTCATAGAATGCTCAAAGCAGTTTGCAGGGAAAGAGATGAAATATAACTGTAGCACAAAGATCAGCAAGAAGTTATTTACTATATTTTGACCCTGCCCCTCAGGACAAAGCAATTGAACAAACATAATAAAACATCCGCCTACAGCTCCCTTCCGGCGTCACACACTTCCTGGCATGAGTAGGTTAGGCTGAGAGACTGTGACTAGCCCACGGTTACCCAACGAGTTTCATGGCTTGAGTGGGGATTTGAACCCTGGTCTCCCAGGTCCTAGTCCAACACTCTAACCACCACTCCACACTGGCTCCAATACAGTGGTGCCCCCCAAGATGAACGCCTCGCAAGACGGAAAACCCGCTAGACGAAAGGGTTTTCCGTTTTGGAGGCGCTTTGCACAACGAATTTCCCTATGGGCTTCCTTCGCAAGACGAAAGCCCATAGGGAAATCTCCGGGACAGCGGGGAAGCGCAGTGCGTCTTCCCCACTGTCCTCGGACCTCCTCCGAAGGCTGGCGGTGGGGCGGAGAGACCTCCTCCCGCCGCCAGCCTTCGGAAGGCTGCTCCGAAGCCTGGCAGTGGGGCGGAGAGACCTCCTCCCGCCGCCAGCCTTCGGAAGGCTCCTCCGAAGGCTGGCGGTGGGGCGGAGAGACCTCCTCCCGCCGCCAGCCTTCGGAAGGCTGCTCCGAAGCCTGGCAGTGGGGCGGAGAGACCTCCTCCCGCCGCCAGCCTTCGGAAGGCTGCTCCGAAGCCTGGCGGTGGGGCGGAGAGACCTCCTCTCACCGCCAGCCTTCGGAAGGCTGCTCTGAAGCCTGGCAGCGGGAGGAGGTCTCTCCGCCCCACCGCCAGCCTTCGGAAGGCTGCTCCAAAGCCTGGCGGCGGGAGGAGGTCTCTCCGCCCCACCGCCAGCCTCCGGAAGGCTGCTCCGAAGCCTGACGGTGGGGCGGAGAGACCTCCTCCCTCCGCCAGGCTTCGGAAGGCTCCTCCGAAGGCTGGCGGTGGGGCGGAGAGACCTTCTCCCCGCGCCAGCCTTCGGATGGCTGTCCTGAAGACTTGCGGTGGGAGGAGGGTTTTCCTTCCCACCGCCAACATTCAGAATGCTGTTCTGAATGTTGGCGGTGGGGAGGAAAAACCCTCCTCCCACCGCAAGCCCCGGGAACAGAGGAGCAGCGCTGCGCCCCTTCCCCTCTGTTCCCGTACCTGTCCTGAAGGCTTGCGGTGGGGAGAAAAGAAAGCCCTTCTCCGCACCGCCAGCCTGGCAAGCGGTTTCCATAGGAATGCATTAATTGATTTTCAATGCATTCCTATGGGAAACCGTGCTTCGCAAGACGAAAAACTCGCAAGAAGAAAAAACTTGCAGAACGAATTAATTTCGTCTTGCGAGGCACCACTGTATCCTTGTATATTCTGTAGTGTGCGGTGCCATGAGTAGAATTTCTCCTGATGATCTAACTGATCTCACAGGTCCGTACATGAGGGGGCAAATGGTCTTAAATGGTTTTTCTGGTACTTGCCTATTTTATTTTTTAAAAAAATATTATCCTGAACTTTCCACCAGTAGCTAACACCCTTGATTCGTCCTTCACAATACTCAAACTCGCTATTGTGACTTATGATCGGAAAAGCTGAATTTATTAAGAGATGAGGTAGATGTAGCGAGGTACGCTGTAACTCAGCTTCCCAGTCTCTCTAGAGCAAAATAATTACTGTTCTCTAAGGGGCAGAGTTGAGTGAATGAGAGACTACATTTGACTTTGACAGCTGACTAGCATTCCTGAACTAAGCCTGGATGATCCCTATCAGTCAATTTGAAGATCAGCCTCCCATATCTAATATCTAAACATGGAGCAAAGTCTAGTGATTTGGGTCTATCTGGAGTTGGGTGGGAGAAGGGTAAGAAGAGGGCACCAGAGCTTATGGAAACTACGGATCAATTAGCAATAAACAAACAAAGTTGGCCACTTTGCATTGAATTCACAATGTTTTGAAAAGGAAACATTCACTGTGCGCTTTTAATTCAACATCCTTTTTTTTGCTTTGTTTTATCCAGAGGATTCAGAATTGTGTCTCCTTAGCAAGAAAGAAAAAGAGAGAGGAAAGAATAAGGCTGTAATCCTATGCATCAGTCTTCCCTGACATATTGCATGACTGGAGGGCACCATGTTGGTGAAAGCATCTATGCATACTTACCTGTGAGTAAGTCTCACTTCCACAATACTAGAAACCACTGAAGAAGAGGGATTGACTGGTAAAACACTCCCAGAATTATAGCTCTGTGAAGGGAATATCGCTTTCCTAACAACCCTCAGCAACCTTAACAAACCATAGCTCCCAGAATCCTTTGGGGGAAGCCATGACAGTTTAAAATGGAATCATGGTGACTTGACTCAAATATATGAATGTGGCCTTTGTCATGGAACTTTCTGATGCCAAAGATTTATATGTACATCAATGCATAAAAAGGTAAAAGTAAAGGGACCCTGACAATGAAGTCAGTCGCGAATGACTCAGGGGTTGTGGCGCTCATCTCGCTTTAAAGGCCAAGGGAGCCGGCATTTGTCCGCTTCTGCAGACAGTTTTTCCAGCATGACTAAGCCGCTTCTGGCAAAACCAGAGCAGCCCACGGAAACGCCGTTTACCTTCCCACCGGAGCGGAACCTATTTATATACTTGCACCGTCTGCTTTCAAATTGCTAGGTTGAACAATGGGAGCTCATCCTGTCGCAGGAATGAGAACCGCCAGCCTTTCGATCGGCAAGCCCAAGCGGCACAGTGGTTTAACCCACAGCGCCACCCGCGTCCCTCCCATCAATGCATAGCATGATTCATATTAGACAGTGGGCACAAACCAACTAGCTGGCTATGTTGTTAAATTTATTTCTTTGTATACTCAAGTTGGCAAGAGGTCTTACTTCATGCTTAAAACAGCAGTTGAAAGAAGAAAACATAGAGTTCTTTACCCTTTACCCAGCAATTCTCCCTTGCAAAGGTCTTCCCTTCCATGGTGTTATATTTTCTCCTCGGCTCTGAAACTGGGAGTTAATATTGGCTCAGCAAAACAAGGCTTGGGAACCTTTTTCAGGAGAGAATTAGCACTCATGAGAGCAGCTAATAATAAATAATAATACAGTAATATTTTTTTATTTATACCCCGCCCTTCCCAGTTCAGAAAACCAGGCTCAGGGCAGCTAACAACAAATTTGAAACTCTTAATTGATGCAACAAACAGTAGCATAAAATACAGTATAAAACATGAATAACAATAAGCACCCTATCGAAATGTTCTCCCAGTATATGTACAGAGAAGCATTATTCCTCTCTGAAGGTGGACTCAGACAACCAAGTTCCTTCTCCCAATGAATATTAAAATCATCATCATTGCCATTCATCTTTCTCCTCCTCCTGGGCCATGTTTATCTCAGGGAATGTATCCTCCCATACGTCTTGTTTTTCCTAAATTACCTCATTCAGATTAGCACTCTGGGAGACCTTTTGATCTTGAGATGTTTGTGGCCTATATTTCACTAATAGGATTAGAGGAGAAAACAATGCTTTAGTTAGAGAGAGGAATAGTTAGTTAGTCACATTCACACAAATCCTACTGGAAGCATTCTTGCCTACGATACTAAAATAAATGAAGATGAGAGTAAGGATTTTGGGAAATGAGTCCAGAGCTATTAATTCTAAAACTTGTCCACAGAAAATGAGGATCAAAGAAGGAAATTTAGTCATGCCGTGTTTGAGTCATGCAGTGCTAAGGTCAAGGCTCTTGATTTGGAATGGGAATGAAACTTTTTGTGCAAAACACACACAATATTTGTTTAAAAATTGTTTAAAATGTTTGATTTCACAGTGCTTCTTATATTGTTTTTGAAAATGAAGCAAAAGTTCACCATGATGTATATTCTACTTCACGGACAAAAATATCTCCACCAGAGGCAAAACTTGAAAATGTAGAGTTTAGACTTCCTCTCACTGAGGGCAGGGTTTTCTTGGTATAGCCGTACCTCGGCTCCCGAATGCCTTGGGAGTCAAACGTTCCAGCTCCCAAACAATCGAAAACCGGAAGTGAGTGTTCCGGTTTTCGAACTTTGTTTTTGGAAGGTGGATGTTTGGCGTGGCTTCTTCTATTTTGGGTGGTGTGCCTGTGCAAATGGGGACCAATTGGAAGCCGCACCTTGGTTTCTGAATTTATCAGAAGTCGAACGGACTTCCAGAACAGACTCCATTCGACTTCAGAGGTACGTCTGTAATGTTGGAATCTCCACTCGGCCAAGCTGATAAAGCTCATCTTCCGGCCGGGTCCTTCGGAATCGCCTCTGACGTGATTAACGACCTGAGCCTCTGATAAGGTCCCAAGGCACGTTCCCCCATTCAGCAGAGAATCCAAAACAGCACGTGGAAGTGATGAGATTTATGGCTACATCGCTATGCTTTATTTCTTACTACGCAGACAGCAAAGAAATATACATCCTCTCTCTATGAAAGTAGAGAGCAACAGAACAACAAAGGAAACAGGAAACCACTAGCATCACATTCCATCTCCCGTCTCCCGTGAGACTTCCAACAGCCTGGACTGTGTCTGGAATGTAAACAGAGTCCTGTGACTCTAAGCAGCTGCTCAGTGGCAAACAGAAACTAACATGTAATTCCAAGTGCACTGGAATTCTCTTCCTAGAGAGATCTGGGCTTCCTTCTTCCAGTTGTTAAAGAACCGCTGAATTGGAGATCCTTTGAAAATTCTGAGTGAGACCTAGACTGGCTAACACTATTCCATACTATGCTGTAACTTTTTTCTTCTTTCATGGTTTAATTGTGATTTTTTGTTTGGAGTGATCTGAATTATCTCGTTGTTATTTTCAGTTTTTGACTGCTATGGACAGCAGAATGCAAGTACGGATGGGAGTGAAGCTTGGTTTGCTTCTCATTTTAATGTGGACCTGCCTAATTTGATCTTCCTAAAACAATAAACAAAGCAAAGCACAGCTATGCTTCAGAATCTGTACTTCTCTGAATTTTACAGCACAGTTTTCCAGCCAGAAATGTGTTGGGGGGGGGAGAGAAATGCATATATTGGGGGCAGGTGTGCATAAAAATGCAAATATTAGTAGAAATAATGCAAAAAAAAAAAAGTGCATTAGGAGAAATGCTGCTGAATTAGGCCTTTCAGGGGGTAGGGGGAAGAAACCGCAATCTGAGGCAGAAATGTGGCAAGCTGAAGTGGGATTGGAAAAATGAGAAAACGAGAGAAATCAAAGTTAAACTATAGTACTCACTTCCACAAGAGGCAGTGACAGCAACCAACTTGGATGGCATTAGAAGTGGACTGGGTAAATTCATGGCAGGTAAAGGTAAAGGGACCCCTGACCATTAGGTCCAGTCATGGCCGACTCTGGGGTTGCAGTGCTCATCTCGCTTTACTGGCCGAGGGAGCCGGCGTACAGCTTCCGGGTCATGTGGCCGGCATGACTAAGCCGCTTCTGGCGAACCAGAGCAGTGCACGGAAACGCCGTTTACCTTCCCGCCGGAGTGGTACCTATTTATCTACTTGCACTTTGAGGTGCTTTCGAACTGCTAGGTTGGCAGGAGCAGGGAGCGAGCAATGGGAGCTCACCCCGTTGCGGAGATTCAAACCACCAACCTACTTGCCACGATGACTCTGCTCTGTCTGCAAAGTCAGAGAGAGTAATGCTTCTAAATACCAGTTTCTGCAAACCACAGGGCGCTCTTGTGTTTGAGTCCTGCTTGTGGGTTTCCCACAGGCATCTGGTTGGCCACTGTGAGAACAGGATGCAGGACAAAATGGGCCATTGGATTTATCCATCCAGGTTCTTCTTACCTTCTTGTTTTTTAAATAAAGGAGCCAACAAATAGTTGTGGTCAGCAAATTCTTGGTGCCATCCTATTTTCCATACTTTAGCTTTTTATTCTTCCTCAAATGGTCCAAAGTGTACTGACTGTGGGTGCAATAAACTAGCAAACTCAGAAGCACTGATACTCTAATACTAAACACAGTACATTTGATTGGAATGGGGCAGGAGAAACCATTAACGGACAGAAAATCAGATTAGTCTGATTAGGAATGCAACCTAAAGTTGTGATCAAAGAAGATTCCCCCCCCAAGGTTTTTTTAATCTTTTTGAATAATGGGTTGTATATGTTGCATGTAAGATAAGTCATTCTCTGCCTTTGCATCATTTTTCATTTATTTTATGCACAGCAAAATAACTGAGAAAGGGGGAGGGATGTAAAAAGGGAGAGAGATGGGTAAATAAAAATAAAATAAAAACCAAACTGTGTTTTTAAAGTAATTTCTCACAGCTGGAGGCAGCTGTGTCTGACTCCATGCTATAAATGGCTTAGGAGAAAAATATATATTTAGTATCATTATTATTCTTCAGTAATGCACGAGGCATAATTATCTTTCACAAGATTTGCTAGATGGACAGCACTCTATTAGTAGGAAGTGTTTTAATAGATGCTTCCCAAATGAAGAGGGCAATAGCCACACAAATGCCCACAATGAAGGCATAGAAGGAAACATTACTGGGACACAAAGATGTGACTAAGAGAAAGAGATTTAACTAGCCCTTCAGAAGAGTAGTGGGTGACATTAATATCAACTTTGCTGCAGCTAACACATGAGTTTTTGCCAGCGCATGGTGATTGTGCCTAAGACTGGTCTGGCCAGGAACAAACAAGGAAATGCTTTCATGAATGAAAACCTTTAGTAGGCTCATGAATCTTACGTTCTGATGGCAGTGGCTTGTAATCTTGTGTGCTGGGAGTGGTGTCAGGTGTGGGAGTTCACCATGGCATCTTTCTGGGCTACTTTAAGTTGAAACGGCTCTGCTCATTTCTGGAAGGCTGTTCTTCTCCTTGGCCTGTGGTCTTTGAGGTTCTACAGGGTTCAGTCTCGCTGGCCATGCTATTCAACATCTGCATGAAGCCACTGATTCGGGTTGAGGATCCTCCTGTACGCTGATGACACTCAGCTCTGTACATCAGATCCTAGAAAGTCAACAGAACTCCTAGATCGGTGCTCGCTGGCTGAGATGTTCTGTTCCATTCAGAACAGGGGGGAAACAGAACATGCTGGGTGGAAGAACTGTTCTACAAGCCTTTGAATGAGGCAATTTAAGTGCTTTTCAGTCTGGATGGCTCACAGCGCTTTTTTACCATCTTTGGTTGATGTGCCACTCGCAGCCCTTCACCATAACATCTGATCTCATCAGAGTAATCAATGGCTTACTTTCTTCCAGGTTAGACTAAGGATATAACTGTTGGCATACAACCAAGGAAGTGGGGGCAATTGGCAGCCCCCCAGCTGGCTCCAGCCCACCGGCCAGTGTGCTAGGCAATCTCCAGTCCTTGTTGCAGTATTTGTGACCCACAGCTTCAAAAGCCAGGGAACACAACTCATCAGAGATAACGCGCAAACAGAAGTGGCAGGAGGGGTTGTGTAAGCATATTTACAAGCAGTTTATTCAGCACAAAAGGAAAACATGTCTGATCCCTTTCGTGTCCAAAGCAAGCAGCTAAAAGCGAAAGCTATACACAAACGGAAGTTCCCAGCAAGCTGTGCTGGAGTGTAAACAGACATGTGACACACAACAGTCTCATGCCTGTCCCTAAAGGTGGAACGGAATATTCTAACAATAACAACACAATAAGAGTCCTGCTCGCTCAGACCAAAAGTCTCTCTAATCCAGACTGCGGTTTCCCACAGTGGGCAAGGAGGTGTCACCTCAGCCACAGTGGCATAGCGTGGGGAGCTGGGGGGCGTGGCCCTGGGTGCAGTATCTGAGGGGGCATAACCAGGCATCCCCATGACAGGCTCCCTCACTGAGGCCAGAGCTGCAAGGAGGGAAGCTGCACCCTGGGCCTGGCCCCAGCTTGTGAAGGAACTGCAGAGGCAGCTTCCTCACACAACGGTACAACGGCGCCAGCTGGCAGCAGCCCCACTCCTGGGTCAAGCCTGACCCAGGGGCAGAAGCGGCAGAGAGGAGGAGACACAGTGGCAACATCACCCCCTCTCCTCTGCTGGGCAAAGCCATGCAGGACTGCCAGGGTGGCATGAGTGCACCCTTCAGATGCAGTGGTGAAGGCTGGGCTGGTGTGGCTGCAGGGTGTCCCCCCGCTCTGCATGTGCCCCGGGCAGCAGAAGCATATGTTACACCACTGCTCAGCCAGTTCTGTTTTGTGACAGAACTAGATGTTTGGTGGTTGAAACAGCATTCCCAACAACCCTAAAACCTGCCTAGTTAAACTGTAAAACTAGCTCCTACAAGAGGCAGTGATGGTTACCAACTTAGATGGCTTTAAAGGAGAATTAGACAAATTCATGGAGGAGAAGCTGTCAATGGCTACTAGCCATGATGGCTGAACTCTGTCTCCATGGCTGAAAACAGTAATGCTTCTGAAGTTGCTGGAAACCATAGCTGAACAGAATGTTCTTGTGCTTGCATCCTGCTTGCAGGTTTCCCAGAGGAAGGTCACCATTAACGAAATCAGCCTTCGCCAGCCTGGTGAACTCTCATCAGCCAAGGTTAGTGAAGACTGATGCTTACAATCAGAAGATGTCAATTTTTAACATGCTGGCATGCTTGCTGGGAACCCTTTACCTGGAGTTTACCTGGAAAGTTCAGGCATTCTCAGGAGATCTTCCCAGAAATAATGGCACAGAAGCTAGAACAGTAACAGAATAGTTGACTGGCAACTCAGATAGCATCTCTCTGCAGCTCACCCCGCGGCCTAAGCACCGTGCAGCAATGCCCTTGGAAGATGTCCGTCATCAGCAAATGGCAAATCAGATACGCTCCTGTCAGAGACTGCCTCCCGGTCTCAGCTCACAGAAGACCAACGCTAGCCATTAGAACTGTACAGAAGTCTTTATTGGCATTTAGTTTCCATTTCCAAACACTAGCGTGCGTCTCTACGTCTAAACCCTAGACCAGCGAAGCCTCGTCTGAGTCTCCGCCCCCTGTACACCAGCTTAAGACTCTAGCCTTACTCCACCTTCTACGTTTCTCCTTCCTCCTCTGGGTCCTACTACCCCCCTGGGTGCCCTCTTTCCGGGATGCCTCGGAAGCGGACCCTTCGGACTCCTCCCCTTCTCTCCGGCGGGCTTTGGGACCCGGCTCTCTCTCCGGACTGCCCATTGCGCCCCCCTCCTGTACATTTGAACTTGGCGCGCGCGCGCTGCCCCTGACCTTCCTTTTGACCGTTACCTCGCTCTCTGATGCAGGCGTGGCTAACCCTGACTCATGTCCTTCCGCTGACGGAAGGCTGCCTGCTGCCGATGTTTGGGACTCCTCCCCCTTACTGCTCTCCGGTGGGAAAGTTGGTCCCGATTTCCAGCTGCTGCTCTCTGAGTCCCCTCTGGCCCCTCCTTCCTGGGGTGTTCCCTCTGGCAACCCCCTGGCTCTGACCACTGGGGCCCCTTTCTGTGAATCCTCTGATTCACTGGAGAGACTTAGAGACCTCGGATGGCTACCCTCGCTGACTTCTCCCTCAGATTCCTCTCCCTCGGTCTCTACTTCCTCCCTCTCCTGTCCCTCTGCTCCTGAACCCCTGACATCCATCCCCCCCTCGAAGCCCCCCCTTCCCCCCTCCCCTCCTTCCGGTGCGGGTACTGGGTGCTCCGTCGTCGCGGGGGTGCTTGCCGGATACAGTTCATCCCCCATGTACTCGTCAACGTCGCTCTCCTCTGCTTCCATCTCTCTGTCTTCATGCTCGAACCCCACGTTGTCCCCCAACACGTCCATGTCCGTCTCGCCCCTCTCCCCCTCTTCGGGTGGTCCCATCCAAGGACCCCTCAGCCACTTCCTGCGCCACTGCTCCTCTGGTTGATCGTCCCACCAATACGAGTGGTCTGAGGCAGACCCCGGTGGCGAACCCACCTGAGAGCTGGGGACTGGTGCCTGTTCCTCGTCCGAGTCGAACCCCAGGAATGTGCTGGCTGAAAGAGTGGGTGTGAAAAGCCAGTCATCGAAATACTCTGCTGGCATGGGCCTGTGCGGGAAGAGGGCATGAAACTCCTCTTTGAGCAGCGGTTCCTCCAAGGCATAGTCCGGTACCCAGCTGTTGGCACTGGCCGGGGTACCCTCTCTGGCTAGAAAATATTCTACTCCCTCTTCCCCCCATCTGGAGTCCAAAATCTCTGTGACCTCATTGATGTGTCCCTTCCTAGGCGGCCCCCTCACTCTGGGCCCTTCACTGCTCTGGTCTGGTGCTGTGTCCGGCTCCTGAAACCTATGAGGTGCTTTGTAGGGCGTGAGCACCGATCTATGGAACACCGGATGCATTCTGGAACCCTCCGGAAGAACCAACCGGAAGGCTACTGGATTGACCTGCGCCTGGACTTGGTAAGGTCCTAGCTGCTTATGTCCTAGCTTCTTCTTAGCTAATGATCTGGTCGGCACTGCTTGCGCTGCTAGCCAGACCCAGTCACCCACCTGTATGTCTTCCCCAACTCTTCTGTGTCTGTCGGCCTGCACCTTGTATGCGTGCTTTGCTAGTTCTAGCTGCCTCCTGAGCTGTTCGTGGACTTCCTGCAACTCTGACGCTAAGGCTTCCGCTGCCTGTGGCTCCCCCTCCCCCACTCTCTCTAAACCCGGGAAGGTTCTGGGATGCCTCCCGTTGTTGGCGAAGAACGGCGTCACCCCCGTCGACACGTGCTTCGTATTGTTGTAAGCGAACTCGGCGAGCGGCAGGTAGTCCACCCATGTCGTGGGCTGCTGGTTGGCGTAGCATCTTAGGTACTGCTGCATGACGGCGTTGACCCTCTCCGCTTGTCCGTTGGTCTGCGGGTGTCTCGCCGACGCCAAATTGACCTTGACGTTCAGAATGCCCATCAGCTTCTGCCAGAAGTTCGAGATGAACTGTCGCCCCCGGTCGGAAAGAATAGACCGTGGCAGACCGTGGACCTTGAACACGTGGTCTATGAACAGTTTGGCGGTCTGCTCTGCCGTGGCTACCTTCGCACACGGAATGAAGTGTGCCATCTTAGTAAACATGTCCACCACCACTAGCACTGCTGTCTTTCCCCTCGAGCTGGGCAGATCCGTGACGAAGTCCAGGGCCACCCTCTCCCACGGTTCAGACGGTGTCTGCAGCGGTTCCAGCAATCCCGCCGGCGGTCTGTGAACTGACTTGGCCCTTTGGCAGGTGTCACATCTCGAGACGTAATCCGCTACTTCCCCCCGCATCTTGGGCCACCAAAAGTCTCTGGCTACGAGTTCGACAGTCTTTTCTTTGCCAAAGTGCCCTGCGGTGGGAGCGTCGTGTAGCTGCTGCAGGACCCTTGCGCGGAGGTCGTCTCCCGGCACGTAGAGTGCTCCCTTGTGGAGGAGCAACCCATCGCGGATCTGGAACTCGTCGGCCCTCACTGTGCCCCTGTGCACCTCCTCCATCTTGGCCCGTGCGAAGGGGTCTTCCCGCAGCGCGCGACGTACGGCGTCCAGGTCCACGGTTGCCGACGCGCATGCCCACGCTTCCGGTGCGAAAATGTGCTTGGCCGCCGACGGTGCCGCCTCCTCCAGGTATTGCGGCTTTCTGGACAATGCATCCGCCATCACGTTGTTGTCGCCTGGGATGTACTCTATCTTGAAGTCGAAGTCCGCGAAGAACTCTGCCCATCTAATGTGTCTCTGGTTGAGGAACCTAGCCGTGCGCCAGTACTCCAGATTCTTGTGGTCCGTGTGGACCTGCACTGTATGTCTGGCTCCGATGAGGAAGTGCCTCCATGCCTTGAATGCTGCATGTATGGCTAGCAACTCCCTGTCCCAGATAGTGTAATTCTGCTCCGACTTGCTGAGCTTCCGCGAGTAGAAGGCGCACGGCCTCCAGTCCCCCTGCTGGTCTTGTTGCAACAGGACAGCTCCCACGGCTCTGTCTGAGGCGTCCGTCTCCACCCTCATGGGTCTGCTGGGATTCACATGCAGCAGCTGCTCTTCAGACGCGAAGAGACGCTTGAGCTTCTGAAAGGACTGCTCCGCTTGCTCCGTCCAGATGAATTTCTTCTTCTTGGAGCTGAGCGTGTCGGTGATGGCCGCTGTCTGCATGGCAAATCCCTTGATGAACTTGCGGTAAAAGTTGGCAAAGCCGACAAACCGCTGGACTTCCTTCCGATTGCGTGGGCTCTTCCAGTCCAAAACTGCGCGAACCTTGGCGCTGTCCATGGCGAGCCCCTTGTCCGACAACTTGTAGCCCAGGAAATCCACCTCCGTCACGTCGAACTGGCACTTCTCCAGTTTGGCGTACAGCCTGTGCTCCTTCAGTCTCTGCAGAACTTCCCTGACATCCCTCTCGTGCGCCTCTCGCGATTCTGAAAAAATCAGGATGTCGTCCAGGAAGCATACGCACTTCTTGTAAAGGAGCCCCGCCAGCACGTGATGCATAAAGGCTTGGAAAGTGTGAGAGCCATTTTGTAATCCGAAGGGCATAACTCTGTATTCGTAGGTGCCCAGTGGCGTGAACATGGCCGTCTTCCACTCGTCTCCGTCGCGCATGCGAATCAAGTTGTACGCGCCACGTAGATCCAGCTTGGTGAAAACGCGTCCTTTCCGCACCGTCGCGAGCAAGTCGTCTATCTTGGGCATGGGGAAAGCTGAGGGCTTGGTTTTCGAATTCAAGATTCTGAAGTCCACCACCAGTCTTTTTTGGGGCGTATCCCGCTTCTTCACAAAGAATACGGGACTGCCCCCCACTGCTTTCGACTCCCGGATGAACCCACGCTTCAAATTGTGATCTATGAACTCCCTGAGTTCTTGCAGTTCATCCTCAGACATGGAGTACAGTTTCCCAGTAGGCAGCGTCGCCCCCGGCAGGAGGTCAATCTTGCAATCATAGGGTCTGTGAGGGGGTAGCTTGTCCGCCTCCTTCTCGCAGAACACCTCCAAAAACTCCGCATACTTGTGGGGTACTGCTTGCAGCGTGCCCAACTGCAACTGCGGGTCCTCCTCTTCCCCTTCCGGGCTGGGTATAATGCAGTGTTCTGCACAGTAGGAGGAGCCAAAAGTCAGGTGGCGCTGGTACCACGCCAATGCTGGGCTGTGCCTGTGCAGCCAACTCATGCCTAATACTATAGGCGTGTCGGACAGCTGGGTGACATTGAAACTGATGACTTCCCGGTGATTCCCAATTTGCATCACCATAGGCGGCGTCTGCTGCACCACCTGCCCCCCTAGCAGTTCCCTGCCATCCACCGTGACAACCTTCAGGGGCAGTGTGGCTGGCAGTAATGCTACGTTGTGTTGTTGAATGAACTCCAATCCTATAAAGTCTGCGTTACTGCCAGAGTCAATTGTAATAGGCACTTCTAAGGTGAGTCCATTGGGCAGCTGAAGCGATGCGGTTAGCTGCACCACTGGCTTGGGCGGGAGGGGGTCTGTGGGCTGCAAAATCTCTGGGGACTTCCTCACTGACTCGTCTGGCTGGGCCCCAGTGCCTCCTCTTCCAGCCAGACCTGGTCGTTTCCCTGCTGTGGTGCTCTCTGCTGAGTTGTTTCCAATACTGTCACTGAAGCTGCAGTGTGCTTGAAACTCCTCTGGGGACACTCTTTCGCCATGTGCTCTGCACTCTCACATATATAGCACTTCCTGTTCCTTCTAGGCAGCTTCGATTTTACTGCTCCCGGCGTTAAGGCTCTGGTAGCTGAGTGAGCCCTAGCACCGCCAATCTCCATCTGCTCCTCGCCCCCTCCCTGTGGAGGCGTGGACTGCGCACGCGCTGCCTCTCTGGGCAAGAGGGAGGGCACTCTCGCTGGTGAACGTCCCCAACGCCCTTCTTCTTTGCTCCACGGACGTTCTTCCTGCCTCACCCCAATAGACAACGCTCTTTCAACCACTTGCTGAGTGGTGGTGGGTCTCTCACCCCTTGCCATCTCATCCTTGATCTGTGCATTCAGACCCTCCCAAAAAAGGTCTCTAACCGGCGGAGAATCCTTATCCCAATTCAGCGCGTTGACCAATGCAAAAAACCGGGAATGATACTGCCTTACGCTGGCTTTCCCTTGTCTTAGCCCAAATATGTCCCTCCGGGCAATGTCCAGGTCTATTTTGGATAAGAAACAGGAGTCCATCGCCTTAATGAACGCCTCTGCGCTTTGGAGCGCCGGATCCTTATCTCTCCATAGGTTGCGCAGCCATGATTTCGCGTCCCCATGCAAATGAGACAAAATAAACCCCACTTTTTCCCTCTCATCTCTAAAGTCTCTTTCCAGCAGCTGCAGCGCAAACAGCACATCTGCTCGGAAATTGGGGTACTGCTGCAAATCCCCATCAAACTGAGATACAATGCTGCCTCCTCTCTTCCCCAAACCGATCCCCTCGGACCTGGGTGCTGGGATCCCCTGCTTTACAAGCCCTTCCAACCTGGCTTGAAGATCTCTGCATGCAGCTGCCGCTTCTTCCTCTCTCTTCCTGGATGCGATTATTTCAGCGTTGAGTAGCGTCACCGCTTCTTGCAGGGAAGCTATTTTCTGTTCTGTAGTCATCTTGCCTGACTCTTGTGAGCTCGCAAGGCACCAGTCTTCCACCCTCCCTGCCTCGCTTCCTTAGCGATGCTTGAGGCGAAGAAAACCGATGGTAACTTGAGACGAGGCTTACTGTCAGAGACTGCCTCCCGGTCTCAGCTCACAGAAGACCAACGCTAGCCATTAGAACTGTACAGAAGTCTTTATTGGCATTTAGTTTCCATTTCCAAACACTAGCGTGCGTCTCTACGTCTAAACCCTAGACCAGCGAAGCCTCGTCTGAGTCTCCGCCCCCTGTACACCAGCTTAAGACTCTAGCCTTACTCCACCTTCTACGTTTCTCCTTCCTCCTCTGGGTCCTACTACCCCCCTGGGTGCCCTCTTTCCGGGATGCCTCGGAAGCGGACCCTTCGGACTCCTCCCCTTCTCTCCGGCGGGCTTTGGGACCCGGCTCTCTCTCCGGACTGCCCATTGCGCCCCCCTCCTGTACATTTGAACTTGGCGCGCGCGCGCTGCCCCTGACCTTCCTTTTGACCGTTACCTCGCTCTCTGATGCAGGCGTGGCTAACCCTGACTCATGTCCTTCCGCTGACGGAAGGCTGCCTGCTGCCGATGTTTGGGACTCCTCCCCCTTACTGCTCTCCGGTGGGAAAGTTGGTCCCGATTTCCAGCTGCTGCTCTCTGAGTCCCCTCTGGCCCCTCCTTCCTGGGGTGTTCCCTCTGGCAACCCCCTGGCTCTGACCACTGGGGCCCCTTTCTGTGAATCCTCTGATTCACTGGAGAGACTTAGAGACCTCGGATGGCTACCCTCGCTGACTTCTCCCTCAGATTCCTCTCCCTCGGTCTCTACTTCCTCCCTCTCCTGTCCCTCTGCTCCTGAACCCCTGACATCCCCCAAAATAAATCTGTTGCAGATTAACTTAATTACCCCAAAGCTCTTAGGAGCTTCAAGGGATTTTACAGCATGGCGCTCATCCTGAAAAGCAAAACAACCAGCTGCAACGACAACACATACCTTCTCATTACAGCGGAAATCAAATTTAGCAAGATGAAACCCATGCCTGTTTCAATATTCAACTGTGGATTGAGGGAATTAATTCACAATGAATTGCAAACTGGTTTCACACACCATCCCCAAAAAGAATCGCTTCAGGTCTGTTTTGTGGAGCTCTCTCAAATGGTAAAGCTGCCGCCGCCATTTGATTTCAGAAGCTAGCCAATTCTCCCGTAGGAAAATGGCCGAAGTCACCACATGAGGAGAAAAGATGGGGTGGCAGTTTCAAATAAATGGTTTCCCGCAAGGAAATGAAATGCAAAAAAGCACCTCAGGGGAATATTCCAAATATTTCCACTCATTTTTATCTTTGTACTATAGTGGTACCTCTGGTTATGTACTTAATTTGTTCTGGAGGTCCGTTCTTAACCTGAAACCGTTCTTAACCTGAAGCACCACTTTAGGTAATGGGGCCTCCCACTGCCACTGCGCGATTTCTGTTCTCACTCTGAAGCAATGTTCTTAACCTGAGGTACTATTTCTGGGTTAGCAGAGTCTGTAACCTGAAGCGTCTGTAACCCAAGGTACCACTGTATTATTATTATTATTATTATTACTACTACTACTACTATCAGATCTTTCAAAATGCTCCCTCTGTGATTTCAAAGATGCCCCTGGGGACCATGCTATGTCACAATGAATGCTGGGTATCCCAGGTGCATTCTGGGTCAGCCCCCAGCAACTGCAACCTCGTCTCATCCCACTAGAAGCGGTCGAGGTAGTAAGAGGGAGCTCTTCAGCCACATCATAAAATGAAGGAAGGTAAGTGTTGCCCAGCCCATCGCTCCCCACCTGGAGCTGGGATTAGTTTACATAGCGATAGTGTCAGGAGTGGTGTGAGGCACCAGCCGAGGAACCCCTTAGGGAACCCCCAGGAGAAGAAGGCTGACAGCCAGGGAACCGGTGGTGGGATGACAAAGAGTGGTCAGAGGGAGAAGAATGGTGGTCAGAGGGAGAAGCAGTAGACAGGGAGGAGGAGGTGTCAGAAATGGAAGCTTAGTGAACAGGAAGAGGCTGCAGCAGAGCACAGTTCAGACAGAAGTAGAAGCCATGGGTGCAACCAGCTCCCCTCCCCCGGTCTCCTAGAACATGCAGAGAAATGAAGCAAGCAGAGCAGAGTGTGTGTCACGGTCCAGATCACGGGCGATCGAAGTCCCAGCTGGGGACGTCAAGACTGGGGGCAAGATGGTGGGGTGGGAGCAGGAACGGGAGTCCAGAAGCCAGGAGTCAGGAAGCCAAGAGTCTGAGGGTCAGAGGGCTGGGAGTCAAGAAGCCAAGGGTCTGAGGGTCAGGAAGCAAGGAGTCATGAAGTCAAGGGTCCTAGGATCAAGAAGAAGGGAGTCAAGGAGCCAAACGCACCAAGGCAGGGAACGTGTTGCTGTGGCAAAGAGCTGAAGGGAAATGCTGACCTTATATCCCTTCCCAGCTCTTGCCACCAAGTGCTGTGAGTTACCAATCGGCCTCACCTGTGAGGCTGCGCCTTGCCTCTTCAGAACAAACTTAGGAAGGCCCCAGTCCTGGTCACAGGGCCTGGATCCTGCACACACACCTGACAGTGTGCAGACGCAGCCTGAGACTGTGTGGGAAAGACCCTGGAGAGGAGGAGTCCTAGTGGGCCCTGGGAAGGAGGGGACTTTCAGTCCTCGCAACTGCTTCTTTGGGGCAGGACCTCTAGGAAGAGTTGCTAGGCCAGAGTTGTGGTTTGTTTCCTTGAATAAAGAATTAACTTCACTGGCCTCAGTTGAGTTATTGTTTCGTTGCTGACCTGTGCCTCCAGCTCAGACATATAGTCCAAAACATATGGCGTATACAGGCTAGGATAATTTTTTTTTAAAAAAAAACCACACACAGATACAAAGTGGAAACAAAATAAAAAAAATTCCTTCCAGTAGCACCTTAGAGACCAACTAAGTTTGTTATTGGTATGAGTTTTCGTGTGCATGCACACTTCTTCAGATACACACATAGTGAATATTGGATGCCCATGTATACCCCACATATACATATATGACTTCATACTTTTACAGTGAACATCCTTTGCCATTTTGTTGCTTATTCACGCAGTTTGGGACACTGGGGAGATTTTTTTCCTGCTCAGGCCAATGTAGAGCCAGGTCCTTTGAAAGAGCAGTCCACTCTTTCAGTCACACCCTTTGAGTCAAAAGCAGCCATTGTCTTTGCCCTGTCTGCAGGTAATCGATGAACTGAATTGAGTATTGAAAATGAGAATTTGACTTGAATGCAGTAATGACTCGGGAGATCTGGATATAAACAAGGCTCCCTCTTTCCCCTCGGCTGTCAAATTGCAGTATGGATCAGCCTTAACCCAGGTGGCAGACTGCCCTTTCATTCTGATGATTGGGCAATAGGAACTAATTAAAAAATAAACCCTCTAAAGTCGCTTCCAGGAGGTAGCTGCCATTTCACATTCTTTTCAACACGACTGGGCCATGCAACAAATCGTTTCTGTGCATCTTCCTTCCCGCTCAGGCAGAATATTCAGTTTTGGGTTCCAATGGGACCATATTCCCACCATTCATGCAAAGCCTTGTGATACCACTTTACGTAGCTGTGGTTTCCCCAAAAGAATTCTGTGAGCTGCAGTTAGTTTAGGGTGCTGAGAGTTGTTAAGAGACCCCCTCTTCCCCTCACAGAGCTCCCTGTGAAAATGGATTGATGCTTAAACCACTCTGATGCCTCCTCCTTGTTTCTCAGTGGCTCAATTTCAGCCACAGTCGTGATGGCCCCTCCCCAGCTGAGTTTGTTATTAGAAGGGGTGACTTGGGTGAGGTGGGGGGGGGGGCAAAGGGGACCCAGAGCTCATGAAGCTCTGGCTATTTTGCAGTCTTATTTCAAAACTGCCTAGCTCTCAGCAGGCAAAGACAATGCCTTTCAGCATAATTATTATCTTCTGTTGCTTGAGCATGCTGTGAAAAAAAAAAAAAGATTATGGCGAGGAAGAGATAAAGTATCCTTGACACAAATTAGTATTTAACATACATTTTAAATCCAGCTTTTGCTGCCATCTGTATTTCTTTGAGCCTTCCGTCAGATCCTAGTGGAAGCAGTGTCATTTTTTTTATCTCCCCAGCAGAGAGTAGAAATATCTTGCTTTGTGTGTGTTTAAATTAAACCTTCTGTTTTGCTGTAAAACAAACAAACACATTTTAGTCATCATCTGATAATCTGGAAATATGTTAAATGACAGTTCATTGCCCTCAACCTTTGGGAGAATTGGACTTTTAACAAGTGAAGAAGGAGAGTGAATGTGTTTTTCTGGATGTGTGTGGTTGAAAATAAATCTGTTGCTCTGTAGTTCGCTTATCTTGCCTAGCTAGAATACTGGGCATGCTACACCTTGCAGACAAATGATGACAACTTTTTAATCGAGCGGAGGAAATACATTAAAATGTGCTAAAATGTTTAACACAGTCCGTCAATGTCTCTGCGTCATGTTTCTGTCTCCAGTCACTTCCTCAAAGAAATGACTTATTGGATTTTCCTTTTACAGGACCGAGGGGAAATGTAGATGGGTTGTTTCTCTTCTAAGAAGAAATCTGATCTCTCCCTACTTTATTATCTGAGACTGCAAAACTAAGCCAAATGTAGCCCTCCAGTTTTTATACTCAGGTCTCACCAAGGATGGGTAATCTGTGGCCCTTCAGATGTTGTGGGACTACAGCTCCCATTATTTTTCACCATTGGCTGGCAGCGGTTGATGGGTTTTAGAGTCCCACAACATTAGGGCCATTAGTTCCCTGTTTAGGGAAGCTTTTAATGTTTGATGGACTACTGTATTTTAATATTTTGTTGGAAGGTGCCCAGAGTGGCTGGGGAAACCCAGCCAGATAGGTGGGGTATAAATAATAAATAAATCATCATCATCATCATCATCATCATCATCATCATCATCATCATCATCATTCCCCATTCATTCTCAACTCCCTCCCCAACCTGGGACCAAGTGCATTTGATTGGCCAGCATCCATGGATGATAATAATAATAATAACATTTTTTTATTTATATCCTGCCCTATTTTATTATAAAATTTTATTTATATCCCCAGGCTCAGAGCGGCTAACAACAATAAAACAATACAGCATTCTAAAATCAGTTCATTATAAAATCAGTTCAAATCAAATTGATGGCAACCATTGGGCTAGAGTTCTATGAAGAGTTACCAAAGGAGGGGGTCAGGCTGTGCCTTGGCCAAAGGCCTGGTGGAACAGCTCTGTCTTGCAGGCCCTGTGGAAAGATGTCAAGTCCCACAGGGCCCTAGTCTCTTGTGACAGAGCGTTGTTTATAGATTGGCATGTCACAAGTTGGGCAGGCACTAGTCCTGCCCTTGAATGGCCTGGAAGGTTTCTAAAGGAGCAATACCTTGGACTAGAGTTGTGTACTCCAGCATCTCTGAGAGGTCTCTAAAGAAGGCCTTCTCCCCTTCTCAGCTGGAACAATTACAGGAGAACTGTGTGTTTTAAGTAGGTGGAGGCATTGATGGGGGCAGGAAGAAAGGTGCGGACTGGAGGTAGGTGCAATGTTCAATGGCAGAGTTAGATGCCATGTTCTTTTTCTCAGGGCTGCCCAAGGTTTAGTCTCTGTTGTGCAGTATGTTGGGGAACATGAGACCTCTGATGCAACTGTATTCATTTAAGGTTACTCTTCAGAGTATTTACATCGTCCAAGAGTTGGCCGAAAGCCACCAAGAACGTCTGCCCCACTTCTGAGAAGATTGAGCCTGGTTGTCCTTATGAATTAACAGCCCATCCTTGCAACATGTGGCTTGGTCAGTTCTGAGAGTCATCTCAGGTTCAGCAGGCTCCTCTTGCAACACATTTGCTTCCTAATTGAGGCACACCGTGATCAAGAATACAAAATTTGATCTGTGGATGGTTCTCTCCTGCCACATGCCTTGCTTGGGTTGTGGTTGGCCTATCATTGTGCTGTGTTTAGGATAGCCTCTTAAGATTACTAGGCCTATTGTTACCACCCACTTGTATGGGAAGGGTGGGACAATACATCCACACACACTGCATGCAAGGACTGTAGAAGCATCCAAGAAGGCTGGGATTGGCATCCTTAGAGACCGATAACATGGTGAGTGGTTAGATGCAAGTTGCTGCTGCAGGAAGAGGAAGGAAACCACAGGAGGGAGAAACACTCTTGTGCACAGATCCTGCTTGTAGTCTTCTCATATGCATCTGGGAAGGTGCTGTGTGAACAGGATGCTGGCTTAGATGAGCCATTGGCCTGATCCAGGAGGCTCTGTTTATGTTCTTATGTAGTGGTTTCCCCAATGGGGGCTAACACAGAACTGCACACAATCTCAAGGACTAGATCTGCCTTCTGGTAGTTGCCCCCTCCTAGGCCAATGGACCTCCACAATGGGAGAGAAATAGTGACAGTGCTATTCTAATTGGTGCAAATTGCCCCTTTTAATTTGCTCCTGTGCCTTTAGATGCCAGGGACCATGCTGAGGAGGACTGGTGGGCACGCTCCCCCCCCCATCCTGAATCTTCCCAGGAACAGGAGGACAGTGTAGATTTGGAACAGTGGTTTGCAGAGGGGCATAGTTCAGAAGGTAGAAGCTGGGAAATACTGGGTGGGGAACAGCTAGAAGAAGAAGAAACACTGGGGGAGAGAGGGTTAACAGATTGACGGTCATTGGACAGCATTCTTCCACCACCCTCCCCAAAGTTGAGTAGAGCTCAGAAAGTCTCAGAACAGAAAGTGCAGAGGGTACAAACTCAGATTACAAGATGTAGGAGTGATGTAGATTAATAGGGACGGAGGGGGGAGGGTGCCTTAATTGGGAGCACCGCCATTCTAGGGAGGCATGTTATTTTTGTCTCTCACTGTGATTATTAAAGAATCTAACTGATAAGACATTCCTTTCGTTTGATCTACTTATTTACTGCCACGAGGGAGGAAGCCATTTCCCTAAAGGCTGACAATAGATGAGAATTCCTCTGAGGAACTGTGGGCAAATAAAATGGCAATGTTATGTTGGGGAATTGTGGGTAGTTAAATGGTTGCTGTAGGATGCGGGTGGCACTGTGGGTTAAACCACAGAACCTAGGGCTTGTCGATCGGAAGGTCAGCGGTTCGAATCTCCGCAACGGGGTAAGCTCCCGTTGCTCAGTCCCAGCTCTTGCCCACCTAGCAGTTTGAAAGCACGTCAAAGTGCAAGTAGATAAATAGGTACCGCTTCACCGAGAAGGTAAATAGTGTTTCTGTGCGCTGCTCTGGTTTGCCAGAAGCAGCTTAGTCATGCTGGCCACATGACCCGGAAGCTGCACGCCGGCTCCCTCGGCCAATAAAGCGAGATGAGCGCCGCAACCCCAGAGTTGTCTGCGACTGGACTTAATGGTCAGGGGTCCCTTTACCTTTAAATGGTTGCCGTACTGGGTAAAGTGCTATAATTGTTGTTGTTGTTGTGTTATGGAAGGTATGGCATAGGTGCTTTTCAAAACACTGCCAGGTGTTGGAGCATGCTATGGTATGTGACATCGAGCCTGCTCCAGGATCTTGGAGGAGAGGGGAGACGTGAGTCCAGTAATAAGCCACCAGCATCCTAAAACATTCTCCTTTCTCAGGAATTAATGCTACTGCGAGGGAGAGAGGAAACTCGCACACTTACGGTTTGAATTTTACTTTGAATTTTACTTTGGGTTTCAGTAGCTTTGCCGAGGAACCTCCTCTCGAATGCCGGATAGCCAAGTCAGCATTTCAAACAAGGGACAGAAATACCCCTCATTTAAGATAATGAGCGATGCACTTTCTGACATCTCCCAACCCTTCCCTGCTCTCCCAGCCGTCTAAGCCTGGGCTGCCGCTGCAGAGTCTCATAATGAAGCGCACATCACATTCCTGCTGAATCAATATTTGAATGCTGCTCCAGGCCATTTTCAGTCATCAGCAAGTTTGATCGCTCTTATTTTAATATTATTAACAAATGGTTTCCTCGTACCGCTGTTTGAACATACGTGCAGTGTTTATTGTCACTTTCCACGCAGGATTTGCATTCCCCTCCCTGCTACGAATATTAAAAGCAGAACCCTTACCTGGAGAAAGACATTGATGAGTGGTCTCCGAATGCAAACACCGAAGAATTATGAAAGAGGGAGACAAAACGCAAGCAATTTAGCTTGTTTATAAATTACATGCTAAACACAGAAGAATGGCTTTGTCTCTCTCTCTCGAGCTCCCCCCACTTCCTTCTTCTTCCCCCCACCCCCAAGGAACAAAACAAAGTGTGTATGTCTGGAAACAGCCAAAGCGAAAAGGCATTCAAGCAGGTGCCATTTCAAGGCAGTTTTAATCCATTTTCAAATGCCTTCACGAATCACTTTGTCAACACAATTATTCTTCGGCTGCAGAGGTGGCATTACCTGAAGTTTGAATGAGAGAGTGAGAGATAAAAAGAAAGGAAAAACACACGTGCACCAAATATTATTTTTTTGAAAAATTGAAAAGAAAGATTGCCTACAAATAGCATGAACTAATTCTGCCATCCCCAAACACACACTCAAGGTTCCATCTGGTGATATCCCAATTTAGGAAGGAGTTTTAATATTTTTAAATTTCAGCTTATTATTCCCACCTTTTCCTCCAAGGACCTCAAGGTGGCGTACCCACTTCTTTCTCGCCATTTTATCCTCACAACAGCCCTGTGAGGTAGGTTAGGTTGGAAGATAGTGACTGAGCCAAGTTCACCCAGTGATATAGACATGGTATTTGTTGTATGAGAGCTGCAAGGTTCACCTGATTAATTGGTCAGATGTATGGATGTTTTTTAAACAAACAAAAACAAAGGTGCTTTTTAATTAATTAGGAAACATCTTTATAAAATGTTTCTTAACACAACTAAAAACTGGAATGGTGAGGGTGACATCCCTGTTAATTCTGGGAGGGAAAATCTTGTTTGGTTAACGAAGGTCGCATTCTCTTCAAGGCAACCTTTCAAGGGCCACATGTCAGTGAGGGGTGGGGCCAGAGGCAAAACTGATCAAAGCAACAAATGCAAATGTCTCCATCATATTAGGCCTGCCATACATCCAGATTTTTCCAGAGAATACTGGGATTTCAAAGGCAGAATTGATGTCGTGGGGGGGGGGGTGGATTTCTGAAAGGTGGCACTTTGTCATGGATCTTAGGCAAGTCAATCTTTTGGTTAAAAAAAAACAGAGCTCATAAGTTTAAGGCATGTTATGTTATGGTGTTAAGAAACAGAGAATTGCAGCTGTAAATCATGAATCTAAGGGAATTATAAAGAAGACGAGTTAATTAATTAAATGGAGGGTTGCTGTTAAAAGGAAAAATAAGGATGCAGAAAAAGGGAGGTATGGGGAAGTCCGAGAAATAAGGTGAAGGAAAATGAGTTTATGAAATTATACATGTTTATTTGTTTGTATGTTTTATTCTGTTTTATTGTTTGTTGTTATTACATGTTTGGAAAATTAATAAAAATTATTTATAAAACAAAAAAAAAAAACAGAGCTCAACAGCTTTCAGGCGTATCCTGGTAACCCTACTTCATATTGTTGTTTAGTCGTTTAGTCGTGTCCAACTCTTCATGACCCCATGGACCAGAGCACGCCAGGCACTCCTGTCTTCCACTGCCTCCCGCAGTTTGGTCAAACTCATGCTCATAGCTTTGAGAACACTGTCCAACCATCTCGTCCTCTGTCATCCCCTTCTCCTTGTGCCCTCCATCTTTCCCAACATCAGGGTCTTTCCCAGGGAGTCTCCTCTTCTCATGAGGTGGCCAAAGAATTGGAGCCTCAGCTTCACGATCTGTCCTTCCAGTGAGCACTCAGGGCTGATTTTCTTAAGAATGGATAGGTTTGATCTTCCTGCAGTCCATGGGACTTTCAAGAGTCTCCTCCAGCACCATAATTCAAAATAGTTCATATAGTAGGCCAGTTCATATAATAATTCATATAGTAGGCCAGTTTTAAACGCACTCACATGTTGCTCTCTGTCTTCCATCCAGACACAGCAGGGGTGTTATTAGAGTTTAAAGGGACATTCCAGTAGGGAAACTCATTTCCTTGTGTTATTCATATTGCTCCTGAAATGCTCAGCTCCTTATTGTGTTGCTAAAATTGGTTTTTGCTTTGCATCTGAGGTGCGAAACTTGTGTCTCTCTGGATGTTCTTAGACTCCAGCTCCCATCAGCCCTGGCCAGCATAGCCAATAGTGATCATAGAATCATAGAATGATGGATGATGAGAGTTGTAGTCCAGCCATATCTGGAGGGCTATGGGTTTCCTATCCATGCTAGATGTGCACATCGGGAACACTGAGACAGGACACATTTCCTTGAGTTAACTCTGGCCAATGATTACCTTGAACAAAACGTTATTCTGAAGCATGCCTTACAATGGCCTAGGAAGCTATAATGCTTTAGGAGATGTTAACTTATAACAGAAGAGGAGGTTGGAGATGATTCAAAGACCCCACACACTAAAGCGCCACAGTGATGCTTTAAAATAAATAAAAGATAAATTTCAAAAGCCTTCTCTTGATTGAAGGAATCAAGCCTTATATTTTATTGAAATGTTTTGAAAATGGCTAGAACCTTGATTAAAAAGATGTTATCTGAAAGGCACATCTGTTTGGGAGGAGTGCGCGAAGTGTTTCATTTGACACTCACACCTTTTGCCGTCTTATTTTAAAGAAGTTTTCATCCCCAGTAGTCTCTGAGCAAGCAAGGGGGGGGGGGGACAGCACCCTTCTGTCTGCCTTTATAATTCTACAATGAGGTTTGAAGATCCACAATTCAGAAACCTTGTTGAATCTCAATAGGGCTGGGTCTGGTCAATGTCTAGAGATTGTCTGTGATTCCAAGGCATATTACCTTGAGTTCTACGATGAGAGAAAGATGGGGAATAAATGTAATTAACAGGAATAAATGAATACCTGTCTTCCACTCTAGTTGGTTGTTTTGTAAGCAATGCTTCAAATGTCAGGTGCATCTATCCTCTCCTGGAAATCTTTCAGGACTGCAAAAAAATAATCATTATTTCCATATATGCCTCAAGGAAATATTATAAAAACAGCTTTTAAAAAGGTACAAAAAATAGCAGAAGATTAGTTTAAAAACAATATAGAATGGACTTCCGGGAAGTAAAAACAGTGGGCTCAGAAATTCCCTGGGAATCTTCAGTGAAAACTCTTCAGTACCAAACAATTTGTCAATGCTTAGAAATGGTTGAATCAGTCTATTCCCATGTCACTTGTACAAGGACTCCCTCATAAACATTTCCTTTCCCATTTCTGCACTTATTTGTGGGTGTGGGTGGAATACTCACAAAAGTTTGCATTGAAATAAGCATTTAAATCCACATTTTTTTAGCCTATTTACTCTGAAGGTTCACAGCTCTAAATGTGCTTTCTCTCAAAAATACAGATTTCCAAAGTGCATTTTCTCTCAACATGCACGTTTGAAAATACATTTTTTTAAAAAACACACACACAAACAAATGTATGTTGTTTTAAGAGCTGTGTCACATTTCTAGAAGTATGTTCTTTCAATATACACATTTATCTCAAAATATGCACTTTTAAAATGGGTTTAATTCCCCTCCCCCTTGAAAACTGTCACAACATTCAGGGTAGCACAAAACCTCCCTAACAGCTATGCTACCATCAAGTCACTTCCCCACCACTCTCAGTTTGCCCACAGGTAGCTCCCGCCTGCCCATCTTCCTTCTTATAACCTGTCCAGGGAGTTGTGCTGGCTATCAACTTTCTCCTTAGTCTCAGAGCTCATCGACACCATGCATTTAAAGCACTTCATGGCTTCCCCCAGACTCTTGGGAACAGTAGTTTCTTGAGGGTGCTGATAATTGTTGGGAAACCACTATCTCCCACCCAACATCCCATGAAACAGAGAGGGTTTTTCCTCTTACTTCAGGCTTTGTTCACAGCAGGGAGACATCAGACCAAAACAGAGAGCAAAACTCCCTCAGAACTATACAGCCAATTGGAGCAAGAGCTACCTCAGTAAACACCAGGCCACTATGCCCATAATAATAATAATAATAATAATTTATTATTTATACCCCGCTCATCTGGCTGAGTTTCCCCAGCCACTCTGGGCGGCTCCCAATCAGTGTTAAAACAGTACAGCGTTACATATTAAAAACTTCCCTGAACAGGGCTGCCTTAAGATGTCTTCTGAATATCAGGTAATTATTTATCTCTTTGACATCTAATGGGAGGGCGTTCCACAGGGCGGGCGCCACTACCGAGAAGGCCCTCTGTCTGGTTCCCTGTAGCCTCACTTCTCGCAATGAGGGAACCGCCAGAAGGCCCTCGGCGCTGGATCTCAGTGTCCGGGCTGAATGATGGGGGTGGAGACGCTCCTTCAGGTATACAGGACCGAGGCCGTTTAGGGCTTTAAAGGTCAGCACCAACACTTTGAATCGTGCTCGGAAACGTACTGGGAGCCAATGCAGGTCTCTCAGAACCGGTGTTATATGGTCCCGGCGGCCACTCCCAGTCACCAGTCTAGCTGCCGCATTCTGGATTAATTGCAGTTTCCGGGTCACCTTCAAAGGTAGCCCCACGTAGAGCGCGTTGCAGTAGTCCAAGCGTGAGATAACTAGAGCATGCACCACTCTGGCGAGACAGTTCGCGGGTAGGTAGGGTCTTAGCCTGCGTACCAGGTGGAGCTGGTAGACAGCTGCCCTGGACACAGAGTTAACCTGCGCCTCCATGGACAGCTGTGAGTCCAAAATGACTCCCAGGCTACGCACCTGGTCCTTTAGGGGCACAGTTACCCCATTCAAGACCAGGGAATCCCCCACCCCAACCCGCTCCCTGTCCCCCAAAAACAGTACTTCTGTCTTGTCAGGATTCAACCTCAGTCTGTTAGCCGCCATCCATCCTCCAACCGCCTCCAGGCACTCACACAGGGCCTTCACCGCCTTCACTGGTTCTGATTTAAAGGAGAGGTAGAGCTGGGTGTCATCTGCGTACTGATGAACACCCAGTCCAAACCCCCTGATGATCTCTCCCAGCGGCTTCATATAGATATTAAAAAGCATGGGGGAGAGGACAGAACCCTGAGGCACCCCACAAGTGAGAGCCCAGGGGTCTGAACACTCATCCCCCACCACCACTTTCTGGACACGGCCCAGGAGGAAGGAGCGGAACCACTGTATGACAGTGCCCCCAGCTCCCAACCCCTCTAGACGGTCCAGAAGGATGTTATGGTCGATGGTGTCAAAGGCCGCTGAGAGATCCAGCAGAACTAGGAAACAGCTCTCACCTTTGTCCCTAGCCCGCCGGAGATCATCAACCAGTGCGACCAAGGCAGTTTCAGTCCCATGGTGAGACCTGAATCCCGATTGGAAGGGATCCAAATGGTCCGTTTCCTCCAGGTGTGCTTGGAGTTGTTCAGCAACCACCCGCTCAATCACCTTGCCCAAGAATGGCAGATTTGAGACTGGGCGATAGTTGGCCAAATTGGCCGGGTCTAAAGATGTTTTTTTAAGAAGCGGTTTAATGACCGCCTCTTTCAGCGGGTCTGGGAAGGCTCCCTCACAGAGGGAAGCATTCACCACCCCACAGAGCCCATCGCCCAGCCCTTCCCGGCTCGCTTTTATCAGCCAGGATGGGCAAGGATCAAGGAGACAGGTGGTCGGTTTCACTTTTCCAAGCAGCCTGTCCACATCCTCGGAGGTAACAGACTGGAATTGATCCCATGTAACAGGACCAGACAGAACTCTAGCACTCTCCCGCCCTGGCCCTGCTCCCACGGTGGAGTCTACCTCCTTCTGAATCTGAGCGATTTTATCTGCAAAAAACTTTGCAAAAGCATTGCAGGAGATCTTGGGGTCCCTACCAGGCCCCGGTGGTACAGGTGGTTCCGATAGATTGCGAACCACCTGAAAAAGTCTCTTGCTGCTGTTTTCTGCAGATGCAATGGAGGCGGCGAAGAAGGCCCTCTTCGCCGTCGCCATTGCCACTTGGTAGGCTCGACGTTGAGCTCTAACCCGTGTCCGGTCTGATTCAGAATGAGTTTTCCGCCACCGGCGCTCTAGCCGTCTCAACGATTGTTTCATCACCCTCAGCTCCGGGGAAAACCACGGGGCTGTCCGGGCTCCATGCAATCGGAGAGGGCGCTTCGGAGCCAGACAGTCAATAGCCCTGGTTAACTCCGCATTCCAGCGTGCCACCAGGGAATCAGCTGAAAGGCCATCAACTTGGGATAAAGCATCCCCTACCACTCTCTGGAAGCCAATTGGATCCATTAAGTAGCGGGGGCAGACCATCCGAATCGGTCCCACCTCCCTGCAGAGGGGAAGGGTTGCAGAGAAGTCCAGTTGCACCAGGAAGTGATCTGACCATGGCACTTCTTTTGTTTCGCTTTTAGTTAGTGTCAGATCACCAACATCCATAGAGGTGAACACCAAGTCTAAGGCATGTCCATGGCTATGAGTTGGGCCAAACTTATTCAGGGACAGCCCCATGGAGGCCATGCTTTCCACGAAGTCCCGAGCGGCCCCTTGTAAGGTCGTGTCGGCATGGATGTTAAAATCCCCCAGGACAACCAAGCTAGGTGTCTCCAGGAGCATATCCGCCACGACCTGAAGCAGCTCGGGCAGGGAATCCTTGGTGCAGCGGGGAGGTCGGTACACCAGTAGGAATCCTGTACTGCCCCTATTGCCCAACTTCCAGAACATGCACTCAGAGAACTGGGTCTTCCCAATAGGACGCCTGGTGCAGACTAATGACTTCCTAAAAATCACTGCAACCCCCCCTCCCCGCCCACATGACCTGGGTTGCTGTGCGTAAGAGAAGCCTGGTGGGCAAGCAGCGGCAAGGACAGGCCCATCTGCTTCATCCAACCAGGTCTCTGTCACACATGCCAGGTCAAATCCTCCATCCACAATCAGGTCGTGGATGGCAGTGGTTTTATTCATCATTGACCTGGCTTTGCACAGCAACACTTTCAGGTCATGTGGGTTTCCCTTGCTGATTCCAGTATCCTTCCGGTCAGAACCAGACCTGGAGGCAGGGATAGTCCTCAGACAACAACTAAACCTGCCTCCTCGGTAATGACATGGTCTGGTCTTAGCGTAACTCCTCCTCCTACCCATGATCACTGAGATCGGTTGTCCCAGTGCATCCCCCCCTGTGGAACATGCCCCAGCCATTTTGTTTGCTGGGACCCACTCCCAGGCAGCCCTGACCCCACCCCTTAAAAAGCAAAATACAAATTATATAATAATTTAACAGAATAATAATAATAATAATAAAACAAAACAGAACAAAATAAAACAAGAAACAATAGCGCTGACTAAATGCTTATCCCTCCCCAAGCAAAAATAAAATAGTAAAATAATATAATATTATAAAAAACAACAACAACCATTTAAGGTGCTGCAAATTAAAAACAATTAAAACATTTAAAACCATTTTGTCCATTGCTGCCGGTAGCTGCTCAGGCCTCTAAACTGTAGTGGTAGTGCAGGCCCCGCCCCCTAGGCCGGATGGAGTTGGCAGAGGAAGGAGCAGTCTTCCCAACACTCACACAAGCAGCAGCAGCAGCAGCCGTGTCCCGGAGGCCTCTCTCAGGCCTCTTATGCTGTGACGGTGAGTGCAGGCCCCGCCCCCTAGGCCAGATGGAGTTGGCAGAAGAGGGAGCGGTCCTCCCAACACTCACGCAAACAGCAACAGCAGCCGTGTCCCGGAGGCCTTGATGGAGGCCCTGGCAGTGAGTGCAGGTCCTGCCCCCTAGGCCAGATGGAGTTGGCAGAAGAGGGAGCGGTCCTTCCAACACTCACACGAGCAGTAACAGCAGCCGTGTCCCGGAGGCTTTGATGGAGGCCCTGGCAGTGAGTGCAGGTCCTGCCCCCTAGGCCGGATGGAGTTGGCAGAGGAGGGAGCAGTCTTCCCAACACTCACACAAGCAGCAGCAGCAGCAGCCGTAAGCCACTATCTTACGGCCACTAATGTATGCCACTATCAATATTCAAAGAGAACAACATGTCAAAGAGAACAACAATTACCAGACTTTCAGAAGACATCTGAAGGCAGCCTTGTTTAGGGAAGCTTTTAATGTTTGATGCATTACTGTATTTTAATATTTTGTTGGAAGCCACACAGAGTGGCTTGGGAGGCCCGGCCAGATGGGCAGGGTATAAGTAATAAATAATAATAATAATAATAATAATAATAATAATAATAATAATAATAATTCTCCAACAATGTACAGGTGAAAACAGGGATCAGCAAACTTTTTCAGCAGGGGGCCGGTCCACTGTCCCTCAGACCTTGTGGGGGGCCAGGCTATATTTTGAAAAACATAATAATGAACGAATTCCTATGCCCCACAAATAACCCAGCGATGCATTTTAAATAAAACCAGACAGAGGGCCTTCTCGGTAGTGGCGCCCACCCTGTGGAACACCCTCCCTTCAGATGTGAAGGAAATAAGTAGCTATCCTATTTTTAAAAGACATCTGAAGGCAGCCCTGTTCAGGGAAGTTTTTAATATTTAACGCTGTATTGTTTTTAATACTTGATTAGGAACTGCCCAGAGTGGCTGGGGAAACTCAGCCAGATGGGCGGGGTATAAATAATAAATTATTATTATTATTATTATTATTATTATTATTATTATTATTATTAGCACACATTCTCCTGATGTAAAAACATGCTGATTCCCTGACAGTCCACGGGCCGGATTTAGAAGGCAATTGGGCTGGATCCAGCCCCTGGGCCTTAGTTTGCCTATCCATGGGTGAAAGGAAGGATTGAGCTTGTGTTGTCCTTGTGTTGTCCCTGGGATTGAAGATTAGCAGTCTCAGACTCATGTGAACTGAGGGTGGAGGTACCTAGGATGGGGGTGGAGGACTTGTGGGCCTCTGAATGCTGTTGGACCACAACTCCCATCATCCCTGACCACTGGCCATGCTGCCTGCAGCATGATGGGAGTTGTGGTCCAACAGCATCCAGAAGTTCACAGGGTCCCATCCCTTCCCTAGAATGTGTCCCAGAATCCTCTGCGGTGTGTAAAGCAGATGCTCTAGTCATGGCAGATGTTCAGGATCCTTCCCTCAACCCTAGTATAAAGTTGCTGCATTTCCCCAAAGGTTAAAATAAGTTTGAAAAGCACTGCATTAAGAACTGGATTTTTGAGATCAACACTCCTGCAACTTGATTATGTCTTCAGCCTTAGCATGAAGAATATGCAATATAGATTTTTGAAATATATGCAATATAAGCCTTATAAATGTTGTGTATTAATGTCTACAAAGAAGGTGAAACAGAGTTAAGAACAACCAAACTATGATCAAGAGGGGGGAAAGAGACCATTTATAAGAATGTAGCTCATTTTTTAAAATATGTAAATGATTTGGCTATGTATAAAACTTATATTCTCTTGCTAGAAAGGAGGTTAGCATTCATACAGAGCTATGTATATTGCCTATTTTATGGATTAGAATTCCTCCACACATCAGTTAAACCATAAATGGATAATAGAGGAAAATTCTTTTTTTACAGATGGAGGATGAGACTAAATGGATCCTGTCTAGGCTGTAATGGATAGCGTAGTTAAAATCTCCCCCCAAAATCAGCACATTTTCACGCAGTCAATTCGATAAAACATCCCTCACAGTGATTCACCAAAAAAATAAAATAAAATAATCCTCGTTTAGCAGCCTAACATTGGCAGAATAAATGTTAATGAGACAAAAGCAATTTTGATCAAAGTTGTCCTGAACTTTTAACAACCTTTCCTGCGACACTCAGGACTAGGCATGGTGGCAAGAATAGAGCTAGGGGCAAAGTGGGACTCTGAAACACCCCAAGAAACCTTTGGTCTTCCCCCTCTTGAATAATTATCACAGGGGCATAGGAATCTGCCTTATATTGAATCAGACCCTTGGTCTATCTAGCCTGCAGGTCTATCTACCCATTGCCTGCAGGTTCTCCACTCTCAGCCCTGCAAGGGGAAGCTGAGGTTGCCTCTGGGTCCGGTAGCCCTCCAGCCTCTCCTGAGCTGCAGAGGCTCAGGGCAGAGAGGCGGAGGGAACTAAGTTCCCGCAGGAGGAGTGCTCGCCTCCAGGCCAGGAGAGGCCAGTCACCTGTGGACTGGGGCCGCCCTATGCCTCAGGGCAGATAAAAGCCAGCCAGCCCCAGTCCCAAGTTGCGGGAGCAACATTGTTGGTAGCCAGTTCCTGCCTGCTGTGCTGGTCCCGGGGGAGGTTACCGTGCGGCGTGGTCTGAGTCTGGTCCTAGGTCGAGGGTATGGAGGCTGTCCATCAAGGGCGAAGTGGGGTCCAAGGCAAGGAGCCGGGCGTGGTCAGGAACTCTGGAAGAACAGGACAGGGTGCTGGCAGGAACAGGTTACCAGTGACGTTGCTCCCACAACCTGGGGCTGGGCTGACTGGCCTTTATCTCCTCTGAGGCTTAGGGCGGTCCCGGCCCACAGGTGACTCGCCTCTACTGGCCTTAAGGCGAGCACTCCTCCTGTGAGAACTTAGTTCCCTCCGCCTCTCTGCCCTGAGCCTCTGCAGCTCCGGAGAGGCTGGAGGGTTACTGGACCCAGAGGCAACCTCACCTTCCCCTGACAGGGCTGGGAGAGGAGCCCTTGCAGGCAATGGGTCCTCGATCACCTCCGGAGCCAGAGCAGATTCAGCTGGTGTCTGCTCCTGAGGATCCGGCACAGGTGAGGGCCCTTCAGGTTCAAGCCCCTGCTCCAGCTCAGCCGGCCCTGGAGGCGGGGACTCCTGTGCAGGCTGGGATTCCTCAGGTTCAGCCTCTGAATCAGATTTCCAGGCCATCACACCTGCACTCTGTCCTGCCGGAGCTCCTGGCCTCACCCGACTCCCTGCCTTGGACCCAGCTTCAGCTTTGAAGGACTGCCTCCCTACTGCACCCTTGACCTCGGACTGGACTCGGACCTCACCTCACAGTTACCCACGGGACCAGCACACACACACTCTCTCTCAAATGCAAATGTGGAAACATTTTAAATGACCATGTGAATGCAGGTTTTCAAGCAGATTTTTTTAAAAAAATTATAGATTAATGTTGAAATGGAATGGAATGAGTTTGCAATGAGGTAAAATAAAGGTAAAGGTAAAGGACCCCTGGATGGTTAAGTCCAGTCAAAGGCGACCATGGGGTGCGGCATTCATCGTGCTTCAGGTCGAGGGAGCCGGCGTTTGTCCACAGTCATGTAGCCAGCATGACTTAACCGCTTCTGGCACAACGGAACACCGTGATGGAAGCCAGAGTGCACGGAAATGCCATTTACCTTCCCGCCACAGCGGTACCTATTTATCTACTTCCACTGGTGTGCTTTCGAACTGCTAGGTTGGCAGGAGCTGGGACAGAGTAATGGGAGCTCACCCCGTTGCGCGGATTTCAACCGCCGACCTTCTTATCGGCAAGCCCAAGGGGCTTAGTGGTTTAGACGACAGCGCCACCCGTGTCCCTTAGGTTTACAGTGAACACATGTGAAAGGGATATGAATCAGAATGCTTATCTATTCCTACTTTCAATAAAGGGCTCCTGAAGCCTGATTTGCATGTTTTTGTTGCGTCCAGTGTGGTTACACATTGAGGTCTCATCCAGGACTGTGGTCATCTGAATGCAGATCTGGATCTATATGTTCTCCAGTGCTGCCAGATGTCTGGGCTCAATGGCTTGGGCTGGAACTGAAAGTGGAACATGCAGAACATGTTTCTCGATTAACCAAGCAAAATACAAAAGCCCATCAAAGGAGTCAATACTTCACATCCCATTCTATTCAGCACCAGAACAGGGCTCTGAGGCCTGAGCACACCTACGGCAGTCCGTTAAGCAAGATCTTAGCCTCAGATCCTGAGATTCTGAGTGTGAGTACCTCAGAGTGGTTGAGAAAATGGCTTATGGGTGGAGGAACCATCATGGGCTGAAGGAGAAGCAGTCCCCATAAGCATGGCAGTAGTTTTTTTTGAATCTGAAAAGACTCACAACCATTTGCATTGTGCACTTTCCCCCTTATGAACATAAACCCAGTAGATGGCAGAGAACCATACTAATAGAATTTTAGAGTTGAAAGGGACCTTTGGGGTAAACAACAACAACAACAACAACAACAACAACAACAACAACAACAACATTTCCCTTTTAGAGGCCTCTTTTAAATAAATAAATAAATTATAGCTGGTATTGGACTGCTTTTTAAATCGTTAATTTCACAAAAAGCCACGAGAAATTTACTGCCTGTTTCAACAAGTTAGCTAAGAGAGGCCTGGGAACAAGAGCTTCCTGGAGCAATGATTAAGCAATAATTAAAGGAAGGTAAAGGTAAAGGTACCCCTGCCCGTACGGGCCAGTCTTGACAGACTCTGGGGTTGTGCGCCCATCTCACTCTAGAGGCCAGCGCTATCCGCAGACACTTCCGGGTCACGTGGCCAGTGTGACAAGCTGCATCTGGCAAGCCAGTGCAGCACACGTTTACCTTCCCGCTAGTAAGCGGTCCCTATTTATCTACTTGCACCCGGGGGTGCTTTCAAACTGCTAGTTTGACAGGCGCTGGGACCGAGCAACGGGAGCGCACCCCGTCGCGGGGATTCGAATCGCCGACCTGACGATTGGCAAGTCCTAGGCGCGGAGGTTTTACCCACAGTGCCACCCGCGTCCCTAATTAAAGGAAAGGACCCGCGTCCTTAATTAAAGGAAAGGACCATATAATAGTAGCAGTAGTAATAGTAGTAGTAGTAGTAGTAGTAGTAGTAGTAGTAGTAGTAGTAATATATTATTTATACCCCACCCATCTGGTTGTATTGTATTAAAAATACAATAAAACATCAAACATTAAAAACTTCCCTAAACCGGGCTGCCTTCAGATGTCTTCTAAAAGTCAGATAGTTGTTTATTTCCTTGACATCTGATAGGAGGGCGTTCCACAGGGCGGGCGCCACTACTGAGAAGGCCCTCTGCCTGGTTCAATCTAGTCCAATCCCTCATTCAACCTTGCAATTACAGCAACCTCAGCAGATGGCTGAACACCTTGCTTAAGTGCCTCCAATGAGCAGCATTCTTCAACAGGATTCTCCGCTGTTGAACAGCTCTGGGTGTCCAGAAGTTTCTGCCAATGCAATCTGCTCCCTTGCAGTTTCCATCCGCTGGTTCTCTGGAATGACAAAGAAGAGGCCTGCTCCACGCTGTGCATGACAACATCGGTCAAAACCCTCTCCCCTCAGCAATCCACCTCCCCATCAGCATCTATAATAAGCTGCTGATAAGAAAACTGGGCAGTCCTGTGATAATATATGAGAAGCGCATCGGACACTTCAAAATAGGCTTTATAATGCTAAGTATTGTTATTATAAATGGGCTTTAAATGTTCTAAATTCTGCTGTCAGCATTAGATGCTTAATTATTCTTCAGATGTATTGTCAACCAAGAGAGATATTTAATGTGCAAGAGCCTAATGGAGTAAAGAGCCCTTCACTTCAGATTTACCAAATGTGCTTATCAGCTGTTTTCTCCAGTGGGTGAAATGATGCAGTGTGACCTTGAGCAAACACTTTAAAAAAACCACTTTTTTTTTAAGAAATGGGAAAGAGGAGAGATGTGGTTTTGTGCTAGGTTGCAACCTTACCAGAGAGATGAGCTTTCCATCCTAGAAAATAAATGGCTTAAGTATAAAAGCAACTCTGCTTGTGTTTCCACACTTTTTTTGTGTGTGGAGTGGGGATCAGAAACTCAGTGGTTTGAATTTTTTGTTTTCATTCTGGCATTTCCACTGTTAGCAGCAAAAAAAATTATAGGCTTTTGAAAAGGAACAACTGTGCCATTGCATGATCAGTCAATGGTTAAAATATGGGAGATATCGATAACGGGCAGTAGGAGGATCTTACTGTCGGGAGCTCAGCCTACACTCGAGTAGGACCCTGGCAGAGACACATGCCCGACTGGCATGTTCTCCCCCTCCTGGTCTTTCGTTCAGGAGCTTCAAGAGCTTTCTTCAGCCTGAACATCACAGCGACGAATGCCAACTGACACTGGCACACTTAGGGATCCGCAGAGTTTGTGCATCATGCATGACAGACCTCAGCAACTCAGCATTTTGGCTAATCTACTTTATTTACATATAAACACACATGGAGCACTGCAACATGGCTCCCTCTCTCTCTAGCATCAGACAGCAAAGAGAAAGAACAAAGGACAATAGTCCCACTTCACGGAACACAGTAACACAAACATCCTGTCTCCGTCACTTCCCACTCTGTGGAGTCAAAACATATAACGTCATGTGAAAGACAACAATCCCATGACTGCAATCGTGGAGCAGGAATTCTAACACTTAACTACATAAAAAGTAGCCAAGGGCACTGCTAGGTTTGAGGGGGTCCCTCAGGACCACATGTCCCCTCTGGGTACTCCGCTTCCCCCTCTGCCTGCTGTTCTCTGCTCATGGCTGCTCCTTTCTTGCATTAGATCCAGAGTGGGGAACTTGATCTGTCCCCCCCTTCACATGCCAAATTTGATAGATGACCTCCTTTTCCATAGTGTTCTGCTTCACACTTTGCAAGTCCTGAAGATCAGTGTTGAGCACAGAGTATCGGCGGTGCTGCTGCTCAGCTGACCAGCACACAAAAAAGTGTGAGCCTTACGCAATGAATGTTTGGATATATGCCTTCCTGCTTTGTATGAAGCCAGAAACAAGAAAGACAAGGGGCTCATCCCAAACTTCCTCTTGTCCCACTGCTTTCTCCCAGGGAAAACCACTCTTTAGCACTCACTTGGAACAAATGGCAGTTCAGGTTTTCTCTGTATTTATGTCTATTGCTTGTTCAGACCCAGAAACCTCCCCGCTAAATAAATTCACACTTGACTCAAATTTTAGTTTGGTTTTTGGCAGAATTTAGGCCACAACTTTATTGATTACAGAACGTGAGTGGTTGCATAGGCTCTGGTTTGACTAGCTCCCTGCCATGCAGGTAGTGCTGACTCAGAGTTCCAGCATAGGTCAGCCAAGGGTGAACACCTGGATAGGCAGAAAGTCGGGAACAGACTATGTCTGCCACCCAGATGTCCCCCTGGACTCAGGCATGGGCACAACCCCCTCTCAAGGGTTGACCAAGCCAGCTGAGTCCCTGGATTCCTTTAACGGAATACCCTTCACATAGGGATGGCGAGAACATTCCCCCATCCCTATCACCTGAACCAGAGCCTATCCGCAACCTTACAAGTTGTAACGATTTGCTATGCAGCAAGTGAAACCCAAATGGCAACAGCCAATCAGCCAAGTGGGGAAATTCCTGCCGTGCCCCAGTCCCAACAACAGATGACACACGGCGGCATAGCAAGGTCAAGCGTAAAGCCCTAAAAGTAGGGAGAGGTGGGCAGGTATTCTGAATGCACACGCCAAAAGAGGAAGCTCTGGGTCACATGCATGGGTATATAAAGGTCCCTCGATCCATTTGGACTGCGCCCCATTAGCCAGATTGAACCCAGCATTGAGGGACCTACCAATCGGGTGTTGCGACTGACCAATCTTACCCACCCACAACACAGGGGTTCGGTTTCCAGGTCTCACCGCAACACATGCCCTCTTTAAGGGGAGGACACAATCTCCAATTGAGCACTAAACGGGTTTTCCCTGGGAAAGAAGCAGGGCTGGAGGAAAACTGCTTGGACTTTCACTTTCTAGGTATGAAACAAGACGAGGTGTGGATGAGCCCAAAGCTTCTTTGTTCCTTTCTTCTCAGCTCATATACAAATTGTTCAGCTTATCCTGTAAAGTGTTGTCAGGTTTTTTTTCTCCCTGGACTTTCTCTCTGTGTTATTTAAGTGACTTTGTCAGGAACTACAAGAAGTGGAGGATCGAGATATGATTTGTGAGGTTGCTGCTTTCAATGGGAGACACATATTTCGCATCACAACTAGTCCAGGCAAACTGCACTGCTGTCAACCACCTCCATTACTGAAGGAATGCATCATCCCTGGGTATTATTCTTGTAGTTTTAGGGGAAATGAATAAAGTTTTCCAAATTTTGTGCTTTTGCAGCAAACCTTGAACAAACTTGTTTGGCCCACCTGGAACACAATTTACTCGAATTTCATTTAAGATGGAAAGTGAGGTGGCGTTCTTAGCTACTTTCCCTGTGACAAGGAAGAAGAAGAGAGTAGAATTTATTTGACAGGTGACTGCAATGCAAGCAATCATAAAACTTTTATTAAATTTAAGCCTCCTAATAACTTGCCGCCCGCTGAAACAAAGAAGCCGTGGCGTTGAGAAAGAGCTATCAAAATGGAATTGGGGGGGGGGGGATTACATTTAAAGATACGACGGAAAGATATCTGGATAACAAAGCAAAAAATAAAATTAATTTCTGAAAGTGTGCAGTAGCAGAGCTTTTCCACATGACTAGAGACGTATTATTGAACTAATAAAAATAGCACCCTTATTGAGAAATAATGGAATAGTTTTAGCTCCACATAAATATTTAAATCTGAAAAAAATGACTTTACAGTTAAGTTTAGGAGAACCATCACCTTATCATTATTTTATACTATAACCATTATGGTATGAAGAAGAGTGAATACATGGGACTGGGTGGTTGGGAATGCTACATTGATTCAAATCACTTGTATTTGGATGGATTCCACTCTATACTCATCATACGTAATAGTTTCCTTGCTTTTTTCCTATGCAGCCAGAGCCGCAGTGTTTTGCTTCCAAGGATAGGAAGCTTAGAAGCTGCCTTAGACTGAGTCAGACTGTTGGTCCACCTAGGTCAGTATTGTCTACACTGGCCGGCAGCAGCTGTCCAGAGTGTCAAGCAGGGCTCTTTCTAAACCTACATGGAGATGCCAGAAGTGGACCTTGGAACCTTCTGCATACAAGCCTGAGCTATGATTCTTCCCAGTGGATTGGAGAATTATAGTCCCTATCCCATCTTCAATTACTGTGATTGGCAGAAGTTATACAATATCTCAGGCACTGCCCCCCGGATCTTCTGCCTTTTTCCCTATTCAAGGATGCTAGAGGCTAAGCCTGCCATCTTTGTACATGCTTTATGTAGGGCACAACATTCCTCAAAAATGATTTATCTCTCCCTAGGAGGAAATGCTAGGGATGCGGGTGGCGCAGTGGGTTAAACCACAGAGCCTAGGACTTGCCGATCAGATCGTCAGTGGTTTGAATCCCCCCGACGGGGTGAGCTCCCGTTGCTCGGTCCCTGCTCCTGCCAACCTAGCAGTTCGAAAGCATGTCAAAGTGCAAGTAGATAAATAGGTACCGCTCCAGTGGGAAGGTAAACGGCGTTTCCGTGCGCTGCTCTGGTTCGCCAGAAGCGGCTTAGTCCTGCTGGCCACAGGACCCGGAAGCTGTACGCCGGCTCCCTCGGCGAATAAAGCGAGATGAGCGCCGCAACCCCAGAGTCAGCCACGACTGGACCTAATAGTCAGGGGTCCCTTTACCTAGGAGGAAATGCAGCCAAGTCTAATATGTAACTTACCTTTTGTGGGTGTAGCCACTTGGTAACTAGGAGAGGGGACACTAGCGGCTGGTCCAACCTCAGCCAGCCCCCACCTGCCTGCCTCCTTACTTGTAACTGATCCAGTGGGTGATTGGAGCACCCTCTTCCTTCCTTTTGGCATTGCTGCTCTTGTAGAACTCAGCAGAAAGGAGAGTATCAGCAGTCATAGAGTTGGCAGACTCTGCCATTGGCTCTGGTGCCACCTCCTGCCAGTCTCCCTCCTTTCCACCCTACCAATCCCACGGGCACCAGGCACCCACTGAATAGGATGGATATTATTTGACCCCCTTTTTGCAGTGGACCAACCTGATCCAGCACTCCCAAACTTCCTCGTATATCAGAATGCTGTTCTTAGTCAAAATATGCACTCCTTTGGGTGTTGCAAGGTATTTTGGGTGCACAAAATGGCTCAGGATTACAATACCTCAAGGACTACCTCTTCCACTATGAACAGACTCAAAACCCTGCAATCCTCATCTGAGGCCCTTCTTCGTGTGCCTCCTCCGTGTGAGATCTGGAGGGTGACAACATGAGAATTGGGCCTTTTCTGTGGCGGCTCCCTGCTTGTGGAATGCTCTCCCCAGTGAGGCTCGCCTGGTGCCTTCATTACAAGTCTTTAGGCGCCAGGAAAAATCTTTCCTCTTTGTTGAATTGAACAACCTATGGCCTTTTAAACCGTGTGTGTGTGTGTGTGTGTGTGTGTGTGTGTGTGTTACTATCATATGTCTTTTTGTGTTTTTATATTATGTGAACTGTCCTGTAATCCTCAGATTGTGTAAACTGTGATCATTGAAAGAAGGGTGGTATAGAAATTTAATAAATAATATTGACCATAGTAAATTAAATAGGGTGAATGTATGCTTTGCATTCATAACATCCCAGATGAATCTTGAGTGCATCCAGTTAAATTACTGTGAGTAGCAGGTCTAGGAAAGATATCTGCCTGAAGGCCTTAAGAGTCACTATCAGTCAGAGTACATAATACTGGGCTAGATGGACCAATAGTCAAACTCAGTATATGAATCAATACCATGATGGTAAGTTATCGCATGACAAATGTGATCTGTATTCAGGCACTCACTCTTTTCTTCCTATCAGGTAGGTTCAGTGTACTTAAGTGCTGTGATGTGCAGTTGGCCGACAGATATCTAGTGTATCTTAAAATATATTAGGAGTGGCCCATAAAATCTGTGGACTGTGTAACTACCCTGTCAAGGCAGCAAAGAACCTTTGCAAACATAAGTGGAAAGAAGTCCGATTCAATGGAGATTTATCTTCTTAAAGCACTCTAGAGGGGAAAGGATAATGTGTCAGTAGACAAATATGTACTATGTATTGCCATGTACTTCCAGGCGTTTCTCAAATTAGCAGCTTCCATTTCTCTGCCAAGGCTGGTCTTCATTATGGTTTTGGAGGATGCACTTTGAAATTTGCTTACCTGGAGGGAAAATATAATGGAAAGATTTGTGAAACCTGGAAAGAGTGCTTGAAATTTCATAAATATCTTTGATGTCTTAAAGCCTCCCTGCTAGAAGGGTAGCACAGTTTGCCCAATGACATTTGCACAAGACTATGGCTTAGCCTTCCTTTCAGAACCTGTTCATCTATACAGCTAAGCTTAACTTTCCTTACAGAACCTGCAAGTCCATACAGCTTAGCCTTTGTTTGAGAACCTACCTGACCATACATCCAAATGAACCCTCCTACTAGTACCCTCCTGTTGAGGTAGATCAGTCATCTGATTTCATATTTTGTACAATGTATGATAACATGGGCATCACTATGATCTCATGGATATGCCCGGGACTCCTTTTAAATTTGATTTTGAGCCAGAGTAAAAGGTCACATTGTCTTGTATAATTGGGGTCAATTATGAATGTACAAATGGGGAGAGACTATAGCACAAGTTTAGACTCCTGTACGTCCTATTTCTATCCCTGACATCCCCAAGGAAGGTCAGGAAAGAACCATGTGTGAATTCCTGGTGAACCACTCCAAATTAATATAGATCAGCCTTCCATGGCCTGGTTCCCTCCAGATGTTTCAAAGCACAACTTCCACCAGTCCCAGCCAGCTTGGGAAATGATCAGGAATGAAGGGAGTTGCAGCCTAGAAATATGCAGTACACCAAGCTAAAGACTAGTTAGTTGTGAGTTGGATGAGCCAATGGTCTGTCTGCATTTATGGCAGTTTCCTATCTCTGCCATCCAGAACTGTTATCATGGAGCTACATACTTCTGCAATGAAAATGCATCCCATTCCCATTATGTAGCCACAACTGAGTGAACTTACAAAACAGATGTGGCCACAACTGGTGAACACATTTTTGTGATCATTTGCAGGGACATTTTGCCAGAGTTCTGCTTGTGTTTCAAGCAGGGAAACACTTGTGTCTTTGCCACTGGGGAAAGAGGTGAAATAAATGTGCAAAGTCTTCTTAGGAAGTTCTGTCCGAAGCATCAAAAACAAAGCCTTAAGCGAAAGTCTAATCTTTAAAATTAGTCTTCTATAGAAAGCTGCCTTGTTCTCCGAGAACATGCCTTGTAAACCATGCAAACAGCCTCTTCTGTGGATAGCTGTAAACAATAGGCGGGATTAGTCTGAAGAGATTGGCTTTATCTGTACGATCCAAATTAAAGACTGTCTCTAATCCATCCCAGAGGGAAGATACCGTGTCTTTACAAATCAAAAGCCTTAATGTTCTTCAGCCCAAACCCTGCTTAGCTTTTGATCAGAAAGATGGTGAGTGGGATTATTTCTGCACAGAGGTCAGCTCATATTGCTTCAGTGGTAGCAAAAACAGGCCAGAAGGAAGCATCTTGAACCTTCCAGTCACTGGATTAAGCACATGGTGTCTAAGAATGGTCATTGGCAAGTTGACATGTACTTTTTTCTTCATTCAAGGGCAGTCTTTGTGGTATTTATGAAAGGCATACTATATATAAATCACAAGCCCAGCTCAGTGGACCATGAACCCAAGCTGCTCCTATTGACTGATGGATTGATTGACTGTTGCTCCTATTGTCATATACTGATTGATGGATTGTTTTGGACTTACCTGCTTCAAGTCCTTGGGGTGGGATGGAGTGTAGCAGTTTGCTAGTTGTTTGCACCTTTTCTTCTTTATCCCCAGCCACCAAAAGCTACCCCTGTGTTCCACCCCTAGAAAAGTTATCCAAGAGGCATCAGAAACACAATGATCTACTCATGTTTTCAGTTCATTTCATATTCTTAAAGCCTTTCTAAGATGGCACAAATAGAGAGTCTATCAATGACTATGAGCTAATATGGCAATGTTCTGCCTCCACTTTTGGAGGTGATATGCCTCTGAGTACCAGTTTCTGGGAACAGCAGATGGGGAGCTCTGTTGCACACAGGTCGTTCTTGAGGGCTTCCCATAGGCATTTGGTTGGCCCATGTGAGAACACAGTGCTGGACCAGATGGGCTGATCCGGCAGGGCTTTTCTTATGTTCTTAACCCAAGAGCTTCATACTTCCTATTGAAGTGACTAGGAAGGCTCTTAACCTTGAGTAAATTTTTCATTGTGCAGAGACAAGTGGAACAATGCTTAAAAATGCATGGGACAATGGGTCAGATATTGCAGTGGAGGAAACCAACTAACATGCAAAATCCAGTTCACAGGGGAACACAGAAAGGTGTTCAGATGAGGGATATTTTTCCCCCTCTCCTGGAGACTGTCCACCAGGAGTGAGGAATTTCATGCATGGGATGGGTCCAATATGGTCCTTGAGACATCTCTGTCTGACCCTCAGGGCTTTCTCTAAGCCCCACCCATTGCTAAGTCTGCTCCTCCATTGTGCTTTGGCCTGTCTGGCAAGTGTCCTTGGACTATGACAATGTCTGTTGTTTGCCTGGATGGAGGATGTGTGTCTGGAAACCTCTGACATCTGGAATGTACCCTACTGTACAAAGTTAAAAGCCACCTTTACTGCGCGGCCCACTTTTATATCTGGCAACACTGACATAAGGCCCCTGGGTGCTTGGAATAATGGAATCTAGCCCTCGGGGTGAAAAAGGTTACCCCCGGTGCCCCAGAAGTGGTGCAAATGAGCTTTTGCCATCCTTACGGCTATGCCCAATTCTGCCTGGTATGAGCCAGGAATGAGGGCAGAGACTGTGTTCCTCCAGATGTTGTTGGACTACAGCTTTCATCATCCCTGACCATTGGCTTTGCTGGCTGGGGCTGATGGGAATTGGACTCTAATAACCTCTAGGGCCTCAGGTTCCACATCCCTGGTCTAGGCCATTTATGGTTTTATAGTCATGAAGACTGAGGATCTGTTTTCGCAAGCCAGTGAACAGCTAATAATAAAGAAAGATTAGATCCCTCATTACTTATCTGCTGCAGTGTATGACCCAGATGTACATATTATATTGAGTTTCTCTGCTTATGAAGTGTCACATTCCCTAAGCAGCACATTCCTTATAATTGAGAATTGTGATGGGATGCAGGAACCAGGCCATGTAGCTGCTACATGATTTTAGACACGCGGATGAAAAGTCTATATTAGGATGACGTCAAGCTAACTGTCTTCCCTTTGAGAGGTGAAAGTGCTGTGAAGTCTCTTAGCCGATAAAAATCAGGTCTGCACAAATCCCTGTCTTCAGAACGCTCAGATAATTTGACTGCTTTTGCAGAATTCCATGGGCTGTTTTAAGACTGACATTTGGTACCTCTTAATCTTTCTAACACCAGACCTCACCTGTATAATCTAATGCTATCTAAATGTACGAGATTGGAATTTTTGAACAGAAGTGTGCAGAAGGAGCCAATGAAATAAAATAAATGTTTTTTCCTCTCTCACGCAGAGTCTAACAACTTGGCAGGCTGACGATAAAACTCAGCACTCCGGATGAGAAGCCAGTAGCACAGCCACACACAACTTCAGGCTTGTTCACATATTACAGTGAAAACAGGTGCAAGCTGTACAGTGAAAACGTGTACAAGTGTTTGTGTGAAAGTGCATACACGGGTTGATTTAGAATCATAGAATCATAGAGTTGGAATAGACCACGAGGGCCATCGAGTCCAACCCCCTGCCAAGCAGGAAACACCATCAGAGCACTCCTGACATATGGTTGTCAAGCCTCTGCTTAAAGACCTCCAAAGAAGGAGACTCCACCACACTCCTTGGCAGCAAATTCCACTGTCGAACAGCTCTTACTGTCAGGAAGTTCTTCCTAATGTTTAGGTGGAATCTTCTTTCTTGTAGTTTGGATCCATTGCTCCGTGTCCGCTTCTCTGGAGCAGCAGAAAACAACCTTTCTCCCTCCTCTATATGACATCCTTTTATATATTTGAACATGGCTATCATATCACCCCTTAACCTCCTCTTCTCCAGGCTAAACATGCCCAGCTCCCTTAGCCGTTCCTCATAAGGCATCGTTTCCAGGCCTTTGACCATTTTGGTTGCCCTCCTCTGGACACGTTCCAGTTTGTCAGTGTCCTTCTTGAACTGTGGTGCCCAGAACTGGACACAGTACTCCAGGTGAGGTCTGACCAGAGCAGAATACAGTGACACTATTACTTCCCTTGATCTAGATGCTATACTCCTATTGATGCAGCCCAGAATTGCATTGGCTTTTTTAGCTGCCGTGTCACACTGTTGGCTCATGTCAAGTTTGTGGTCATCCAAGACTCCTAGATCCTTTTCACATGTACTGCTCTCAAGCCAGGTGTCCCCCATCTTGTATTTGTGCCTCTCATTTTTTTTGCCCAAGTGCAATACTTTACATTTCTCTCTGTTAAAGTTCATCTTGTTTGTTTTGGCCCAGTTCTCTAATCTGTCAAGGTCGTTTTGAAGTGTGATCCTGTCCTCTGGGGTGTTAGCCACCCCTCTCAGTTTGGTGTCATCTGCAAATTTGATCAGGATGCCCTTGAGTCCGTCATCCAAGTCGTTGATAAAGATGTTGAATAAGACCGGGCCCAAGACAGAACCCTGTGGCACCCCACTAGTCACTCTTCTCCAGGATGAAGAGGAACCATTGATGAGCACCCTTTGGGTTCGTTCAGTCAGTCAGCCAGTTACAAATCCACTGAGTGGTAGCATAGTCAAGACCGCATTTTACCAGCTTCTTTACAAGAATATCATGGGGCACCTTGTCGAATGCCTTGCTGAAATCAAGGTAGGCTACATCCACTGCGTTCCCTTCATCTACCAGGCTTGTAATTCTGTCAAAAAACGAGATCAGGTTAGTCTGACATGACTTATTTTTCAGAAATCCATGCTGACTATTGGTGATCACAGCATTCCTTTCTAGGTGCTCACAGACTGTTTGCTTAATGATCTGCTCCATTTGTTCAGTTCATCTGTTGTGCACACAGGTACGCAGACTGTACGCTCATTGGATGTTGCATATGAATAACTATAGGAGCAAATAGCTCAACAGTGGTGTGTGATGAAATTTTTCACGGGGGAACACTTAGGGCAATGGGGGGGGGAGTCACACATGTAACATCACGTTGTCACGCCGGTAAGCATTGTGCCTCCCTCTCTAAGCTGAACAGAAGTTTCCTGGGCTTTGCAGCACTAGTCCACTTACAACACACCACTGTAGCGCTACCATTAGTGGGCCCAGACAGAGGGAGGGGTCCATATGGGCCACTTGGCCCGGGCCTCCGATTCCAAAGGGGACCTCGGTCAGCATATTCACAATCGAATATGAAGACGGAGAAGTTTTAATTATAAATATAATTTAATTAGAATTAATAGTCAAATTTGTCTACTTAAAAATAGATTTTTAAATACATTATTAAAAATTGTATAATACATTTTAACCCAGTTATCCCCAAGGTAAAAAAAAAAGGGGGGGGGCAAATTATCTACCTGGCCCGGGCCTCTGCCTGGCTCTGCAAGGCCCTGACCATTAGGGGACAGATAAAAACACAAGATGAACTGGTTAGATGGGGCCAATGGCCCATCTACAGTGGTACCTTGGATTAAGTACTTAATTCGTTCCGGAGGTCCGTACTTAAGCTGAAACTGTTCTTAACCTGAAGCACCACTTTAGCTAATGGGGCCTCCTGCTGCCGCCGCACCGCCGAAGCACGATTTCTGTTCTCATCCTGAAGCAAAGTTCTTAACCTGAAGCACTGTTTCTGGGCTAGCAGAGTCTGTAACCTGAAGCGTATGTAACCTGAAGCGTATGTAACCCGAGGTACCACTGTAATTCAGCATCCTGTTTTCACAGTGGCCTCCTGTGAGAGGCCCGGGAGCAGAACTTTGGTGTAACCACACTCTTATTTACATAAAAACAATGACTTTCTCCCCATTGTTACCGGAAAAATCTGAGGGCTCCCTTGGACAAAACAAAGACACCAACCAGGATAACTTGGAGCAAAACAGCAGCCTGTAGGCTTGGCCTTTATTGAACAGGGTGTTCCCCTCACTTGCAGGAGAGAGGAAAGACCCAGAAAGATGGTGTGCAAGACCTTATAAAAACTTTTGAAATTCCCATCCTCTAGGTCAAGCCCATTGGGACGCGGGTGGCGCTGTGGGTAAAAGCCTCAGTGCCTAGGGCTTGCCGATCGAAAGGTCGGCGGTTCGAATCCCCGCAGCGGGGTGCGCTCCCGTTGTTCGGTCCCAGCGCCTGCCAACCTAGCAGTTCGAAAGCACCCCCGGATGCAAGTAGATAAATAGGGACCGCTTACTAGCGGGAAGGTAAACAGCGTTTCCGTGTGCGGCTCTGGCTCGCCAGAGCAGCGATGTCACGCTGGCCACGTGACCCGGAAGTGTCTCCGGACAGCGCTGGCCCCCGGCCTCTTGAGTGAGATGGGCGCACAACCCTAGAGTCTGTCAAGACTGGCCCGTATGGGCAGGGGTACCTTTACTTTTAGGTCAAGCCCACCCCCAGAAACATCATGCATACATTACAGAAAGGAGGGGTTGAGGGAGGAGTTGTGGTGGTAACCTGAGTGTCCTGTCACCTGGCTGTTTCCTCCTTTCCCCCTCCCCATGAGTCACTTCCAGGAGACAAAGGGGAGTTGGCAGTTTCCTGCCCCCAGAGGGAAGATCTGATCATTGTCCTTTGTTTCAGTCCATGCTGAACCCACTCCCATATGCAAGTTCTTTGTGATCTTGATGGTCTTCTGTCTAGGACCCTCAGGGTTGGCATAGCAACTGGGCAGGGCTCCTGTGGATGTGCTGGGATGGTGAAGGGATTATGGCTGACCAGAACCAAGCTTTGATAGTCCTTGTCATATGGAGTAAAATAAAAGTGGAACAGTGCAAATCCGATGTATGGTTCATTTTCTATGATTTTATAACAGAAGTGTAGTGTGTGTAGTGTGTGAGTGTGAGTGTGTGTGAAGTTTGTACAAACTGAATGATTGGGGTGGGGGGTTCCTGCTACACCATTAATGTGGTTGATTAGCAACTCACAAAAGGGAATGTGTCTATAAAGCTCAGGTGTGTGTGTGTGTGTGTGTGTGTGTGTGTGTGTAGTGCAACCCTCCACACCTCTATATCTGACCCACAGAAATCCCCCTAAGCCATTCCACACACTCTGCTTTGCACCTCAAGTGCTTTCACCTGGCTGGAATGTGCCCTCGAAATCTGATAATGCCTCTTGCCTGGAGGGAGGGCAGAGAAGGCTGTGTGCAGAAACAAGCCTAGTGTTCAACCCAGTTCTGACATGCGGCCCTCAGAAGGTTTCCAAGAAAGGGATCTGGCCCTTGGGCTGAGGAAGGTTCCCTGCTCCTGTTCTGTCCTCAGCATTTGTCAAAACATGTGAAGCTGTCCTCATTCTCAGGCAGCAACACGGGAGGGAGAAAAATACGATTTCATGCTAACTACTCATTACCATGCCTCCCACTCGATTTTAGTTGTGCAGTTTTAGGGAGGATTTATGATTTCGTACGGAGAAGGAAATAGATGGGAAGGAGTCCTTTTTACCTTTGCTGCGTTGGCTTCCTTTTAGTGCTCATTATTCAGCAAATATACGACACACGCTACTGCCAAGTTAATTTGTAGTGTAATAATGAACTATTAATTAACTTCCCCAAACCCACCTGTTTCTTCAAACAATTAGCGGCAATAAAGTAATTAACAAAATCCAATATTGCATCCTTTGCTTCAAATTTATAGGCCCACTCACAACATGCTACGTTTCCAATGCAGAGGTGTAATCTGCACCCCAGAAGATATTTGTGGAGGTGCCCGTGCTCTTTTCGCCTCATGCAGATTCATTGGAAAACTGAAGTAAAGAACCCACTCTCAATAACTAAAGTAACTAAGGTCCCCTTCTCTTGAACCCTTCACGGGATGAGCAACAGATTCCTTGCTCAGGAATGATACATTTAAAGCACTATCATACCACTTTAAACAGTTGCAGTTCCCCCAAAGAAAGTAGTTTGTTACAGTTGCTTAGAGGCCTGTATTAGGAGACCTCGCAGATTCCCTGAGTGGTTTAGCAGTCAATTCCTCTTCCCTAACTCTGGGAACTGCTGTTCCCTAAGGGGAACTCTCAGCACCCTTAAGAAACTACAGCTCCCAGGATTCTTTGCGGGGAGCCATGGTGGTTTAAAGTGGTATGATACTACTTTAAATGTATAGGGCAGCCTGGCTTCCCCTATGAAAATCACTTCCACCTAGCAGCCCCCTATTACTTAAACACCATTCCACCAAACACCCACATTTCTTCCACTGTGTGCATTTGGGTCACCAACATGGCACTCTAACCAAGATGGCACCCTCAGACACCCCTTTGGTGCTTAGCAAACCCTGCCTATCTCTTACTTATTTATAAAAATACTTCTTTCTTTTTCTTTTCTTGTTTGTTCATTTGGTTGCTTCTGTGTGTGTGATTCTCCCCAACCTCTGTGTTTTATTTAGTTTTGGGGTGTTTAGGTGTTTTAGGTGCATTTATATGTGTATTTATCCAATATTCATTACTTGCTATTAAATCAGTGTTAAGATTCCCCTTCAAGGCTCATCGCAGTTTGCTATACATGATCCTTCAGAGAGGATTCCTTGGGGCTTCTCTATACCATTATTTTCTTGATTCAGAAAAATGGTAGCAGTTTCTGCTGGTGTTTTATCATCATAATCAATAACTATGTTTACTGCCAGAGTACTTAGAGACGGAATCAGAAGAGGGCCCAGGAGGACTGTGTACAATCAGGTCTGCAGTCTATCTTTTGTCCCAGGAAACTTGCACCTGAAGGAAATAAGAAACATCTGAATTGGTTGCTGCTGTTTTTTCAGCAGCAACATGTGGTTATTAATGTCCTGAAATTATTGTTGGCCTGTTTCAGCTTTCAGGGGGAAACATACAATAATCAAATTATTGAGGTGTGTGTGTGTGTGTGTGTGTGTGTGTGTGTGTGTGTGTGTGTGTGTAGGAGCTAATACAATTCTGCAAAGTTCCATCTTCTGAACCCCCCGTTCCATTTTTAGCCAAATGATCATCTCAAGAACTTTTCAATTTCTTAGGGTTGCCATGGAGGTTGATTCAAATGGAGCACTCAGACCTTGCATGCCTTGGAACTGTATGGTGAATTGCGAATATGGGACCGTTTGCCTGTCATCAGCTGGGCAAGAAACCTGAGTTGGGAGTTTTGTCTTCAGCATTGGCAGGTGAGAACTCATCTCCTGTGTCTCCTGGAGGAGGGCCCTGGTATGTTGTCATGTATATCTGGGAATAATTCTATGAATATAGAGATAAATGGGCCTCTCCACCGAGCTTTGCTGGAAAACGGTCAACATTTGGGCCCTCCTCTTCATAGACATCCATGCCAGTTGGTCATGGTAAGAACTTTGGAACTAAGAACCAGACCTGGAGCCTTTATTTTGTTGTTGCTGAAGGCAGGATGAAAGCATTTCCCCCCACTCAAGGAGACCACAGATAGTTAATAATAATAATAATAATAATAATAATTTATTATTTATACCCCGCCCATCTGGCTGGGTTTCCCCAGCCACTCTGGGCGGCTTCCAACTGAATATTAAAAACAGTACAGCATCAAACATTAAAAACTTCCCTAAAGAGGGCTGCCTTCAGATGACTTCTAAAAGTAAAATAGTTGTTTATTGCTTTGACATCTGCTGGGAGGGCGTTCCACAGGGCAGGAGCCACTACCGAGAAGGCCCTCTGCCTGGTTCCCTGTAACCTTATTTCTCGCAATGAGGGAACCGCCAGAAGGCCCTCGGCGCTGGATCTCAGTGTCCGGGCTGAACGATGGGGGTGGAGACGCTCCTTCAGATATACTGGACCGAGGCCGTTTAGGGCTTTAAAGGTCAGCACCAACACTTTGAATTGTGCTCGGAAACGTACTGGGAGCCAATGCAGATCTCTCAGAACTGGTGTTATGTGGTCCCGGCGGCCACTCCCAGTCACCAGTCTAGCGGCCGCATTCTGGATTAATTGCAGTTTCCGGGTCACCTTCAAAGGTAGCCCCACGTAGAGCGCGTTGCAGTAGTCCAAGCGGGAGATAACTAGAGCATGCACCACTCTGGCAAGACAGTCTGCGGGCAGGTAGGGTCTTAGCCTGCGTACCAGGTGGAGCTGGTAGACAGCTGCCCTGGACACAGAATTAACCTGTGCCTCCATGGACAGCTGTGAGTCCAAAATGACTCCCAGGCTGCGCACCTGGTCCTTCAGGGGCACAGTTACCCCATTCAGGACCAGGGAATCCCCCACACCTGCCCGCCCCCTGTCCCCCAAAAACAGTACTTCTGTCTTGTCAGGATTCAGCCTCAATCTGTTAGCCGCCATCCATCCTCCAACCGCCTCCAGGCACTCACACAGGACCTTCACCGCCTTCACTGGTTCTGATTTAAAGGAGAGGTAGAGCTGGGTGTCATCTGCATACTGATGAACACCCAGCCCAAACCCCCTGATGATCTCTCCCAGCGGCTTCATATAGATATTAAAAAGCATGGGGGAGAGGACGGAACCCTGAGGCACCCCACAAGTGAGAGCCCAGGGGTCTGAACACTCATCCCCCACCACCACTTTCTGAGCACGGCCCAGGAGGAAGGAGCGAAACCACTGTATAACAGTGCCCCCAGCTCCCAGCCCCTCTAGACGGTCCAGAAGGATGTTATGGTCGATGGTGTCAAAGGCCGCTGAGAGATCCAGCAGAACTAGGAAACAGCTCTCACCTTTGTCCCTAGCCCGCCGGAGATCATCAACCAGCGCGACCAAGGCAGTTTCAGTCCCATGGTGAGGCCTGAATCCCGATTGGAAGGGATCCAAATGGTCCGCATCCTCCAGGCGTGCTTGGAGTTGTCTGGCAACCACCCGCTCAATCACCTTGCCCAAGAATGGTAAATTTGAGACTGGGCGATAGTTGGCCAAATTGGCTGGGTCTAAAGATGTTTTTTTAAGAAGCGGTTTAATGACCGCCTCTTTCAGCGGGTCTGGGAAGGCTCCCTCATAGAGGGAAGCATTCACCACCCCGCAGAGCCCATCGCCCAGTCCTTCCCGGCTCGCTTTTATCAGCCAGGATGGGCAAGGATCCAGGAGACAGGTGGTCGGTTTCACTTGTCCAAGCAGCCTGTCCACATCCTCGGAGGTAACAGATTGGAATTGATCCCATGTAACAGGACCAGACAGAACTCTAGCACTCTCCCACCCTAGCCCTGCTCCCACGGTGGAGTCTACCTCCTTCTGAATCTGAGCGACTTTATCTGCAAAAAACTTTGCAAAAGCATTGCAGGAGATCTTGGGGTCCCTACCAGGCCCCGGTGGTGCAGGTGGTTCCGATAGATTGCGAACTACCTGAAAAAGTCTCCTGCTGCTGTTTTCTGCAGATGCAATGGAGGCGGTGAAGAAGGCCCTCTTCGCCGTTGCCATTGCCACTTGGTAGGCTCGACGTTGAGCTCTAGCCCGTGTCCGGTCTGATTCAGAATGAGTTTTCCGCCACCGGCGCTCTAGCCGTCTCAACGATTGTTTCATCACCCTCAGCTCCGGGGAAAACCACGGGGCTGTCCGGGCTCCATGCAATCGGAGAGGGCGCTTCGGAGCCAGACAGTCAATAGCCCTGGTTAACTCCGCATTCCAGCGGGCCACCAGGGAATCAGCTGAAAGGCCATCAACTTGGGATAAAACATCCCCTACCACTCTCTGGAAACCAATTGGATCCATTAAGTGGCGGGGGCGGACCATCCGAATCGGTGGCTGGGTGAAAAGAAATGTTTCTGCCTGGCACTCTAAGCTATGTAATGATGGTCAGAATGTTTATGAACATTCCATAGCTTTGTTGCAGTGAAAGTAAAATTAAGCTTCTAAATATTTCTACTTGTTTGCATCATCACTGAGGGATGAGGATTCATAATAGGCTCTCTTATAGGGTCTTCATTACCACCAGGTTTTCCTTAAAATGACAACAATCAACAAATATACTTGATTTCCTTTTTCTCTTTGTCGCTACATTTTGCTTCCTAGCTTCTGTGTGAGCAGGGGGCACAATATATATATATATATAGAGAGAGAGAGAGAGAGAGAAGGTAACTCCTCATGTAAACTACCAAGATGCCATCATTCAAATAGCAAAACAGCTGAGAACGAATAAATCTTTTTTTAATGTGCACTGAGCCTGCATTAAAAAAATACAGATGTACTGTATGCATATGAAATTTTTGATTAAAATGTCTCTCACCAGTCTGTCTCTTTAATTAAATAAAACCTGCTTGATATTAATCAAGGCATAAAGAATTTATGCCCCAAATCCAGATTAATTAAAAGCCCGGAAGCTTGAAGAACTTACTGCATATAAATACTAAAATAAATCAATCCAAACATAATATTTATGGATATGGGGTGGTGTATTTATTCTTAAAAATATAAATATTTTGTGGAATTATTGATTGGTAAACGCACCAAGGAAACACACTGGTTATTAGAATTTATATTTGCGCACAAAGTTGTACAAACAGTTTGATTTACACATTTCCCTTTTAGAGGCCTCTTTTAAATAAATAAATAAACTATAGCTGGTATTTGAAATGCTTTTTAAATCGTTAATTTCACAACAAGCCATGAGAAATTTACTGCCCGTTTCAACAAGTTTGCAAAGAGAGGCCAGGGAACAGGAGCTTCCTGGAGCAATGATTAAGCAATAATTAAGGGAAAGGACCATATAATAATAATAATAATAATAATAATAATAATAATAATAATAATAATAGTAATAATAATAATTTATACCCCACCCATCTGGCTGGGTTTCCCCAGCCACTCTGGGTGGTTCCCAACAGAATTAATGATAATAATAAAGCAATAAAACACCAGACATTAAAAGCTTCCCTAAACAGGGCTGCCTTCATATGTCTTCTAAAAGTTTGATAGTTGTTTATTTATTTGACATCTGATGGAAGGGTGTTCCACAGGGCGGGTGCCACTACTGAGAAGACCCTCTGCCTGGTTCCCTGCAACCTCACTTATCGCAGTGAGGGAACTGCCAGAAGGCCTTCGGAGCTGGACCTCAGTGTCTGCGCTGAACGATGGGGGTAGAGACGCTCCTTCAGGTATACTGGGCCGAGGCCGTTTAGGGCTTTAAAGGTCAGCACCAGCACATTGAATTGTGCCCAGAAACATACTGGGAGCCAATGTAGTGGTTAGGAGCGGTAGACGAGTAATCTGGTGAACCAGGTTCGCGTCCCTGCTCCTCCACATGCAGCTGCTGGGTGACCTTGGGCTAGTCACACTTCTCTGAAGTCTCTCAGGCTCACTCACTTCACAGGGTGTTTGTTGTGGGGGAGAAGGGGAAAGGAGATTGTGAGCTGCTTTGAGACTCCTTAGGGTAGCGATAAAGCGGGATATCAAATCCAAACTCTTCTCTCCCTCCTTTTAATCTTTAAACTAGATTCAGACTAGGCAGCCCTTCAGATGGAAGACTCCACAACAGCCCTGTGGATAGAGGACTGTCCTCTGTGAAGTAGGAAACACATCCACCCAAGGCATCTGTTACCTGATCTTAAAGATGGAGAAGTCAGGGATTGAACTTGGTTTCTTCTGCTCTGCTACCGAGCTAATGGTTTCCTCTAATAACTAGGAACTGCCTGTTGACTGTTGCCTCTGTCTGTCGAGTCTCTACCTTTCTCTCCCTCGTAACACGGACACTTGCCCTTCTTCTGGGGGCTCTTTCATTGTGGCAAAAGGTCCCCAACTTGCCCCCTTTCAGGATGTGAGTCTAAGTATCAGGACAAGTCCTGTTTAAAAAGCTCAGCATTTGCATGTAATGGCCCCTCTAAGTGGACATGCTCCAAGACAGAAGAAGGAAAGCCATCTCTGCAGCTGGGACAAAAGCAACAACAGCTTCTGCCCACAGCCATGACCATCAGTGATCACAACCCTGCATATTAATTCCCGAGCAATGACAAAAAGCAATAATATTCAAACAATTCTTCCCCTTGCCAGAGATTCTTAGGACAACAATGGGTGCCAGTTCCTACAGCTGTGAAGACAATGCATGTCATTGCCAGAGCTGTCAAATACCAAATTTGACACCTGTTTGCATTGAGCGGATGTGGCATGGATGTCGGTGGAATAATTGCCTTGCTGAACACAAGGGGGAGGGAGGTTGCATGCATACCAAGCGCATCTGCATTGTGCTGGGTCTTCCTTCCCATTGATCAAGGATGCTTTCCCTCCCTCTGGCTTGGCTCTGCATGCCGATAACACTTTGCTAGAGCCTGGCTGGATCAGGTCCTCCTGTGATTTTTTTAAAAAAATGTAGGATCTGCACTCCCTGACCTGGTTTTTTCAAATATATATTATTATTATTTGCAGTCTGTTTCCGGTTCAGGTAACCCACCTGAAATCTCTAATTTGACATCTGTGTGTACCAGCTGGTAATGAGAATTTGGATTCCGAGCATCCCTGGTTTTTAATCTGGAGCATTAGACTTGTTAATAAGGATAGATGGAAAGCAGGTGTAGCAGTGGTTGAGGGGTTACTGGCAGGCATAATTGCTCCTGCTATTGTTCATAGCTCACCCCCCCCCCATACCCTGCTCAGTTTGTGTTCGGTGCTGCAAAGCTGGAAAACAGACAATTCCCCTCCCCACTCCAATGCGTATATCTCCACAATTTACAAACTGGAAACCAGGAGCTGGGAAAACTTCCAGGGGTTATGTTATTGCCTTCCAACAAAGTGGAGGCTTTGTCATTGAGCTGTGTTGGGAACTCTCTAAACCAGGCTTCCTCAACCTTGGCCCTCCAGATGTTTTTGGCCTACAACTCCCATGATCCCTAGCTAGCAGGACCAGTGGTCAGGGATGATGGGAATTGTAGTCTCAAAACATCTGGAGGGCCGAGGTTGAGGAAGCCTGCTCTAAATGCAGGGCTCATGCCAAACTGAAAGGGGGAACGTTTTCCCAGAAAAACTTTCAGCAGTAAAAAGGGGGGAAAATAATTTTGATTATTTGCCCAGCATTCCAAAAAACATAAGTGCATCCAAACCCTGTCAAAAGGCCTGCCTAGTCGAGAAACCTTTGGAGAGTTCACAAGCACAACATGACAACAATGGCATTCACCCACTTGTGACTCCCAGAAACTAGTATAAAAAGACTGGCCAACTGGGTAGGCCCAGGCCACACCCATGCCACACTATGATACCATTTTAAATAGCCATGGCTTCCCCAAAGGTTTGTGGGAAGAGCTGTTCCCTCACAGAGCTACCAGTTCCCAGATTTCCCTGGGAAGAGCGACTGGTTGTTAAACGGCTCTGGAAATTGTGCAGGGGCAGACTTTGATAGTATGGTGCCCTGTGAACAGCCAAAATAAAGTGCCCTCAAACAGATCTTCTCAGTTATGGATCTTTCAATTTTGTGCCCCCTCAGCTCAGCACTCTGTGAAGGAGCCCTGCCTGCACCACCCTAAATCTGGCACTGAATTGTGGTTTTGTGAGGAGAACAACCACCAACACCCAAAACAAACTACTACTACTAATACTACTACTACTTATTATTATTATTTTCTACCATGCCCATCTGACTGGGTTGTCCCAGCCACTCTGGGCAGCTTCCAATAAGGTATACAAAAACACAACAGCAAAATGGTGGACACAGTCACTGCCGTTTAAGGAAACTGATGAGGAAATGTGGCAAATGGAACATAATATCAGAAAAATGAGAAACTGAGTGAAGTTGAAAATGGGCAGATTCATCCATACCTAGTGTGTGCATATATGGCTGCGGAAAGTGTGATTTCCATTCCAGCCTTCTCGTAATTTCCACCCCCTCCCATCTCTCTGCTCATGCTGATGAATCTCATGAGTAGTATATATCATCAGGAGGACAATCAAATGTAACCATTTCAGAAAGGTAATCAGCACTCCAGAACATGCCTCTCTGCCTTCTCTCTGCGACTGGCATTTGGGATGTGGCTTGATCAGTATGAAACAGGCAGAATTCCAATGGCTTTTTAAGTTCCTGATTAATGTGATATTTTGTCGTTGTTGTTTCTGTAACATTAACTTTTTAACCTTAATTGGCAAAAGTATTGCTGTGCGGCAAGGATAATCAAAGGCAAAATCAATCTCACTTGTTTATGAGGGGAATTATTCACTATGCATTTGGTATTTTGAATTATTTAGAGGCTACTTTGTTTCACCACTGCTAATTGATTCAATAAATGGTGTTTCAGAGGCCTCAGAAGGCTATTGCAAATCAAAAGTGGGGATTTAGAAGGCACTCGTGGTAACCATTACCAGGTGCAATCGAAAGTACCTATTCTGGAAGGCTGTTTGCCTGTTCTGAACAGCAAAAAAGGAAGAAGTTCATACTTGAAATTGCTAGCTGGCAATGGTGGATGTGTTTGAAACGATCCGAGGCAAAGACCTCAAACCAGTAACTCTGGTGCACAAATGAAGCTTCATTCTCAAAGCATTTCCAGATGCTGAAGAGGAGGTGCCATTCTCTTTTATAGATTCTTTGGAAAATGCCTTCTCCTCTGTAAATCTCTTGGTTGTTAGTTATCTCAGGAGACCTTGTGCTTCACCCATTGGAGATCAAGTTGATAAGGACCTCTGAGGGGTTTGAGCTATTCCACCAAATATTTTTTGTTTATTTGATCAGTACATACACATTTTTTGGGGGTGTGTGACTGAAACAACAAGAAACTGAGAGAAACCAAAATTGGCAAATTTGTCTAGCCTTATCCTCTGGAGAATATTTGGCCATCCATGAATTTGAGGCACCACCATAGATCCAGTTATAATTAATGACATCTAACATTACTTTCATATTGCTGAAATAAACAATGGCTTTGGCCTTGCCCCCTCCCGCCATCCATTTCTGGCATCCTTCATCCAACAAGATGGGCCAAGAACTGTGTATCATTCAGTATTAACTGGACTAAACACTGCCAAAAGAGAATTTTTGAAGATTCCCCCCGCCCCGGACTGCTGGGGGAATTCCACCACACCCAGAGAATGTTCAGCCCCCCCCCCACCCAAAAGCACTCTTAGAATTTTATTACCAATAAATAAAGTGGAGAATGTTGGGAGGCCATTCCCCCCCCCCCCCCTCCTCAGGCTGAGTTTAAAATCATGCTGTTGTTTGGGGAAAGAGCAAAATTGGAAACCTGTGATGAAGAGCAGAATGGCTATGACTTTGTGGTGGGAGGAAGCATGATGAATTGAAACAAGTGTGTGTGTGTGTGTGTGTGTGTGTGTGTGTGTGTGTGTGTGCGGTGAATATCTGCTGCCTTTTGTTTTATGGCACAACTTCGCTGCCTGGAGGGACTGGAAGGAAAATGAAGCTTTTACCATTTCACTGAATAAACATCTGCATATATTTCAGAAACTGTCATTTGTCCCCGTCCCCCACTTTTAAAAAAATGGTAGGCAAGTGTTGTAATTCTGCTTTTAAAAATAAATAAATAAATCACTGTGTGTGTATATATATACACTGACGCATACACCTGTGTGTGTGCATGTGTGTTTGTGTGTACAACAGAAAATCAGAATAATGAGGAATGAGGAATAAAATCAGGTAATCCAAACTAGGAACCTATCAATCCCATATTTTTGTGCCTAGGTTTATTAGATTTATATAATTAGATTTTTTTTTATATTAAAAAAACAAAAACAAAAAAACACACCCTCCTGCAGTTTCCAGCAACTGGTATTCAGAAGCATTACTACCACTCACTATGGATGCAGAGCAGGTAAAAGACCCCTGGACGGTTAAGTCCAGTCAAAGGCGATTATGGGGTTGTGGCGCTCATCTCCCTTTCAGGCCAAGGAAGCCGATGTTTGTCCACAGGCAGCTTTCCGGGTCATGTGGTCAGCATGACTAAACTGCTTCTGGCACAAGAGGACACAGTGAAGGAAGCCAGAATGCATGGTAACACCGTTTACCTTCCTGCCACAGTGGTATCTATTTATCTACTTGCACTGGCATGCTTTCGAACTGCTAGGTTGGCAGGAGCTGGGACAGAGCAATGGGAACTCACCCCGTCGTGCGGATTCGAACTGCCGACCTTCCGATCAGCAAGCCCAAGAGGCTCAGTGGTTTAGACCACAGCACCACCCACGTCCCTGGAGGCAGAGCATAGTCATCATGACTAGTGGCCATGTAGCAGCTAATAGCAATGTTCCATTAGTCTGAATGGGCCAGCCTTCCCTGTTTCCCAGTGTATTAGCAATGACATTCAAGGTCTAGAATTGAGGGACTATGCATTCAGGAAATAAAATAGCCGTAGCTTTTATTAGCTGAGTTGGAAGTTTCTTTGTCCTAATCCAGAAGTAAATAGAAAACAGGACAACAGAGAAGTCTTAGCAAACCTCTTCCTCAGTGGAAATAAGACCAGGCAATTTGGATCACAAAAAAAGCTCGTAAGGAGAATTTCAGAACCATCCATATTTTTTGGGTTGGGGGGATGGCAGAGCAGAATATCCTCAATAAAGTTTGTAAAGGAAAAGTTTTGCCCATTGCTGAAACACAGAAAAACTTCTCAATTCACCCAATAGATTTCATCTTGATCTCTAATCAGGTTCTCTGAGTCCACAGGGCCTTTCACATGCTAATTTATGGGAACACAAAATCTCGCACTCATAATGTAGGTGCTAATTGGTGTATTTCTAGAAATCTCTCACCTTCCCTTTTCCCCTGAATTGGTGATGGAGGGGTAGGAGAGATCCAGAATACACACAACCAAAGTATGCTGCTCCTGTTGGAACACCATTGTTGTCATTCGGTCAGTTACTGTATTTCTCGCCCCATAGGACGCACCGCCCTATAGGACGCACCTAGTTTTTTTTTGGGGGGGGGGGAAATAAAGAAAAAAAATTATTTCCCCTCCAGGCACGGGGCTGGCGCGGGGGAAGCCCAAGCTTCCCCCGACCCCACCCCCCAGAACAGCCTGCTATCCGCAAGCCTAGGGAGCCGCGCTGGTCTCCTTAGGCTTGCGGACAGCTGTGCGAAGCCCGGGCGCGCTCTTCAGCGCGCCTGAGGCTTTGGAATGCAGGCAGCTCTGCGCGACCTTCCGGAGCCTGGCGCGGCTTCGTGCCGGCCTCCGGAGGGTTGCGCAGAGCTTCCTGAAGCCTGGAGAGCGAGAGCCTCCCAGAGTCGGTCACGACTGGCCTGTACGGGCAGGGGTACCTTTACCTTTACCTAAACATTTTAAGGATGCGGGTGGCGCTGTGGGTTAAACCACAGAGCCTAGGAATTGCTGATCAGAAGGTCGGCGGTTTGAATCCCCGTGACGGGGTGAGCTCCCGTTGCTCAGTCCCTGCTCCTGCCAACCTAGCAGTTTGAAAGCATGTCAAAGTGCAAGTAGATAAATAGGTCCCGCTCCGGCGGGAAGGTAATCGGCGTTTCCGTGCGCTGCTCTGGTTCACCAGAAGCGGTTTAGTCATGCTGGCCACATGACCTGGAAGCTGTATGCCGGCTCCCTCGGCCAATAAAGCGAGATGAGCGCCGCAATCCCAGAGTCGGTCACGACTTGACCTAATGTTCAGGGGTCCCTTTACCTTTTTTAAACATTTATTTTTTTGGGGGGGAGCGCTGGATGAGCCTAATCTAGCCAGTTCAAAGAAAGGGGTAGTGAATGCTGAAGCAAGAGAAGAAGATACTTGTGAGGTGAAGGGGATCAAGAACTAGGAAAGGAGGCCAAGATATATAGGAAGGAATGAGAAATGGTTCAAGTTTTACCTTCTCCAGCAGCAGAGAACACACTTGCTCCACCTTCTATGTAGCAACCCTTTACAGGGGCGCCACCACGCCCTCAGGATCGTGGGTGTCCACCGCCGTAATGCGGACATGTGACATCACATGCACGCGCCTGCACAGAGTGCATGTGATGTCACACGCATGATGCGCAATGTCACCCTGCGTTTTTGAAGGAGGAGCTTCTCTTCCTCCTCCTCTCCGCAGCCAGCAATGCACCCTTTTCCATGGGGAGGGTCTCAGACTCGGAGGCAGAGAGATTCCGCTTCCATGTCTGAGCACACACACACAAACACACACCCGGAAAAGGGTGCCTCGCTGGCTGGCTGTAGAGGGCAGGGCTGAACTGCTTCTCGCTCTCAGGCGGCACCACAGAGGCTGGCTGTCTGCCTCTCTCCGGCTTTGCTCATTGACTTTGTGGGTGCCTAGCCACTTTATATTATTGTGGGTGCCCAATGTGATAGGAATTTTGAGGTCTTAGATATATGGAAATGTTCATAAGTGTACCAACCAAGCATGTACATAGATCAGCACAGGAGGACCAACCTGGAACCATTTTGATTCCTAAACTGACCAAATGTTTTCTCTGCAAGATCAAAGTGGAAAACCTCCCCATTGTCTTTCCTCACAAATCCTGTCTTAATGGCACATTTAAGATATGAATGGGACGCGGGTGGTGCTGTGGGTAAAAGCCTCAGCGCCTAGGGCTTGCCGATCGAAAGGTCGGCGGTTCGAATCCCCGCGGCGGGGTGCGCTCCCGCTGCTCGGTCCCAGCGCCTGCCAACCTAGCAGTTCGAAAGCACCTTCGGGTGCAAGTATATAAATAGGGACCGCTTACCAGCGGGAAGGTAAACGGCGTTCCGTGTGCTGCGCTGGCTCGCCAGATGCAGCTTTGTCACGCTGGCCACGTGACCCGGAAGTGTCTTCGGACAGCGCTGGCCCCCGGCCTCTTGAGTGAGATGGGCGCACAACCCCAGAGTCTGTCAAGACTGGCCCGTACGGGCAGGGGTACCTTTACCTTTACCTAAGATATGAATAGGGTGTGAGCCTGTGACATGGCCCAGGAACTAAGTATTTATCATTACAAAAGACTAGCCAGGCTACCCAGGCAATCCAATCAAGTACCCTGCCAGACAGGAGATAAACAACGACAGGAGTAAAACAACATTCAAATTTCTGTTTTAAGACCGCCTTTTCTGTGATGTAGGTATGATGTATCTGGGGGGTGGTCTTAGGTTACACCCCTTCTATGATGTATATATGACGTTTCTGGGGGTGGCCTTGATCTACAGGGTGGCAATTTCAAAAGTCTTTATAAGGCCTTGCATGCAATTTTTCTGGGCTCCTCTCCTGCAGGAACTGTTGCAACAGTTCAATAAAGATAAAGCTTACTAGCTGCTTTGTTTCTCAATATTCTCTGGTTGGCCTCTGTTATCTTCTCCTACCAATAGGGAACCTATGAAAGGACTCTATATGGGCTCTTGGATACACCATAAGGGAAAAGGGCATTTTTTGTTTACAACACCAAGCACCCATGCCCCCTTGTAGTTGGCTCCTATGACCCTTTAGATATCTATCAAACCTCCTCTCAGTCTTCTCTTCTCCAAACTAAACATACCCAGCTCCCTCAATCATTGTTCATAAGGCTTGGTTTCCAGACCCTTGGTCTTCATGGCTCCCCTCACCCTGCACACATTCCAGATTCTCATTATCTTTATTAAACTGTGGTGCCCAGAACTGGACACAGTGTTCCAGACTTGAGCAGTTAAAGGGCTCTAGTGCGACAAATCCATTTCTTAGAAGAAGAACCTGGTTTTTCTGTAGGTCTGGGGTGAATGAATTACTAGCGAGAGAACATATAAACACCCCATAAGCAGATCAGGATGAATGCAGAATGAATGCTCATTGTCATATAGCCATCCCACGATCAAATCAGAATAAAGGCAGGTGAACCGGAGGGACCCTGTATCTTCCAGATACAGATACTCCCTGCTCTCCACTTGTGAAAACTGGATGCTAGATTAGATGTGCCATGGGCCTGATCCAGCAAGTTATTCTTAACTCCTAACTTTGAAAGATAGTGGAAGTTTGTTCAAAATAATTGTTAATAGTAAGTTGGTTTGTTAAGCAAGAGGTCAGACTGGCCTCCAGCTGGCCTAGGGCTGTTGTAGAAATGCCTTATTTCATATTATTATCTATACAAAAGCAACCCACTGTAGCAAAGATTTAATTAAAAAAGAAAATCAGTGAATATATCACTCAACTTTCTCTTCTTCCCAGCTCTCCACACCCGCTAAAATCCCTTCCCTACATAGACGCTCCCTGCAGGAAAAACTGACCTCACTCATAGGCTGGAGACAAAAATCTACCTTCCAACTTTCTGTAAGTAGGCGGTTTGTTGCATTCCCCATCCCACAGCTTCTAACAGCGGGGAAGACGCAGTCCAGACAAGTCCTGCAGCTGTTTTATTTAATTCAAAACCTTTCCTCTAGTTTTCCCAAGCAATTCCCTTAGCTGAGAAAAGTTCCCGGCAACTTGCTAGACATTGCTGGAAGACATTTCTGTTTGCATTGTACGCTGGGCAAACAATGCCACAATCAGATCTGTAGCATTGCTCAGCAGACAAGTAGCAAAAGCAAATGTTAGCTTTTTTTTGGTCTGTTTAGCAGCTATTACATTTGATAACATTGGTGTCTGCAATCTAAACATAAGTTGCAGCCCTGAGGCCCCCATTACATTAGTATATGTTTATCAGGTGTAACATCCGGGCTAGATTGTTACTAAAAGGGTTTAGGTGGATACATTACATTGCATCTCAATGAAGGCAAACAGGAATAATGAGTGTGGGGAGGGAGAATCAAGTCACTTCTGAACGCTATTGTGTAGATCAGAGGTGGCAAATGTCTATATTCCGTATTTTCACCTATCAGGCTACATTCCACTATTCACTTACCTGGAAGCAAACCCCTTTGGACACAATGGAGCTTACTCATGAGTAGACATGTTTGGTGTACTCCTACAACGGGTGCAAGATCCAGTAGCGGTCGACCCCACGTTGACATTTGTCAATCACATGATGTTATATGACATCAAGTCATTGAAAGTTCAAGTCAAAGGACTGCAAAGGAAAGTTTTGGTGAGTTTAAGATAAGAAGAAAACTAGAAACTGAGAGAAACAAGAATTTGCCCATCCTTAGTGAGATGTGTGATTGTGTGTGAGATGGATGTCTGGCCACATCTGCAGCTTTGTAGCTCTGTATCCATACAACTCTCTCTCTCTCTCTCTCTCTCTCTCTCTCTCTCTATATATATATATATATATAAATTTTATTGGTTTTAACAATTTTTTTAAACATAACATACAACATTTTAATATGATAAAAATAAATAAAAATTGGGCTATATAAGCCTGAGACTTCCTTCCCCCCGAATATTGGTTTTCATATTTATTCTCTAATCATGCAATTAATTGCTTTTGTTATTATTAAATCAAATCCTTTTATGAATAAATTATAAATCTCTTAATAATAAATGATAATTTTCTCCTTACAAAACTTATTGTAGGCCTACTAACAATGTAAGTTGTTGACAGTTGTCTTTCAAGTATAACATATATTTATTCCAGGCTTTCAAAAAGTTCTGGGTGTCCATACAACTCTTTGTACCTTCGACAAACTACAGTTCCTTGGGTTATTTGGGGGGAAACCATGGCTGATAAAATAGTATAATAGTGCTTTTAATGTCTGGTGCAGATGTGACCTTTGTGTATGTAGTCTCTATATATTGGGGGAAGGGGGTGTTGGTCGCATCCACTTTGGCCCCACCCCTTCCACTTTGACCCCACCCACTCCTTCAGAAGCTGGCTAACAGCAAAGTGTGGCTCTCCATTCAAAAATGTCAGCATCCCTCATGTAGGCTGCATACTCTAGGCTATGAATGCAGGGGAGTACTGATTGCAGGGGTCAGAGTAGATAATGATAGCTCAGCATGTTGTAAGAGGTACAAAGTTTACTTCCGAACTGTTTAAAAAAAGGAGAAAAAATGCCACTGGACTAAGGAGGAGGAGGAGGAGGATAGGACATGGCTCGGAGGACTTGCCTGAATTTGGGTAGGCATCTTTCGGGAGCTAATCCGACAAGAATCTACACCTTTGACATTCACCCGCTGCTACTAATTGAAAAAATATCAATCACAGGTTTCAATAAGAATGCTGAATTTGTCCTATGGAAGGGCTGAATCGACCAAAGCCTGAGCTTTTGTTCGGAGGTAGAGAGGCTGCCAAGAAATTGTCTTTATTTTACCTTTTATCAGGAAATCTTGCCAAGTGGCTGAGAATTATCCTGTTAAAAAAGGCATAACTGCAATAAAAGAATCCGCAGTTTCTGTAGCTAAAGATTTGGCTGATTAGGTCAAACCAATATTTCAACTTCAGTTTTCTCCACAAGGGAAACCTGTGGCCTTGAAGGTTCCTCCTCTCTTCAGATCCTGTCTCTCGCCTTACAGTGGTATCTCAGGTTAAGTACTTAATTCGTTCCGGAGGTCCGTTCTTAACCTGAAACTTTTCTTAACCTGAAGCACCACTTTAGCTAATGGGGCCTCCTGCTGCTGCCGCACCTCCAGAGCACGATTTCTGTTCTCATCTTGAAGCAATGTTCTTAACCTGAAGCACTATTTCTGGGTTAGCGGAGTCTGTAACCTGAAGCGCCTGTAACCTGAAATGTATGTAACCCGAGGTACCACTGTACTTCCTCCTGTCTCACCCACTTCCTCTAGTCTTATCAGAAGAAGAAGGGGCATTTGTTTGTTTTTGTTCTTATTGTGTATTTTGTTTTGTTTTCCCCCATGTACTTTTATGCTGTGAACCATCCTGAGATCAATGGGTGGAGGGTGGTATACAGATTTAATAAACTGATATATAAATAAATCCTCTCCCTCTTTATAATGCTCCTGGGGGTGTGGTTAGGGCCACAGGTGCACAATATATTGAAAGAAGTAAGACAGCACTTTAAAAAGTCATGTCTTCCCCCCAAAGAATCATGTGAACTGTAGTTTGTTAAGGGTGCTGAGTAGGGATGGAGGAAAAATTTGATTCAGTATCCAAATCCAAATTGATCAAATTCACACTTTCTGAGATGATATTCAAGGAGCTTGGCTCTTGAAAACCCATCATAATATTGCTAATGCCCACTTCCCTGTACTGGTAATGCCACAGAGGGCTGGCTAGCTGACACTGGCTCATGACAGGGCCTTTTCAGTGGTGGTTCCCCATATGTTGCATGCCCTCCCTGGTTAGATGTTTCTGTCTCCCTCTACAAACTTTCAGTAGAGCTTAAAAACATTCCAGCCAGTCATCTGCTGGCTGAAAGATACTGTTCCTCACAACCTTGAAATTATTATAACTCTGAAGTTATGTCACTATCTTACCTGTATTTAGATGTTTCAAATTGTTTGTTTGTTTGTTTGCTTGTTTGTTTTTAAAATAGTATTGTTTCTCTACTTTGGTGTTTACCACTCTGGGAGGCAGCATGGGAAAGAAATGCCATAAATAAGCAATTGCATAAATTGCTGATAAATAGCCCAAGGGCAATTCTGATTTTCATTGTTTTGAAAAATCTGTTGCCTGCATAGCAACCAGTCTAGAATGGACCTTTCCCCCCTTTCTTCTTCCTTCCACCCCCTCCCTCTTCCCATTTACGAACTTGGAGGCCTGTTAGATGCCCTGAAGGACAACAAAGTCTAACACATGGCACACAGTGGAATATGAGTGATGATGACACTAAAGACGGCGCCTGATGGGTATTGGGAATGACCCCCTTCTGACTGCAAGGCAAGTGGATTCAGGGTGCCGGAATTACTTTTTTAATTGCTCTCCCAACTAATGGCAAATGTCCTAATGAGATCAAAACCATTACACTTCTCTTTCATCTGTTCTCGCATAATTTGTAAAGGGAGCTGCTTGCTGTCAGAAGACAATTTCCAAACGCCGTGTAATAATTACAAAATTGAGTAAAGTAAGACTTGAAGCAATCAAGTCTTACACAAATAAATAAAATATATACACAAATAAGTAAAAAATGGGAAAGAGGGTAAGAAGAGCTGGGATATGGGGTGTGCACTTTTCTGTACATAATTAGTTAGAGTGACCACAGACTCTCAGTGACCGTGACAGAAAATGGCTATTTTTAAAACATCCTATGTCCTTTTAAAATGTGGTTCTTTTTTTTGGGGGGGGGTGTTATTTGGTTGCTGTTTTTATTTTGATTATATATATTGTGGTTTTATATGTTGTTCTTGTTTTGTGAACTGCCCTGAGACCTCCGGGTATAGGGCGGTATATAAATTTGATAAATAAATAAATAAAATATATGGTATATTTATTAAATGCCTGAAATTGGTGCTGGATTAAAGGATGTAAGGAGCCTTGTGCTGAACTGCATCCTGGGATACCACGATGCTCTGATGATCTTTCCATCTCAGGGCTGTGTCAGTCAACTGGGATTTTACAGACTTGACCCAGAAAACTGTTGCGGATGGTAAAAGAGAGAGGGACAACATAATTACAGGCCATTTAACTTTGAAAATTACAAGTTTGAGGCAGCTTGGGCCATCCTGGAGGAGAGCTGCTTAACTCCTGTCCGTTACTCCAACCCAGTGGTCCCTGAGCTAGCCCCTATCAACAATCTTGCATTGCAGTCTGGGAACAGGGGGCTCTGCAGTCCTTCCAGATGTTGGACTACAACTCCCAGCATTCCTCACCACTGGCTATGCTAGCTGAGGCTGATGGGAGTTGGAATACAACATCTGGAGGGACCACAGATTTCCCCATCCCTGACATATAATGTTATCCACCCAGCCATCACCCAGCACTGCTGTGAAGAGTCTACCTTCATCTCACCTTGTAAGATTACTGCTGCAAGCATTTGGTGACCTCCTTCCCAGTGAAATCTCAGCCCCTTTTATTTTTGTCAGCTAAAGTTCTGCCGCCAGGAAAGGTTCTGGATAGCTATAGTGCAGCTGTACTGTCTACCAATATGCCAGATACTGGTGCCCAAATTTTTGTTCTGTCATCACCATTGGCACAGGCATCTCAGACAATGAGGTCCATTTGTGAGAAGTTAACATAACTGTAAATATGCTTAAAAAGGTAAAGGTACCCCTGCCTGTACGGGCCACTCTTGACAGACTTTAGGATTGTGCGCTCATCTCACTCTAGAGGCCGGGAGCCAGCGCTGTCCACAGACACTTCTGGGTCACGTGGCCAGCGTGACAAGCTGCATCTGGCGAGCCAGCGCAGCACACGGAACGCCGTTTACCTTCCCGCTGGTAAGCGGTCCCTATTTATCTACTTGCACCCAGAGGTGCTTTCGAACTGCTAGGTTGGCAGGCGCTGGGACCGAGCGACGGGAGCGCACCCTGCCACGGGGATTCGAACTGCCGACCATGCGATCGGCAAGTCCTAGGCGCTGAGGTTTTACCCACAGCGCCACCCGCATCCCCCCGTAAATATGCTTAGACCACACATTTTATAGTACTTTAAGAACAGGCAGAAATCTTCGAGATTACGTCAAGTGCTGTTATTCTAAGTACTGAAGTGTTGCCATTTTCCTTGTTTCATTATGTTACTAGATAATTCACAAAGATTCCTAGGTTCAGAACTTAGAAACACAGGACGCTGCCTTCTATGGAGTCACTTTTATTATGTATTTTGTGTTCTGAATTTATATTTTTACATTGTAAACCAATTGACAAAGGCCAGTATACAAATTTAATTAATAATCATAATTTTAAAAACCCTTCACCCTAGAGCATATTGGCAACAAGCTAAAATAATAATAATAATAATAATAATTTTATTATTTGTATCCCGCACACCTGACTGGGTTGCCCCAGCCACTCTGGGCAGCTTCCTACAAATATAAAAGCATAACAAAACATCAAACATTAAAAACTTCCCAATACAAAAAAGCTACAAAAAAGAATTCAGCTGGGGAAGGCTTGAGGGGTTTTCAAGAGGCATCTAAAGCACAGACCAGCAGGAGCTCATCTGAACTGCAAGGGCAACAGTTTCCCATAATCCCGGGGCAACCACACAAAAGGCCCTGTTGCCACTAACAACACAATGAAAGTCTCACACTGCCATAGAGGCTTCATTTGCTGAGTGCAGAGGCCGGGCAAGGCGATCTCTGGGGCAACATCACAGTTGCCAAGTAAACTATATTTCACCAGTTGCATCATTCTTGGTACTCCTCTTTCTATCATTTTCAGTAAACATTCAAGCATAGCTGTCAAGCGTCCCTTATTTGGTGGGACAGTCCTTTATCCCAGCGCCATGTCCCGCTGCTGTCCCTTATTGATGATGCCCCTTAAATAAGCTACTGAAGGTAATGGGGCCCTTTCTATGTCCAGCTGTCCTTTGTCAACAACAAATTGTTGCTGTTTTTTCTGTTGAATATATGCTATATGGTAATTTATGGACTTAATAGGTATCTAAAGCCATAGATACGCAACAAAATATGTATTTTATCAAAGTAATTCTTGAGCCCTTATTTTGGCTGCTGATCCCTTATTTTCGAGGCTGCTGGTCCCTTATTTTCAAATCTGTAAGTTGACAGCTATGCATTCAAGAGGGTATATCTTTCCCAATTCCAGCCCACTGACACACACACCCCCATGGCTCAATGGCAGAAACTCCAGACCAAATGTGAAATCACTCCACGGTGTCTCCTGTATCATATGAGCAAGGAAAGATTTTGATTAGCCATGTCTTTCAACGTTAACGATGATGTTCTACATAGTGGAACATGTCTGAAAGAAAACGAGCACACTCCATGGCTCAAGTTCCTCTTTGTAATGTTACAACTACAACTATAACACTCACGCGTGTGCACACATGTATATATGAACTTGTTCATAATCATAATAATTATTCCCAGGGATAATTCCAAGGCTATAGTCTTTATTTCTGAATTTGCTCAGGGTATGTACCATGGGGAATGGGGGGGAATGGTGCTTTAATAACATGTTGTGCTATTTATAGCAATAATTACTGAGCATGGAGGAATATTGTTCCTTTTCACAATGAAACAGGACAGCTTTATCTCTCTGAATGACTTGGGGAGCCATCCAAAACGCTGCAATAATGAGAGGTTTGGTTGAAGAGACATCCTGTTTACATAGCATTTGATTGACATGATACTACACGGGCAAAGAAATGTACTATGAATTTGGTTGTTCATTACAATCTGGATTAATGTTCTCTTAAAAGTTTGTTTCCTGTGGTTTACATACAATTTCATACACTAAGGATGCCAGTTACCCTGTCTACTTTGAAAGCCATACATTTGAAGCCCACTCTGTCTCCAAGGAGATAAAGAGAATATGAGTTTCACACACCCCTTTATCTTCAGAACAACCCTATGAGTTGAGCTAGAACAAAAGCTAATGATTGTCCCGTGTTCACAGAGTGAGCTTCTTGGGAGACTGAGGTTTTGAACCCAGGTCTCTGAAGCCAAGTCAAGTCCTTTACTAGTTCTTTAAGTCTCTATGGATGAGACCAATCTTGCAAATCTTCAGAACTGCCACATTTCTCCTTTAAGATGTTCTGAACATGTAGTAGCATGCTTGTGACTCATATTTAGTAAAAGCCCCAAAATACAAGTCTGCAAATTATCGACTCAACTCACATATGAGTAATTTGTAAGTGTATGCAAAACCTGTGATTTATTTACTCATTTAATATTCCAGATTTCTTCTGTGGAACTCAAAGCATAGGATTCCCAAGCAGCCTTCTATTCCACTGATAGAAATGGATGAGCAGCAGGCACCAAAACATCTGGAGGACATGAAGTTAGCAAAGGCTAATTTGGATGACCTCAGCAAATGTTTTCCTGCAGATGTTGACTCGTATAGGAGACAGTGACAGTAAATATCAATATTGGGAGGAGCCAGTTTCTATCAGGACTGCAGAATGGGGAAAACAGGTTAACCCTTTCCCATTGGTCAACCTGATTCCACTCCCCATGTCTGCTAATTGTTTTGAACAAATGATGGACGAAAACAATGCCGTTCATGTTATCTCATTTGGCTGTCCCTTCATAGAGTTCATCTAGTCCAAGCCCCTGCAATGCAGGAAACTTTTGCCCAATGTGGGGCTCAAACCCATGACCCTAGGATGCTCTACCAACTGAACCACCCCCAGGCTTCTACCTCCACTGACTGTAGCCTATGCGATACTTGATAACCCTTTACGCTTCCCCAGGCAGTTCCAGGTAAGCAATGAAAGACAGGTGAACTCCTGGACACCCCACCATATGTCTGTTAGAATTCCTGATCTACGATTGCAGTCATGGGATTGTTGTCTATCACATGACGGTATATGTTTTGACTCCACAGAGCGGGAAGTGATGAAGACAGGATGTTTGTGTTACTGTGTTCCGTGAAGTGGGACTATTGTCCTTTATTCTTTTTCTCTTTGCTATCTGATGCTAGAGAGAGAGGGAGCCATGTTGCAGTGCCCCGTGTGTGTTTATATGCAAATAAAGTAGATTAGCCAAAACGCTGAGTTGTTGAGGTCTGTCAGGCGCATGATGAGCAAACTCTGCGGATCCCCAAGTGTGCCGGTGTCGGTTGGCATCGGTCGCTGTGATGTTCAGCTGAAGAAAGCTTATGAAGCTCCCGAACGATCGACCAGGAGGGAGGGAACATGCCAGTCAGGCATCTGTCTCTGCCAGGGTCCTACTCAAGTGTAGGCTGAACTCCTGACAATGTCTTCACTAAGCAAGAACCTCATTCAGGGTGGGGGATGCTACATGCTCTTGTTTTGAAAGCACACATTTATCAGTGCTGTCCGTCTCTTTGGGAGAGGAACCATTGCTCAGTTCAGTGACAGAGCATCACTTTATGCCAGTGGGGAGAGAGAGAGAGAGAGAGAGAGAGAGAGAGAGAGAGAGAGAGAGCTGAGCTGTTGTTCTTAGGTCCTGCTTCCTGGCTTCTCATAGACATCTAGATGGCTACCATGAGAACGGGATGCTGAACTACATTGACCACTGACCTGTTTCAGCAGTAGATAGGTAGCCGTGTTGGTCTGCCGTAGTCAAAACAAAAAAATTCCTTCCAGTAGCACCTTAAAGACCAACTAAGTTAGTTCTTGGTATGAGCTTTCGTGTGCATGCACACTTCTTCAGATTTTCTTCAGATACACTTCTTCAGGCATGCACACGAAAGCTCATACCAAGAACTAACTTAGTTGGTCTTTAAGGTGCTACTGGAAGGAATTTTTTTGTTTTGACTGTTCCAGCAGGTCTCTTATGTTCTGCAGTTTCCTCTTTCCTTTCTTGCCAGCCACGAGGTCTGTCCTTATGTAGCAAGCAGCCACATTATTGTTTCCGAGGGAAGGAAGCGTCACATCATTTTTTTGACATTGCAAGATATGACCCATTGCTTTAATTAGCATTTTTCTGTTTCTTTTCTTTTTTTACGGACCGCAATCTGAAATGACAGCAAATCTTCAGCATGTTCTCTGCTCTTTCGCTCTCTCTCACTCTCTTCCCTTCAGTGGCAAATGCAATTCAGAGCCTGCTGTAGAGCTCTTTAAGTTTGGAATTAACTATGCGGCATTACCATAAATGGCGCCTGCATAATTTTACAGATATTTGTAAACTTTAATATATTCACTTTAACTTGGCTTTCAGATGGAAAGCATGAAAAATCAATTCCCCAAGCTGTGCAAATATGAATGAAAGGAAAAGCATAATTTGTGTTTGATCCTGCTGAGATATATCCAGGAACTGAAAAGGGCGGGGGCAGAGCAGGGGGTGGGGGTTGAGAGATTGTAATTCACAGAATTTTAAGCAACTTACAAAATGTCCTACTACTTTGCATCATTACCATGATTGCATAAAGCAGCAGAAAAAAGGAAGAGCACTCTGCAGAGATGTAAATGAACTGTCTCCATCTCTAGGATTTGGCTTCAGCATAGCACCTGAGCAGCGATGCCAAAATGTCTCATTATCATTCTTGCCTTTGAGAAAAGCAAGCACCAGTCACCTATTTGGCACTGGGAAAAATTTGAAGCTTGACTCCAGGGCAGACTAGACCTACTGGCTTGGCCATAACTGCCACCAGCCATTCCCAAAACATTCTAGGTAGGATGCCAAGAGAGACACCAGGGAGGGTGGTGGAAGCAACCGTCAGAGATCAGCTCCTACGAACAGATGCTGAGAGGATTTATAGGGCCCTCACAGCAAACCCCAGCTGCCTTCTCCTCATTTCCAACACTGGTACCTCTGCCATATTTGGTGTTCCCAATTTTCACACAGCAAACATATCCTCGCCCAAGAATGCACCAGCCGTAGGGTGGCCTGCAGCTCACCAAAAAGGGGTATAAATTAGCAGATTCTCGATTTTATGCATAGATGTGAATTTTTAAACAATTCCACCCATTGAAACTAAATCTAAAAAAATAAAAAATATATTGAGCAAGTGACCTGCTCTGTGGCTACTCTGCCTGCTGTTCAGGTGATGACTATGGACTTCAAGGCTCCTTCTGTCTTTCCTAATGGTCCTGTGGACTGCCACCTGCCAGTTCTTTGAATAGATGGCTGTCTTCTGCAAGGCAGGGTGCATGAGCCTTGGGAGAAGCGACAAGCCGTAGCGGTTAATTTTGCAGTGCAGGAGCTCATCATGTCAACCATCACAGTCCTAAGGAGAGAGGAGAGAGGAGGAGCAACTGCCCAAAATGCCCCCCCTCTCATTCTGCAGATGGAGGCCTCCTCGCCGCGGAAGGTTACAAGGGAGTGCCATTCTAAGGTGATTGAAAACACCGATGAAACCATTCTGCAGCGTCCATTAAATGTGTGTGGCAATGAATTGGTTCGAATGCTCTCTTCTCCTTCTGGAATACAAGGAGCCTCTAATATCTAAAAGTAAGAGGCGTCAGGAAGCTGGGGGTTACAGATTGATAAGAGTTGCATTTTCCCCCTCACTGCTTTGTCTACTGAGCCAGTCCTATCCATAATACCAGCCACTTGGTAAACTAATCAATATTGTAAGTGCCCGAGGTTTCGGATTCTACAAGCACAGATAACTAATGAAAATGCCTTCGTGCTGGAGATGAGAAAAACAAATGTGTCAATAAAAGAAGGGGAAAGGACCTTGCAGCTCTTGGGGAAGGGGGAATTGAATGACACATTTATTTTTATTTGCTTGTTTCATATGGGATCTCGCAGCTGTTGTTTTAATGCTACAGCAATTTATGTCCTTGCGGTATTACCATTGTTAAGAGCTTCACCAGAGGCCTTGTCTCGATGCCTGAACCATCGGGTGGGTGGCAAATCGGGGCCATGGCCTCTTCAGTGGTGGTGCCCTGATTCTGAGACCCTAAAGCCGTTGGATGACACCCTTTTTTTCTAACTTTTGGACAGCAAAGCAAAACAGGTCTCCTTGGCCAACTAGAATAAGTACTCGAAAGTTGTTTTATTGCTGCTGTTACCTGGTTTCTTTTTCGTTCTTGCCTTTATGATACTTTATGGTAGATTGCTTTTATTCTCCTTAAGCTGCCTCATGGGCCTTTTTTAGTAGATGGGCAAGACATAAATGTTTACAGCAAGTTAAATAAAACTAGGGTTGCTGACTCCTCTTGCCCACAGCATGACTCCATAACAAAACCACCTTACCCCACATGTGCCAACTCAACCACTTTGGTCAGTGGAATTGGCACTAATACAGGTGCCACATAATACCCGTTCTGCACCTGTAAGAACTCAGCTGTTTAGTGCAGCAGCCCCTGAACTTTGCAACTCCCTGCCTATTGAGATCAGAGAGGTGCCTTCACTGTACACTTTCCCACACCTGCTAAAAATATTATTGTTTAGAAAAGCCTGTCCAGATGCTTCGAATACCAGAATACCTGAAGGAGATTCTCCACCCCCATCATTCTGCCCGGATGCTGAGGTCGAGCGCTGAGGGCCTTCTGGTGGTTCCCTCATTGCGAGAAGCAAAGCTACAGGGAACCAGGCAGAGGGCCTTCTCGGGAGTGGCGCCTGCCCTGTGGAACGCCCTCCCATCAGATGTCAAAGTGATAAACAACTACCTGACATTCAGAAGACATCTTAAGGCAGCCCTCTTCAGGGAAGTTTTTAATGTGTGACATCTTAGTGTATTTTTGGTCTTTGTGAAAGCTGCCCAGAGTGGCTGGGGAAACCCAGCCAGATGGGTGGGGTACAAATAATAAATTATTATTATGGAAAGTTGAGGTAATTTTAATATGTTTTAGCATATTAACTTTTGCATTTTGTGAATTTCTCTTGATTTTACAGTTTTACCTTTTGTAAACTGCTCCCATTCTTTTATAATAATTGTTGTTGAATTTTCAAAAATTTAACATACATACTTCAATACATAACAAATTTGTCTTTTCTCAACTTCCCACCCTATTTTTGATAAGGTTTTAATTTCTGCCCTTCTGCTGCACATTGCATTCTCTTTCTTATAACAATGCTGTATTCTCTAATGCCTTCTGTTGCTCATAATGCAATTCCTGCTTGCTAGTTCGTCAGACTATAGTATCTCCTTAAATAGTCTGAAAAGGGCTTCCGTTCTTCCACAAAACAATCTCTTTTAAAAAACAACAACAACAACAAAAACACACCACCACCAACAACAACAATCAAGTGGGGTATAAATTTTATGAAATAATAAATAAAGGAAGAAATAGCAGGCAAAAACTGGTGTTGGTTCCCCAGGTGTATTTCTGCCTCCTAGGTGGCTGTTAAAAGCACCTGAGCTTTTCTTCTTCTTTGTCTTCAGCAGGGCATCATGATATGGGCAGCTGCACAGCAGTCAGAATTTTTATTTGTCAGAATGACAGGGACAGTGAACCTCAGACCTGGAGACCCACATGAGCACCACAGCCCCCCTTTCCCGGCCATTGGAAGTCTTCCCAAACTGCTTGCACCAGACTGGAAGGTGTCCTTGAGCTCTTCAGTGGGAAACCACAAAGTGCATTTTCCCGAACCATCTGTTATTCTCCACCCTGCCCTCTTCTGACTGGAGGCCTGAAAAGGTTTCTTATCCGGAACATATTCAGCTACCAATATTCAGTGATTTTGTCTTGGGTTTGCTTGTTGCAGGTTAAGGAGAAATTGGGACGAGAGCTGCCTTACATAAATTATGTGACCCACTTATAGAGATAGGGGAGAAATTCTTTCCAGTTTGTGAAAGGATCCAATTCACACATGAACCAAAACAACCAAAACAATTATGTCTATTTTATGTTTATTTTAATGAACCAAATGGAGTGAAAGCCAATCAGAAGCTGCGCTTTGGTTTCCGAATGTTTTGGAAGTCAAACGGACTTCCAGAACATATTCCGTTCGACTTCCAAGGTACGACTGTACTGCAATCTAGCAGGCTTACTTGTATAGGATTCTCTCTGGACCAAGTCATTTCTTTATTTTTCAGCATTAACTGGCAATGACAGAGTGTGGAAGAAAGAAGAGAACAATCAATATATGCTTTCTTTAAAAAAAAATGTATTTCTTATCTTCCAGTGCCTATGCTATCAGTAGGAAGGAAAAAACAGAGTTACCTGAAGCCATCTAACCAACTTTCGCAAGGTTAGTGTAGGTTTTGCAGAACACCTAGTTGTATCTGAGAAAATGTGTGTGCATTTGGATATATATATATATATATATATATATATACACACACACACACACACACACACACACACACACACACACACACTAGTATTTAGCTGCAGTGTGTACCTTTTAATTTGGTTGTCAGGGGAGACAGGAACAGGATGCAATAATTAAGGATAAAAGATGGGGAATGGAAGCTTTATTAAAGGATATATTGAAGATGGGGATTTGATCTGAGATTAGATTATGATTGAAGTTGTTAATGCAGCTGTGGCTCTCTTGAGTGACAGAGCAGTGGATGAATTGAAGAGGCAATTATAAGTACAGGATTCTCTGTAATCTTTACAATCCCAACCGCACTGTCACATCCGCTCAAATTAATTTCAATGAAAGCTGCAAATTTACAGCTTTCCCAGATTGGAAAATGTTTGTTTGTTTATTGTCCTCTGGAAATATTTTCAGGGGAGGCTGTGGGCAGCGGGCAATGTGGCGAAGGAGGGGGTTGGGGGGAGAGCCATTTTGTTCGCCTGCTTGTATATTTTTGACTCACTGAATTAATAAGAAGAGATTAATCTGAAGGCTGGCGCCTTTATGAAAACTGATTGATTTTCAGCAGCCTGGTGCTATTATGATTATCTTCTGGAAGGTCAAAGGGAAAGCATGTAAAAGTCATAGCTGATTCATGAGTTCCATATATTAAGAAGAGGATAAGGCAAAAGAGGGAGGAGTTTGTTGATCCGTGCTACAAGTGAGGACCACTTTGCCTTCATTGCTGAGAGTGAAATTCGAGGGAAAGGATTTTAAACAACTTTGGACATAGTTATTTAAAGATGTCTGTTCAGGAGAGATAGCAATAGTTCATTACTATGCATGCTGAAAACCTATTTTAAGGAGCTCTTTTGGCGCACAAAGATTAATTTACCACCACATTTTCTACCACCCCCATCCCTCACTACTAATATAAATGATGGTTGTAGTTTAAATTGGTATTATATTTTGATAGCCTAGTTTTGAATGTACTGAAGAATATGTTGCATAAAATATGTGGAGACCTGGTGGACGGGGGGAAACCACCCCTCCAGAAACTGAGACCTGAAAGACTGTTCTTTTCCGCCTCGTAGGGTAGGAACAAAATGTAAGCATTTAAACCAAAATTACTGCTTGAAAAGATTATTGAATGCATTCGGCGCTTACGGACATTAAGGAAAATAAATATACAGTGGTACCTCAGGTTACATACGCTTCAGGTTACACACTCCACTAACCCAGAAATAGTGCTTCAGGTTAAGAACTTTGCTTCAGGATAAGAACAGAAATTGGGCTCCGGCGGCGCAGCGGCAGCAGGAGGCCAGGGATGATGGGAGCTGCAGCCCAGCAACATCAGAAGAGTCATACGTTCCCCATCCCTGGACGAAATTAAAACTGCACACACCAGACACCATTTACACTTATGCTTTTTTTAACCAGTCGTGTATGAAGAAACACCCTTCCATGCATATATGTTCCCTGACCTGATCAGGAATAAATGTGTACAGTGGTACCTCAGGTGAAGTACTTAATTCGTTCCAGAGGTCCGTTCTTAACCTGAAACTGTTCTTAACCTGAAGCACCACTTTAGCTAATGGGGCCTCCAGCTGCTGCCGTGCCGCCAGAGCACGATTTCTGTTCTCATCCTGAAGCAAAGTTCTTAACCCGAGGTACTATTTCTGGGTTTACAAAGTCTGTAACCTGAAGCGTATGTAACCTGAAGCGTATGTAACCCGAGGTACCACTGTATTATAAGAATGGGAGAGATATTTCTCTCTCTCCATGCCATGCCTCATTTTATAAATTTTTACCATGTTACTTTTCCCTTACCTTTTCTCTAAACTAAAAAAAAAAAAAATCCCAAATGCTGTAGACCTCACAGGAGAGTCCCTCCATTGCTTTGCTTTTAATGCCAAGGATGCTTTTACCAGCACTTCTATCTGCATAAAAGTCAACAAGGGAATTTTTTTAAAAAAATAATGTGTTCCTTTTGATGTTCTGCACATTAAATATGCTCTGCTGCAAGGTTGCTTGGGTTTCTATTCATTTTTGCTTAGTTTCCTTCCATTCTCATTTTAAATTGCCATAGACTTTACAAGGGCTGAAGGGAAGGAAGGAAGAAAATGTCGATCGTATAGATGGGTCAACTACAGGCAGTCAAGGTTTAGATCTGAACTGCTGCCATTTGGCATCTACCCATCACTTCACTTAATAGGAGAGAAATCCCTCTCCATCTGCTGGGAATACGCTGAAGAGCTGTCAACATCAACCACAAGACATTATGAGAGATTGGAAGGTCAAAGCCCTTTCAGAAGTACAAATTCACAATGATTTTATTATATTAATACCCTGACCTCTCATCATTGACATCATCACCTTCCACAGAAGACTTGACCAAAACGGCTTGCTTTTAGGGCTTGAAAACTAATAAAGGAAATGAAAACATGAAGAACATTTGGCTTTGGGGGGAGGAAATCTGTTCATCTCCCCATCTATTAATGGAAGAGGGGAAGTTGCTATTTTAATTTTGCTTTCATAGTAATCTATACCGGGCATTCTCAAAGTGTGCTAGAAAGCACCCTGTGCAATGCCAAAATTCAGTGCCTCCCCCCACCTCTCACCTTCTATTCTATGTCACTGTTGCCACGCCCCCTGCAGCACCCTCTTGACTTGGCACCCAGAGTGGGAGAACCCGTCACACTCCCTTAAATCTGGGGAGAGTCTCTAAGGTCAAATACAGAGGCTCAGGGTGCATTATTTGGTCTGTGGACCAGAGGTTGCCCATCTTTGCTTTAAAATGGGTGACAGACTCTGTGTTAGCCATCAGGCGATGGCTTTTCCCACTCTCCATTCTTAGGTGTGTTCATAAGGGAATGCTTAAAGGGGTACTTTGACTTGATTAATTAATAAGCTTATGTTTACTTTTTGGGACGCGGGTGGCGCTGTGGGTAAAAGCCTGAGCGCCTAGGGCTTGCCGATCGAAAGGTCGGCGGTTCGAATCCCCGCGGCGGGGTGCGCTCCCATTGCTCGGTCCCAGCGCCTGCCAACCTAGCAGTTCGAAAGCACATCAAAGTGCAAGTAGATAAATAGGGACCGCTTACTAGCGGGAAGGTAAACGGCGTTTCCATGTGCGGCTCTGGCTCGCCAGAGCAGCGATGTCACGCTGGCCACGTGACCCGGAAGTGTCTCCGGACAGCGCTGGCCCCCGGCCTCTTGAGAGAGATGAGCGCACAACCCTAGAGTCTGTCAAGACTGGCCCGTACGGGCAGGGGTACCTTTACCTTTACCTTTATGTTTACTTTTATGTTATATGTTTATTCTGTATACAACATCAAAGTCTTACATCAAATATAACTGATCTGTAGAAATGATCTGAAAATAGAGACTCTGCATGTACTTATGTGACGCAAAAAAATCTTTAATAAAAACCAAAAAAAGAGAAATTAACTATTAATATTTAGTGCAATAATATGTTTTATTGTGTTTTATTGCATTATTTCAATTAGACTTTGATTTTTTGTGTGAATCACTCTGAGTACAGATTAAGTCGTGGAAAATGCAGCATATAAATTAATTTCCTATAATGAAATAAAATGAAATCGAAACTAAGGTCAACTTAACATGATGTTGCCAGCTATCCCATAAACACTGAAATCTTTTTTTTTTTTAATTGTCCAAGAGCTAGAATGACTTCTTGACAACCGAGGAAGTCCAGAGGCCTGCAAAATGGGTGGAATAGTGAAATAAAAAACAATCTTATTCTTAACAGCCCTGATGATTGGGTTTCGCCAATCTTCAGAAAAAACTAAATATAGAAAGGTTGAAAGAGGATTAAATCTGCAGTAACTGAGGGCAACTAAAGAGATTAAGAAATGAACATAAAGTTTAATTAATTCAATAGACGGGGAGCTACTTAGTAGCTTCATTACTTATAGCAGATATCTCATAATCTAAGAAAAATGAGCACTTTAAAATTCTAAGATAGCTAATCTGCTGATTGTGGTTGCATTGGGTGGAACACACTGTAAGGTACCCCTTGACTTGAATCGGACAATCCAGTTAGCTGAGCTGAGGTGCCTTTCTCCATGCCCCATGGGGTACTTGCTCATAAATACATAGTGGGAGCAACAGCGATGGAAGGCTGTTGCTTCTGGTTGACACTGTGTGAAACAGGGTGGTGGACTGGAGGCCACATTCCTGGCATACATTTAAAGCACTATGATGTCTTTTTAAACAGTCATGGCTTCCCCCCCCCCAAAGAATCCTGGGAGCTGGGAGTTCTTAGGAGGCCCCCTACTCCCCTCACAAAGTACTGGGAAGAGGGGTTGATCCAGGCATAGGCAAACTCGGCCCTCCAGATGTTTTTGGGACTACAGCTCCCATCATTCCTGACCACTGGTCCTGTTAGCTAGGGATGATGGGAGTTGTAGTCCCCAAAACATCTAGAGGGCCGAGTTTACCTATGCCTGGGTTGATGATTAAACCTCTTCAGGAATTGAAACTCTATGAGGGGAATATAGGAGTCTCTGGACGGGGGTGGCGCTGTGGGTTAAACCACAGAGCCTAGGACTTGCCAATCAGAAGGTCGGCAGTTCGAATCCCCGTGACGGGGTGAGCTCCCATTGTTTGGTCCCTGCTCCTGCCAACCTAGCAGTTCAAAAGCATGTCAAAGTGCAAGTAGATAAATAGGTACCGCTCTGGCGGGAATGTAAACGGCATTTCCGTGCACTGCTCTGGTTCGACAGAAGCGGCTTGGTCATGCTGGCCACATGACCCGGAAGCTGTATGACGCCTCCCATGGCCAATAAAGCGAGATGAGCGCCGCAACCCCAGAGTCGGCCACAAATGGACCTAATGGTCAGGGGTCCCTTTACCTTTTTAAACAACTCTCAGCACCCTTAACAAACCACAGCTTGCAGGATTCTTTGTGGGAAGCTACAACTGTTTTAAATGGATGGTGTGAATGTGCCTTAATCCAGCAGGGTTCCTTCTATTCCAAGACATAGTCTGGGATGGGGACGACGGGGATGACTGATGGTACAGAAACCCCAGTATGTAGTTGAAACAATATCTGCAGATAGGAACAAAAACACCCACTGCACATTCACATTTCTTGGTGTGTGGGGAGCGGGGGACAGGAATTCTGCTCCCGGCCTCCCCAAATTGAAACAGACAAAGAGCCATAATCCATACACTGCCTGTTCAGATATCACGGGTTACTAAAGCAATCATTACCTCAATAATACTTCAACTTGCAGAAGTCAACTGAAAGGTACAGCCTTGCTATTCAGCTCTAGGTCTTGTGTGGAGAAGAGAGCTCTTCAGAAAAGAGCCCTCTTACGGCACAAGCAGCAGTTAATGATAACAGTTTTTCCTCTATTTGTTCTTCACCTCTTTTTTCATTTTTTTAAAAGGAAAAACATAGGTGAGTTTGGTATTCATATGTGTAAGCATATCCACCTGTGTATCACGTGTTGTGTTGCCTTGGCCGATGCACATCTGAGTGGTACCTGGGATCACTTAACTCCATCCACATAGTACAATTGCCCTGGTTTCAAGGCCCACAACCGAGGTCAGCTCCAGATTTGGATGGCAGGCGCTGGTCGCTGCCCACTTTCTCAGCAACGGCTGGTCTGGGAAGCCTCCTGTAGGGAATGGAGAATAAAATCAATTCAGTTCACATTTGAAGGCAAACCTGTACACGTACACGAACCAAAGCACATCAATTCTTTGATATTCACACTTTTGCAAAATTTGTAGTAGTAATTTGTTAAACTACAAGTGATATTCTCATTCTGCTAACGATTTTAACTGTTAACAATGGTCCTTAAGAGAAATAATAAATTTTCTCCATTCTTTAATAAAGCCGACCACTTTAAATTCCCTCATCAGAGTCTGCTGGAAAGAGGTCAGTGCTCCATCTAATCCAGCATCTAGCCAACCAGATGCCTACAATTATAGCTACATTTAAGTGATAGTGCTCTCTAGCAAAGGGTTGGGTTGGGAAAATGCCCCTCTGCTGGCGAGAAGGTAGGAGAACAATGGCCAGAGTTGGGGTGTGTGAGAGCTGGAAGCTGTGGGACACAGAGATGTGTCTTGCTCTGTGCTCTGCGGGTCTCCCCTGGAAATCTAAAGGGGAAGCAACATCTGTTGTGGTGCTAATGCTGTGAGCTCTTCCAGGTTGTATATTTGTGTAAATGAAACAATATACAGTCGTACCTTGGATCTCAAATGGCTTGGCTCCTGAACAAATTGATTCCCAAACGATCAAAACCCGGAAGTGAGTGTTCTGGTTTTCAAATGTTCTTTTGGAAGCTGAACTTCCAACAGGGCTTCTGCGGCTTCCTATTGGCTGCAGGAGCTTCCTGCAGCCAATCAGAAGCATCGCTTTGGTTTTCAAACGTTTTGGAAGTTGAATGGACTTCTGGAACGGATTCCATTAGACTTCCAAGGTATGACTGTATTCTAAATATATATCCCAAAGACATCATAGTCTCCATTGCAAGGAAACTGAGCTCTGGGTTGGCACAGACCCCCCTGGAGTCTCTCGCCACACAGCGATTGGAGTGGCGCATTACAATACTATGAATGCATGCCTTAGTAATTGTTCCACCCTTTTGTGGGTGTACTTCATAGTTCTACATGAATCCAGAGACCCCAAAATGCTCACCCCAAAAGTAGTCCAGAAGTGATTAACAAATATTGGGACGCCATTTCTTAATGGCAATGTTGAAGTTGCCGCCTGATAATCAACATCCTGTGTTCACGCTTCCTGAGGTTTCCCGTCTAGATGAGAAATCAGGTTCTGAAATCAACAGACTGCAAACAACTGCTCTTTAATCAACAGATTTCTCAAGGAGGCTTTGAGTATCCAGGCTCTGCAGGCTTGCATTAAAAGCCCACCAGCAAATCAGACAAAAATGATTAAAAAGGTCTGATTCAAAATCTTCCTGCAACGGCGAGGTGGGTGGGAGAGATGAGAGTGAAATGAACAAGAGTTACTTTTGAGCAACTATGACAGACTGCATTGGGCTGATTCTTATTAATGTTCACCTTAGGCATCATGATAATAGGCAAAGTACCCCACCTTTGTCTAAGAATTTTTCCCTTATCACTAACCTGGTCCTGGTTCCTTTTGATCTCCACTTCTATTAACTTGCATCCTTAGGAAATCTGAACCCTGTGGATTTGATTGCGTTTTATGCAGTGCACAAAGGTCTCCCACCTAATCCATTTCTCCTACCCAATTTTTGCGTTTTAAAAAACCCATATTTGTCCCATCAAGCCATTCTCTGGCTGAATACGCTTTCTGGGTCACACTAATGTGTGAAGGAATTTTGAAAGGCACCATATTTACAAACACAAGCGGTGTTCACACATTATATTTAATGAGTGTACAGTCTGTGTACCTGTGTACATAGTAGATGAGCTGTATATTTGTATGGGTATCCACATGTAGCATTCAATAACGGTATACAAGCTGAGTCATACAAATCAGCTGATGTACAAGCTTGTACAAAAACACTTACATAAGTACAGCTTGTACCTGTTTTTAGTGTAATGTGTGCTGAAGCCTTCAGTGTTTCTTGCTCACACTCAGTAGGGCTGTTCATATTGTTACAATCAAGGAATGCACAATATGTGTTGTGTGCAAATAGCTGAGCTGTACACTTGTACGGTTATTCAGAAGCAATGTTCAATCAGTGTACAGTCAGTGTAACTGTGAGCACAATAACCGAGTTGTACAAATCAACAAGTATACACTCACACAGGCATTTTCAGACATTTCACTGAAAACAGGTACAAGTTGTTTCCACAAGTGTTTGTGTCCACAGGCTGTACACTAGTTGAATGTAACATGTGAATAATTACACCATTGTACAGCTCAACGCATACAGGCACATAGATTCTACATTCATTAAACGTAACATGTCAACAACTGTACAGTGGTGCCCTGCAAGACGAATGCCTCGCAAGATGGAAAACCCGCTAGACGAAAGGGTTTTCCGTTTTGGAGGCGCTTCGCAAAACGAATTTCCCTATGGGCTTCCTTCGCAAGACGAAAGCCCATAGGGAAATCTCCGGGACAGCGGGGAAGTGCAGCGCGTCTTCCCCACTGCCCTCGGACCTCCTCCGAAGGCTGGCGGTGGGGCGGAGAGACCTTCTCCCCGCGCCAGCCTTCGGATAGCTGTCCTGAAGACTTGCGGTGGGAGGAGGGTTTTCCTTCCCACCGCCAACATTCAGAATGCTGTTCTGAATGTTGGTGGTGGGGAGGAAAAACCCTCCTCCCACCACAAGCCCCGGGAACAGAGGAGAAGCGCTGCACCCCTTCCCCTCTGTTCCCGTACCTGTCCTGAAGGCTTGCGGTGGGGAGAAAAGCCCTTCTCCGCACCGCCAGCCTGGCAAGCGGTTTCCATAGGAACGCATTAATTGATTTTCAATGCATTCCTATGGGAAACCGTGCTTCGCCAGACGAAAAACTCGCAAGAAGAAAAAACTTGCGGAACGAATTAATTTCGTCTTGCGAGGCACCACTGTACATGTGTAGAGGCAGCCTGTAACCTATATGTGACCAATGAATGGTTGGGGCTATGGAGCTGTAAGGAAGAAATCAAGTGGATAAACAGGGGCAGTTTAAGGTTTCTGATTTTGCACCTCCTGCCTCAGACTGCTACTTGGACCAAGGATTCCAGTGTAGAGAAATTGAGTTCTTCTTTATCTATCCTTCCCTGGAGCCCTCACTCTCTCCCTGCCCTCAGCCTCAGTCCCATGCAAATCCTGAATAGGAGGGAGGATTAAACCCACAGGTCATGAAATATGCACACTAGAAGGATGGAAGCAGACTTATGCCTTGCACCCTGTACTTATCAGCCTGATGTGATAAAGTTCGTAACAGCCGAGCCCCCTTTAGGGGCCCACATTAGGCCCACATTTCCACAGTGAACAGAGTCACCAGACATTCTGTGGTCCTTCATGCTGGGTTGAGATGTTCCTTCAAGTTTCCTGGATATCTTCAGCCCTCCTGCATTTTTCTCCTTATTTCTTAGTAGTAGTAGTAGCAGTAATAATAATAATTTATTATTTTTACCCACTCTGGGCAGCTTCCAATAAAATATTAAAATACAGTAATGCATCAAACATTAAAAGCTTCCCTAAACAGGGCTGCCTTCAGATGTCTTCTAAAAGTCTGGTAGTTGTTGTTCTCTTTGACAGCTGGTGGGAGGGCGTTCCACAGGGCGGGTGCCACTACCGAGAAGACCCTCTGCCTGGTTCCCTGTAACTTGGCTTCTCGCAGTGAGGGAACCGCCAGAAGGCCCTCAGCGCTGGACCTCAGTGTCCGGGTAGAACGATGGGGGTGGAGATTCTCCTTCAGATATACTGGACCAAGGCCGTTTAGGGCTTTGGAGCTGGGGGGTGTTACCACACACCTCTCTCTAACTTATCAGGCTGCTGGACATTGGTCAGGGTGCCCCCCCTGCTTTAAAGTCCCACACTTCACACACCACCATGAGGCTCTCTCTGCAATGTCCCACCAGCAGTGAACTTCATGAAAGATCCTAACAGCAGAATTGAATGTTAAAGAAGAAGAAGAAGCAGAGAACACCTTGCCCCCACTTAGAGTAGAAATGCCCCACTGTCTCCCAGAGTGGATAGGATGTAGTCCCGTTTTTGGAAGAAATGTCGAAAGTAGAAGTTACATCATTTTCACAGGTCCCCACTCAAACTTTGGAAAAAGCAAGCTCCATTCATTTCATACTTTATGCACTTGCAAAGTATGCTTAACATCAGATATCCACAACCTTATTTATTAGCTACAGTAAGCCTGGAGGTCTTTTGCATGTAGGAAGCAAGCTGTGAATCATCTGGAGAGCAGTTGACATGCAGGACTTGGTGGATTTGCGGCAAATTAGATGAGGTTATTATCATGGCATCATCTTAGAGTCTTTGTTTATAGACTACTTAGAGGCTGGGAGTGAGGAAATTTACAAACTGAGTGCAGAACTTGAGCACGCCACAACTGACAAATAAATTATGTTAACTTTTGGAATTAAATTAACCACTAAAACATGCAGCCTCATTAGTTGTGGTAATGAGGCACTTAAATCACGTTTTTAAAAATCAAAATCAAATATTTCTTTTGCTTTGACCCCTGAAGAAGCCTCATCTTTGTGGTATTTGGAGCTCTGTGCTAATTATCAAGCCATCAGAGTCAGGAGAGGTCACCAAGGTGTTGAACCAGTGTTTGAAGGCTGTGGCAGACTAGAAGATGACCAATAAAGTGAGGCTGAATCCTGATAGGACAGAAACCTGTCCTGGATCAGATTGCACTCACCCAGAATGAACAGGTATATAGTCTTGGGGCGGGGGGGGGGGATCATTGATCCAAGCTTTGCCACCAGAGGTCCAGGTAGCTTGAGTAACATGCCATCTGCATTGCGTCATTGAATTAATCCTTTGGATTAATGTGCTCTACATGAGGTTGCCCTTTAAGACGTTCCAGTACTAGCTATACAGAATGTTGCTGCAAGAATGTTCTCTATAGGGAAACAATCACGGATCATGTAAGACAGATCATAAAAAAATAAATCTTCATTGGCTGCCCATTACATTGAATTTTAGGTACTGATAAACCAGTTCTGGTTCAGGTATCTGAATGTCCAGGTATCAGCCTGCCTCGGTCCTTAGATCTTGGGCAGAAGTCCTTCTTGCTGATCTACCACCAGGGGAAGTTCATTGGGTGGGTCATGATAGTGCCTTCTCAATGGTCATTCTACAAACCTGTCTATTCACGCAGACATATATGGGATGATAGACCATTGCTACAGCTGGTATTTTGGATTTTTTTTTTTTTAAAAGCAAAAATACTTTAAAAAAACCCTATATTTAATTTATATTATGACCTGCATTGATTTTGTTTGGGTTGTTGCTTTAATTCTTTATTTCAATTGTTTGAAGAATGCTTGCTATTATCCAACACAGATCAATTGATGAAGGGCAGGTTTAAAATGCCAGTACTGCTACTGATGATGATGACGTTGATGATGTTTTTGAAGATATAATCACCCATGTAACCAGACAGCTTCAGGATGGTCACCTGACTGTCAATTTTAGTTCCATCTCTTCCTGGCACAGAATAACTTAGGAGATTGGCTATGGCCACCCAAGAACATGGGTAACATTTTGCTGAGTGAAATGCCACACCAGGATGCTATAGTTAATTTGCAATGCAGTAGTGCTCTATAATGAACTGTATTCTGCCAGAGATAGGGATGTGGAATTTAACTGTCTAACATACTGGTGGAAATAAATCACCCCTCTCTGTCGGCATATTGGGTTCCAGGAACAAAGCAAAGATGAAGTTTGTAACAATGGAGAGCCTCATCTGAAAGCATCATGCAAAGAGAGGAACAGATAAAAATCGATCCCCGGAGGCACAATAATGTGGAAATAATTAAATGTCTTCCCCCAAAATGTCAGTCTTTAATTTAATTTTCCTTTTAATCTTTAGAAAAGCTCCATCAGTGGCAATAGGCACTCAGAAAAAGAGTGCCGTGTCCTATAAATCGCCTTAAAGACAAATGAAAAAGCCTGGCTCGGCTGTCATTAGGATTGTGTTTAGCGCGCATTCTGATGCATTTACCCCTTTGGCCTTTGCCGCATCTCCTCCGCTAACCTGCTTCTTCCCAGAGCAAAGTTATTATCCTGTTTCCAGTGTACACAAAATAGGAGGACACGCCACTAATTTGTTATCGGGCTTTGAATGACTTGTACTGGCTCCTTAAACAGGCATTTACCTGCCATAGACCATTTGTTTAGCACTTAATATATGGCAAAGGGGGGTTCATGAAAGGGGCTATGATTGATTGCAGGAAACGATCTTCCCCAGCAGTCGTATTTGTCAGAGGACACCGAGAGAATTCCCAATAAGGATGCGGAGGCAAATATAGGGTGGAGGGAAGATCTCTCTGTTGCTGCACGTGCTTTTGCGAGTTTGCAACATGGGTGGAGAACCTGTGGCTCTCAGTGTGGGATGTGATCCACGGGTAGCAGACAAGAACAACATTCCTTATAATGCTAGAGTGGACATGCAAGGGAATGTTTGGTCCAGCCAGTCAAAACTTCCTGTTCCTCCTGGCCTGGAGCATCCTTCCTCTTGCCTGTGACCAGAGGTGGGTGTGACCTTACCTGTCCAGGTAACAAAAGGACAAGTCACACAGCACCCCCTCCCTTTCTTCTCTTTCTCCTTTCGTCTGCTTCCAGCTAGGACTGCTCTGTTGGCTTTCAGCCAATAGCAGCACAGGTATTGTTCCCCATATGGGGTAAATCCACATGTTGCTATTTGTAACTTTAAGTCTTTAAGCCTCCCTTCAGGATTGATACTGTGTACTTCCTGAACGTGAGTAAACTTACTTTTTGTTGACTATGAATAAGATTGTGGTGTCTTTATTCTTTTAGGAGGAAATTAAAAGGGGATCTTACCCGGAACGTACAATTCGATCTGAGGCAGATTGAATTGCATAATAGTAAGAGGTTCTTACGAGCCTGCAACCAGCTTTCTGCTGTGTGTGAGAAGGGGAATGTAAACTCTGTTACATAAGAAACTTCCTAGCGCAAGTTAGGAAGGATATTAATAAACAATATATCCTCTCCTGCCACCCAGAATATTCCCACACTCAGGAGGTTGCTGGACCCCAGCTCCAGTCATCCCTGGCCATTGGCAGTGCTGTCTGGGGCTAACGGGCCCTGGAGTCCAACAACACCTTTAATGAAGGGTTCTCCATCATTAATTTGCAAGAAAATGAGCAGGCAACATGAAAGAGAGTTCCTAAAAGAGACATGTGTGGCATTACCTACACTTTTCAACTCCCTGCCTATTGATATCAGGCATGTGTCTGGGCTGTACTCTTTTTGCTACTTGATTAAAGCATTTTTGTTTAGGAAATCCTACCCAGATATGCAGTGGCAGAGCTACATTTTGGAGGAGCTGAAGCTTGAACTGCTAGGAGGCCCATAGCTGTCAACTTTCAGATTTGAAAATAAGGGATCAGCAGCCTCACCTGTCCCAGGGACAGTCTACGGGATATCTAACAATCCGGGATAGCAGCGGGAAGCAGCAGGAAATGGCGCTGGAATAAGGGAATTTCCCACAAAAAAAGGGAAGGTTGAGAGATATGATGCCCCCCCTTGCAACCAGCAATGAGGTCCAGGTAGCCACTGTTTTCTTCTTCAGTGGGGTTGTTCCACAACAGATCACCACAATTTATTATTTTTTAATTAACTTTGTTGTTGTTGTTGTTGTTGTTTAGTTGTTTAGTCGTTTAGTCGTGTCCGACTCTTCGTGGCCCCATGGAACTTCTTTTAATTAACTACTACATCTCAAATTTTGATTGCAATTGCTGTACTGGATTGTCTCACATGTCAAAGTCAATAAATTAATAAAAATAGGGGAAATGTTATATACGTTCATGATGCATCATAGAATGATGAAATTGGGTTTGTTAGACCCATTTTTTTTATGCAATGTGGATGAAAGTCGATTCTGGGGACCCTCCAAAATTGGGGGCCCTGAAGCTCAAGCTTCATTCGTTTCATAGTAGATCCACCCCTGTGGACAATACCTATTATTGATTCTACCCATTTTCTGTTTCTTTTAAAATGGAGAATTGTAATGCTTTATTTTGGTTATTATTTGTAAACTACTTAGAAGGGTTCACCACCCCAATCCAGCTATATAGTTTGTTAAATAAAATAAAATAAAATAAATCTAGCTGTAACTTGTCTAACCATGCCACTGAATTGACAGATCTATGGCAATTCCATCCCATCCCATATTTGATGCAAGCAAAAGACATTTTCCATTCTCATTGCAGAGTTGGACTAGATCACCCTTGGGATCCCTTCCCACTCTACCATTTTGTGATTCTATGAAGCAGTCAGAATGTAAGCATACTCACACACCCCGAAGGAACAGAGTGGTGCTATAAGGAACAGCTGCAATGTTTAGGGCTTTTCAGGAGACTATAGCCACATTCGTATCATACACTTAAAGCACTATAATACCTCTTTAAGCAGCCATTGATCCTTCCGTGGATCCTAGGAACTGTTGAGGCTGCTGGGAATTATTCCCCTCCCAGAGCTACAATTCCCAGAGTCGTTCAACAATAAAATCTGTTTCCCAGGGAACTTTGGTGACTATAGCTCTGTGAGGGGTTCTGATCTGCCCTGCAAGCAAATTTCCCCAGCTGCCTTCAAGACCTCATAAATTTTGGTGGCAGTGGCAAAAAAACAAACAAACACACAAATTAAAGAAAACACAGCACTAGGCTGGGTGGGGAGGTTTAAACCTTTCAAATTATACAGTGGTACCTCGGGTTAAGGGACACGGGTGGCGCTGTGGGTAAAAGCCTCAGCGCCTAGGGCTTGCCAATTGAAAGGTCGGCAGTTCGAATCCCCGCGGCGGGGTGCGCTCCCGCTGCTCAGTCCCAGCGCCTGCCAACCTAGCAGTTTGAAAGCACCCCCGGGTGCAAGTAGATAAATAGGGACCGCTTTCTAGCGGGAAGGTAAACGGCGTTTCCGTGTGCGGCTCTGGCTAGCCAGAGCAGCGATGTCATGCTGGCCACGTGACCCGGAAGTGTCTCCGGACAGCGCAGGCCCCCGGCCTCTTGAGTGAGATGGGCGCACAACCCTAGAGTCTGTCAAGACTGGCCCGTACGGGCAGGGGTACCTTTACCTTTACCTTTACCTCGGGTTAAGAACTTAATTCGTTCTGGAGGTCCGTTCTTAACCTGAAACTGTTCTTAACTTGAGATACCACTTTAGCACACAACTTCTGTTCTCATCCTGAAGCAAAGTTCTTAACCCGAGGTACTATTTCTGGGTTAGCGGAGTCTGTAACCTGAAGCGTCTGTAACCTGAAGCGTCTGTAACCTGAGGTACCACCGTACTTGTAAAACTGTGCTCCAACAATGCAAGTCCAACTCTGTGCATAAACGAAGCACAAGTCAATAGTATATTATGAGAACAAGGGATTTTCGATCTGATCTAACTGGCCCCTGATATTGCCCAACATGTGCAACACCTATGCAGATTATTTGTATTGGCCAAATCCAACATGACTGTAGCACTCCATCTTATACCTCCTTGAGCGCAGATTGCTAGCTTCAGGTCATTCAATGAAGCTGGTAAGCAGGAAGACAGTCGTCTAGGGCATTTCTCCAAGAATACAAATGTGAAAAACTAAATCTGAAAGTCAGATCTTGTAAGGGCTCGATTCATCCACCATGATTCAGAATAGAGGTCTTGCACCCCAGCAATCTACACAGACATAGGCAAACTTGGCCCTCCAGATGTTCTGGGACTGCAATTCCCATCATCCCTGACCACTGGTCCTGTTAGCTAGGGATGATGGGAGTTGTAGTCCCAAAACATCTGGAGGGCTGAGTTTGCCTATGCCTGATCTAACATACGCTATTAAAATAGTTCCTTGGTCTATTCAGTTGATATTCGTGGGATCAGGATCAGGTCTACGTTTTGGTGCCTGCAGGATGAAAAATGCTGGAAAGAAGGCCTTTCCCTCCAGTCTGCTGCTAGGTGGAAAATCCATTTCCTGTCGAGAGTTATTTAATAGGGTAGGACAAGAGTGGATACAGCAGTGCACTGTGTTACGATGAACCTCTAAGGTGAGCGAGGCGACACAGCGAGGATTCCTTGGAGACAGCGGCAGTCGCAAGCAATTCTGAGGACACAATGCCTCGCTTCTTGTTATTCTGTATGAGGCCTAGAGAAAAGAGGTTATAGAGGAAGTGACATTGTGAAAGGCAGGTTGGCACAAGGCATATTTCTCTGCCTTACAGCAGTCTCTTTGTGGAAGGTCATTTGTTTTGAAGACAGCTCTGTGCATGTTTCGATATATAATTTCCCTTGTATACAACGCTTAGGTGGAAGTCTGCATTTAAAAGAAAGGTCTCCCATATCTTTTTTGGCAGCTGCACAGCACTCATCAAGAGTGCTGTCAAGGAACCAAGAAATCAAGTCCTTTTGAGATGGAGGGGGGAAATCATGACTGCAAAATCAATGTGTTCCTATTGTTGTTTTGGTCCCTTATTAACAAAGTTTGGCGCTGTCTAAAGATCAGTCAATTGTGGGGTCACTTTTACATGAAGGACATAGGATTTTGTATCTGCTGCGGATCTAACGTTCATCCTGCTCTACAGTCCTGAATAGAAAATAAATTTAAGTAAAAAAAGAAATGATTGCAGAGGACGACCCATGAGCTGTCACCTAAAACAGTGGATTATATATATATAATATAAAAAAATCAGCATAAAATACAAAATGTGCACTTTGACACTGACTTGTGAATTCATAATTTTACATTATTATTATTTTTAATTGTGAGTGTTTTAGGTATCGTTTTTTTATTGTGGCATGTATATACTGTATAAAAAAATGAAGACTCAAATGTTGTCAGATACTATAAAGAGGAATGACACATATTCATCCCTGTCAATGCTAAATGCCAATGCAGCTTAGTTTTCAAATACTCTTGGATAGTAAATACTGGTGCCAACTATCAAAAAATTAATCTTTCAGAACAGGAAATAAATTTTAGATCTTCACTTCACTCTTAGATCACTGGTGCTTCATTTCAGTTGTGCTTTGCTGAATGGCCAACCATTGCTACTGTGTCCTTTCTTTTAGCAGATCAAGATGATCAGGTGACGGCAAAAACTGCAAGGTTTTTAGTGGGGGCAATTAGAATAAGATCTATTATTTGATTATTGATGTAAACCTCCAAAATGTATTTTGTATAGTTAGGTTTTTACCTCTATCTTCAGCACGTTTTATTTTATTGCTATGGCTAGTAGTGGTTGATGCAAATAAAAATTCTTCTTCTTCTTCTTCTTCTTCTTCTTCTTCTTCTTCTTCTTCTTCTTCTTCTTCTTCTTCTTCTTTGCTGAAGGGTTACATTTCCCTCAAATGCTCCATGTGAAAACATGGCAGCAGAATTTTGTTTTGTTGGTATGTGCTTTTGGTATTGCTCAAGACACCATGAAGACAAGCCAGGAAAAAAAACGCAAGTTCAAATGTTCTTTGAGTGGGGATAGGATATCGTTTTTTTGGTTTCAGTCAAAATGTATGCAAGCTGTGCGTTTCTGACATAGAGTGCAAGCAAAGTGATAAGAAGCCTTCCTAGCTCCCATTCTAGCATCTAGTGAGGAAAAGAGTCGGCCTTAAGTGGCATTTGAAGTGAAAAGAATTTAGTTACTTTCAAATACAGTCTCTTCTTACCAGAGGTAATAAGTTGGCTGGAGAGACAGCAAATCCAATTCCTTCCATTTCGATTCTAGGCTACTCCACAATGTGTGGTTCATTTACCCGGCTCAACGCAACTAAGATCAGATTTGTGCAAGATGGTGGGTTTGTTTTCTGGGCGAGCCTAAAAATATAAATCTGTGAATGGCAGTGGAGCTACAGGTTAGCACGGCAAACATATGTTCCCATTACAGGGGTGTAGGTGTTACGCAGCATTAACTTCCTGTACCAGAATGAAAGGAGGGTCCTATTACTGTCACTGGTTATCATGAAGCTTTAAGACTATGGCAGGGAGCAGAGCTATCTCGAAAGCTACACAAGTGTAGTGTCTAGCTTTCCATGATGCAGCATCTCAGTCTCTTGAGACTTTAGTTGGACAACTATTTTTAAGTACATTTTTAGGGGGAAATCTGAAGGTGGGTGCTGCTTAACCCTTAATCTGTGTCCCACAGACTCTCCTTTGCGAATGTCCCCACAGGCTAGGGGAAGCCAACATGATGCCCCCTGAGATGTTTGTTGGACTCCAAATCGAATCAGCCCCAATCAGTGTGGTTGGTGGTCAAAGGTCACAGGAGCTGTAGTCTGACAACATATAGGAAACACCATATTGAGTACCCCTGCCATAGAACATCTCCCTGTCAGGACAACTTATGCCCTGCAAGTAGAGCCTGAAGTTCACCTTATGGCTATATGCAATGTGTTTGCCTCATTAGGTGCAGGACTGTCCTTATACATCACACCAGTACACCCGTCAAAAACCCAGGAGTGACTGTAGTTGTTTTGGGTTTTTTATTGAGGGTATATCTAGGTTCTCAAAGCTACCAGCATGAGTTTGACCAAACTGCGGGAGGCAGTGGAAGACAGGAGTGCCTGGCGTGCTCTGGTCCATGGGGTCATGAAGAGTTGGACATGACTAAACAACTAAACAACAATAACAACAAATATCTAGGTTAGATTACTGCAACACATTATTTGTTGGGCTGCCTCTGAAGATGGTTTGGAAACTTCAGCTGGTGCAGAATTCGGTGACTAGGTTGCTCACCAGGTACAATGGTTTGAGCAATCCTGGCCCAACTGCTCTGGCTGCTCATTAGTATCCAGGCCCAATTCAAAGTGTTGGTTTTGACCCCTAAAGCCTTAATTAGCTGAGGACACAATACCTCAAGGACCGCCTCTCCCCATATGAACTGACCCAGACCCTGCCATCATCATCTGAGGTCCTTCTATGTGTTTCTCCTCCAAGAGAATTTTGGAGGGTGGCAACACCAGAATGGGCCTTTTCTCTAGTGGCTCCCTATTTGTGGAATGCTGTCCTCAAGGAAGCTTGCCTGGAGCCTTCATTATATACCATTAGGCACCAGGTGAAAATGTTCCTCTTCAAGCAGGCCTTTGGCTGATTAGCATCCTATATCCTTTTAAATGTGGTGGGGTTTGGGGTTTTTTTTTGTGGGGGAGGTGTATTTGTATTGTTTTTGTTTTATTATGTGTTTTGTGGTTTTATCTTGTATTTTTATGCTGTGAACCACCGTGAGAACTCCAGAGGAAGGAAGGTATACAAATTTAATAGAGAATAATAGCAGCAGCAGCAGCAGCAACAACAACAACAACATTTCTTGGGATGGTTTTCATGTTGTGTTATGTGGGGAAAGATCCAAAGTTTTATATTTTCTGAAGAAGAGATGGTCTGCTCTGTTTTTCTCTCCAAAATTATGCAGATGCAGATATCCAGAAAACTGGGAGGGAAACTAGCATCTATACTGCTCTGAGGTGTTTGGATGAAGTGTGTGTGTGTGTGTGTGTGTGTGTGTGTGTGTGTGTAGTTGATTGGCCACTAGTATAGCTTAAATATGGTAAATGAGAAAAAAATAATCATAACAAATAATTGCAGCAAAAATCAAAAGCTATAAAATCTGTTTTGACTGGCTGACTTCCGTGGAAGCATTTTACACATACCATCTTGTGTCATCTGTAAGATGACAGTCAACATGCTTAAGGTTACCTAGGAGACTCCATCAACAATGATGTGATATTCCAGGCAATCTTACTAAGTGTTACTTAAATTAAGAGAAATCTCAATTCTTTAGTCATTCCAATTATCCTAGTTAAATTGAAAGAGATCTCCAACTTTTCCAATTAGGAATTTACACACACACATATGTAAATGCAAAAACTCAACAGAAGGTAAATACAGATTTGTGAAAGCTGAGTGAAGTGTCTGATATCTTGCTGTTGCAATAGAAGGCGACAGTGCAATATGTTATCGCTTTTATCTAACTTCCCCCAATCCACTCTGGAAATCATCAGCAATTTATAACCGTTAGGGAATCTGTGGAGAGAGCACTTGAAAATTAGACAGAAACACGACATGCAAATCAACCTATGGGGAAAAAACAATTCTTATAATAAAAACCTACTCATGGGGGGGGGGGGAGGAGAGGGGAATCCACAAGTGTTTGTCTTTCATCTGCAGATCTGCCTAGGAGTATAAGACTGAAGAATTAATTAAGGCTTCATCCAGAGCCAATATGGTGCATCCAATATGGCATTAGCGTAGGGGTTTATGAGCAGTTGGGATTATTTCACATTCTGACATTAGCTAACCTGGATTAATTTGCGAGTCAGAATGCAGATCTATATGAAATTTCGCACTTCCTGAATATTCTGCCACTGTTCTTGGCTGAAAGAAAAAGGAAAACAGCAGAATTTCACCAAAGCCAAAGGAAGACGTTGAAGGAAGGGAGTCTGGGAACTGGGTTTTGCACTGGGTGAAGACAACACACCACTTACTCACACCAGTGATTCCAGTCAAAACAAAAAAAATTCCTTCCAGTAGCACCTTAAAGACCAACTAAGTTAGTTCTTGGTATGAGCTTTCGTGTACATGCACACTTCTTCAGATACAGGTACAGGTAAGGGAAGGTGGGGCAGTCACTGTGACACATGAGCAGCCCAGTTTTGGAAGGGGGACTTCCTGATTGCAAGTGAAGTACAGAAAGTGATAGGTAGATATAGTGCAATTGTAAAACATGGAAATATGCTAAAAATATTAGATTCACATGAGCATGGAATCCTTGAATAACGTTATAAAAGATTTACCAAGAGGCAATGCCTCCATGAGTGAATTTTTCTCTCCTCTTGGACAGTCCGTTCTCCAGCCAGAAATGGGTATGAAAGTCCTACTTGATCCCTCACTGAAGTTGATTGTTTAATTATAACCCTGTTTTCACTCTCCCCAAGTCCCGCAAAGCATTGCCATTCTTGTATGAAAAGACCAATCCAGCCTCTTATTGATGCCATGCTGAAAATAGCTTCTCCTCCACCCCCAGTTTTCCTAGAGATAACTCAGTCCCAACCAGCGGGTGGTGAGGGCTCTTGTTCTGCATGGGATGCGCTCTGCAAACATGGATTTTGCACAGAGGAAACGCTGACACCACCTGAAGCAACTGCAGAGCACACACAACCGCTTGCAGTGATGGAGAGTTACTTTTAAAATAACATCTGTTCATTATAATGAATATGTTTTTGCTCTGTGCAGGAACCTTAGCTGGCAGTTATACAATGTTGATCACAAAACTAATTAACCTACTCATCTGCCAACCCCCTGCCCCTGTCAAAAAAACAAAACCACCCTCATGTATTTGCGCAACAGCTTTAAAATGAGGCTGAAAAAGAATGTGCTGTATATTATCAGACTGCATTAAAGGAGTTGTAATTCTTTGTTATTGAGCCGTAAAAGCCCCCGCTATCTATACGGCTGCCCAAATGGGCAGGGAGCGTCATTAACTCTTGCTTCGTTCTTTGTTGTGCTACAAGCTGAGATTCTAACCACATCTAGAGCTACAACAGGGAGCAGATTTTCACATATATGCTCATGCCTTCTTAAAAGCACCCCCCCCCCCTTTGGACAATGTTTGGGAGCAGGTAAAGCATAGGTTAATAAGACATGGCAAACAAGACATACTTTGCAAACCCTATTAAGAAAATGTGGAACAATAAGAAAACCATCGAAAATAAAACATGTGGAAAAGGAGAAAGGGATATGGATACTATGCTCGCTGCAATGTCAACATCCCTGAAAGAGATTGAATAGGATAGGAAAAGTATTGTTGGCAAAGCCATTTCCCCTTCCCGGGCTGGGAGCAAGCCCTCCCCACGCGCATGGGGTGGGATAGCCACTGCACCATTGGATGGTCCTCGACCACGTCATCCTTAGGCCGTCCAACCCGGATGGTCTGGGGGCATGGCGTGGGGTATTTAAAATGCCCGCGGCCAAGGACTCACCCCTGTTTTCTCCCTGCTTGGTCAGTTCTCCCGCCCTCCCACCCTTAGGTTAGGCTCTTTATTTCTTGACCTTGCTATGGACCTCGGTTGGTCACCTTGGTTGTCCAAGGGGCCTGGTAGGAATTTTCCCCCACTTGGCAAATTGGCACCGGCCATTTGGTTTTCCGCCTGCCTCGTAGCAAATCGTCACAACTTTGTAAGGTTTGGCGGTTAGGCATTGGAGTATTAGGTTGAAGGGGAGGGGAGGGAGGGGCCATCACCTACCCCTCCTAATTCAAGGGTATTCCATTAAAGGAATCTGGGGTGTGTGGTCTCTGTCCTCAACCCTGTGAGAGGGTTGTGCCCGTGCCTGAGTCCAGGGGGACATCTGGGTGGTGGACATAGCCTGTTCCCAGCTTTCCGCCTATCAGGGTGTTCATCCTAGGCTGACCTGTGCTGGTGCCCTGGGTCAGCGCTGCCTGCAAGGGTGCAGGGTGCTAGTTGAACCAGAGCCCATGCAACCACTCACTTGCTGTAATCAATAAAGTTGTGGCCTAAATTCTGCCAAAAACCAAACCAAGATTTGAGTCTTGTCTGAATTTATTTAAGGGGGAGGTTTAAAGGTTTGAACACACAAATTGCTGGACTGCAACTAACAGGAATTAGAGCGCTTCTTCCTCTCAGTGTCTGTTTCTTCCCTGAAAGGCTCAGTTTCTGGTTGGTTCCAAAAAGCACATTGAAGTTGACAGTTGCCCTTCTGACATCTTTTTTGCCTCCATGGCACTAACTGCGTGCAGTTCTTTGTGGCCTGTGTCTGTCACTGTAATAGGGCCTAAACAATGTCATGCATTGCCCAAACGGTTGACAGAGTGGCACCCTTTCTGGCTCAATAACAGAACCTGAAATATTACGTAGTGAAATGATACAGGGCTTGTGCTTCTTGGGTGGAAAAGTTTGACATCTGCTAGAGGCTCTTCCTCCAAGCCGAAAGAAAAGAAATAAATGTAATCCTGTAACATATTGTTGCAAGCTAAAGAAATTAGCTATGAAAATTTGACCATAGAATTAAGCCGTAGCCCATTCTGTTGAGAGCTCTTTGATGAGATAATGGTCGGCACTGAAAGTTACCAGTGGATGGCTGTGGAAAGCCAGTGGCTCGTGGAAGTTTTAATGAAGGGGATTTTCTTCTTTAGGGGTATGAAATGAGAATGTGGCGTTTCTCAGCAAGGACTCCTCTTTGAAATCTGGCTCTGGTAATTGTAAGGGAGGTAAGTCTAACACAGGAGTGGCTATCATTTTTTCACCTGAGGCCCACATTCACATATCCTCCAACACAACATTGGGGGTGGGGAGGGGGCATGGAAAAGTAACAACAACCCCACCAAAATGGACTGGTGAGCAAAAATGATTGAATGCCATCATCTAACAAAACTAACAGGAAGAATAAGAGGAAATGCCACTCAAAAAATTAACAAAGAATGGTCAACCTTTAGAGAATACTTTAAAAATTACACGGATAGCACAAATCTCCTAGCAGACACAGATTAAATCTTGATTGTGAAGGAAGGTATAGAAACATTTGATCCATTAATTATAAGAGATAGCAGAATAATCAATAAGAAATATGTATAGAGTTAGGATTGGTAATAAAGCATAAAGAAAAGAGCTGGAACTCTGGCACATGTGGTGTACATGTAGAATATGTATGTTGGGTATGTATTATGTACGTAATGTATTGTATTGTTTTGTGATGTATTGTAATGTATTTGCTAAGTTTTATGTTAAATGATGTATAATAAAGGTCATTTCTTTAAAAAATGGGGGGGGGGGCAGGATGCAATCTTCTGGGGCCACACTCCCACATGAGTCATGTGATGAGATCACACCCCAAAATTGTGAGAGAGCAAGGCACCCAAAATGGCCACTGTGCTCTCATGGGGGGGGGTGTCCCAGTTTTTCCAGGACAGTTGCAGGGTATACATTCACCTCTGCCCAACCCCTCTAGGAGCTACATATCAGTGGATTAAAATGGGCCGCTCCTTCGTGGGCAGAAAGGCATGCAGGACCCTTCCTCAGCTGATTCATGAAGACAAGCTAAGGAAGAGGGGTTCTCATCTGCCTCTCCACTCATCCAATGATCCATCTTATGACCAGAGAAGTGATGATTTGCATCTGCCCACTCCAACATGGCGCCTGCATTTCCCCCTCAGCTACTAAAAGCCTCATGGGAGAGGGCAAAAATTGTGTTGGATCAGGTTCTTGAATTGGAGATTAGCCACCGCCTGCATAAAGACATTGTTATGTCTGGAGCCTGGGTCCTAGAATAATAGGCAGGGAGGATTTTAGAAGGTAGTATCTGATTAGCCATTGGAGCTATCCAACCCGGCTCCAGAAGGGAAGTTTGAACCAGCCTATCAGGTGTGACCTAGGGTGTGAATAAAGGATATATAGCCCGGGGTCTGGGAGGGGTCAGCAGGAGACACACCAGATGACTGACTGTTTTTACTACAAATAAACTCCATGAAACCGATGGCTCCACTCTGAGTATATTTCAGGCATCGAAGACTTCACATTTACCTTCCTTCCAAACCGAGATCAGCCTTTGGTTATGTTCATAGCAATGGTTCTTGCTTAATGAACACCTAAAGCAGACATACTGAATCAGACTAGAGGTGTGCCCTGGCCACAATATTTGCCTTGCATCTGTTGTGTTCAGATCTGCTGTGGATTTACTCTTTGGCTTTCTGATTCAATGGGTTATTCAGGTGCGACTGTTAAATCTGAAGCTCTACGCCACTCCAGGTCTCATCAGTCAATTGCTCCACAAACAGTGGTTCCCAGTTGTTTTCTATTAGTTAAATAGGGGAAGGACAGAAATCAGCTTTTAGCATTTCCTGTATGAAACACAAAGAAATGCCACATTTCCAGCTAAGGGATCTGTGGGAATTATGGGAAGTGAAAGGAGTTATATGGAAGAGTAACTCCTTTGACTCTGCAGAATAGAAATGTCAAATAAAATGTGCCTTCAGTATAATTTCTGGCATAGGTTCTCGATTTCATTGTTGGTCCAGCAAAAAATAAAATGAAATAATTAGGAATATGTATTCAGAATCATTGCCTGGTGCTCATTTTAATAATATGTGATACAGTAGCATATCTTCCAATTATTAACTGCCTTATCTTTATCATTTCGTTTTCATGCTGAGCAATATGTTGCTGCACGATTGCTAATGGCAAAAATAGACCAATATTTTTAACAGCATGTACCAACTTAACTACCATATTCAGCAGCCAAAGGGTCATCCAGAGGAGATGCCTTTGTATAAGTATAAATTAACCAGAATTGGTTTATAATGTTAATTTTCCTCCTAAGAGAAGAGGCACTTGGCTTTATTTGAGGCATTGGCTGGGGAAGAAAGAGAGCCTGCAGTGTACTGGAAGGCAGGCAGAGAGGAAACAGACTTCTAAGCAAGCAGTAAGACTTTTACCTATCAAAATGGCGGACCGCGAGGTGAAAAGTGTAGTGACTATAATCCTATATACATCTGAAGTCTCCAACCTGGCCCCCAGAGCCCTCTGGCCCTCCCAATTATTGTTGTTGTTTGATAAAGCAGTTGTCTGAGGCTTTTTTTGGTGTCCTCCAGACATTTTGGACTACATTTCCCATCAAACCTGAGTGGTTGGGGCTGATGAGTATTGTAGTCCAAAACACTGGGCTGGGGGATCTTGGTCTGACAGACAGCAGCTCTCCAGGGTTTCAGACAGGGGCATTGCCCAAGGCTACCTGCAGATTGTTAGGAATATGAGGTAAAATACCAACACAGAAAAGTTGCTCCCAGGTCCGGTCACTACAGTTAAGGTCCAAAATACTTTACGGCTGCAGAAGATCAGGCTTCAGTAATACAGTTCTGGATGGTATTTCCTAACTTCTTTGGTTTGTGGTTTTTTTTTTGGGGGGGGGGGGGGTTGATATAAGTATTTTACCTGTTTGGGGAGGCAGCAGAGCTCTGAGCATCACCAATTTTCACTTATTTGAAATGGGTATTTTGTGATGCACGCAACAGTTTCTTAGATTTCCAAATGTGCTTCTGGACTCAAAAGGCTAGGGGCTTGATAGTAAGTCCGCTTGAACCCAGTGGGGCTTTCTTCTAGATAAACAAACATAGAATTATGTGCTGCTAGTTGCCTCATGTTTAGGATGCTGGGTTTGCTATGGGAGCTCTGCATTCAAATTTGTCCTGAGCAGCAATTGGCTTGGGAGCCAAAAATTGAGTTCAAGCATGATCTGTTAAATCAGCAAAGGTTCCAAAGGAGCATAGCTGTCAACTTTCCCCCCTTTTTAAGGGAAATTCCCTTATTCCGAATAGGATTCCTCGCAAGAAAAGTGAAAAGTTGACCGCTATGCAAAGGAGACTTAGGTCACACTCACACCATATGTTTAAAGCACTATGAGACCACTGTAAGCAGTCATGGCTTTCCCAAAAATTTTCAGGGAGCTGTAGTTTGTTAAGGGTGCTGAAAGTTGTTAGGAGCAGTGGCGGAGGAAAGGGGGTGCGGTCCACCCTGGGTGTCATCACAGGGGGACAACGTGACAAAAAGAGTTGTTTTTTTTTATATAATGGGCTCACAAAACTTTTTAGGAGTGATGTGGTATCTTAGGAGCCTGCAGGTTCCATGTTGCCTGAAACAGTAGCATGGGACTTGCGTCTGCCTACTGTCTCTCCCTCAGCCTGTTGGGATGCAGCCAAGGAATCGGGGGCAATTGGCAGGCCCCCAGCTGGCTCCAGCCCACCAGCTGGTGTGCCGGGTGATCTCCAGTCCTTGGATCAGCATGAAACTGTGACCCGAGCTTCAGAAGCCTTCAGAAGCTGGGCACGCACACTCAGCAGAGTAGACGCACAACAGAAGTGGCAGGAGAGGCATATCACAAGCAGTTTTTATTCAGCATACATCAAGACAAAAAGAAAAACATGTCTTCTCCCCTTCCATGTCCAAAGCAAGATAGCGTAAGCAAAAGCTATATACAAACAGAAGTTCCCAGCAAGCTGTGCTGGAGTGTAAACAGGCATGTTACATGCAAAAATCCACACATCTGTTCTTAAGGTGGAATGGAATATCCCAACACAGTCACCCTACAGCTGAGCGGCAGGCGGTGGAGAGGCTCCAAGCATCGGAGAGGCTCACCCCACCCCCATGGGCAGCTTGCCCCACCCCCAAGGGTGGATTAACACGCCCCCGGTTGCACGACGCGCCCCCCGCACCAGGCACCCAAGTGGCTAGCTACGTCCCTGGTTAGGAGACCCCCATTCCCCTCACAGAGCTACAATTCCCAGAGTGTTTTAACAATCAATCCCTCTTCACAGGGAACTCCAAGGAAATGTAGGAAATTAGATTTAAAATTGGGGAAAAATGAGAGGACCAATTCGTATTCACCCACCCTGAGCATGATGAAACTCTTTGTAAAAACTGTTCCCTGTTCCTTTTCCAAAGCTATCATTAAACAATCCTTTACATCTCTCAAAATAACTCATTTTTCCTGTCTCACAACAGAATCACACCTTTACTTCCTTCCTAGTGACGGTGCGCCCTACTTACCTCATCAAGCCTCATTTTGCCTCGGTGTCTTCCAGTCATTCTTTTCTTTAGGTAACACCCAAATCAAAGTGGTGTTCTCACTGATCCTGGAAACACCGCGCTGAATTTTGCAAAGGAGTGCTTGCTGATTTCAAACAGGGTTTCATTACAAACCAAGACTCATCCTGTGGTTTCAGGGGTAGAGTTTCACTCAGCTTAGCTAATTAATGTTAGCGTTTATAGATTTTTTTGTCTTTGAACGTTGCTCAGTAATTTTCTGAAACAAGGCTTTGATTTTCTTGAAAGACTTGGTTATTTAGATTAACATACTGTATATGTTACACATAGCGAGTGAGGAATATTTTTAAACGTTCCCATGATGGTTCCTAGTGTCTAGCATTTTATTGCATCAGGAAGTTAATTTATTAGGGATTCCCTTTGCTTTAGATGTACACCCCGGAAACTGCCATCAGTGTCATTTCTGTTGAAGTCAAGCTGCATGCATGAATCGGCAACCTGTCTTTAAACTTCTAGCCTGCTGGATTCTTTACATTCATAAGAAATATGCTTTGCTGTGCATGGTATTACCTAGGAGTAGGGGTAGATTGCATGGTTGGAGAGCACAGTGTGTGCCTTGGGAAGCTTCAGCTGTTTTGGACATTAAACCCTAAACAAAAAGCATATATATTGCTGGCCTTATGCTGCAGCCAGTTCAGTTTATTGCATCATGAAATTAGGATTTTTATTTACTATTCTTATTATTTTAAAGATCCAAGCAACGTTCCTCAGTGTTCTGGAATCCTTTGCTACAGGAGACACCTACCAGCATATTGAACAAGCAAAGACTGGTTTCTCTGAGTAATTTTTCATGGGGTTTCAAAAATCTTTGGGGACATAAACTATGTTGTATGTAGCCCAAACACAGCTCCTTCTTACCAATTATTTGTGCTTGTTCTGTTTAGCAGTGGGGCGCCACCTCTTATGCTCATAGCTCAGTGGAGTTAAGGCATCCTTCACCAGCACATTTTACCAGATTCAATCTCTGACAGCTCCAAAGGGGATTGCAGGTAGCATAGAAACATTCTTGGAAAGGCACAAAAACCTTCTTGGAGTCCTTATCCCAACACGTTAGTTTTGTACTGCTGATTTCATTCTGGTGTTTGAAATACTTTTGACCTGAGTGCTTCTTCTGATCCTGGCTCTTAATTGTTGTTACTTGGCAGTGTGAAATATTGATAGCGTTGGTCAAAAAGATTGGCAGCTGCATGAATTGTTATTAACCAGCCTCTTGGTTCCAGCTTAAAGTTCAATAAATACCAAGATGCAGCATAAGCCCTGAAGGAGCCTTCCCTCCCTCTTCTTCATGCCCCCTTCCTGCCTCACAAACAAGAGAAAATTAACCATTTGATGACTTCATAACCTGTTTGCCTGCTGTCCCAAATGTACCTGTCCCAAATGTACCAAATGCATACATTTCTTTTTTTAGTCTATAGCAGTGGTTCCAAAACCTTTTCTGCCCACCACCCCCTTGGTTCCATAAACTCATCCCCTATGCCCTCTACCCTATAAAAGGCATTCAGAATAGCAGTAAACACAATAAAATTCAAAACAGCAACAATTAATTGCACATTCATTCAAAATCCAGTTATAATCGTTTAGTTTAACTGGTTCAACGAAAATGATGGACTTGATCCACTGATGCCTGCTTTCAAAGCCTGATAGTATTTTGACCCCTCCAGCGCCCCCTGCCCCCCTTGCCTCTTAGTGCCCCCCAGGTTATTCCACCCCCCACCCCCCAGGGGGCAGTAACACCCACTTGGGAACCCCTGGTCTATTGTGGTTTCAAAAGGGAACTAAAACGATCAACAGAATGGAGCATTTCTCCAATGGAAATAGGTTTGAACTTATGAGGCTTTTTAGTTTAGAGAAAATGCAAGCAGGAGTCAACATGACAGAGAAAGGTTTTTCTGCCTCTCTCATAATGATAGAACAGCCAGTGAAGCTTAATGTTGGAAGATTCAGAGCAGACAAAAATTAACTCCTGAAAAGGTTACTCCATTTCTTGATTATTTAGAGTATCCTTTAGGTTAAAGGCAGAAACATAATCATATGCTAAAAAGAATTGATAACTTGTTTGAACAATGGCAACAATCTCCCTGCCTTTGTTCTGCATGTCTGTGGTAATTGAACCTACTGCATTTCAGTGCTGACATTTAATCAATGCATGTAAATCACCTCAGAGGCCTATTATTCTTGTATTCATTAATCCAGTCATGCAGAAGTCGGGCACACAAGCTTGTGTGCAAAGATTTTTGTAGCGGAGGTCAAAAAGGACCCCATGCAAAGTGTTCTGTTCTTGAGATCTGTTGTTTGTTGTTTCCTTATTGGGTGTTCTTCAGCAGCAACAAGAGCAATAAATAATCCCTTAGGAATTCTACTTTTGCCTGTTTCACTCCTGTAAGATGAGGGGTTGGCTCTATACCATGGTCCCCCCTCACGTTTTGCCCGAAGAAACTCAGAGGGAGGTAAGTCGAGATGGAGGTTATCCAAGTTCAATGTGTTGTCAAATGATTTCATCCCCTTTCCCTCCTCACATAACATACCTCAAGCATTTCTCCTTCCCATTGTGCCTATTTGAGAGTGGGGAGAAGAAATATTTGTGTGGGAAATTCATCCCCTATGGGAAACTGTCACATGGGGGCAGTAGTCTTGCCTCCCCTAGTTCCCTAAGACCACAATCTTTCCTCTTCCCTTTCCTCCTTTGTCACTTCCTATTAAACCTTCTTGGTAGATCCTGCGATATCTCTTCCTCCCTAATCCCATACAAAGGTTTCCCAGCCTCTTCTTCTGATCAAGAAGGACTGCTGCTAAGGTGATAATAGCTAAAAACTGGGAGGAAAGTATATCTCCTACTATAGGGGATTGAAAAAAATTGGTCCATAGCAACTGTCAGAGCTGCCCCTGGTCCCAGCTCACAGAGGACCAACGCCAGTCCGTTGTTATATAAAATAGTCTTTATTAAAGTTCAGTTTCTCTTTTACCGCCACGGCGCGCAGCTCTACGTCTTAAACCCTAGACCGCCAAAGCTCCGTCTGAGTCTCCTCCCCCCAGACACCAGTTTAAGACCCTAGCCTTGCTCCACCTCTTCCTCTGCTCCCTCCTCCTCTGGGTCCGCTTGTCCGCCGAGGTCTTGTCCTTCCTAGACTCTTCTGACGCTGATTCCCCTGAGTCTTCCCCCTCCCTCCGGCGAGCTTTGGGACCTGGTTCCCAATCCGGGTTTTCTGCTGTCCCGCGCGCCTGTACATTTGAACTTGGCGCGCGCGCCCAGCCTGCCACCTTCCTTCTGACCGTTATACTGCTCCTGTCGCTGCTTCCCTCTTCGGGGATGCTAGCTGGGTCTGACTCCTCCCCCCTGCTTGCCGGAGGAGATGCTGACTCTGACCTATGGGGCTCTTCCCCCCCACTACGCTCTGGTGGGGAAGCTGGTCCTGATTTCCAGCTACTGCTTTGGGAGTCTCCGCTGGCCCCCTGCTTCTGGTGTGTCCCCCCTGGGACCCCCCTTGCCCTGGCCATCGGCGCCCCCTTCTGGGAATCTTCTGATTCACTGGAGAGGCTTATGGAATCTCTCGGGTCACTGTCATTCTGCCCTCCGCTGCCCTCAGATTCTTCCCCTTCGCTCTCCATTTCCTCTCTCCCCTGCGCCTCTGCTCCTGAGCCCCTGACAGCAACTATAATTAAGCTAACAAAAGAATTTTTTTGGAATGTTTTGGAGCAACAAGTTCAATGATAATGTCCAATTTAATGCTGCTTTCAGCCTGCTATAATAGTATTTCTTTATGTTCTTTATCTTTGATTTATTTTGTCCGTTAGTAAAAAAAAAAGTAAGGTTGTTGTCATGCTGCAGTCTGCAAGGCTGCCAACAGGGGGCCACACCAATCCCAGTGTGATGACAGAGCGATGATGAAATAATTTTTTTTTTCCTTCCAGTAGCACCTTAAAGACCAACTAAGTTAGTTCTTGGTATGAGCTTTCGTGTGCATGCACACGAAAGCTCATACCAAGAACTAACTTAGTTGGTCTTTAAGGTGCTACTGGAAGGAAAAAAAAAATTTGTTTTGACTATGGCAGACCAACATGGCTACCTACCTGTAACTGGATGATGAAATAGTTATCCTTTGAAATTCACACTTCTCTGAATGTTGCGGCTAAGCCATGCGTGCATAGAATCAAATAATTGCCAGTTTGTAAGGAAGCCCAACCTCTGGTCCAGCCTCTGCAATGCAATGCAGGGACCACAGTGAAAGAATCCATGATAGTTGGCCATCCATACTCTGATTAAAAACCTCTAATGAAGGGGAGTCAGTACCTTCCATGGTGGTGTTTATCAAGCAAAACTATATATAGTGGTACCTCGGGTTACATACGCTTCAGGTTACATACGCTTCAGGTTACAGACTCCGCTAACCCAGAAATAGTGCTTCAGGTTAAGAACTTTGCTTCAGGATGAGAACAGAAATCGTGCTCCAGCAGCACGGTGGCAGCTGGAGGCCCCATTAGCTAAAGTGGTGCTTCAGGTTAAGAACATTTTCAGGTTAAGAACAGACCTCCGGAACGAATTAAGTACTTAACCCGAGGTACCACTGTACATAAAATGTGTTAATCAGGGGAAATATGCACTAACATGCAGGAGGCCCAGGAGACCTACAGTGGTACCTCTGGTTACGAACGCTTCAGGTTACAAGCTCCGCTAACCCGGAAGCAGTTGCTCCCAGTTGCGAACTTTGCCCCAGAATGCGAGCAGGAGATGCCATTAGCGAAAGCCGCCTCAGGATAAGAATGGTTTCAGCTTAAGAACGGACCTCTGGAACAAATTAAGTTCATAACCAGAGGTACCACTGTATATAATAATAATAATAATAATAATAATAATAATAATAATAATAATAATTTATTTCTACCCCGCCCATCTGGCTGGGTTTCCCCAGCCACTCTGGGCAGCTTCCAACCAAATATTAAAAACACAATAAAACATCAAACATTTAAAACTTCCCTAAACAGGGCCGTCTTCAGTTGTCTTTTAAAAGTAAAATAGTTGTTGTTTATTTCCTTGACATCTGCTGGGATGGCGCTCCACAGGGCAGGCGCCACTACTGAGAAGGCCCTCTGTCTGGTTCCCTGTAACCTCACTTCTCGCAGTGAGGGAACTGCCAGAAGGCCCTCGGAGCTGGACCTCAGTGTCCAGGCTGAACGATGGGGGTGGAGACGCTTCTTCAGGTATACTGGACCGAGGCCGTTTAGGGCTTTAAAGGTCAGCACCAACACTTTGAATTGTGCTCGGAAATGTACTGGGAGCCAATGTAGAGTTGCCATATGTCCAGACAAAGCTGGCAATCAGCCATTGGAAAACCGGGACGTATAGCAATCGAATAATTCAAAAACTGCATTGTTATTATTTTGAGATTTTTGGGGGGAGGGAGTTCCACAACTTTTCTGTCCAGATTTTTGCTTTTTGAAATATGTCAACCCTAATTTAATGGAGGAGGCTGCTTCAGGAAAACCACTCCTTTAAAAGGACGTGGGGCTGGCAAACTGAGATGGGATAGACAAGGGAGTGGGTGAGGTGTGAAGGGAGTGGGATTGATCAGGTGTAAAGGGATTAAGCAAGTGTGCAGGAAGGAGGTTGACAACAGGGTTGGTAGGTAAGCAGGTCTGGCATGCAGGGGCAGCAGCCCCTAGTGCATAGGTAGGCAAACTAAGGCCCAAGGGCCGGATCTGGCCCAATCGCCTTCTAAATCCGGCCCGCGGACAGTCCGGGAATTAGCGTGTTTTTACATGAGTAGAATGTGTGCTTTTATTTACAGTGGTACCTCGGGTTAAGTACTTAATTCGTTCTGGAGGTCCGTTCTTAACCTGAAACTGTTCTTAACCTGAAGCACCACTTTAGCTAATGGGGCCTCCTGCTTGCCGTTGCGCCGCTGCTGCACGATTTCTTTTCTCATCCTGAAGCAAAGTTCTTAACCCGAGGTACTATTTCTGGGTTAGCGGAGTCTGTAACCTGAAGTGTATGTAACCTGAAGCGTATGTAACCCAAGGCACCACTGTAAAATGCATCTCTTGGTTATTTGTGGGGCATAGGGATTCATTCATATATTTTTTTCCAAAATATAGTCCGGCCCACCACATGGTCTGAGGGACTGTTGATCAACCCCCTGCTGAAAAAGTTTGCTGACCCCTGATGTAGTGAATACTTCAGTGACTAATGGTGAATAACAAGCAATCTCTTGTGCAGATTTCCAGATTTGCCCCCCCCCCCATTGAGTTAGAAGACCGCTCACCTTTAATGGTGGGCGGCACTGCGGCTGGGCATCCGGGCCCTCGTGGAGATCTGGCTCTGGGGTGGGGGATTGATGCCCCCTTCACACCAACCACTGGCTGCATCACGCCCGCCCAGCCAAAACAAATGAAAAGCTAGTGAGTTCAGTGCTGAAATTCTCTTTCTCCTTTTAGGCCAGCATTTGTCAGTCCTCCCTGCCCTGCCCCCCCTAAATGTGGAGTTATAACTAACCCAACAGAATAATCTGAGCTAATTTTCTTTGTGTGGCTATGACATCCATTCAGGACTTCAGAGGGAGCGAATGCTGGGATGAAATGACCTGGATAATAACTTTGTCCTGCTGAATAGTGTCCAGCTACCTGCCTCCTTTTAGTCTGTGTCAATCCAGGTCTCCCTAGTTACCAGCTTCAGAAACAGATGAAGGAGCTGATTGAACAGTAATGTGCCTTAGAGGCATCCTTGTTGATGACCTTCATTTCCAGCAGGTCAGATTAGTTTCCTGCCTAAGAGGCTCTGCATTATTGATTCATCTGCCTCTAAACAGATGCACCACTAGATATTGGCGTCCCGGTTTCAGGTCCTGGAAATGGAGCAGATATTTAATGTACCTGAGAGGTACTGAGCTATGGAAGATGCTTAGCCTCCAACAGATAGGAGCAGGTGAGTCTCTACGGGAGGAAAAATGGATGCTGATAGCCTTCCCTCCATGGAAGGCTCAGACAATTACATGAGGAGTGTTTGCAAGATGTCATACCCCTCAGGAAAGATCTGCCTTTACACCGGACCCAGTTGGATTCTTGGTTTGCCTTTCCTGTAGCTGAACATGTCACAGTGGCTTCACCACTTCTTCATACACGTTTAAGTGTGTGACTAAGCATAAGTAGGAATTCATTTTCACATCTCCAAAAATACATCCGAGTGGGGAAAAAAAAGATGCACTGACTTTCTTCTCCCCCTTCTTTGCCCTTTGGACTGTTAACAATCATGTCAAGGTTTTGTTTTTGGTTCTTCCTGCTGATGAGATGCACAGACTTCAAAGCTCCAAGCATCTGTTCACTCGAATGATCAAAGAAGCAGAGATGTTGGTGGGAAGTAGGAAAGTTGTGGAACAAAAAAAGGAAAGTAGTGACATCATAACTAGAACTTTCTACAGTGGAGCTCATCAGATAAAGAAGTCTTTAAGGGGAAAAGAAGAGAAGAAGAAGAGTTTGGATTTGATATCCCGCCTTTCACTCCCTTTAAGGAGTCTCAAAGCGGCTAACATTCTCCTTTCCCTTCCTCCCCCACAACAAACACTCTGTGAGGTGAGTGGGGCTGAGAGAAAGAGGGTTTCTTGAGCCAACTCTTGTTGTGTCGTAACAGTTGTCCCGATCATGACCTTGAAACAACAGCCCCACTCCTAAAGTCACCAACCATCACATAATATATTAATGAAATATCAACCATCGTGGATCCTGTAATAGTCAGTTGAGGCCCTTATTGATGGTCTTGCCACTGGAGGCTGACCGATGACAGAGCCTTTTTAGTGGTGATTCTGTGACTTTGGAATGCCCTCTGCAGTGAGGTGTGCCTACCTCCATCATTCTTCCCTTGGAGGAGGAACTTGAAAACATTCCTCTTTACGGAGGCATTTGCTGACTGAATAATACCATTCCTGGCAACCTTATGATCATTAGATGGAAGAATGCTTTTAACTGAATCAACTTTTACATGTTTTAATTGCCTTTATAATGTTTTTGTTTTGTTTTTCCTTGAGGAAGAAGGGCAGGGTAGAAATTCAAATAATAATAATAAAATAATAGGGCTCTTCATATATTTTCCCCCATGTATTCAATGAACTCATGGAAGGGGAAGTGTGACAATGACTGGTGACCCCACCTGTAAAATCGATAGCCCCGATAATGATGATGATGATGATGATGATGATAGTAATAATAATAATTGTATCCTGCCCATCTGGCTGGGTTTCCCCAGCCACTCTGGGCAGCTCCGAACAGAATATTAAAAACACAATAAAGCATCAAACATTAAAAACTTCCCTAAACAGGGCTGCCTTCAGATGTCTTCTAAAAGACTGATAGTTGTTTATTTCCTTGACATCTGATGGGAGGGCGTTCCACAGGGCAGGAGCCACTACCGAGAAGGCCCTCTGCCTGGTTCCCTGTAACCTCACTTCTCGCAGGGAGGGAACTGCCAGAAGGCACTCAGAGCTGGACCTCATGTCCAGGCTGAATGATGGGGGTGGAGACACTGACCCCTTCTTCCAACATCTCTGTGCTTGGCTAAATGTGTGAAAGGTGTCTGTGTGAAAATGCAACTGGGTATATCATTCATACGTCCAAGTAGCTGGTGTGGTCAAGTGTTCTGGGGTGTATGGCTCTAAGAAGCCTAGAAAAGAGAATGTGCAGTTTGAGAAATGCAGCTTCTTCTGGAGCTGGTTCTGGGTCCATTTACGTCTCCCTCTCCCAACTCCCCCCAAAGCAGCCAGAAAGAGGGTGCTTTTGAGGCGCTGTGCCGCATGTTGAAGACGAAGGCCTTGTTTAAGTTTGCAAACTGTGTAGGTTTGCTTGGAGGTTAACGGCATTAAATAGATTGGAGTCAAAGCTTCTCGTTTGCAATCGGCTATAATCATGTTCGGTATGCGAGATCAGATTAGCGTTGGACAGCAGCGCTTTGGAATTAAGCAGTGCATTCCCCTCTCCATTAACATCCTTTCAAATTACAACGCTGATCACACAGCTGTGTGCTGCATTCAAAGGGAGGCATGTGCCTGTCCCAGGGAAGGTCGTTCATTAACAGACTGCACTCCACACATCTACATTTCATTGTCTGCCAGAACAGAGCCACCTCAAGCCTTTTGTGTTGGTCAAGTGCTGCTCTTAGTTACTGGCTTTTCAAAGGACGATTGGCAATGGCGCTTGTGAAATCTAGAGTGCCTTCAGAGGTAGGGATTATTGCATTAGTTCTCCAGGTTGCTATGCGAGTATTTCTGTCCTAGTTTCTCATGTTCCTTTTACCCTGAATTACCTGTTGCTTTATGGAACCATGGCTTTTGGCTCACAACATGTTGTCAGCACACGCATACACACACACAAACCCGCTCTCACTTCATGTTCATTTCTGCTTCACTTCCACCATGATTCACCCATGAGGGTAACAGGAAAGAATAGCATGCTGGGATGCCGCCACACATTTTGTTGCTTCATGAAGACGTTGGGGAAATGACCACAATTTTATGGGTTAATGGGGTTGTGAACAGAATTTTTCTGGGAGCAGTGGCTGCTCAACATCTGTTAGTTTGTGCTAGATTTCCAAAAGTGGCTTTTACATCATGTGAAAGATCACATAAAATGTGGAAATTATGAAGTATGGGGACATGGAGAAAGTGGAATAAAGTGCTCTTCGAATACAGCCCTACTCCAATTCTTTCCTCTTTTTATTTGAATAGTGCTTGCCATTTTTGTGAATGTATTTGAGATGATTGGATGCTGTACTTCACACCAGTTCCTTGGCCCTCATGTTCCTTTACCTCAGCTTGCCTAAACAACCATCCATGTTGTCGTGAATATCTGCCCATCCCTGCCATTTAATGATTGGCTGCATGGTGACCCAGCTGATTTTTTATTGGTCATTGATGTCATAAGAAGACTTCTGCCATGCCATCATGAGGCTGCTGGTGGAGAGGCTGATGGGAAAAAAATATTTCTTTTTATTTTAAAAACATTGGGATTATGAATATTTTTATTGTTATTTTCAACAATTTATATACCACTTAACACTGTCATCTCTAAGTAGTGTACAATAAAGTTACCAAAGATGCAATAGAGATAAAGTCAGTTAAAATTAGCCATAAAATCCCAAAACTTAGGCTGTGGACTCACTATCCCTTTAAAGCACATTCAGACCACTTTCTTTCCCTCATAGAATTCTGGGCATTGTAGTTTGTTAGGGATTGCTGGGAATCATAACTCTCTCTGTGAAGTGGTAGACTACAGTGTCCAGAATCTTTTGAGGGATATAATGTATTTGGAATGTGCTTTAAATGGATAGTGGGTACTCAAGCTCACTTAAAAGTGCCTTCTGAAATAAATACGTAAGTAAAATGTCTTCACCAAGTTGTGGAACCTCAGCCAGGAGAAAATTCTACAGAAACGGACCCACAATACTGAGCACATGCCACTGTGTGGATACGAGCCGCACTTCCAAGCCATGGGGGACCACAAACAGTGATTTTATAGACAGGGAGCAGCTGGCTAAGCATGCACATAATTACAGGTGCTCGTTTTATTATTTTTACTTGAAAAAATTAATTATCCCCTCCCGTAATAAAATGACATTTTGTTTACATTTACACCCCCCAGTAAATGTGCTTAGTATCAGGGCAGCAAACGCAAATGCCATTTTTATCAATGCAGTCATGTCAGTGCTATGATTTAACTGAGTTTAAAACGCGCAAACTGCACATGCTCAGAGTATTTCTTTCCATTTTTAGCCTGCTGGGATCCTGCCCCCACTACCAGCAACTTGTCAATGTAGAAATAGCATGGAATGAGGGGAGAAGAGGAATGTTAATTGTCTGCTTCTTATCTGAAGTCTAAAAGGCCATTTAAACGACCTCCCACCCTCTGTATGCCTATTATGCCTAGCTGCTGTACCTAGCTGCACCACTCAGCAGAGTGAGGATTTGAACCCGGGTCTCTCTAGTACAGTGATACCTCAGGTTAAGAACTTAATTCGTTCTGGAGGTCCGTTCTTAACCTGAAACTGTTCTTAACCTGAGGTACCACTTTAGTTAATGGGGCCTCCCGCTGCCGCTGCATGATTTCTGTTCTCAACCTGAAGCAAAGTTCTTAACCTGAAGCACTATTTCTGGGTTAGCGGAGTCTGTAACCTGAAGCGTCTGTAACCTGAAACTGTTCTTAACCTGAGGTACCACTGTATTAGACTAGCACTAACCACTATGGTAGAACCACAACTCAGGGGCTTAGTAACTGCTTTGCATAAAGAAGGACCCAGGTTTGGTCCCTGGCATCCCTAAGTAGGGTTGTCAGTTTGCTTTTCTTTGTGCAGAAAGTATTGATCTTTCCTATTCTAATTAATTCAAGAGGGTTCTGGAAGCTTCTCTGTGTGAAAGAAACAAGCAGAAAGTTCATGATGCTTAAGCTGAGTACAGCTCGTTTAAACTAGTTCTCTCTTCTGTCAAGGTCATGCTGACTATAAAATTAGGGCCACAAGGAGCCTGAGTTTCACTTTCTCTTTCTGTCTCACTTTCCTTCTGGTGTGGTGTTTTGTATACAGTCTTATCTTGGTTTTCGAATGGATTCCGTTCTGGAAGTCCATTTGACTTCCAAAAATGTTCAAAAACCAAGACATGGCTTCCAATTGGCTGCAGGAGCTTCCTGCAGCCAATCAGAAGCTGTGCCAGACATTTGGGTTCCAAAGAACGTTCGCAAACCGAAACATTCACTTCCGGGTTTGCGGCATTCAGGAGCCAAAATGTTTGAGTCGCAAGGTGTTTGCAAACCAAGGTACGACTGTGTAGTGTTAAGGTTTAGTCTTATTATAACTTATTGTAAGTTTAAGTCACGTCTGCTGCAACTGGATTTCTTAATGCCAGTGCCAGACCTGAATGTATTGGATTTGTGACCATTATGCTCATTTGCTGTCAGTAGCAGCAAAGCTCTGCTGGATGAAATATAATTGCCTCTGGTCTATTTTTTTGGGAATCCTGTAATATGTTTAAGTTTTTACTCTGCCAACTATACGTTGGAGTTCTACTCTGGATCAATAGAAGAATTCCATGACAAGGGTCGTGTAAGTTCCCTGCCTGAAACCCAGGACTGACTAGAGACTGGTTAGTGTAGGAAATGTAGACAGTGCTGAGCTTTGTTGTTTAGTCGTTTAGTCGTGTCCGACTCTTTGTGACCCCATGGACCAGAGCACGCCAGGCACTCCTGTCTTCCACTGCCTCCCTCAGTTTGGTCAAACTCATGCTGGTAGCTTCAAGAACACTGTCCAACCATCTCATCCTCCGTCGTCCCCTTCTCCTTGTGCCCTTCATCTTTCCCAACATCAGGGTCTTTTCCAGGGAGTCTTCTCTTCTCATGAGGTGGCCAAAATATTGGAGTCTCTGCTTCAGGATCTGTCCTTCCAGTGAGCACTCAGGGCTGATTTCCTTCAGAATGGATAGGTTTGATCTTCTTGCAGTTCATGGGACTCTCAAGAGTCTCCTCCAGCACCATAATTCAAAAGCATCAATTCTTCGGCAACCAGCCTTCTTTATGGTCCAGCTCTCACTTCCATACATCACTACTGGGAAAACCATAGCTTTAACTATACGGACCTTTGTTGGCAAGGTGATGTCTCTACTTTTTAAGATGCTGAGCTAGATGGACCAATAATCTGGCTCAGTATAAGGCAGTTTGCTATGCTAGGGAAGGGCTGCAGCTCACTCATCTCCTTTGCCTGCAGGTGGGTGCTCCCAGACTCGGTCCCCAGCATCTCCAGGTAGGCTCTGAAACATTGGAGAGCTGCTTCCAGCCATTGTAGATGATGCTGAGCAAGGTGGATCAATGGTCTGACTTGGTAATATGAAGGCACCCTATGCTCCCCATAGAAAAAAAAAAGGATGCTCTGAAAGCAGCAGCTTGGAAAACAAGAGGGCTGAAACAACGGAGATGGGCTGAGCATTTGGCTCTGTTCTACTTTTGAAGCAGGTGAACAAAACTAGAGTTCGTTCAGCACAACTCCAGATGATAAAATGGCTCTGGGACTCAGCAAATGCTCATTCCTGCAAGAGAAGCCACCTAAGATGGAGAACTGATTATTTCTTGCCTTCCGTAGATCAGCCTTGCAGGGTACTGTTGGGGCTCCCTCTTCTCTTCTCTCCACTCCAATTCGGCCTCTAAAATGGGGGTCACTTGGCAGAAGTACCTTGCCAGATTCTGTTTGGACCTCATCCCTGGCCTTGCTCAGATGGTTAGTATTTTTGAAATCGCAAGTTGGCAAGGAGTTTTCCTGTGTATAAACCCCAGTTTGCAATGAGAGTACTTCAGCATCCATAGTAGTATGTGAGATGCCAGTAAATTGGATGCAAATGCAACTTTTTTTTTTTTTTGCGCAGAATAATTACAGAGAGAAATTACATTCAATAATGGATCTGGCACAATACCAGATCTTTTCCAGGTGGCTTAATCTGCACTGGATTTCCATTTCCCTACCACCACGAGTCTGGAAGCAATTTGTGAATGAAAGACGTGGTATTATGATTGATCACTTTTCATCTCTCATAACTACTAAATTGCTCGCCTACGATGGTGATACCTCAAGAGCGTCCATGAGATGTTATGAATTCCAGGGACACCTGCTTGCATGTTCATCCACCCACCTAGGCAGAGTACTAGTGTGTCTGCTACTCCTAAATTTGGCGCTGCAGTAATTTTGTTGTTGTTGTGTTAATGCACTACTCAAAAATCTGAACTGGGTGTAAACAGGCATTAATTTTAGCTGAGGGACAAGGGTGGCTTTTGAAACTTGCAATTAACTTCAAATGCCACTGAGAAAAGCTACAAAAATTATCTGGAAATGCAACACCTCCACTCTGAGGCAGGTCTTTAGAGGAGAAACAGCAGCTCTCATTTTATAAAAAGATTGGGTGATGAGAAGTTGCAACTGAGTTGATATTATCATGAGCGGATGGCAGATATTAGTTAATCATAACATTTGATGAATTTATAGGGAGGAGTCATAAGTATCCCAGTCCTTGTGAGAACAATCCATGGTGAAAAATAAGGATATGGTTATCATCTGGCACACAAAGCCTTCCAAGTTAAGGATTTATTTTTTGTAATAATATTTTTGTATTAAATTTTCAAAAAGTTTAACATATATACTTCAATACATAATAAATTCCAAGTTAGGGATTTCTGGTGATGGGCACTAGATGCTGATTTGGCTCAGCTCAAAGAACATGCATCCCTATATTATTATAAAGCTTTTCTTGAGAATAACTAAACAAACTTACGGAGTTTTTAATTGGGTGCTAGATCCATGTTCTTCAATCTTGGGTCCCCAAATGCTATGGGATTGCAACTCCCATAATCTCCACCCAGTTTAACCATTGGGCAGGAATGATGGAAGTGGTAGTCCAAAGCATCTGGACTGCCACAATGGAAGAAGATAGTTTTTTTGCATAGATACTTTCAAAACACACACACACACACACACCTTTATAAACATTACTGACAACTCCAAAGTGCAGTAGCAGAGTATTGTATCCTACCAAATGCAAAGTGAACAAAAGAAGAAGAAAAAGAAATGGTGACACACCAGTGTAAACCAAGACATCCACATTTCACGAGCTGGCAAGGATGGTGAATACTGAGCTTCTAAGTTGGAAGCATAGGAACAGTGGCATGGCATAGCCCCTGGAGCAAAATTGTCAGGGGGTGCACAATTTCAACACCCGGTCCTGCCTCAATACAGCTACACACTTCCATCGCTGGGATCCATTGAAAATGGCTTCTCCATGCGAACCAGGAAGTGACCTCTCCAGACAACTGAATGACCCTTCTTTTCTCCTAGGGCCTGAGGTCCCTTCAGCACCCACAATAAAATATTTGAGGGGCCTGGGGGCCCCAAAAGGTGGTGGGCATTGCCATTCAAATGGTGTGTGCGTGCCACATCATGTGATTTGATTATGCAGGGCGGGGCTTACTTGGCGCTCCCCAATATTTTATTAAAGTTGGTACCCCTGAGTGAAAGGGATGCGGGTGGCGCTGTGGGTTAAACCACAGAGATTAGGACTTGCTGATCAGAAGGTTGGTGGTTCGAATCCCCGCAACGGGGTGAGCTCCCGTTGCTCGGTCCCTGCTCCTGCCAACCTAGCATTTTGAAAGCACATCAAGTGCAAGTAGATAAATAGGTACTGCTCTGGCGGGAAGGTAAACAGTGTTTCCGTGCCCTGCTCTGGTTCACCAGAAGTGGCTTAGTCCTGCTGGCCACATGACCCGGAAGCTGTACGCCAGCTCCCTCGGTCAATAAAGCGAGATGGTCAGGGGTCCCTTTACCCTTTTACCTACCCCTGAGTGACAGCCAACATTTTTTAAAGTTAATGAAAGCTCAGCCATTACACCTTAATATTAAAAATTTTAATTGCCAGACTTTAAAAAGTATTCGCTCAGGGGGAGAAGTTAGAGTGGCCCAGATGATCTCGGAAACTGCTACAGAGCTACAATTTCCAGAGTGGTTTAACAATCAATCCCTCTTCCCCAGGAACTCTGATAACTATGAATCTGTGAGGGAATTCTCAGTGACCTTAACAAACTACAGCTCTCAGAAGCCATGACTGTTCAAAGTGATATCGCAGGACTTTAAATGGATGGTGTGAATGTGGCCATACTGGCTCTGCCCTACCCACAGGACTATCAGCATGTTCTAATATAATACAGAGTGTTTACGCACAGTAAAGTTTGCAAACTTGTCTTCACCCAAAAAGACCTCTGACCCCCAGAGTCAACCAGAATGCTGGTATAAAAGACAAGAGGCTTGGGTTCTGTTACAAGGGTTTCATAGAGCCTTCGATTTTACACCAGGAAAATATCAACGTGTGCTATACAAATTGCATTTGATATATATACTCTGTCACAGTGTAAGCTGCTGAAGCAATGAGGCCATCATGATTCATGTGGAGAGGATGCCCCAGTTCTTCTAGGCAGGTGGGCAGAGTGGGGGTGGGGTGGACAGCAACAATGCAGTGTCAAGGTTTGGCTTGCATCCTACCAAACACAGCAGGGACCAGTAATCCATGATGCACTTTGCCCATTTAGAGGTGAAAAGAAGCTATGCTAACAGAATGGAGAGAAGGAATAAAATTCCTAGGAAGTAGATTCAAAGGTTGTGATGGTACTTCATGCACTGCAGAAACAATGGCAGAGGTGAAAACCAGTTGTTGTCCAGTTTTCCTGTTGTTGTTGTTGAGCTTCCAGCAAATGCATCTTTGTCCTGGCATTTGACACTTGAGCTGCGAATTTTTAGGACTCATTATGTTATTTGATTGTTCTAAACTGTTCTTAATATTGTGATTTAATGTTATAACCTGTCCAGGGACCTCAGAGTGAAGGGTGGGTAAATAGTAGTAGCATCATCAACAACAACAACAACATTTTTTAAAAAAAATCGCCTTGAGACAGTGGTTTAGAAGGTGATTAATAAATTGATTGTTATAATAATAATTAGCAACAATAATCATAGTCATGCCACCTTCCAGTTTAGAACAAGGGGTGGGGAGAAGGGGCCGACGCTGTGACTACACCCAGTTTGGAGCATATCTGCATCTCTCCCTCCATCCCCTATTTACTGACAGATGTTTGGTAACAGCAGCCATCACTGATGGGAAAAGGTTGTGTCAAGATAACTTATCCTGGAGGGCTATTAGTCTCTGATCTGAGATATGCCGCAAGGAGGGGGGGAGGGAATGAAGGCAGTAGTAAGTGCTGGCATTGGAGCCATTTATCACCTACTGCTGTGTGTGGAATAAAAGGGATTCACTTTGAAGACAGTCTATTATCGGCTTCTCGCCAGCTTCATGCTGTCATCTGCTTCTTTCTTTCTTTCTTTTCATTTTCAGAAGTCAATAAATTTAGGAAGGCCACATTTGGAGTGTAAGTACTGTTATACTTCTAAGTTTATATACCGGCCTTTTATTTACAGCTGCTTTGCCCATTTTTCAGGAAAGGAATAGTTCGTGCATTTAGGTGTGCCAAGCTACTTTTCATTTACAGCCTCCCTCTCTCTCTCTTTTTCCTTTCTTTTCTGTAACATCAATGTTCCTGAATGTCTGTGCCAGGAAGGGGAAAAGGATGGTTCCCACATTCTCATATCCTCAACATTATGCATTAAGCTGAAATACAGAACTGGGACAGACAGCCGAATCCATCTCCCATTTCAGATGCTCAAGAGGGGTCAATACAATGGGTGCTAGAGATCAATAGTCGTTCAGCTGCACTGAACATTTGTGAAGTTCAGTTTTCAGTGAAAAAGGTGCTTTCTCAGGGGAGCGAAAGGCTCTATTAAGAAAAAAGAAAAAAGCCCACCTTCCACATTTTAATGCAGTTTCTCTCATACTTGTTTGCAGTCATGTTTCCATGATTTGCTGCCCTAGACCCCCCCCCACACCTTTTAAAGTTCTATTTGAAAGGGCTTCTTTCAGTGGCGTAGCGTGGGTTGTCAGCACCCGGGGCAAGGCAAGTAATTTGCGCCCCCTAACCCGTGGATTTGCGCCCCCTAACCTGTGGATTTGCCCTAACCCCAGATGTTGCGCCCGGTGCGCCCGCCCCCCCCCTGCACCCCCCACGCTACGCCACTGGCTTCTTTCAATCTAGCCCATTAGGGATCAAATAGTCAACATAATGATGTCATGGAATCATGTAGCCAATCAGATTTGGTTACACGATGATGACGCTGAAGATAAACGAAGTTCTCACATCTCCCTCGTGCTGAATTGTGGGATGGGAGTGGGGAAATGCAATCCTTTTGTACATGGGTGGATATTCCATGTTTTGCCATGACATGCTGGCATTTTATGCTACCAACACGTTGTGGCAAGATTTTTGCCCTGATCCAGTTCCATTCATGCGTAGTTATTCATGGATATCTTGGGGGGTGGGGGGTGAAGGACCCCTGGACAGTTAAGTCCAGTCAAAGGCGACTATGGGGTTGAGGCGTTCATCTCGCTTTCAGGCCAAGGGAGCCGGCATTTGTCCACAGCTTTCCGGGTCATGTGGCCAGCAGGACTAAATCGCTTCTGGTGCAACAGAACACTGTGGCAAGTGCCAGTGAGCACGGAAACACTGTTCACCTTCCTGCCACAGCAGTACCTCTTTATCTACTCGCACTGGTGTGCTTTTGAACTGCTAGGTTGGCAGCAGCCGGGACAGAGCAATGGGAGCTCACCCCGTTGCGGGGATTCGACCCGCCAACCTTTTGATCAGCAAGCCCAAAAGGCTCAGTGGTTTAGACCACAGAGCCACCCATGTCCCTTTCATCTGGGGAAGAATGCAGATGGAGCTGCATACCTGGCAACACATTCAATTGACAGTAATCAGCGCAGATAGACAATGCCTGTATCCTGGTGTGCATTCTATCAGATATCTGTGGCTAATGCATCAGTTCTGTTGATTTAGCAAGGGGAATGTATTCCTTTCCCCCAGTGCCTGCTTTGGCAAAGAAAGTTACAGTGGTACCTCAGGTTACATACTGTGGCGTTTGCCTCCTAGGATGGGTCATAAGGAAAGGGTTAAAATAGGTGTGATGTGATTGGCCAGTGAGAATGCAAGGGGGGAATAAAAGTTAGAGTGGGAGGTTTTGAAAGGGGAGTTGAGGATTGGGAGTTGAATAAGGAAGAGGGAGGTTTAGGCAGTGGGTTGGTAGAGTTGTATTGTGAGAGAGTGAGAGGAATTGTTAGGTGGAGTCAGATAGATAGTTGGAATAATCAGTTTGGAGTTGTTAGGAACTAAGAATAAGAAACTGACAAAAGAAAAACTAACTGAAACCATAAGCTTGTTCCTGCATTTAAAACATAAACTTGATTATTTGTTTATGTTAACAACTGACTGGACTCTGTGTGTCCCCATGAGATACGGGGTGGTGGCACCGGAAAAAGCTATCGCAGTGGCGGCACAGGCTTAATAGACCGTCAAACGTCTGGGGGCCCTGTGTGTGATCGCCACACATACGCTTCAGGTTACATACGCTTCAGGTTACAGACTCTGCTAACCCAGAAATAGTGCTTCAGGATAATAACTTTGCTTCAGGATGAGAACAGAAATCGTGCTCCAGCGGCGCGGTGGCAGCAGGAGGCCCCATTAGCTAAAGTGGTGCTTCAGGTTAAGAACAGTTTCAGGTTAAGTACGGACCTCCGGAACGAATTAAGTACTTAACCTGAGGTACCACTGTATATGTTTTTGCAAGGATATGTAAATCCATCCCACAAAGCAACAACAACAACTGAAAGAGGGGCTGCAAACATTCACAAAATATGTTCCTCCTGTGGAAGGCAAAATGTCTAAAACGATCCACAACAGGTAAAAGGTTGGGAAGAACCAGGAAAGGTTGAGTTCAAACACATCCTCAGGTATTAATGCATGAGGTGACTTTGAGCAAGCAGCCACAGTTCTGTATCTGTAAAATAATAATAATAATTGTGGACCCAGTTCTTTGTATTTGATAAGAGGCAGATCAGACTCCAAAGCTGTTCGCAGTCATGGAGCTCAGTAGTTGACCTGGGCCTAGTTACCCTCAGCTTAGCCTACTGTTGTAAATAAAAATAATGCCCTTTTCCCTTATGGGGTATCCAAGAGCCCAGATAGAGTCCTTACATAGGTTCCCTATTGGTAGGAGAAAATAACAGAGGCCAACCAGAGAATATTGAGAAGCAAAGCAGCTAGTAAGCCTGATCTTTATTGATCTGTTGCAACAGGGTACTCCCTCACACGCAGGAGAGGAGGAGGACCCAGAAAGATGGTGTGCAAGACCTTATAAAGACTTTTGAAATTCCCATTCTCTAGATCAAGACCACCCCCAGAAACATTATGCATACATCACAGAAGGGGTGTATCCTAAGACCACCCCTCCGATACATCCCACCTACATCACAGAAATTTAAATGTTGTTTTTCTCTTGTCACAGTTCTATCTCCTGTCTGGCAAGTTACTTGATTGGATTTCCCGGGGAGCCTGGCCATTCTTTTGTAGTGGTAAAATACTTATTTCCTGGGCCAGGTCACAGCCTCACACCTTATTCAAACAGACATATCCTTGAGACAGGATTTGTGAGGAAAGAGACAATGGGGAGGCTTTTCCAGTTTAACCTTGCAGAGAAAGGATTTGGTCAGTTTAGGAATCAAAATGGTTCCAGGTCGGCCCTCCTGTGTTGATCTATGTATGTGCAGTTATGAACATTACCATATATCTAAGACCATAAAATTCCTATCACATTATCCCCCCTTTGGGGCTAGAATTTTTCTTAAAATTTTTTGCCCCACAAATAATAACATCGTATGTTGTAAATGGATGTCTTTGTATAAATATATCATATAAAAATAACACATGTTGCGTTTTGCTACTAAATTACTTGTGGCATTCTAACACTTTGGGAGAGACTATTTACTCAATAGTGTTCTATGCTTTACACCTAGCAGGAAGGTCCACTAATGACTGAAAAATGCAGTTGGTGTTTTGTCCTTCGCCATTTTTGTGTGTTTCTCAGGTGTCAAGCTAGCTCTTCTGTGGTCTCACACTGACATAGTGCTACAGCAACACATCCTGTCTGTTGAATCCCCTCGGGGCTTTCATTTAACCATTTCGCCTGGCATTCACCATAGCTGGCACAGGTTTGGACATCTCGTGAGGGAGATGCCTTGGCCTTGGCCTTTCTATGGGATTTTATTATAGGCTGTGGTCTTGCACTCATGGGAAGTTGCTCACTTGCACTTAAAGGACCAAAAAGCTAATTGCAGCCTGGATACACTTGCCCAATTCAAACTGAGTCCAATTATAATTTATATATGCCCATGGTTCTCAACTTTCCAAACCAATCTGTTAAAACAACCATTCTTAAAAGGGCACTTGTCCAAATTAGTTAATTTATAGGGGATCATTCCTGCTAAATCAAGGCATATACACTTTTCTTGTTATCTAGGCTTTTATGGATCTTTAAGCTTCTCCTTGGTAAAATCAAAATTCGGCAGAGAAGAGCAAGCACACAATTTGGTTGTCCAATTGAGATAAAAAAATGAGAGCAATTATGGGGAAAAACCTTCAGATTCACTGTGTGCAATCTGGGAAAAAACTATGAAAATGATATGCAGATGTTAGCAAAATAAAATAAAATAAAATAAATAATGTGTTGGAGATATAAACAAAGTGTAGGAACCTTATTCCATGTATGGTGGACGTGTCCTCAAATAAATAAAATTTGAGACATGATCTACACTCATTTCCATTTGGCATTCTAATCAAAACATCCCAAATAATAATAAAGTGTGTTGTTTCAAAACTACCTGATAAAATATGATTCCAAGAATAATACTTGGTTGTGGTTAGATTAATTTCACAGGTATACGGGAAATCCAAGATTAATACAGAACAATTGCTACTTAAAGACAGTACTGAATCTGCAAGAGATACAGAAGTCATAGAAGAGATTCACATAAAAACAATTACACACAAAAATATCCCCCCCCACTTTGTGGAAATAACACACTGTCAGACACATTTCAACATTCCTACGTAATAACACATAATACACAACAAACTAATTACATATCAGATACATATCTTGAGACAATTGTGATCTTTTACGTATGTATCTCAAAAGTGAGAAAATGTCTTTGCAATTCAACTCCTCCCCCCTTTGTCAGCCCCACTCCCCCGTCAGTCTGTATCCTTTGAAAGAGATAGCTGTGGGCACTTTGTTGCAGGTCTTGTGATGGTGAAGAACTCTGAGTTGAGGGGTTGTTGCTGCTTTTTCATCATCGCACATCTGTAGAAGTGATATCCTGTAAGGGGGCAGGGTTTTGGGGGGACTTAAAAGACAGAGTTAGGAAAAGGAAGGAGCAAAAGCCCCCTCCCCAAGAAAATCTCCTTGAGTTATTAGCTGCAAATAATAAAATCTTAGCATGTTAAGCATTTTACTCATTTTAATATTATTATCACATTTTCATATAATTACTGTTATTATCTGCTAAGTTTGTTTGCTTTCCTTCACTTAGTTTTTGTTGTTTCCCCCCCATATTATTACATTAAAAATTACTCCACGTGTAGAGAAAGAGAACTGTAAAAAAAAATACAAGAAAGTTTAAAAAATAAAAAGAAAGCAAAAAATTAGATTACCATTCAGATGAAAATGGACTTGACACAAAGACATCAGATTCAGAAAAGAATTATTATTAAATACAAAGATATTATCAAAACCACAGATTACTACTGGACTAAAAAAAAATGGGAAAACAATGGAAAAAGGCTTCAAATTCAGCATGTGCTATCTGATAAGTAGAACTTGATGAAAATGACTTTCAACATGTGATGGACATGTCCCCAAAGTAAAACACACACACACACACACACACACACACACACACACACAATGACCTATGAGGAACCAAAAATAATTAAATGCTAAGACACACATTTTTTTTTAAAAAAAAAACAACCTGAAGTAACCTGAAGTAATCTGTTTTGGCATTCTAACAACCCAATGAAAAACTGATTAATAAATGAAAAACAGATTATTTGTAACCTAAAAAAGTGTCAGAGATAGAGGAAAATAAACTAATATAGCAGGGATTCAGACTTGTTTTGCTGAACAGAAAGAAAGTGACTGTTTGGCTTTAAGGGAAGAAAGACAAAAGAAATACAAATGCAATTACTTTTTTTAGAGTATTTAAATCACTGTTTGCATCCCCTCATTATCATTTGTGCTGTGGGAGAAAAGAAGGGACAAATACTTTGTTAATGGGGTTCACATATCCTGTTAAAAGAGAAAATTATTTCATGTGAGAAGTCTGCCAGGAAATGCTGTTCCTAAAATGCATAGACATATACACAAACAGACAAAAAAAACCTGTTAAATCCCCATTGGGGAGGCAAACTACTCAAGAGAGGAACTCACAGTGGGAGTGCTTTGAACTCCCTGCAGCCCACCTCTCCAAACCTCCTCTCTCCCCCCTCCTTTCTCTCTTTGTAAGCTGATCTAGCCTCTGTGCATGTGCAGAGTTCATGTCTCAGCAAACCTTTTATACTATTGAAAATGTTGCATCTTTTGGCTAAATTAGAATTTGAAGAAGGGAAGGGTAAGGAGTAGATTTTTAAAATAGGGTTAGATTTTTAAAACAAAAAAGAGAAACTCAGCAATTCAAGTATTCAAAATAATAGACAAAATGATAAACACTGTAATCACTCAAATGCCTGATATCACCAGTTCTGCTTCAAAACATCACAGCTTTCACCTCTCACCTTTAAAAACAAAGAGCAAATCTGGGCTGAATTTCAACTCATCAGCCACAAATTGGGAAAGTTGAAAGGGACCTGGGGTCATCTAGTCCAACCCCAAAATACAGGGTTCATAGCAAGATTTGTACTACCAGAAACACACACATTCTTATGTACACAGACACAACTGGGGAAGAGACCACAAGCCATGCACCTATCACAAGCCATGCGCATATCATGTACTAATGAAGAGGAAAATAAAAGTACCCAACTTTATACAGAACCTTTTAGCAGATCTTGAAGCTATTTTGAGTGAGAGTTTACTTCCTTAGACTAAAGAGTGCAAGTTCCTAGAGAAATTATCTTTAAAGGAAGATTGAAGTGAACATTTTCCTAAGATAGGGAGAGGATCTCTTATAAATCATAGTTAATTCAATTGATATAACCACTCACAAATAATTAAAACAGCCATAGATTTGATTTAAAAGGAATACAAAAGTGAACAATTTCTCCTGAATTTGCAGAGGAATAGTAAGCCTAATCTATGCCCCCACCCTTGCAGTTTCCTTTAAAGGAAGCTTACTCGGGAGTAAATTTACTTGGCACAGAAGTAAGAAGGAGAAGAAAAGAGAAAAAAAATATGAGAGAGACAGAATGAAACAAGGGGGGGCATTTTCTAAGAAAGAGGCCAGGAAGTCTTATAGAGACTGATATTTGGACTGGACTCATAGAATTTTGCTGGCCATGGAAGCCTCTACATTTAATAACAATTTTCTTAGAAAGAACACCATACTTTCATAGGCATGTGCTTAATGAAATACATACACTGCATTTTAGCTTGAGACAGCAATTTTGCTCAACTAGGCTTTTGCAGCAGAAACATTAGGTTAACTTCGCGTTCCAAAATAGACTGGAACACAGGTGTACTCACAAACTCAAAAGTTACAACACAACATCATTTACCATTAGACTTAAAATCACTCTCCTCACTTAAACTAGAGGAAGGAGGTGGGGTAATCCTCCTTTCAGAACACAAATAGCACGTATACAGGATTTTACCACTTGGGAGAAAAACTCTTTTAGAGCCTCTCTCAAATAACAAACATTTGCACACTTCATTCTCAATTTTTGTCTTGTTTAAGATTGATAACGTTCAACATGGCTTTCTTAGATTTAGAACTTGGAGCAAGCTTGCATTTTTATTTTAGATGGCACATTCAAGATAAGCAGCTGCTGGATGTTACCTAAGTACAATTTAAACACAGGAAAAACGTTTCTTAAACACAAATTGAAGGGGACCGTCAGAGTCCAGGCGGGAAGTAAGCACCAACTGGGCTTCTTTCCCAGCAGGAGTCTGTGGGTTCATTTCTTTTGATTGAGGTGCACCCATTTTATTAAGAATTTTTAATAGCGCTAGCTTTTACTTTTATACTGCAGTCGGGGTTTTATCCCCACTTTTCAGGAAACACAATAAATAACCCACAGTACACTCAATTTGGACAACTCCGAGAATTAGTACTGTGACACACCGCCGTTCGTCTGGCCTGACTTACTAGGCTGGTACAGCTGTTGGCCTTTCCTGGCTACTAAGCTAACAGTGCGGTCAGCGATCTCAAACCCCCCCCCTTTGGTCATTTCTCAGCCAGGGAGCCCACAGCAACCTCCTGCCTCTTACAATCTAACCTGAGAGTTCCCTACTGGACGCTTGCGTAGCGCAGTGCCAGATTGGGACTCAGAAATGACAAAGAAGGAAAGGAATCAGGTGCCCTTGCTTTCTCTGCTCACAGGTCATCTCTAACAAAGATCGCCATGGCAGAGGTGCGGCTGCACCTGGGAGTTATAGTTTTCAGTACAGAAGAAAAAGCACGACCTTTTTCTGGGCAAAACTCCGAAGGAATAGGTCAGCATAGAAGGGAAATGAAAGAAGTCACACACAACTTTTGCCTGGGCATACTCCGAAGGGCTAGGGCTGGTGTTGAGATCGAGGGGACAGAAAGGAGAAGGCAATTTTTAGATGAGGAAAAAAGTAGAAATTTTAGAATTGAAGGGAAAAGGAAGAATTAAAGAATTTTGGTTGCTGTGTTTAGAGAACCCAACCCACTACCCGTGTTTCCTACTTAATACTCACTTCCGCATGCGCTGTTCCTGGTGATCCCACGATCTCTTGACTGGTTGTTTAAGGCCGGCCTGATCAAGCGTTGCTTCCTCTGGTTAGCCCCGCTGAACCTCCAGTTATTTCCAGACCCTGGGATCGATGGAGGACTGGTTATTCCTCCTGGCAAACTGCCTGGTGCGCGCTGGATAACCAGTCCTTCCTCGCTTCCAGAATCCGGGTAACCAAAAGTCCCTTCGTGGTCGCCATCTGTTGTAAATAAAAATAATGCCCTTTTCCCTTATGGGGTATCCAAGAGCCCATATAGAGTCCTTACATAGGTTCCCTATTGGTAGGAGAAAATAACAGAGGCCAACCAGAGAATATTGAGAAGCAAAGCAGCTAGTAAGCCTGATCTTTATTGATCTGTTGCAACAGGGTACTCCCTCACACGCAGGAGAGGAGGAGGACCCAGAAAGATGGTGTGCAAGACCTTATAAAGACTTTTGAAATTCCCATTCTCTAGATCAAGACCACCCCCAGAAACATTATGCATACATCACAGAAGGGGTGTATCCTAAGACCACCCCTCCGATACATCCCACCTACATCACAGAAATTTAAATGTTGTTTTTCTCTTGTCACAGTTCTATCTCCTGTCTGGCAAGTTACTTGATTGGATTTCCCGGGGAGCCTGGCCATTCTTTTGTAGTGGTAAAATACTTATTTCCTGGGCCAGGTCACAGCCTCACACCTTATTCAAACAGACATATCCTTGAGACAGGATTTGTGAGGAAAGAGACAATGGGGAGGCTTTTCCAGTTTAACCTTGCAGAGAAAGGATTTGGTCAGTTTAGGAATCAAAATGGTTCCAGGTCGGCCCTCCTGTGTTGATCTATGTATGTGCAGTTATGAACATTACCATATATCTAAGACCATAAAATTCCTATCACACTACCTTGCAGGGTTCTTTAGAGGACATTTATATATAAAAAAAAACATTTAAATACAACATTTAAGAAAGGATCGAGTGGAAAGGCAGGATATAAATGTGAGTCATAGCTATAATTAAATGGTTATCAATAGTGACTGACTCCAGAAGGTTCTTGTGAAGGCAAACAGGTGAAAGAGGGCAATGCCCCCCTGCACACCAATTGTACTAGATAGGTGATTAATAACAATTTGCTTTCGGGTAAATGTCAATTTCATGCCAGTTTCACTCAAAAATTGGTTTCCGCAGATTAAAATTGTCATGCCACGGACGGGCATCTAGACACTCCAAAATGAAACGGCACACGCCTTAAGGCGGTCTAGGATAAGGTGACAATTAAAAACGAACAAACAAGAGTATCTGAAGCAACACTGAACAGCTCACCAATTTGGTTGTAGCTAATCGAGTTTCAGTTTAAAAGTTTATGGAGGAGGAAAGCCTGCTTGTTTCATTGAATACTGTGCACGAAACGCGATAAGAGGAGTCAACATTCATTCTCAGCTGAAGGCTACAGACATACCACCATCTCATTGTCTCCTGCCAGATGTTTTTTCATGGGTTTTTCTTTTTTTGAGGACCACGTGCAAAATAAAACTTTAATCTGCAAATCAATTTCGCCATGTATAATTCATTTCTTTCTATCCCCATGTCCCTGCTTCCCTTGCTCCTCCACAAATCTACATCTGCTTGGCTTAATCGCTTTACAATGTCAGAGCGTTTAGCAATGTGCATTAGACCTGACGTGTGCGATTCTGGTGCAGAACGCGGACCCAAATGCAAAGGACTTCTGTGAAAATTAATGAATTTGAAACCTTTCCGCAATTAAACAATCTATGGCCTTTTAAACTGCGACAGGGGCGGTTGTTTTTGTTTGTTACCATGGGGTGTATTTCTGTGTTTTTATATTGCAAACTGCCCTGTGACGCTCGAATGAAGGGCGATATAGAAGTTTAAACAACAGCCAATGAAGAAAATGGCCATTTTTTGCCATCTGGACCTGGCAAGTCACTACAACCACACCTCTTTAAACAGGCAACACATATTTTAAAGACCAAACATACTTCTTACTGTTTTAAAGATTTGCTATTGTTTTTGGTTTTTTTAATTGATCTTGCCTAAGCTGATCTGGGGCCTGAAGAACAGAGAGAAAATGCTTTACACAGCAAATAAAACAAGCCACTGAACAACATTAGAAAGAGCGTTTGCTGAATTAAACTTACCTATCTGCAGACATCGTGGAATCATGTTACCTGTGTACAGTCCTTTTTTTCTTTAAAAAAATGTTTAGGGGTACTCTCATTTTGACTCAAGAAAATCACAATTTTATAGTTAAAATTGTGGAAAATAAATACAGTAAATGGATAAAAGTACAAAGAACACACATTACCTCATATTACACAGCTGACAGCTCACAGTAACTTCCACATTGGCATGAGGTTGTGTGCACTAACATCTTCCCGCTTCCTTTCCGGGAAAGGAAAGGAAGCCACCATTGGAGGTGGTAACAATGAAACTGACCAATCACCGTGCTAGATTCCAACTCTTACATCACACATTAGACGCCCGCTTCCGTCTGAGACTCAGGAAACACTGTGACAGGAAATGAGGCCACCATTGGGGTAGCTATGGAACTGACGATTCACCATGCTATTCAATGGGACTGACAATTCACCATGTTAGAGAAGAAACTAAAAATTGTAATTTTTTTATTCTCTTCTCTCATTAGATTCACAAAATGTTTGGGGGTACATGTACCCCTGCGTCCCCCCAGAAAAAAAGCACTGCCCATGTATTAAGTGTTGCATGAACCCTCTCAAAGGTGGCATGAGGATTTTGATTTTAGTGAATTCCACTTTATACTGAGACTGACCATTGTGTCCATCTAACTTGTTGTGTTGCCTGCACTCACTGACAGAAGATCTGCAGGATTTACATTATCTGGTGAGGCTGGGCATTGAATCCAGGAACTTCTGTGTGCAAAGTAGATGTTTGACCATGGAGCTACTGCTCTTCGTCCCTGCTTGATACATGACCAGAAAAAATGGCTGCAGGTGCCCACACTGGCACAAAATCTAGTGGGAATCCCCTTTCCCACTTCCCCTTCAAAGGAGCCATCCTCTTCCTACTTGGTGACCTTAATGAGATGTCAGAGGGTTAATAAGAAAATCAATTTATCTTTTTTTTTTAAAAAAAAAGAAAGTGCAAGAAGTAATTAAAGTCTAAGGGAAATCTGTATCATAATTGAGAATGAGTAATGAGCAAGTAGGATATGAAGGGGGGGAAGAGTTTGGTAATTAAGACAGGAAGTTCAGGACAACGAGAAGGAATAATGTATTTTGTCACCTCTGGCACAGTGATTGCCTGCTGATATTAAGCTGGCCAGCTTAAGCGGGAGAACAGTTGGCCCCATGGCGCAAGGCGGAGCTGGATCCCAGTGGCTCATCGTCAGAAGAGACGGCTTTGAGGAAGCGGTAATAGACAGACTCCTGATAAAATCAGGGCGCTCAGATTAATGAAACTGAAATGCATTAAAAGGATTAAAGAGCAATTGTGTCAGCAATTTATATTAAAACTCCCAAAGTCATAAGTCCTTTGGAATCTGAATAGCAGCATCAGGGGTGTAGCGTGGGTTGTCAGCACCCGGGGCAAGGCAAGTAATTTGCGCCCCCTAACCCATGGATTTGCGCCCCCTAACCCTACCCCCCAGATGTTGCACCCGGTGCGGCCGGGCCCCCTGCACCCCCCACGCTACGCCACTGAGCAGCATATCCCTGAATTATTTCCTGAGGAACAGCGAGTTTAAAGAAAACTGGGGTAAGTTTCAGTTCCTCAGTCCTCCTAGGGAAGTAAGTCGAGACATTTCAACAGTTAATTCAGCCTGTTGAGGCACAACTGCCTACAAGGAAAGCTGATTACGTTTCTGATTTGGCCATACTGGAAACTTTCAGGGAAGGGTCATAGCTCAGACGTGGAGGTCATGTTTGGCAGGCAAAATGTCCCAGGTATAACCCCCTGCATCTCATGGTAGGACTAAGGAAACAACAACTTCTGAGATCCCGAAGAGTCACTGTTAGCCAGCATGGATAAATATGGAGCTACATGGACTTAAGTCAGATTCCCAGATATTATGCAGGGCTTTCCCACCCAGAACTCAGTTGTGGCACCTCTCAGCTGGGCGCCATTGCCATTATAAGAAAACAAGGGAGGTGTTCATGGTGAGATCTGGCACCTATTTTTCTAGAAAAACACCACAGTTTTAGTCTATTGTAAAGTCACTGTGTACTTCTGGTAGTAGCCTAGATGCATTTTATGCCTTTCGTAGTCATGTGAAACGTCTCCTGTGTCCCACTTACCTCAATGAACACTCCTTCTGAGCCTCTGCAATTGGCCCAAAGTGCTGCTAGATACATATTGTGAAGGGTTTTGCTTGGATTCTGAGGGAACTCCTGGGCAGGGGAAATGAAGTCCAAGCTGACAGAAGCTTTAGAGGGGGCTTGAAGCTCCGAGGAGCTGATAGGTCCAAAACTTTGAAGAAGGCAAATGGAAGCTCACTTGAGTTAGCTTTTCTACAGAGCCACAAGATACCTCAAAGTCTTCTATCCCTACGGGAAGCCATTGTTCCAGTCCAGAACCCAGTAGGGGCGGAATTCTACCCATCCCCGTGTACAAGACCTTATCATGAACCTGTATCATTTTCAGGCTGAGCCCTGTAATTTCATACATAATGGTTCTTATACACAGTTGCTTACATGTCACAGAAGTGAGAGCGATACACAAAACGAATAGGTGTTTCCTGCGTTCCTTTGTGTGTCTCCTCTGCCCTGAGTTCCTCTGTTGAAAAGCACACTGTCAAGGTTTGCAGAGAAGACCTAAAATTAACGATGTCAGACGTCCTTTGTGTTTGGAAGTGGGGGGGAAAGGGTGCCGTGTTTCCTATACTCTGTTTCTTGATGGGTTTTTTCAGGAAAACCTCTCTGGGGGCGTGGGGAGAGAAAGATCAACAATATGAGACAGAAGAAAGCAAGTTCTGCCTTTTCCATTGGGGCAGGTACTTATAAGTTGAGATTGAACAGAAATGCTATCCTGCCATGTTAGGCTTCCCTTGTAATCTTTTCCTAAGAGTATTCCTTAATGTTTCTTCGAGAGCTGATGGTGGCGGGGGAAGGTTCAATTTGGAAAATGTTGGGAGCACTTAACTCTTCCCCATACATGTCTTCTCCCCTGGATTCCTTCCCAGCTATTACGCCCCCCAATTTGTTAAAGGTGGGAGAGAAACAACTTGAAGAAGGTGAAGGAAGCATTAAGCACCCCTTCTCTGTTGTTTCTTTAGATATCTACAAGAGGCTCAGGCTCCAAGATTCAAGTCCCCGAACAATTCACTTGATCCAGCCCAAACAGAGGATTGGGCCTTTGCTATTTGGGTATTGCCCTTTGCTTATTGGATACAGGACTGTTCTGTTCTCCGTGATTTAATTAATTCACTTAATTGTGCTTCGACAAATTAATTACCTGTCACAACTATTATGAGGTAGCCCAACCGACTCATCACCCCCCCAAAAAAAAGAGATGGATGAGAGGAAGACTGAAGAGACGGCATGCAGCTGCAGAAGGAAGCCAAACAGGAAGAGGAGGCAAGATGCATCTCAGATAGAATGACTAGAGGAAGGGCCAACAGAGAGGAGCATCTCCCATCTCTCAGCTGTGATCAATGGCCATTTGGGTCCTCCCTTCCAAGTCCTTCTGCAGCTATTCCACAGAATGAGAGGCAGGAAATGTAGTCCTCCACTCTCCATTGGCCTGCCTGGGACTAAACAGCATTGTGTGGTGTAGTGGTTAAGAGACTCGTAATCTGGTGAACTGGGTTTGCGTCTCCGCTCCTCCACATGCAGCTGCTGGGTGACCTTGGGCCAGTCACACTTCTTTGAAGTCTCTCAGCCCCACTCACCTTACAGAGTGTTTGTTGTGGGGGAGGAAGGGAAAGGAGAATGTTAGCCGCTTTGAGACTCCTTAAAGGGAGTGAAAGGCGGGATATCAAATCCAAACTCTTCTTCTTCTTGATTTGTCACTCCTTGGAGGTCATTGAAGAGAGCAGCCTCCTCTTTTCCACTGGCAATTTGGAAATCTTGTGGGAAAGTGGCATGGGGTGGTGTGCTGAGTATTATGAGCCAAAGTGAAATACAGAGGGGATGTGGGACTTGGCTCAGAGGAGGAGGAGGAGGTTTCCAAATGGGCAGAACATAAGAAGAGTTGGCTGAATCAGCCCTCAAGGAGGACCCAAACTCTAGAGCACTCACTGTTGCCTCTTGTAGTTTCCAGCAATTGTCATACAGACACATTTCAGCCTCCAACTGTGTAGGCAGTGCAAAGCCATTGTGGCTAGTACAGTGGTACCTCGGGTTACAAACACCTCGGGTTACAAACACTTCGGCTTACAGACTCTGCTAACCTGGAAGTAGTAACTCGGGTTAAGAACTTTACCTCAGGATGAGAACAGAAATCGTGCACTGGCGGTGTGGTGGCAACGGGAGGCCCCATTAGCTAAAGTGGTGCTTCAGGTTAAGAACAGTTTCAGGTTAAGAACGGACATCTGGAATGAATTAAGTTCATAACCAGAGGTACCACTAATCATATATAGCCTTAACCTGTGTGGATTTGTCCAATCCTCTTCTAAAGCCATCCAATTCGGAGGCCATCACTGCTTCCTGTAGGAATAAGTTCCATAGATTAACCATGTGCTGTATGAAAAAATATCTTTCCGGAATCTTCCAACATTCAGTTTCAATGGATGTCTATGAGTTCTAGTGTGATAAGAGAGGGAGAAAACTTTTTCTCTCTCCACTCTCTCCATGCCATGCCTCATTTTACAAATTTCTAACATGTTACCTTTCCCTTACCCTTTCTCTAAACCAAAAAGAGAGAGTCCCAAATGCTGCAGACCTCACAGGAGACTCACTTCATTCCTTTGCTTTTAATGCCAAGGATTTTTTTTTTACCAGCACTTCTATCTGCATAGACGTCAACGAGGGAATCTTAAAAAATAATTTTGTCTCTTTTGATGTTCTGCACATTAACTATGCTCTACTGCAAAGTTGCTTGGGTGTCCATTCAGGTTTGCTTAGCGCTAGGGGAGAAGGCGAAAACCTTTCTCTCGCCACTTTCTACATATTCATTTTCAAAACCATATACTGTGGTACCTCTAGTTACGAAGTTAATTCGTTCTGGAGGTCCGTTCTTAACCCGAAACTGTTCTTAACTAGAGGTGTGCTTTCGCTAATGAGGCCTCTTCCTGCTGCTGCACCACTGTCACACGATTTCTGTTCTCATCCTGGGGCAAAGTTCTCAACTTGAGGTAACTCTTCCAGGTTAGCGGAGTTTGTAACCTGAAGCATTTGCAACCTGAGGCATTTGTAACTCGAGGTACCACTGTATAAAAAGGTAAAGGGACCCCTGACCATTAGGTCCAGTTGTAACCGACTCTGGGGTTGCAGCGCTCATCTTGCTTTATTGGCTGAGGGAGCCGGCATACAGCTTCCAGGTCATGCGGCCAGCATGACTCAACCGCTTCTGGCGAACCAGAGCAGTGCACGGAAATGCCGTTTACCTTCCCGCCGGAGCAGTACCTATTTATCTACTTGCACTTTGACGTGCTTTCGAACTGCTTGGCAGGAGCAGGGAGTTGGCAGGAGCAATGGGAGCTCACCCCGTCGCAGGGATTCAAACCGCCGACCTTCTGATTGGCAAGTCCTAGGCTCTTTGGTTTGTAGATGGGGTCAACTAAAGCAGGGGTAGGCAACCTAAGGCCCATGGGCCACAAGCAGCCCACGGGGGTCGTTTAACCGGCCCACTAGCTGCCCCCGAACCGAGCCGCCTGCTTGGTGAGTCCCTGCGCGCTGTGATAAACCAGTGCAGACTCGCTTCTGCGGTGCCGGAAATTGCATCTGCGCATGCTCAGATGATGGAAATCACATCTGCACAGACCCCTGAAGTCATGTCTGTGCAGGCTCAGGTGCCGGAAATCACGGCTGCACATGCGAAATCTGGCCCACAGAGGGATCTCCACTGGAGTGAACCAGCCCAGGTGAGGTAAACCTTGCCGACCCCGGAACTATACAGTGGTACCTCGGGTTAAGTACTTAATTCGTTCTGGAGGTCTGTTCTTAACCTGAAACTGTTCTTAACCTGAAGCACCACTTTAGCTAATGGGGCCTCCTGCTGCCGCCGCTCTGCTGGAGCAAGATTTCTGTTCTCATCCTGAAGCAAAGTTCTTAACCCGAGATACTATTTCTGGGTTAGCGGAGTCTGTAACCTAAAGCGTATGTACCCCAAGGTACCACTGTAGTATACTTTAGAGTGTGATTGTGTCTTTTAAATAGTGGGTTTATAGTTGACTATCTGACTGCATGTAAGCTTTCATACCCCGCCCCCCATCATTCATAACCCTCAATGCCAACTTTTAGCAGTTCTTTCTGTTATCTTTTAGTTGATGCCACTTTCCTGTTGTTCCCATCTCTACATCCTGTGGATGCATTAATCTATTTCCCACCCAGTTTTTGTCACATTGCTGCTTAAGCCTCTTTACCCCCATTTTTGGCCTCCAGTGAACAGTCTTTGCCTGCCATGGGTGCTCTGTACAGGGGTGCCATCTCGCCCTCGGGATTATGGGTGATTGCCACCCAATATGGGCGTGTGACATCACATGCACATGCCTACACATACTGTGTGTGATGTCACACAGCCAGTGGGTCACCTTTTCCCTCTGCCTCTGAGCCCCACTCCCTGGAAAATGATGCCTCACTGGCTGGCTGTAGAGTTGAACTGCTTCTCTCCCTGCCAGCTTTCTTCATTGACTTTGTGGGTGCTTGGCCCCCACAATTATATTATTGTGGGTACCCAAGCACCCACAGCCCCCCCTCCCAGAGTTGGCTCCTATGGCTCTGTATGCTGTCATGTGCACATCTCCCTGGGTTGTGCTGAGTCAGATAGTATCAGGGGGGAGGACCCACAATATAACTTTGTGGTTGACAAAATGGCAAGGAGTCATGAATAGTGCAGCAGCTTGGAATCAAATGGAAACAAAAGCTTCATTCTGGATTGGGGGGGGGCGCTGCCCAAATTAACAGAAAAAGTTTCTGGCATCAAATGAAAGCAAAGGCCAATGTGACCACAGCATTATCAGTCTGTAATTTATGGTTTGCTGAATACTTAAATTACCTGGCACCCAGCTATGTCCAGAACAGAGCTGTGTCACTGAAGGCACAATTAATGGGCTGCTTTAATTTAAGATAAGGCGTGATGCAGGGGGAAGGGGGAAGGAAATAAATGAGCTGTGTCACCAAAGCCCTGATATTCTTCGAACCTAAAACAGCTTTGCTCTGTTGTTGAGAAAGGTCTTTGCTCTGTGCTTAGCAGGTCTCAAGTTCAGTCCCCACAATCTCCAAAATGCCTCTGCCGAAAACCCCAGAGGGCTGCAGACAGTCAGAATAGGCAGTGCTGAGGAGAAGGACCAATGGTCTGAATAGGGAGGAAGCTGTTAGAATTCCTGCTCCATGATTGCAGTCATGGGATTGTTGTCTATCACATGATGGTGTATGTTTTGACTCCACAAAGTAGGAAGTGTCAGAGACAGGATGTTTGTGTTACTGTGTTCCGTGAAGTGGGACTATTGTCCTTTGTTCTTTCTCTTTGCTGTCTGATGCTAGAGAGAGAGGGAGCCATGTTGCAGTGCTCCATGTGTGTTTATATGTAAATAAAGTAGGTTAGCCAAAATGCTGAGTTGCTGAGGTCTGTCACGCAAGGTGTGCAAACTCTGTGGATTCCTAAGTGTGCCGGTGTCGGTTGGCATTGGTCGCTGTGATGTTCGGGCTGAAGAAAGCTTTTGAACGAACAATCAGGAGGGAGAGAACATGCCAGTCGGGCATGTGTCTCTGGTAGGGTCCTACTCGAGTGTAGGCTGAGCTCCTGACAGAAGCAGCACCGCGTTTTTAGATGGTAAACAAGAAGACTTTATTTTTTAGGGTTCTCTTTGGTTTGGTGTAGGGTTCACAATTAATTAATTAATAATATTAATGGACATACACCATCCTAAGTCTCTTGGCACATCCCAGAGTGGTTTGCAGGATAGATTGCATTCTACTCCCTCACCAAATCATTTGAATATTCACAAACGGGCGGTGGGCAACACTTTCCAGTTTCTTAATCTCAGGGTGATGGGTTCGAACCCCATTTTGGGCATTGCAGGGGGCTGGACTAGATGACCCTTGGAACCCTTTCCAACTCCACAATTCTCAGATTCTAAGAAGATTTTTCCTACGTAATGGGGGAGCTCAGCTGTATCTGTAGAAGTCATAATCCTAAGCTTATACCCACACACCCTGTATCAGTTCACAATGCTCATGCGACGTTTAGAAATGCTATAGAAATCAAACGAGGCCCTCTTTCAGCCTTGCAGAGCTTTAGTCTCTTACTTCATGTTATATTTCAGCACTTGGAAGTTTTAACATTGTTAAAGTTATTGGCAGTAGGCTAGTCAAGCTGAAAAAATACATTCCTCGACTTGTTATCCCTTCTAGGGTTCTAAAGTATATTTTATTGCCACTACGAATAAGGATGTTATCTACACCACTGAAACACTCCCTTGTTGGCCTGAACAACAGCAACACTAATTGTTTGACAGCACTGCAATATATCTTTCCGAAAGGGAGAAGTCAGATGCGACTTTTCAGGCACTGCAAGTTGCTGTAAAGCATGGGTAGGCAAACTAAGGTCCGGGGGCCGGATACGGACCAATCACCTTCTAAATCTGGCCCGCAGACGATCCAGGAATCAGCACGTTTTTACATGAGTAGAATGTGTCCTTTTATTTAAAATGCATCTCTGGGTTATTTGTGGGGCATAGGAATTCATTCATATATATTTTTCAAAATATAGTCCCCCCCCCCAAGGCCTGAGGGACAGTGGACTGGCCCCCTGCTGAAAAAGTTTGCTGACCCCTGCTGTAAAGGATGGTCCTCTCCCCCCTCTTTCTCCCCCTCCCTCTCTCACACATAAATGAAATATGCATTGAAAGAGTATTAAATGTTCTGGGTCCTTACTGTGGCTCATGATGTCCAATACTTCCCTGATGTCTTAGATGAAGGAGTTCAAATTACATTCCTTAACATATGAAGCAGCCAGAAGGCTGATCGCCGAAGAATTGATGCTTTTGAATTATGGTGCTGGAGGAGACTCTTGAGAGTCCCATGGACTGCAAGAAGATCAAACCTATCCATTCTGAAGGAAATCAGGCCTGAGTGCTCACTGGAAGGACAGATCCTGAAGCTGAGGCTCCAATACTTTGGCCACCTCATGAGAAGAGAAGACTCCCTGGAAAAGACCCTGATGTTGGGAAAGATTGAGAGCACAAGGAGAAGGGGAGGACAGAGGACGAGATGGTTGGACAGTGTTCTCAAAGCTACCAGCATGAGTTTGACCAAACTGTGGGAGGCAGTGGAAGACAGGAGTGCCTGGCGTGCTCTGGTCCATGGGTCACGAAGAGTCAGACACTACTAAACAACTAAACAACAACAATTGGTCCTTGCAGTGGCTGTCTGCAGACCTTTTGACTAGAGATGTTGAGAATTAAACCTGGATGCTTGCAAGTGAGTTTAGGCCTCTTCCAGGAATTAAACCTGGAAACCTGCAACGAGTTTAGGCCTCTTCCATAACCCCTTAACTATTTTAGAGGCCACTACATCTAATAATCTTTTATGTATACATAAGGCAGCCATTTTACTTTCAAATGGAATGAGTTATATATATGTCCTGTCCGTTTGCTCCCTCATGCATTCTCTGTCACAGGAGGGAGCAGAGTGGTAACACACGATTCTTTGCTCTGACCCCAACAAGGTCCTAGTGCATTGTCTCCATATGTGGGGCCAGAGAAGACTGCTATACATATGGGTACTCTCCATTCAAACAAGGCCTATGTCCTACATGTTGAGGCCCAAACCATGGGGTTGTTTCATCACATATAATCTAGGAACTGCCCACACGAGGTTGGCTTTAAGTACAGTGAAGTGTGGGGTGGGTTCCCATGAGGAAAGACACAGTGATAAGAGCAAGAACCTTCATCGAACTAACAGATCTGGACAACAGGAGCAAAGCAACTGCTTATATACATTTCTGAAGGCCTGGGCCATTCCCACTCCCAAAGTGATTGGCTGTCTGAAGCTGCAAATCATAACTCAGAGCTTCAGGGCCAATGGCAGAGGCCCAAATCCTGAAATGTTCTGTGATTGGATATCATGCATCGAATCAGAGCACAGGGGCTCAGAATCCTTAGTCCAGACTCAATCTCAGGCAAACACAGACCACTCAATACATAACATACAGAGCATGCCAGATAGTGAGCTGGTTCCATAGGGCTGGGTAGGGCCTCCAATATATCGCTCAGCATTCAAGTTATTTTGTGTCAATTCTAAGCCGATGAATGAAGTCCCCCCACCCTGTGCTCCACCCTCTACAGGGAGGCATTCACCCCAAAGTATGCTTCTTGCCCGCTCCAAACTTAGGCATCCATGGATTCTCACAGAGGAGATCTTTACATGAGCGATAGGTACTTTTTTGATTAACAGGGGAATGAGCATTTCAGGCTGTTTATCATCTTTCTTCCTCCAGTGTGACATCTCTGCTGATTACACACATTATGGTTAATTTGCAGCTGATAATCAGCCCTCGTTTCTTAATAAACTTCTCATTAAGTGACTGGAGCTGTCACTTTGCCTCCATGTTGCTGCTCCTAAGGATAATCTGTGACCATTATGCAAAAGAAGGGACTGCTGGACGTCACACGTGTCATTTGCAATCATGTACAAAAGCTTCAGAAGGGGCTTGTTAAATAAATGCCCTTCACAATTCATTAGGGCAAAATGGAAAAGTATAATTAATCACCCTATTGCCACTTGGTTACTGTACTTTGCTTTCATCTTCAAGGTAGGGGTGTGTATATGGATGTCACATTTCCCCATTTGACAACCCAAATGTGGGATGGATTCACACATGCATGATCCGCACTTAATGGTTACAGCAGGAGATTTCCGTGTATGTGTGCGAATGAGGTTTCAGAGTCTCCCTGACTGACGTAATCTCAAACACGATGCTTGCCAATTGTCTCCACTTCCAAAGTTTGACCACAAGTGATGGCATGATGGAATATTTGTATGTGCGAACCGAGCCATGGCAATATAGCAAGAGTTGTTGTGGAACAGTGGAGAGAGCATTGCATTTGGCCACAAGAGATCTTGATCCCCAGGGTATCTGTCAACCATGCACCAAAAATTGCAAGGGGAGTAGAAATATTTCAAGGGGACATGGCACACGGCGTATCAGGGGGCATGATAATGAAATAGAATATGCCCTATTTATTCTTAAATTTACAAATGTGTAAACATTGGAATACTCCAATACTTTGGCCACCTCATGAAGACTCCCTGGAAAAGACCCTGATGTTGGGAAAGATTAAGGGCACAAGGTGAAGGGGACGACAGAGGACGAGATGGTTGGACAGTGTTCTCGAAGCTATTAACATGAGTTTGACCAAACTGCAGGAGGCAGTGGAAGACAGGAGTGCCTGGTGTGTTCTGGTCCATGGGGTCACGAAGAATCGGACACGACTAAATGACTAAACAACAACAACCATTGGAAAGTGCTGAGGCATTAACAGTTCAAAATGGAGAAACTGGCTTTCTCTCAGGATACACAGGGCTGAATCCAATGCTGTGGTTCTGCTGGCAACACATAGGTAAAGGTAAAGATAAATAACCCCTGGACACTTAAGTCCAGTCAAAGCCGAATATGGGGTTGTGGTGCTCATTTCGCTTTCAGGCCAAGGGAGATGGCGTTTGTCCACAGACAGCTTTCTGGGTCATGTGGCCAGCATGACTAAACCGCTTCTGGTGCAACAGAACACCGTGATGGAAACAAGAGCGCACAGAAATGTCGTTTGCCTTCCCGCCGCAGCGATACCTATTTATATACTTGCACTGGTGTGCTTTCGAACTGCTAGGTTGGCAGGAGCTGGGACAGAGCAACGGGAGCTCACCCCGTTGCAGGGATTCAAACTGCTGACTTTCAGCAAGCCCAAGAGGCTCAGTGGTTTAGACCACAGCGCCACCGACACAGTGCACATAGTTCCATGTGTTGAACAGCTCTCCCTCTCCTGTTCTCTATAGCCCAATCCACCCTCTCATAATCAGCCCTGGAGGGCTGAGGGACCTCGGGGAAAGAAGGCTCAGAGCCAAGGGATTGGTGGCTCTGGATGTTTTAGTAGAGATTTCAATTCTAATCCCTTTGTGATGCTGAAACAAACCTTCAAAGAGGCTCATCACCTGGGATGCCACTGTTACATTAGGTGACAGACAGTAGGACAGCCCCACCCACCTGTCCACTTTTGGGTGGGGCAGATATAGATCTGGTCTGCTGTGTGTGGCGGGGGATGTCCTCCACTCCCTTCCAGTTATTTCATTAAAGGTAAAGGTACCCCTGCCCGTACGGGCCAGTCTTGCCAGACTCTAGGGTTGTGCGCTCATCTCACTCTATAGGCCGGGAGCCAGCGCTGTCCGCAGACACTTCCGGGTCATGTGGCCAGCATGACATCGCTGCTCTGGCGAGCCAGAGCCGCACACGGAAACGCCGTTTACCTTCCCGCCAGTAAGCGGTCCCTATTTATCTACTTGCACCCGAAGGTGCTTTCGAACTGCTAGGTTGGCAGGCGCTGGGACCGAGCAACAGGAGCGCACCCCGCCGCGGGGATTCGAACCGCCGACCTTTCGATCGGCAAGTCCTAGGTGCTGAGGCTTTAACCCACAGCGCCACCCGCGTCCCCAAGTTATTTCATTACAAACTATCAATAGATTTCAAGGTTGATGGGGGAGGGAGGGAGAGAGAGAGAGAGAGAGGTGCAAATCACAACTCTGCAATTATTCTGCTGCCAAAGCGCAGCGGATGTATTTGCAACCATTGTGAGATGTTTGGTATCTTCAAATCCTACTTATCCTGGGGCTTACATAGACCTCAATTTCCTAATTATCTCTGGAAGTTCATTTCAAGTATGCTCGCTTAAATTAAACTTAGCATCTCAGCATCTAACCTAACTGCCTTCTCCCTTTTAAAGTTTGGCTAGTGCTTCCTCAGAGATAAAGATTCACAGTGTCTAAGCAGCCTCCTCCCTTTCCATTGCTCTCTGATGTTTTCTTCAGCAAGCTTTTTTTTAAAAAAGAAGATGAAGAAGAGGGAAGGGATGTAATCGGGGCTTGAAATGAATGACAGTAGTTACTTTATCTGGAAACCTTGGAGGACATGGGAGGATGTGCGTTTATGTGTGTGTGTTTTCCAGTTGTGAGGTTATGAGCCACTTTTGCAATCAGGGCTGCTTTCACATCATACATTTAAAGCACACCATTTCCCCCCAGGAATCCTGGGAATTGTAGTTTGTTAAGGGTGCTTGTATGAACAGGCTTTTTAAAAAAATCTCCTGTGGATTTCAGCACTTTCCACCCAGAAGCCAGGACATTTTCTTGGAGGCCAGGTTAAATAGCATCTCTTAGATTATGGGAATGATTTAGTCTGACTTAGGGTTGCCTTATTTCAAATAGTGGAGATCCAGACAGAAACATCTAGCTGATTTCCACACAGACACTGCTTGCGACTGCAGTATGCCCGGAAAATTTGGCAACTGACTAAAAGGGTGTGGTCCAAGAATTGTATGGTTAGTTGAAACTGATATGTGAAGTTCAGCATCCCACAACATTAGGTGTTTGTTTGTTTGTTGGCCAAAAATCTTTTTTTAAAAAAGGGAGTTCTTGAGCAATTTTTTATGAACTTCACTAAAATCTACACTTCAGACATGGGTTGCCAAACGTCCAGATTTTCCCAGACATTTCAGCGATTTCTGCCCAGACACTGGCAACCTACAAACCATAGGATTGGCTGTTGGCCATCCTAGCACCTGGCAGAATTCTCTTTTGGGTGAAAGGGCAAAAGGAGTTCTTCTGCGGTCCAGACTTTTACATCTGATGTTCCTCATGGCTCCCTAGCCAAGAGTCCCTGAACCTTAGAGGAATCCTTCTCCCTGCCCTCCTCTCAGGTTGTCGATTCTCACTCAATTGCTTATTTTGCCCCTTTATTTCAGGTACCCCACCTGTGACTGCTCTGCTCCATAGGCTCTCAAATTCTGAGACCTCTTCCCATTCAGCTAGACAAATCCTTTTTCCACGGGGCCCTGTGCGAGGGGTTAATCCCAGCCAAATCAAGCTCTTTCCCTCTTTCAAAGAGATTGCCCTGGAAACACTGGCTGTTCCTAGCTTTGTTTCCCGAGCAATTGCAATGTGTATGGATATTCAGTAATTTGACACATGCTTAACCAATCAGTATTGGAGGCATCACCAGTAGGGGCACAATTCAATATCAATTAAGACTGCAATTTGTTCACATTTAGTAGGGATTAAGGCCCACTGATTCCCGCGGGTCTTAGTTCTGTGTGAACATGCCTAGGGTGAGATGGTCAGTAGACATTTAATTGAAAGGAATCTCTCACAACTGAGAAACCTCAGGCCCAGAGGCCAAACTAGTCTTCTAGAACCTTCCGGCCGGCCCTTGGTATTCTGCCCAGGCTGTGCTTTTCATTGGCCCTGCTCTGCCCCTCCTCTTTATGTGCTTTTGCCTGACTGGAATGTGTCTTTGAATTCTGATAATGCATCTTTGCTTGCCAGGATAGAATGATCCTCTTTCTGCGAGTGGGTGTTTGTGTATAGAAACCTCTGACTCAAGAGCGGCCGGAATGTAGACCTACACATCAATCGCCCCACCCACTTTTGCATCTGGCCCTGCCCACCCTGGTATGTGGCCCCTGGAAGGTTGCCCACATGAGAATGCTGCCTCCAGGCTTAAAAAGCCTCCTCACCCCACCTTATAAGGAGGGCTGGCTTGAGGGAACCACTATCCCATCTCAGTAGACACCAGTGGGCTTACATGGCAAAGTTGCTGCAATGAATGCTGGAAAACTTGGAGCCACCGTACAAATTCCTTGCAATGCTCAGAACAGACACTGTGTCCAGTTAAAATGGAGGCTCCAGATTAGCTGGCATAAAGCAGGCACCAGTAGAGTGTCTTGGTGATGGGACACTGGAACTTCAGACGTTGTATGCTAATTCTGGATATTCTGTTTGGGGAATATGGGGAGGACCCTCCCTCGGTTTCAGAGCACTGGTTATTCCTCATAAGTAGAGGAGTAAGAAGAGTTTGGATTTGATATCCCACTTTATCACTACCCAAATGAGTCTCAAAGCGGCTAACATTCTCCTTTCCCTTCCTCCCCCACAACAAACACTCTGTGAGGTGAGTGGGGCTGAGAGACTTCAGAAAAGTGTGACTAGCCCAAGGTCACCCAGCAGCTGCATGTGGAGGAGCGGAGACACGAACCCGGTTCCCCATATTGTGAGTCTACTGCTCTTAACCACTACACCACACTGGCTGACAGAAATATAAGCACCTATATTTCTGGTTATTATGAGATATAAAGAGTAATTTTAAAATTTCCTCTCTTTTTTAGAGTGTAATCAAACAGAAGGCTTTGGAGCCATGGTTAGAATCATCCTTCCCTTGCCCCCCCCCCCCCAAAAAAATAGAATTGTGCCCCTAGTAGCATGTTTGGGTTTATATTTTCATTTTTTTCAGGGTAGTGGAGGAGGAGTACAGTATCTTGCAGGGCAGCAGGTGATCTGGAAAATAATTAGAATTCTGAGTTCATCTGGCTTAGACACAACCAAAGCAGGCCAGTAGTTCCAAACTGTAGACTCTGCACTGGCGGACTGATCCTTCCAGTATGTATGTTGATGTGTCAGAGCACTTTCCTATATATGCAAAGGGATGCATGGTTATTGAACATAAAAGGGCATCCTTTATATTCGTAAGAACTTAAGAACAGCCTGCTATGTCAGGCCCAGTGGCATATCTCCTCCTGCATCCTGTTCAGATACCTGTTGGCCAATCAGATACCTGTTTGAACCCTGCAAACTGGACTTGAGCACAACCACCCTCTGCCCACCTGTGGTTCTCTAAACTAATTATACATTCTTTATCAATCTTCTGAGAAAAATACAAAACCTTGTGCAAAGCCACAGAACTACCTAACCTAAGATGAACTTATAATGTCTGGTTTCAATGGGTTTTTTTTGTTTTCTTTATCTTTTTAGGTAAGTTCATGAAGATACCAACAAAGGGTAAGTTTGGTGTTGTTCACAATACTGAGAGATGCTAGTGAAGATGTAAATGGATGTTAGTGAAGTTGTAGACAGGGTGCCAGCGTTTTGCGCCTGTTTCACCCTGGCAGTCCAAGTAAGGCCACTATTCACCCCCGATGGGGCCCTTTTACTGGGGCTTGCAGGTAGCATACTCCCAAGGTAGTTTTCCAGGCTTCTTCAGTGGTCTAATCTCAAAGCCTTGATACGTATATTGATATTCAATTTCATAAAGAATACTATTTCTTGGCTTAAGCTTAAGAGACTGATTTGCTTAGCCTCTGGCAGTGGAGGTAGCAGATAGCCACTCCTTCTGATATTTCACCAGTTCCTAGAGCAATCCAAGTACAAGGTCATCATCAAGGACAAATTATTCAATATTCTGGAATTGAGCAGAACCATTAATCTTGCCCTCAGCAGTTATGGTGAAGGTGGATCCTAGCCTGTGTTGCCAGATGAAGCTCCATGTGTGTATCAGAGCACATTTGAGGTTCTGGATATATTGGGACTATAGTTGACATTCATGTTGACTTCCATGTCTCAGTCGCTTCTTAATATCATTCCAAATAGCCAGTACTAAACCACACAAAGGCATATTACTTCTTGTTATCAAACAAATTGAAACAATGAATTGAGTAGCAGGACACCCGCCTGGCTTTATAATTTCTTGGATTGTTAGCAATAGAAGAAGCAAATCGTTTTTCAGGAACCAATTGTTTTCCATTAAGGAACAATGGCAAAGATTCAATTGTCTCGAATCATTTTGCAAAGATATTTTGACTGGATTAATTTTTTTAATGTTTCTTCTTTTTTTTATTCATCCCACGACATCATCAGCTAGCTGTCGCATTTCACTTTTATTGATTTGAAACAGAACTGGAATTTTGATATCATTTATTCTGCATATTGTGTAATTATTCAGTTGCTTCATTTTCATTTGTGCTTTCCTATTTGTTTTAAATGTTATTACTTGCTTCGCTGGTTTTTCAGTTTAGTGAACACCCTGATAAATATTTCTATCAATTGCAGATGTGATTTTTTGCATAAGTAACCAAAATCCTACCAGTGAAGTTTAATACAATATTAGACGCCAGAGAAGCATGTAGAGACAATTAGAAACTCTCTGTACACATCTGATTAACAGCTCCTTCTTCTTTTTTATAAGGATGTCATGAAGGGCATATTTACATTCAGAGCTTTTCAGTTTTTCATTTTCCTTGGAAATGTCATTATGTTCATTGTGGCCCTGATGCGTTCCTCCTCCTACTCTTCCAATGATCCATGTCCATACACTCAAAATTGCTTAGAATTCACCCATTCCCAATCCAATGGGGAGGTCAAGATTTGGTCCAGCTCCTGACCTCTCCATTAGATTGGGACTGGGTGAATGGAGGCTGCTCCATTAGGACAAATGGGGACCTACCAACATCCATCTGCCTTCAGCCAACCCCCTTCCTATCTGTCTGGTTACTTCCAGCCAGTCCAGGGGGGGGGGGGTGACACTGCCTGACAGCTTCCACCTCCTAAGTCTCAGGGTCGTCCTTGTAGTAGACCACCATTTAACCCAACAACAGATGACTAGGGCGACCACTTTGGCAATTTTGGTTTTGGGGGCAACAGGTGCGCTTTTGGGGAACCCTTGAAACCTCCCGGAGCATCAATAAACCCCTGATGAACTTCCAGCCCTAAAAACTGCTATATTCTTCATTTAAATTCAGCTCAAAATGTTGCCACCTAATTAGCAGCCACCTTCCAAATGATTAGAATTACGGTGTGATAAATCTGACCTTCTGCCTGGCTTTCTCCGAAAGGAAATAAACTCAGTGGGGAAGACAAACTTGCGCCGCGCACCTCCTCCCTCAGATTTCTCCCCACCTCCCCTCCTTCCACCAACACCACAATTTCCTGTTGCATATTTTAATGCAATCAGCCGAGTTCACATCTGCACAGCAATCAAATTATAAAGTCAACATAATCCAATGAAATGCTGAAGAGCCAAATAATCACATTCAGGTTAATATTAATTGCTGTGGTTGTGTTTTTTTTTCCTTCCTGCACCTGGATTTACAAAATGAGAAAGAGTGTGTGAGAGAGAAAGGGGGCTGGAATCAAACAACAGTTTACCCAATTAAGTGGTGTGTTAATGCTCCCCTCTTTACAAAAGTTCATGTTCCTCCTGTTCACCCTTATCCCCACAATTAGCTTCCATATTTTTCTTTCAGTATCAAAAAGCAGAAGAGCTCAATAAAGAATTATCTGAAAATGGGTGCCTCCATTTGCCTGCCTCAAAAATTGACTATTTTTGCAGCATTTTAAAAAGGTGCATGGACTTTTATCTCCCTCTCCCTCGGTGCAATGCACTGCTGTGGGATAGCACTCTTGATTGTCCTTTTTCAAATGCACATGTGAGCCATGCAAACCCCTGCATTCTTACTCAGAAGTAATGAACTGTTATAGGTTAGGGAAGTAACGGGGAAATGCACTCAAAAATGAGGGGTGAACAAAGGGTTAACAGGGATATGCAGCACCCAAGCAAATCTGGATGAGTGAACATTGTCTTAAAACCTCTGCAGAAACAAATCAGAATGAATGCTCCATAAAGACAGGACATGATTGTCTAATTTCCACCTAAGTTTTGTGCAAGCAAACATAGGTGTGCCAGGCATATTTCATTATGGTGCTCACCCATTTATTGAATAGATACTCATTTCCTGAATAGATACTCAATAGATATTCAACCCAAAGATATTGATACTTATCTAAACTCAGTTTCTGAAATTAAGAACTAAACTTTACTTTAAAAAAAAATGCAAACTTAAAAAATGAGACACAAAATACCATTATTATTATTATTATTATTGCTGAAGAATACCAAAACTGATGCCACAAAAGCCTCATAAACTAGAGACACGGGTATTTCATTCTCTTGAGGCATGGACATTTGACAGTGTTCACAAAATGGGGGGGGCAGAATTGTGCTGCACTAAGAAAATTCACAGAGTGCAAGAATAATTTATGAAAATAGATGCCTTTAAAAACCCCTCTTTCTTTCTTTCTTTCTTTCTTTCTTTCTTTCTTTCTTTCTTTCTTTCTTTCTTTCTTTTTTCCTCTCTCTGGTTCAATATTTTAGGACAGTTTTACCAGGCCACTTTGAAATTTTCCAGCCTTGACACATCACTGCAATGATGCATCACACCCCATTATGCTGTGACAGGAGCTCAGTTTGCGATCATCCTTCTGCCTGGCTTTTGAGCTGCTCTGCTATTGGTTAGACGGGCTGGTTTCCATTATGTTCCTGGGAGGAGGAGAGGGAGGATGCATCAATATGGGGCGAGCACGAAGGATGGACACTTCCCTGGGTTCTTACTTGCCCTTGACAAGTCTCGCAATATATGAATGCAGCACGGGAGATTTGATGCACTTCAACCTCTGCAATTACTTCTCCGGCCACAAGGACAGCAAGATTTGTTGCTAGCAAGGAAAGGGCCGTATTTTGTCATCCTGTTTGGTTCTAGCTCCCAGCCTTCTGCAGCCTAATAAGTCAGCCCTCGGCATGGCCTGCGTTTCATCAAGGTCGAGTTGTGCTTTTATGGATTTGGATATTGACGCATGAACCTGTCTTACACCGAGTCGGCTGGCCCAGGACTACCAAGTCTGAATGGCAGCAGCTTTCCCAAGTTCTCAGACACTTCAGATGCCTTTGCCAGCATCCTAGCATTCCTTTTACCTGGAGATGCCTGGAACTAAACCATGGATTTTGCAATGCTGACCATATGTCAGCGACTGTGCTGAGAAGGGCTGCACTGAGGAAGAATGGTGGGAGCCACCCCCTTCCCCTGATCCTGATCCTGAATCTTCCCAGGAGCAGGAGGACAGTATAGATTTGAAACAGTGGTTTGCAGAGGGGCATAGTTCAGAAGGCAGAAGCTGGGAAATACTGGATGGGGGAACAGCTAGGAGAAGAAACACTGGGAGAAAGATGGTCAACAGATTCACAGTCTTTGGACAGCATTCCTCCAGCGCCCTCCCCAAGGTCAAGAGGAACTCAGAAAGTCTCAGAACAGAAAGCACAGAGGGTACCAGCCCAGATTACAAGATGTAGGAGTGACATAGATTAATAGGTATGGAGGGGGTGTGAGTCTTAATCGGGAGCACCACCATTCTAGGTAGATGGGTTCTTTTGTCTCTCGCTGGGATTATTAAAGAATCTATCTGGCAAGACGTTCTTTTCGTTTGATCTCTTCTTAGTTACCGCCATGGGGGAGGAAGACGATCCCCCAAAGCCTGACACCATGTGACTGAACGATGGTCCCCTGATGACATTCGCCTGTTTGATCCGGGAGAATTACTTCGGGAATGGTTAAAACATACTCATAAAGCATGGTGCTGATAACGCCAAGGTTGCAGGTTCGATCCCCTTATGGGACAGCTGCACACTCTTGCATTGCAGGGAGTTGGACTAGATCAGTGGTTCTCAACCTGTGGGTCCCCAGATGTTGTTGGACTACAACTCCCATCATACCTGAGCTCTGGCCTTGCTAGCTAGGGGTGATGGGAGTTGTAGTTCAACAACATCTGGGGACCCACAGGTTGAGAAAGGCTGGACTAGATGATCCTTAGGGGACGTTCCAACTCTACAATTCTGTGATTCTAAATCAAAATGTGAAATTAGAACTGGGGTCTCCAGCCAAGGACCTAAACTAGATCTTAAAAACCTATTTTATTGTTGTTTAGTCATTTAGTCATGTCCGACTCTTCGTGTCCCCATGGACCGGAGCATGCCAGGCACTCCTGTCTTCCACTGCCTCCCACAGTTTGGTCAAACTCATGCTGGTAGCTTCGAGAACACTGTCCAACCTTCTTGTCCTCTGCCGTCCCCTTCTCCTTGTGCCCTCCATCTTTCCCAACATCAGGGTCTTTTCCAGGGAGTCTTCTCTTCTCATGAGGTGGCCAAAGTATTGGAGCCTCAGCTTCATGATCTGTCCTTCCAGTGAGCACTCAGGGCTGATTTCCTTAAGAATGGATAGATTGGATCTTCTTGCAGTCCATGGGACTCTCAAGAGTCTCCTCCAGCACCATAATTCAAAAGCATCAATTCTTTCGCGATCAGCCTTCTTTATGGTCCAGCTCTCACTTCCATACATCACTACTGGGAAAACCATAGCTTTAACTATACGGACCTTTGTTTGCAAGGTGATGTCTCTGCTTTTTAAGATGCTGTCTAGGTTTGTCATCACTTTTCTCCCAAGAAGCAGGCGTCTTTTAATTTTGTGACTGCTGTCACCATCTGCAGTGATCATGGAGCCCAAGAAAGTAAAATCTCTCACTGCCTCCATTTCTTCCCCTTCTATTTGCCAGGAGGTGATGGGCCCAGTGACCATGATCTACAGTAAAATATATTGTCAAGGGGAAAAAAAACACCCCTTAACTATATAGGTATTTCTATTTAAGTTTATAGAATCATTGGATTGTAGAATTGGAAGGGACCCCAATGGTCATCTCCTTCAACCCCCTGCAATGCTAGAACGTAGGAAACACAAGATAAGCCTGCTGGATTAGGCCAATGGCCCATCTAGTCCAGCATCGTGTTCTTAGAGTAGTCAACCAGATGGCTGTGGAAATCTTGCAAGCTGGACATGAGTGCAAAAGCATTCTGCCCTCTGGCAATTTCCAGCATCTCATATTCAGAGGCACGGTGACAACGGGGAAAGAACATAGCCATTGTGGCTACTGGTCTTTAATAGCCTTGTCTTCCATTAATTTGCCTAATCATCTGTTAAAGTCATCCAAGTTACTGGCCATCAATGTCTTCTGGGGGAGTGAGTTCCATAGTTTAAATATGTGCTCAAGTAGTATAGCCAGGAGTCAGGAATGAGTCCTTATGGAATCAGGTTGAAACACAGGACACAATGCACTGTTAACAGGGAGCTGCGCAGCAGTGTCCCAAAGCGTTGCTCTCAAGATGTGGCATCACCAGGCTCCTCTACAAGGGCAAGCTCAAGGAAGATCCAAAGGTTGGGAACAAGAAAACAGAGTTGTCCATTTTTTATCTGAAGAAAGAAAACCTCTGATACCTGAGCTGGGGCAGGAAATACAGCTAAGAGTCAGGAATGAGCTCTTTTGGAATCGAATGGAAACAGAGCAAATAGCAAAAGCTTTCTGCTTCCTTCTGTGGTTGTTGTTGGCTAATACAGTGGCCTGTGAGTGCTCCAGTTGGAAAACAGCCTTTACCAAAGGTGCCGTGGACTTTGAAGAAGCACAAACTCAGGGCAAAAGGGAGAAGTGAACTAACGGCCTCGGTCCAGTATACCTGAAGGAGCGTCTCCACCTCCATCGTTCTGCCCAGACACTGAGATCCAGCACCAAGGGCCTTCTGGCGGTTCCCTCACTGCAAGAAGCCAAGTTACAGGGAATCAGGCAGAGGGCCTTCTTGGTAGTGGCATCCGCCCTGTGGAATGCCCTCCCACCAGAGAGAAAAAAATAACTACCAGAGAAAAATAACTACCAGACTTTTAGAAGACATCTAAAGGCAGCCCTGTTTAGGGAAGCTTTTAATGTTTAATAGGTTATTGTATTTTAGTGTTTTGTTGGAAGCCGCCCAGAGTGGTTGGGGAAACCCAGCCAGATGGGTGGGGTATAAATAAATAAATTATTATTATTATTATTATTATTATTATTATTATTATTATTATTATTAGTGGAAGGCACGTTTGGCAAACCCTCACCATGATCAACTCCCGCTCAGAAACCAATGTCCCCACTGTGGAAGGATGTGTGGATCCAGAATTGGCCTCCATGGTCACTTACGGATTCACCGTTAAGACCATTTTCATGGAAGAGAATCTTACTCAGCTACGAGTGATCTCCAAAGAAAAGAAGAAGATAGAGGGTAGGGATGTTTTTTTTAAAAGGCCCTGCACCTTATTGCTGCAGGTTCCCATGTTTATTTCTCTGCCTCCGCTTGAGATCTTAAGATATCAGAGGGCAGGGGAATGTGGAATGCCATGATGTTGTGAGATGAGATGAAGAGTCAGAGACAGGGAACTTGATGCACAGTTGCTGTTTTGAGAGCCAGTGTGGTGTAGTGGTTAAGAGCGGTAGTCTCGTAATTTGGGGAACCGGGTTCGCGTCTCCGCTCCTCCACATGCAGCTGCTGGGTGACCTTGGGCCAGTCACACTTCTTTGAAGTCTCTCGGCCCCACTCACCTCACAGAGTGTTTGTTGTGGGGGAGGAAGGGAAAGGAGAATGTTAGCCGCTTTGAGGCTCCTTAAAGGGAGTGAAAGGCGGGATATCAAATCCAAACTCTTCTTCTTCTTCTTCTGTTTTCAGAAGCAGCAGGCATTCACTTACCCTCTTACAGAGGTGTACAACTGCTCTCAGTAACAAAAGTCAAATAGACTGCAAGAGGGAAGTCTACTCCATCAAAGAACTACCACTTCCATTTATTATTGCACACAGGAAATGCCCAGTTTTGCTAGGGATGCGAACTGGTCTATAACTATGAAACTGCAACCACCTCCCCCCCCCCATCATGTTGACAGTTACTTTATCCTAATTGGATTTAGCTTTATTTTTATTCTGTTGAGCCTTGATCTGCCACAGAGACTCTTGTTTCTTAAGGCAGCTTCGGAAGCCTGATCATACTGACTCATAATGATGCTGGAAACAAGGAAGTACATGAATTAAGATTTCGCTTTACACTTTAAAGCAAGCATTTCATTTGGTTAGCCTAGGGCATTGGAAGAGATAAAAGATATAGTAGAGCTTCCGCCACCGCCCCTTGTTATGATGAACGGAAATGCAAGACTCCGAGTATATTTATAGCATGCATTCATCTCCTCTCCTTGTCAACTCTTAAAAGGAGTGTTTGACCTAAATACTTAAAAACTAGTGCATAATTTGTAAGGAAGAGACAGCTTTATGGCAGCGGTACAGGCTCTGGCATGCTAAAGCAGGCCTTTTAAAAAAAAACCTGAGCTGTATTAAAACCCAATTACTACCCCCTCCAATGATGTTAACTGCAGAACTTGCAATCCACTGTAAAAAAAAAAAGTTCAGGCTGCCAACTAGGAAATGTGGGAGAGCAGTGACCTCACTGCTCTCCCTCTCTTTCCCAACAGGTGGCAGCAACATCACTGCTGGGAGGCCAGGTAAGTGGTGCTTTCCCAGTGACCAATACCTGTTGGGCTAGATCATCTACTTTGTACTTTGCTGTAATTTACACATTCATTTTTGTAGAGAGAGAAGGTCACTGGGATGGCCATACGCTCATAGCTTTAGCCAATATAATAATAATAATATCTGGCCCACCCACCCTCCACCCCAGGACACCCCCTTCCATAGCTGTCAACTTTTTTCTTTTCTTGCGAGGAATCCTATTTGGAATAAGGGAATTTCCCTTTTTTTAAAAAAGGGAAACGTTGACAGATATGCCCCCCTCACCAGCCCTGCTTTGTGCTTTCCTTGAGGGTTTTTACCTCGCTGGAATGGTGCCCTCAGATATTTCATTTTATGTGAAGTACAAGGAAAGTTCCTACAGTGGTACCTCGGGTTACAGACGCTTCAGGTTACAGATGCTACAGGTTACAGACTCCGCTAACCCAGAAATAGTACCTCGGGTTAAGAACTTTGCTTCAGGATGAGAACAGAAATTGTGCGATGGCAGCGGGAGGCCCCATTAGCTAAAGTGGTACCTCAGGTTAAGAACAGTTTCAGGTTAAGAACGGACCTCCAGAACGAATTAAGTTCTTAACCCGAGGTACCACTGTACTTGATGTCAATAGACAGGAAGTTCCACAGATCTTTTGGGGCATTCCCTCAAAGAACATGGGGAGGGATACTGGGGGCCACACAACCTTGCATTGCTGCTACCTGCCATCCTTGCCTGGGAGAAGGACATGTTGCTAAAGGAAAGCCTGCTCTATGGACATTGGCTCCCTCTTGAAATCTTCTGCTCTGTGCTGCCGCCAGGACTGCTTTTAATTACAAGTGCGAATGCAAAACGAGTTGGCTTTGGGTGCAACTTCTTTGTCGCTTTCTAACGCCGGCCATGCTCAGTTTGCTTCCTTGGCCTGCCCCCAACTCTGTATCAAAGCACCCTGCCTTAATCCTCCATCTGACACGCCCTTGACATGTTTCTCATTGTTTCGCTTTATCGTGGAGAAAGTCAGATCGCTGGGCAAACACAGACTGCTGCTGTAAGTAAGTAGCAGGAAGCACAGTCCATGCAAACAGCTTCAATTAAAGAGAGAGGGAGGGAGGATCATACAGTATAAGAGCGAACCTCGATGGCGGGCTTTGCTAAAGGTGCTTAAGCAGATCCTAAAAGTTATTGAAATCCCTGCACACAGACCGCATTGCCTGATTTAGGTTGGTTGGTAAATGAGGACTTGCAAAGCTCTCTAGGTGAAGGAGGGTCACGGACCAATCAGCCTGTCATCATGCCTGCAAAAAGAGTTCAAAGCAGTCTTAACGTGTTAGAACTGGAGTCAGGTAATGCTCAGCTTGACAAAACATGTTGGAGCAGTGTGGACAAATCCTGCAGCTGGGGAGCCCACATTCCAGGAAGCAAAGAGAAGGGGAATGAAGGAAGGGGAGACCATTGGCCTCTTGTAGGTCCAATCTGTTGCCAGATTGGTTCTTTAACCCAAGCCCTTCCCCCTTGTTTAATAACGCACATCTGAAGACTCAGGCAAAGGATTATTCAACACACAGAGAGAGAGAGACCTATGAACAGCAGCAAAGGCTTTGAGCACATCTTTCATTTATGCACATCAGAAGGTGAAAACGCGAAGGCAAGTCCATGGAGGGGGTGGGGTGTGCACACAAGCCCTGCCCCTAACATCCCTAGGCATGAGGCCATGCCAGAGCCGGCCCAGCCAAGTAGACAGGGTGAGACCACTGCCTCAGGGGGCAGAAGCTCCCCAGGTGGCACCGACATCGGTGCCAATTGTGGGCAAGATAGCGTCCATTTGGGGCAAAATCTCACCCCAAATCAGCATGATCTCCCTTGAAATCCATGCCAATGGTATTAACACTTCTCTGCCAGCAGTGGGTATGGCAGAGCATGCAAAGGCAGCAGCAGAGCCAGTGGCAGCAGCAGGAGCGGGTAGGTGGTGGTGGGTGTGGCAGCGGCAGCAGGGCAAGGCAGCACTTCCCGTTTCACCTCAAGTGGCAAATCAGGATGCACTGGCCCTGGGCTCTGCTCCCTCAGCCCCAGCCTTCCCCATGTTGAGTGGAGCAGGTCTGCAGGCGTCTTCTACCAATGCTCACTTGAATGTAAGCAGAATCCCCTGTGTTAGGAACTCTGCTTTATGGGAGTCTCCAACTGCATGGAGGGTTCACCTTGCTTGCATTTGGGTCAACTTGAGAACAAGCTTCCCACTGTGGACTTCAGAGGGAAAGCGGCAGTTTCCCCACTATTATATCCATCCATCCATCCATCATTTAAAGGATAGGTCTCCCAAGATAGCTGACATCAAAGCGATAATGCATAATACATCTGATAACAATAAAACCACAATCTAAAACCTAATGACCAATCTACACTGGTGGGTTATAACATTAAAAATGTATAAAAATGTGGCACCAGAGGGCGCTGTAGAGCCACGTTCAGTCAGCAATGGGAAATTGCATTGAAATTGCACTGAGAGTTATTATTATGTATACTATTATTATGTATACAGCGTTTTTACGGATCAGTGTAGATCCAGCCTAAGCATGATGACATTAGAACAACAGCTGTTTAAACTAATTCTGGCAAGAAGTCTCATGGGACCATTGATTCCCCCCACCCTAAGAAATTTAGGAGGATCAGTATCAATGACTTTGGAAACTGCAGAAAAGTGGTAGCACCACTGCTCCTCCCCCCTTAAATATGTTTAGGGGTACTCTCATTTTGACAATTTTATTGTTCAAACCGGGGAAAATAAATACAGTAAATGGACAAAAGTACAACGATTCACAAAATGTTTAGGGGTATGCGTCCGTCCCCCCCCCCCCCCCGCCAGAAAAAAAGGCACTGGGTAGCACTTTCAGGTGGGGCTGAATTTCAACAAGGTGACTGAGGGGTTCTTTATCTAACTTAAACCACCACCACCCTAAATTACCAATTCAAGAAGTGGCTTGCAATAATTCCCAGGGACATTACTGGGTGAAGGTATGGCTGCCTCCATGGGTCAATGCTGGTGTTGAAATTTGACCTGACTGCCAGCCCAGGTGATTTCTGCACACAGAAGGGTGGGGCTCTTTTTCTTCACCATAACACCGCTCCTGACCCTAATTGCAAATCTGCAATGAAGATTTGCTTCCTCTGTGTCATGTCATAGTGCAACACAGGTCAGTCAATGCATCGCAATTCACCTTTTCATCCAAGCTGCTTTTTCTCTGCGGGGCAAATACCCAAAGAGTTCCTTCTTCCCAGACCTTTCTCCTGGAGGTAAGTGTCCCTTAGCCGAGCACATTTGTCCCCAACACTTCCTTCTTTTCTTTCTAGGCTAATTAAAACGTCATTTGTGTCAGACTCGTTTCCCACTTATTTTCAAAAGCACACACATACGCAGTCTTCCTCTCCTGCACACACGACTGGAATATATTCAAATGCAGCGAAGAACCGCAAGGGACTGTTTTGTTAGAAGCGGTAATCAACCCAAACATTACAAGTGTGCTGCAGGCTAAACAAATTGGCCTGTGGCACTACAAGAGTGATTCTGCTTTGAAAAGCCTCATCATCATTGCCAAAGCATGCAGGTTATGGGAAAGGGAACATTGGGATGCAGCTGAGCCAAGGCATAGAGGGAGTCAGATGGGAAATGGGGACAGGATGCGGCATCTTCAGACTGAGTGGTGTTTTCCGCCGTTTTGGAGGGGCGGGGGAAGAGACAGATGCTTTACCGCCAGTCACTCCAGATGCTGCATGAATATTCCAGCACTGAGTTCTGCCTCTCTCATCACATATTAAGAGCATTTTAATGTGCCGTTTTCTACAAAGGGAGACAAATCTCTCCGTTTCCATGATCAATGTGGGTGGGTGGGTTCCTGCTAGCCCAGGGAACTGGGGAGCAATCTGGAGGCACGAGAGCCTATGAGGAGCCCTGTTGGAGTCCATGGGGAGGCCCATTGAGTCTAGCACCCTGTTCTTCCAGTGGACAAGCTATGGGAAGCCCACAAGCAAGACCTTGTAAGACAGCCCTCTCTGCACCTGCAGTTTCCAGCAATTGGTATTCAGAGGAAGATGTCAGGGACTGGCTGGACAAGGAAGAGTGGTGGGAGGCCCAGCTGGAGAACTGCCTAGGGAAGCTTCAGAAGAGGAAGGATCAGAGCCAGGGTGATGGGACACTGAAGACAGGGCAAAGGGTGAAGGGGGAGAGGAGGCAGAATGGCTGGATGCTGAATAAGCAGCAGGCTTCAGTGAGAGAGAGGAAGAAGAGGCAGAAAGCACTGCGGATGTAGAACAGGCAGCTGAGGAGGAGGAGGTGAGGGCTGAGGCTGTAACAGATTCACAGGAGACTACCAGTCCTATTGTATTCAGCCTCACCTCCAGGGGCTCGGAGGCATTTGCATGTAGCAGAACAAAGAGCATGGGGTGGGGGACTCCTAACAGAGTTTAAAATTGCATGGGAAACAGTCAGACAGGGAGGAGACTTAGGGGGAAGTGGGAGTCCCAGGTGGTCAGTTCTGGCAAATGCTTTGCTGGGAGCCGGTCTGTATTCTGCTTCCTTGAATGAAGAGTCAACTTTACTGCTCATCTCTTCACTGACCTGCAGCTGAACCAGCTCTGACAGCCTGCTACCTCTGACAGTGGAGGGAGAACTAGTGGAGACCTCCAAGAAGAGAGAATGGGGCTTCTAATATTATACGATGGAGGGCTCATCCACACTTTGCTCCACATTTTCCAGGCACAGGTCCAGGCTTGCCATGTCGACGTTCGAGTGGTGTGATTTTTTATGTTTGTTCCGCCACTTCCCCTGGGGAAAACCCATGTTTTACTACTGAGCTGGAGCGAACTCCAATTCCAAACTCCTGTGGAAAAGCCAATTGCTTTTTGCTCTGATTCAGTAGCAAAATGCAGGTTTTCCCAGAGAAAACCACCAAGAAACCACCAAAAAAATGCAGCACTTGAACACTGACACAGATAGACCAGACCTTTGCCTACAGATGCAGCACAAAAGGAAGTTTGGATGAGCTATGGTTGTCAAGGACAGCATCAAGGATCAGCATCGTTGGGCACCTGCAAAGGTCCATACCAATTCAGGGGTCCCACAGACAGAGAGGTGGCGAGTAATTTGATGCTAGTAAGGAGCAAGTAAGCCTACCTGAGGGCTCTCCAAAGCTTGCAACTGGCCTTGCTGACAGAAGACATGGCTGTCATTCTGAAAATCCCTGGCCTTTGGTTGCTAAGGGTGGAAGTGCAAATAGATTGTGAAGAGTATGCAAGTGTTCTTGAGACTATAATCCCCTTCCTTCTCTCTCTCCCTCTTTCCTTCTCTCCCTCTTTCTTCTCCCGGCCCATTTATCCCTTGGCTCTTGCTGAACAAAACTGGACTCAGAAGGATGCTGGTCAAATCTGGCCAACTGTGCAAATAAAAACATCTAAGGGTTACAGTAACTGTGCCAAAACTAAGGTTGTCGTATTTGGAGAATATAATCAAAGCAGGCACAGCTTGCCCTCCACACTGACTCTGTTTTGTTTCGATTCCCAGAGTGCCCAGCACCACCTCATATCTTTCTCTCTTCCCCCAAGTCCAAGACCTTAACATGGACAATGAGAAGGTGAGGAGGTGTCCTAGGACATGGGGGTATAGCCTCTTCCCATCTTGCTGGGCATCTGGGATTTGATGGCAGGTCCCAGGACCCCTGCAAGGAGGCCCTAGCATTTCAACAAAATATTGCAGTGAAATGCAGCTCAGTGAAGCAAAGTTTAAATATCAAGAGCAGAAACCAGAAACACCAGGAACCAATATTAGTGCTCAGAGCAAGACCCAGGTAAAAGGGTTGTGTTTTCAATTGTCAGATCCATGGGCATCACGATGTGACAAAGCAGGCATCACGATGTGACAAACCTCATACCCCACCCCAATATACCTCAGCCCCCACCCACTAAGATGTATGTCTGCAGGCCATAGTATGGTCATTAGCATGGGTAGGCAAACTAAGGCCCAGGGGTCGGATCTGGCCCAATCGCCTTCTAAATCCTGCCTGCAGATGGTCCAGGAATCAGTGTGTTTTTACATGAGTAGAATGTGTCCTTTTATATAAAATGCATCTCTGGGTTATTTGTGGGGCCTGCCTGGTGTTTTTAACATGAGTGGAATGTGTGCTTTTATTTAAAACGCATCTCTGGGTTATTTGTGGGGCATAGGAATTTGTTCATTCCCCCCCCCCCTTCAAAATATAGTCTGGCCCCCTACAAGGTCTGTGGGAAAGTGGACTGGCCCACTGCTGAAAAAGTTTGTTGTCCCCTGGTCATTAGAGCCTCTGTTGCAGATAGCACCTCCATTGAACTTACTCTTGTTGAACTGGCATTCATTTTGGTATAGTAACTTTTTAAAATGTGCCATCTATTTCAAACAAACATCTCCCCATGTGAAAATGAGATGATAAAGTTGTCACAGGAAGATCGTTTTACCGTCTCTCAAAATAAGCAGCTGTGAAACTTTGTTTCCCTGGAGAGCCTCCAAAGCCCAGATCTGAGCACTTCGCTACTCCCCTCCAAAAGAAAGTGTTGCAAGACCTTGTTATTATGAAAGACTTTTTGTAGCAGGGTTAAACTTTTTACAGGGTATCCTTATAACGAAGGCTTTCTTTCCTGGCTTGAGAAATCTGAATTAATGCATTAGCACAGGGTAGCCAAAAAAGTGCTCTCTAGAGATTGCTTGACTCCATCTCCCTGCAGCATGGCCAATGGAATGATTGTTGTTGTTGTTGTTGTTGTTTAGTTGTTTAGTCGTGTCCGACTCTTGTTCACCCCATGGACCAGAGCACGCCAGGCACTCCTGTCTTGCACTGCCTCCCGCAGTTTGGTCAAACTCATGCTGGTAGCTTCGAGAACACTGTCCAACCATCTCATCCTCTGTCGTCCCCTTCTCCTTGTGCCCTCCATCTTTCCCAACACCAGGGTCTTTTCCAGGGAGTCTTCTCTTCTCATGAGGTGGCCAAAGTATTGGAGCCTCAGCTTCACGATCTGTCCTTCCAGTGAGCACTGAAGGCTGTTTTCATTAAGAATGGAGAGGTTTGATCTTCTTGTGGTCCATGGGACTCTCAAGAGTCTCCTCCAACTCCAATTCAAAAGCATCAATTATTCGGCGATCCGCCTTCTTTATGGTCCAGCTCTCACTTCTATACATCACTACTGTAAAAACCATAGCTTTAACTAATGAAATGATTGGAGGTGTATAATTGGGCAGTTGAATTAGACACCTCTGTCATGTCTTCCATTAATTGTCTTTTCTCTAAACTAAAGAGGCCCAATGCTACAACCTTTCCTCATGGAGGAGTTTCTCAGCCTCTTGACTGCCCCCTTTTTGTAACTTTCCCCATTTCTACAATATCCTTTCCAAGGTGAGGTGACTTGAACTGTACATAGTATTATTGGACCATAGATTTGTATAATAACATTATTATACCGACATTTTTATTTTCAGTCCATTTCCTAATAATCCCTAACGTAGAATTCACATTTTTCACAGCTGCTGCACGCTAGGGGCAGACCTACTTAAAGCACACCTAACACACATTTAAAGCACATGACTGCCTGCAAAGAATCATGGGAACTGTAGTTTCCACCTCACACAGCTGCAATTCCCAGCATCTTTCACAAACTACAGTTCCCAGGATTCTTGGGAGGAAGTCAAAGGCTGTTAATTTTGTGTTGGATAAGCTCTGGTGTGAACCAACCCCAGGTCTACATCTTCATCAAGTGACCCCATGATCTTGCTCTAGCAAAAGATGTGGGATTTTCAGAATGTACTAAGGCAGGATTAGACTTGGCCGTTGTTCTAGAGTCTAAGAACAGATTTACATGTTGTTGGACCATAAGCAAAGGTGCAAAGAGCTTTTCCAAAATGTGTTGCCACCACCACTCTCTCTCCTGCTCCCAATACCATAATATTCCTCCCTGCTATGTGACCTAGAACATTCTGCTTTCTCTCTGCTTTTGAAATCTTTACTAATTATTGGATTTCACATCCTTCTTACATTGGACTCTCACATGGAGCTTGTAATTACAATGACAGGAGAGTGTTCTATTAATTGCTGTCTTTTGCTTCCCAGATTTGTGGGTTAATTGGTAATATGTACATGCAACGTTCTTCTTCAAGATGTTCTACATTACAGTAATTAACTGCATATCAGGGCCTGCAGATGTCATTAACCGTTTTGCTGCAGATTACTAAAGGATTACTAACTTCAGAACACAGATTCCAGCATGGGCCTCTAGGATTTACCTGGGGAAGATGGAGGAATATTCTTGCTAGGTTATCAGACTATTGACCATGGCTATCACAAAAGGGTTGAGTCAGATTGTTGAGTCAAGGTAAAACCAGCAGGTTAACATTCTTGCAGTGGACAGTTGGCTTGTGGAACTCTCTGACACAGGAAATTATTTTCAATAATAAATAATAAACCCAGTTAGCTTTTTGTTCCTTCCTTGTTGCTGTTCTAAACATTATACTGATGGTGGGATGCTTCAACAATCCCCGCCCCCTTTAGTATACAAAAAAGAATATGTCCTGGCATGGCAGTAACCCTCTTGTAGGGATGGGTGAATCTGCAAGTTTTGGTTTCTTCCCCCCTCCCCCCATCTTTAGTTAAGTTCTATTCATTTCCACATCAGTCTGCTTTTTTAAAAAAAGGTCCTTGTGAAAAATTAATCAGTCTTAGTGTGAATTTCTCCTAATATACTAACGTTTCTATGTATTTTTGCTTCATATACACATTTTTTGCAAAGCAATTTCCACCCTAACCAGATTATAGTGCATTTTTATGTTGTTTTCTCTAATATATGCATTACATGGACCCAGTGTGTGCATTTGTACACATTGGTCAGTTGGAGAACTGCATTTGAATGTCAAACTTTTGCTGTATCCCAGACCTCATTTTGTTTTGGAATGTGCAAATTAAGTAGGTTTGACTTTAAATGTGAAAAAAATTGAATTCAACCCCATCTCCACTGGAGGCCACCATTTTTATTTCCCATGCCCCCATCTGAGTAATAGAGGCTCTCATGATTATTTCCCAGAACTCCCTTGGAATGATGTCATGCCATAGAATTGTTCTGAGGGGAGCTAGTTCTGGGAAATAAATAAGGGGCATTAATAGAGGCTTGCAGATTTTATTTTCAGACTTTCTGATAGTAAGCAACCTGCAAAAGGAATAATAGTAATAACAGTAGTAGTAGTAATTTCCCAGAACCCCCTAGGAGTACTGCTAAGTAATGATGTAGCATTGTTCAGAGGGCATTCTGGGAAATAAAATGATGGCCACTGGCTGGCAGCCACTGTGAGAAGCACCATAGCTACCTGACTAAAAGGTGAGCAAACAGTAGGTTTATATTGCTCTCCTTGAAAATAAAAAGAGAAACAAAGTGTGCTTTCCTTCATCTTAGAAAGCTAAGAAAAAGAGACATGTTTTTCCATACGATTTTGGCTCCCGCCAGATCGCGGCCCCGAAATATCCACACCCCAGTTTTCAGTGCTTTTTTCTGGGAGAGAAAAAGGTGGGGGAACTCACCACAAAGTTATTTAGTTAGTTAGTTAGTTGCAGGCCCAATCATAGTGCCGCCCCCCCCACCCTGGACAGTGGCTAAATGGAAGATGTGATTAATAAATTAAAGTAGATAATGAACAGGATAAGAAATGGCCACAAATTTATTTATTACAGATATAGGTGGGAATTTGGCTCGGGCATTGGGCATATATCCATTCCAGCCCCCAGGTCCCCAAATTTATTATTTAATTTAAAAAGGTAAGAGAACTCAGTTCCCCCGAGTTCCTGCTAAAAAAACACCCTGCCAGTTTTCCTATAGGACATGTTGGAGGGTATGTGGATGAAGATTAGTATTATAGTTTGTTCTCTCTCTCTCTCTCTCTCTCTCTCTCTCTCTCTCTCTCTCTCTTTCTCTCCTCTCTTTCTGTATCCCTCTCTCCCCAGTAGGATGAATCTTTCTGCTCTGGAAGAAGGAGAGCATGGTTTAAAATTGGTTAAACCCTAACAGATGAGCTGAAAGTGAGCCTACACTTCCAAGGGCAGCCGCCGCCCAATGAGGATATTTCATTTCCGAAAGAAATATTAAATTAGATGAGCTTGCAGAACCCCATAAACATGTTGCTAGGCCTGTGTGCTGTGAGCAAGATAATGGAAGTAATAACAAATAGAATGGAGAATCACATTTTAATTAGTCATATGAACTGCTCACGGCAGAAAACACTGTCAAAGCACAAGTTAACACTGTAATGAAGCTGGTTAGGAGCATGAGATAGGAGGCCTTCTAGCAATATAAATGTACTGCTTAATAAGATTTTTTTTTTCTTTCCAAAATTCAAAATAACCATTTCAGGATAACACTATAACAGGAAGAAGGCCAAATTAGAGAGATGATAGGCAATAATTCACTGGCTGTTTCTAATGCACTGCCCTACGTTCGTTAATTTAGGCTGCGATGCCACGCCAAATTATGTCCTGCTGCTTCCAAGTGAGTTTAGCTTTGGGCTTGTTCACACATGACGCGGAATCTTCCAGGGTTCTAGATCACATAGGGAGGGAGGGCTGCAGATGCAAGGCTGCATAGTCGAGTGAAGAGACTGTGATGGAGGGGGCAAGCCAATGGGCATATATGTGTCCATTGTTCCCTGCCTGCATTTCTAAGTGTGTGAACATCTGAAGGGGGCTGATATCTTCAGCCAAAAGAACAAACAGCTACTTTGCTTTTAGATCCGTGGAGGACAGACTACTGTGCAGAAGAATGCCACGTATAGAAGATGAAGTAGTCTCTCCAGAAATCGTATTACAGTGATACCTTGGTTCTCAAACACCTTGGTTCCCAAACCCTGAAAACTCGGAAGTAAGTGTTCCGGTTTTCTTTTCTTTTTCTTTAATGTATTTTTATTAAAGATTTTCTTGGTTTACAAAAGTATGTGCAATGTCTCTCTCTCTTTTTTCCCAAGTAATATTTTTTTACAGATCAGTTTCATTTGTTGAGACATTAGGAAGAAAAGGGGGAAAGAGGTGGAGTGGGGGTGGGGTCGGGTGGCGATGTTTCTATTTTACTGAATATATGTGGGTTTTGTGTCAGCGTCGCTTGTGCAGGTGCTCTGCTATTCGCTTGTGTTCCTTTAGTGGTGAGAGAGGTTGGGCTTGGCCTAGGGTGTGGTTGTTTGTTTGTGATTGGCTGCGGTGATCTTTGTTTTCATGTGCGAGTGGGGTGGGTGGGTGTTTTGGCTCAGGTTAGCCATATTGACTTGTATGCCGTTGGTGAATTTTTGTCATTGTCTTGTTGGGCTGTGTATGTGAAAAAGGGGAGCCAGACCAGGGTGAAGGCGTTGGATTTTGGGGCGCTCCCACCACATGTGGAGGTATGTGCCTGTGGAGATGAACCCTCTCCAGCATTTTGGTGAGGTTCCTGGGCTTATTTGCATTAGTTTTCTTGGTGTTAGGTACCATCTGTAGGTGAGTTTCAGAGAGTACTTTTCTTTTCGTTGATATGGATTTAAAGGGAGGGGGGTTAGAAATGTTCCAGTTTTCTAACATTTTTTGGAAGCTGAATGTCCGATGCGGCTGTTGACTATTGTTTTGGGGTCACCTGCACCAATCAGAAGCTGCGCCTTGATTTTTGGACACTTTGAAAGTCAAACGTACTTCCAGAACGGATTAAGTCTGGTGCTTTTATTTTTGCAATTTATTTTGCGTTTTTGTGGCTTTTTTGGTTAATTGGTTTTTGTGACTGTGTGGAACCCAGTTCAGCTTACTGATTGTGCAACTACAGAAATGGATAAAAGCCCCCATCCATTTCTGGCTGAGTATCATCAGCACAGGTAAGAAAGTTTTTTTTTATCATCTACAATACTATCTTATTTATTTTATAGTACAGTACGTGGATTATTGCTTTCATTTTATGGATCAATGGTCTCATTAGATAGTAAAATTCATGTTAAATTGCTGTTTTAGGGGTTGTTTTTAAAAGTCTGGAACAGATTAATCTGTTTTGCACTGCTTTCTATGGGAAAGCATGCCTTGGTTTTGGAACGCTTTGGTTTTGGAACGGACTTCCGGAACGGATTACGTTTGAAAACCAAGGTACCACTGTATGACTCAGACCTTCCTAACCTTTGCAATTGGGGAACTGTGGCTCCGTGACAGAGGAATGCTTTGCATGCAGAAGGTGCCAGGTTCAACCCAATTATAAGGATCTCAGATAGCAGATGATGCGAAATACTCACTGCCTGAGATGATGGGGAGTCACTGCTAGAGCAGGTAACAATGGGTTTAATGGACAAATAGAAGGCCTGGTGTAAGGTAGCCTTTAATATTCTGATGACCACAGTATGCTGTGTGGGAGTCTTTGTTAAGCAGGTCTCTCCACTTCAGGTGACTCAAAAAACTGAGCCAAGCTGCAAGTTGCTTATCATCCAAAGATGTAAGGCTGCAAAGAAAGGTTTGGCAAAACTTGAATACAGGTCAGTTAAAACGTTAAAAATGCTTTATAAAAATGTGACACCAAAGGGCGATGTAGAGAGCGAGCCATTATCAATGTAAAATTGCATTGAGAGCTATACTACGTTTTTTCTATATAGCATTTTCCAGATCAGTGTAGATCCAGCCGCAATGTAGAGCTTCTCACTAAAAGAACTTCTCTTACAATAAAACATGAAAAAGGTATAGTTTTGATGCTTAATAATATTTACCAAACTTTTGTTTTTCTCTCTCTCCTCCAACAGCAAGTGTGTTGCATCAAGGCTAATTTTCTGTTCTTCATGCCTTCTTCTGTCTGGAACAACCACCCCTATTGTGGTTTTTGGGTTTTTTTTAGACCACAAATCCATTTCCACACTTCATACAGAACTCACTAGACAATTTCTAGCGCTCCAAGAAGAGACTCAAATAGATTAGTGCAGAAAATGATTTTGAAACCAACTCAGCATTTTTAAGGAATTTGATTTATGAAAAACTACCGCCTTTCTGGAACACCTTCCTCTCCCCCCACTCCTAAGATTGGTAAATCTTTATTATAGTGTGTATACAGACAAACACCTTACATTTCTTGTCATTGCCTACAACAGAGAAAAAAATAGGTACTTAGATTATCCATTGTGGCTGCTTCTTCTTTTACAAATATTCTCAGAAACCAAAGATAATTGCCTTACCCTAATAGATAGAACATTTCTAAGCTTTTAGGTGTGCATGGATATTTTATAACAAAGAGAACACAGAAATCTTTTCTGCATGGAGAAACAAGCCATACATTAAAGCATATGACTAAGAGAACTGAATATTGTACACTAAATTAATAGTGTTTTAAAATAGAGTTTGTTATATCAGGTAAGATTAATGTTCTGAATCATTACTATTATGTGTAGAAATGTCCCTTTTCTAGCTAACAGGCTCATTCAGGTTAACTTAGGCTGCATTCACACAACAGTTTATTCTGTTTCCCTGACATTTCCATAACTCTTCATTTCTGCATTATATTTCACATGATGCAAAAGCCATTTCTGGAAAACTAATGGGATGTAGTTCATGTTCAGCACTTCTTTCCATTTTATCTGATTCCTGAATAAAACTCTCTGCAGCCCCATTCACCCAAAAACTCACATACAGCAATGCATTATATGAGGGGGAATTGCTTTGCAAAAATGTGCATATTAAAGGAAATTGCATACAAAAATGTGCATGTTAGGAGAAATTTGCTCAAAAATGCCGATGATTTAAAAAAAATGCAAAGTGAGGTCAAAATATGGAAGACTGAACTTAAAACTGGGAAAAAGAGAAAATGAGAGAAAATTACAGGTTCATCCATTCCCTAGATTAGTTTATAGTAATAGATTGTGTTTGTGGGGGACAAATTACTACCTCTATATAATGTGCCGCTTGTGGGATTTGCATTGGCTGCCAATCTGCTACTGGAGCAAGCTCAGGATAAGGATACTTGAGAGACGACCGTATCCCTTATATGCTCCAGGATATCCAGATGGTCTTTGCGAAAGTTTATATTGCAATTTCCAAAGATTTCAGAAGCCCACTTCACAGTAACTTGGAGCAGGGCTTTTAGTGTGGCTGCCTCTGCCTGTGGAATGGCATTCCTGTCAAAATAGGACAGGGGCATTTGTAAAAAAAAACAACCCAGAGGCATTTTTGTTAGGGGTTGTAGGACAAGACCTGCCAAGAAAAATAAAGAACTTGTTTATGTATGCTACAACAGCAGCAAGAGTCTTGCTAGCGCAAGGATGGAAGAATGAGGAAATCCCAACTAAAGAACAGTGGCAAGAAAATTTGATGAGCTATGCAGAATTGGCCAAATTGACATACAAACTGCGTGATAAGGACGATTGTGACTTCAAGGAAGAATGGGAACTTTTTACAAATTACCTAAAAAGACAACAAAAGGATCTGGACTCCTTAACAGATTTTGAATAAACATCGACAAATTTATTAGTTGAACACATGACAGATGAGGCAAGGATATGTACAATTTTATAACATGCAAAGAACAATATGTGCAAAGAAATCAGAGAGGGGAGCTGAGAGAAGTCCTTGGTGGGGGGGAGACGGAGGGGTGGGGGAAAAATTAATGTAATTGATTATTTGGACTGATAATTTGTTATGCTGAAATTGTTTAATAAATTTTTTAAAAAAAAAAATAGGACAGGGGCCTATTATCCACACTTTCTGGAAACAATTAGACCCCCCCCCAAAGACTTTCCCTGCTGGTTAGGTGGGTCTTTGGAGTTTCTGTTTTGTATTGTTTAGTCTGGCTTTAAATGTATGTGCTGTTCTCTGTGTTTTTACCTATCATTTGTTGTTTTTATTGTATATCTCCTTGAGGCGATTGTGTACAAGGTGATTAATAAACTACTACTACTACTAATGCCTTCCTTTTCCTGATTCTTCTGGATGCAAATAACATGATTTCTCTGCAGCGCAAACTTAAGCTGTTTTGAATGTGTGCATTGAGGTTCATTAAATTATTCATTTAATCATTATTGATCTCAGATGAATTAGCAAGCAGCGTGATTTAGATGCGCTCAAAGTTATTCATCTTTGATTTTAATCTTGGAGGAAGCAGAGTTACATGCCACTAATGAAAAAGTACAAACTGAGCACAATAGGCAATTTTCTCGCAAAATGTTGAACAACATAAATTACAGATGTATTTATGCTCGAATTGGTTCAGTAACTGGGAGCCAGAGAGTGGCATTTGTATGACAACATCAGGTGGAGGGTGGCACCCTTGCTACAGAGAGCTTACACACACACACACACACACACACACACACACAGAGAGAGAGAGAGAGAGAGAGAGAGATTTCCTATAAATGAATGGGGGGTATACTCACAGTTCATTAGCCCTGAATGGTGTGTGTGTATGTTTAATTCATCAACCAACTTCTTTTGCAAGGTACATGAAACTGGTTATCAGGAAAGGGTTGAGCCCCGGCATTAGTATATTCCCCAAAGGAAAGAAGAGATTTAGTGGTACCTGTGTGAAAAACAAAAAAAGAGAACAACTGAGAAAATAGTTGTTACTTAAGACAATAAGAAGAGACCTGTTGGATAAGATCAAAGGCCTATCTAGCCCAACATCTGGTTCCCACACTAACCAAGCAGGTGCCTCCTGGAAACCCCCAGAAGAAAATGGGAGCATAATATCTGTCTCCTGATGTTGTTCTCCACCAACTGGTATTCAGAGACAAGATGCCTCCGACCCTGAGGGTATTTGCTGGCATCTGTCTGTCTTGAAAGACAGTGGAGTGTGCCTCCAGGGGTGAAATCAAACCGCTGCATTGCAGCACTGAAGCGACCTCCCTAGGGACCTGAGCTGCCAAGGCAACAAGACCCCCCTCTCGGTCTCACTGATGCAACCCAAAGGGAAGCAGAGCAATACATTTGGCACCAGCTTGGCTGCAGGAGTTGCTGGAAGGAGGTATACAAGCCACCATTCAACCGTCTTAGGTTGTGTACTCCATAGCCTTTTCTTCTCCCAAAGATATCCCACAAGGCAGCAAAGATTTAGGATCAGAATCAACTTGAATAAAATATCGGGGAGCCCCGGTAAGCCTCACCCGGCATAATCGATCAAATGAAATGGTGAAAGCACAACTTCTGAATGGCAATGTCCATCAATTTTGGGGGTCCCGGTCCCCTTAAATATTCTATTTGCCCCTAGAAATTTGCCCCTATGATCAGAGTTTTCCTTCTCCTAGATGGGCTACCTTCCCAGGTTGTATAGCCTGGGTAATATAGCCATCATTAATAAATAGATGCAGCAAATAATCATGACTAGTAGCTATTGATAGTTCTAGTCATAGAGGGTAAGGCTATCAATTGCTACCCTAATGGTTGATAGGTTTTGCTGAAATGAGACATACGTTTCCACTGGGACTCCCAAGATAATGTGCTTAGGGTCCTGGTGAAATGCATTTAAAGTACAGGCAATAATTAATATAGGGAAAGTGCAGTAAGTGGATTGATTTTTCCTCTTTCACCAAGAACTGATTACACAGGTCCTTTGTAGCAAAATGAATAGAAATGTACTAGAGAAATCAGATCGTGGGAAGAAGCGACTGGTAGATTTGAACACTTTGGGGATATATCTTTTGCTTTATGTACTGGGAACTGGCTTCTCGAGGGCTGTAATCTGAAATATTCTTACTGAAATATTCAGCAATCTGAAATATTCTTACTGAAATATTCAGCAATCTGAAATATTCTTCGTGTAGGTCCTGAAAGACCTACATTGGCTCCCAGTATGTTTCCAAGCACAATTCAAAGGGCTGGTGCTGACCTTTAAAGCCCTAAATGGCCTCAGTCCTGTATACTTGAAGGAGCCCCATTGTTCTGCCCGGACACAGGTCCAGCGCCGAGGGCCTTCTGGTGGTTCCCTCCCTGTGAGAAGTGAAGTTACAGGGAACCAGGCAGAGGGACTTCTTGGCAGTGGCGCCCGCCGTGTGGAATGCCCTCCCATCAGATGTCAAGGAAATAAACAACTATCCGAGTTTTATAAGACATCTGAAGGCAACCCTGTTTGGGGAAGTTTTTAATGTTTGATGTTTTATCGTGTTTTTAATACAGTGGTACCTCTGGATGGGAACAGGATCTGTTCCGGAGCCCCATTCACATCCCGAGTAAAATGTAAGACGCGACAGCATGTCTGCATGTGTGCAGGTCGTGTTTTGCCGCATCCGCGCATGCGCGTGGTGTCATTTTGAGAGTCTGCGCATGCGCGAGCGGTGAAACCCGGAAGTAACATGCTCCATTACTTCTGGTTTGCCATGGAGCATAACTTGAAAACACTCAACCCGAAGCACATCTAACCCGAGCTATGACTGTATTCCGTTGGGAGCTGCCCAGAGTGGCTGGGGAAACCCAGTTGGATGGGTGGGGAATAAATAATAAATGATGATGATGATGGGAACATAGGAGGAGCCCAGCTGGGTCTGGCCAATAGCCCATCTAGTCCAACATCCTGTTCTCACAAGGGCCAACCAGAAGCCTATGGGAAGCCTACAAGCAGGATCTGAACATAAGAACACTCTCCCCTCCTGTGAAAAGAAAAGGTCATGGAAAGTAGGAGGGATCTACCCAACTTGTTGCATCTTCCTGGAAGAAGCTTGGGGTGGTTGATGCTTTTGGATGTGGCATGTTCCTTTCTCAGCTAGTGTCTCCTATTCCCTTTAGACACCACCTGACTCTCCTTCCTGCCTGATGCTCTGCCCCCTGAAGCAGTACCCCCCATGATTGATGCCTCCACTCAAAACATGTGGGGATGTGTTGAGCAAAGGATTTGATCCTGCAAAGTGAAGGATGCTCAGTCGCAAGCAGCTTACCCACTTACATTGATCATGGGTGGCTGTAGTATACATCATGGAATACACGACAATGCAGTTATAGCTTGCAGGAAATGAACAACAATCTTTTCCCCCCAAAATTCAATTCTGATTCTGCAGACTGCATTACCCCCAGGTTACTAGATCATAGGGCTATAAGGCCAGGCACATTGTCCTCAATGACTTTTCATTTACTTATTTTCTGGACGTGCCAGAAACAAAGTTCACCTTTGCTTCAGAAATCTGTTGCACCTCCATTTGCTAGGGATGCGTAGTTTTGAGAGAGTTGCGCGTACCAAGAGGACATGGGAGATGAGAGAGGGAACAAAGGGATGGCAAATGTTAATTGCATTGTTCCACATTTGCTTCGGCTGCTAAGCAAGAACCTGAACAAAAATCAGAGCCATTACAAGAAGGAGAATAGCAGATACAATTCTCATCAATAAGACAGTGAAATAATGTCAGGGAGATGATTGAATCATACAATTATGGTAGTTGTAAGGAGACTGGAAATCAAGAAGGGAAGGTGGTGTGTGTGTGTGTGTGTGTGTGTGTGTGTGTGTGTGTGTGTGTACAACACCACAAAAGCTCTAGAATTACAAAACTACATTGATTTGACAATTCCATTTCTTGAAGGACAAGTCACATGACTGTGGGTCATTTTCTCAGCATGGGCTGCAGATTGCGCTTGGGACATTGGTGTCACACAGAGGCTGTACCATGATCAATGGCCACTAGTTTTACACAGCAGCAGACACTATGGCGGGGCTGCATTGTGGCAGCAGGGCTGGCGCGGTGCAAACACATTGGCAGGAGCACTGGATTGGTTTCCCCAGTACATATGCCCTGTGCTGATCTCCCTCCCTCCTGCCCTCTGTCCTGGGAAACAGCAGTGCCCCAGCAAGAGGAGGGGTACATACAGGGGTGTACGAAGGGGGGGCGGAGGGGGCAGGTCGGCCCATGTACCACTTGGGGGGGTGACAAGATGGCCTGCTGCCTTCCCTCAGGTGTAGAGCGGCCAAGGGCACACGGGCATCCGTACAGGCTGCCTCTCGCCTGGTGACTGGACTGCCGTGCGTGCGCAGTCTGTACGGACATCGCACGTGCGCCGCTGAGCCCTTTGCCCTGCCCCTCAGCTGCCCACCCCGGGTGCCAGAGAGGGTTCCTCTGCCACTGAGTAGATAAATATCCCACCACAGGGTATTGATTGGATCCCACCGGCATATTGATGTTATCCCACCACTTACCACCACTTTTGTGGCGATCACACAGGGTCCCCAGACTTTTAACGGTCTATTGATCCCTGTGCCACCAGTGTGCTCGCTTCCCCGCTGCCACCAACCCGTTACTCTCGAGTAAAACACTGAGTCCAGACAATTGTTAAAAGTGAACCAAAAAACAAGTTTATTTTACAAACATTAACAAGTTTATGGTTTCTCAGATAAAATTCCTGTTAGTATCTTTAGTTTCTTTACCGGCATATACCTTCCTAATACCTTCTGACTGATTATCTCAACTGTTTGGCTGACTCCTCTTAACAAATTCTCTCACTCTCTCACACCAGACTAGCCCAACCCACAGACTTATCTTCTCTGTCTCTACTAACGCCAGGCTGTCTCTCAACCACCCTAACTCGAACTCCCCAAAAGCCTCTGTGCACACTTAACCCTGCCCCTTGGGTTCCCATTGGTTAGTCATTTTACAATTAGTTAACCCTTTCCTTATGAACCCAGTATGATGTCACACACCTAGGAGGGCAAACGCCAGTTGTCCAGTCCCAGTGTGTCATCCTCTACTCAATCTGCCTTCACTGTTGCAGGCAGTGTGCCTCTGAGTGCTAGTTGCTGGGAATCACAAGTGCTGTTTGTGTGTTTCTCATAGGCATCTGGTTGACCACGCCAGATAAGGACTGAAATACAGTTCTTAAAGCACCACTTTAGCTAATGGGGCCTCCTGCTGCTGCTGCTGCGCCGCTGGAGCCCGATTTCTGTTCTTATCCTAAAACAAAGTTCTTAACCTGAAGCACTATTTCTGGGTTAGCAGAGTGTGTAACCTGAAGCATATGTAACCTGATGCATATATACCAGTAACCCGAGGTACCACTGTAGATAGAAAGACCTAATAACCATTAGCCCTGCCTTCCCACCAACAAATTTAGGACTGGATCTGGGGTAAGTGGGAGGTCCCTGAGTTGGCCCAGGATCCCTGGATCATAGCCACAGAGTGGGGTTTTTTTTTTTTTTTTTTGGAGGCTGTGCACACCCCTAGTGTTTTCCCTTCCTTTTCCAAATAATTGGAAAGAATATATTTTATTTGATTAAAATTAGCTTGAATTTTATTTACTTTTTCCTGTTTATGAGGGAAATAATTTCTTCCCCACCCTGAGGTTTCTGAGAACAAATTGATTGCTTCTGCCCTGTGTGTGTGTCTAAACTTTTGGATGCTATCTGGAATCATAGCTGTACAGTGGTACCTTGGGTTACAGACGCTTCAGGTTACAGATGTTTCAGGTTACAGACTCTGCTAACCCAGAAATAGTACCTCGGGTTAAGAACTTTGCTTCAGGATGAGAACAGAAATCGCGCAGCAGCAGCGGGAGGCCCTATTAGCTAAAGTGGTACCTCAGGTTAAGAACAGTTTCAGGTTAAGAACAGACCTCCAGAACTTATTAAGTTCTTAACCTGAGGTACCACTGTACTGGTTGGTTGTACTAAAAGAAATATGGTACGGGGGGGGGGATCCTCTGCATACTTATTTTAGAATAACTCCCCCAAGTCCAGTGGAGCTTGCATTTACAGGACTGGGAAGTAGCCATGGTGAAAATTGAAGCAAGGTGGCGTTTACTCCAGATTATTTAATCCAGAATGCTTCTGTCTCTGATTCCACCCAAAACATCAGCTCCGGTTTCAACCGTCAACAGCATGTGGCCCCTGACAGACTACCTCTGAAGCAATGTGGTCCTCAGCACATGGGTATTGAGAGGGCATGAATGATGGTGACTGGATCTTTCTTCTCCAAGGCAGGGAACAGATATAGCACATGCAGTTATTCTGTTGAAAAGGGAATGCAGTTCCCATAACTGCAGGAATTGCTGGTTGTCGTTGCATGGAAGAAGTCAAACAACTTGATGCTCTTTGCATGTGCGAATTGGCTCAATTCTATTATTTGCCAATATTGATTTTGTTCATATTTGTGTACATGTCTCCTGCTGGCTTCTCGTCATGGGACTTCCATGTGAAGTCTCTATTTCTGGGTCATTCCCCCCCCCCAAAAAAACCCCTCTTATTTGTCTTTATTATGCATCTCTCCCCGTGCTTCTTTTAAACTCCACAAACCTGCTCGCAGGCATTCATGTAGTGAAATTTATTCAAGAACATTTGCCTGGAGAAGACTATTAAAGGGAGCCTCTGGCTGCGATCCGTCTAAGGTTCTCTCGTGTTTTAATGTATGCCGACCTCCTGGTGTTTCTTCCGATGTCTGCTGGTGCCCCTGGAAAATGAGAGAGGAGGGAGAGAGGGGCCTGGCAGGCTGCCGTTCTCTGATAAAAGGAGAGTTAGTAGCATTCTGTTTTGAAGGAGCAGAACTTGCTGAAAGGTGAATCTAATACACATTGCAGCCCAGTGATGCTTTCAGGTATGCCTTACATCTTCTCCGAGCAACATAACAATGCAATCGCTTGCCATTGTCTTTAATAGGGGTGGTGGAATCCTGTGAGGAAAAGAACCACCAGCAAATAAAATTAATTGTGAAAGATTTATGTCGATGGCACTAAATCGCCTTGAGAGTTTTGACTGTGCAGGATAGGAAACTTTCAGATATCTTCTAAATTGGGAATAACAAACCTGAGAAGGTAACTTGAGGAGGGGCCATAGCTCAGGGTAGAGCACATCCCTTTACTATCCTCCCCCCAAAATTAAGGTCTGCTGGAGATGTCCTGCTTGTTAAGTCCATCTTTGTGAGATGTTTGTACAGCTACAGCTCACAAAAGGGTCTTCTCAGTGGTGACTCCTCTGCTGTAGAATGCACTCCTGCCAGAAACGCATTTGGTACCAACATCCCTTGGTTTCAATGCTGGCAAAAAAAACCATACCAGCTTATCCCTGGTATCTCCAGAAAACAAAAGAAAAAAAGATTTCAAGTACTGAAGATGGGGAGAAGTCCAAATCCTGGAGAAGTGTTTATTGTCTGAACATACAAACCTGCCTTATTTAGACCACTGGCCCATCTAACACATGGGTAGGCAAACTAAGGTCTGGGAGCCAGATCCGGCCTGATTGCCTTCTAAATCTGGCTTGTGGATGGTCCAGGAATCAGTGTGTTTTTACATGAGTAGAATGTATGCTTTCATTCATTTCTCTGGGTTATTTGTGGGGCATAGGAGTTTGCTCATTTTTATTATCCTCCCCCCAAATATAGTCCAGCCTCCCCACAAGGTCTGAGGGACAGTGGACTGGCCCCCTGCTGTAAAAGTTTGCTGACCTCTGATCTAACACAACATTAACTTTCAACAACTCTTCAAGGCTTGGGCAATGCTATGCATAGCATAATGCTATGCTATGCTATGCACCTATGAGCATTGTATTGGGAACTCTAGTGTGAGACTATAACTTTTTCATGTTGGCGACATGACCTTACTTCAAGATAACTCGAAGTGATCTTCAGATCAGTGAAAACCAGCTGTTTGGCAGGGGTCTAGGATGTCAGAACCTAGGAGTTTTGAGATGTGGTCTACACAAAATGTAGCTAAATTGCTGCAGGTAAACTGGTGCTATCACATGCTTAATGACCTATGGCTCAAAAGACAGTTGCTTGTAATTACTCATTTTGTGCCCCATAAAACAAATGCGTAACTTGAAAAGGTGACTGGTGTTCTTTTGTAATAGCATAGGATACATATGTTTGCAGTAAATGGCCAGTACTTACTTTTTTCCAGGATGAAGTTTTCTGAATAGATTGACCAAATATATTCATATAATCCAAAGTTTGCATCTATACGGCTGCTCGCACAGTTACTCTTTTGTAAGGTTCTGTGTCAGCAGTCCTGGGCCCAAAATGGGAAGAGACAGTGCTTGTTCCAACACTCTTTATCTCCTTTAATTTGGCAGCGAATATTTATAATTGAGCCACTGGAGACATGGCACATGGTCATAAGTTTTAGGTCCATCTGATTGGCTAATAGAAAAAAAGTGATAATGCTAAAATATAGAAAATGAGCAGTGGGCTGGTTGGAAATGTTGTTTTATATTAACAGAGTGCTGTAGTTTGAGTTAAGGTTCTTCCAATTTACTTAGGATGAGATTCATTTGGAGTAGCTCCAGGCACATGCAATGTAGGACAATTTGAACTTATTCCAGTAGGGCCCCGTATGTCCAGAGGGACACAATTAGCAGACATATCCAAGTAAAGATGTAACCATTATAGTGTCAGGCACTTGGTGATGAGAGCCATCGGGTTTTGCTTGTTGAGTTGCTTGATTGAGCTTCCTGCTGCTAAAGTACTTGAAATGGACATTAATTTTTATACTGCATAAATTCCTGAATGACTTTTGATGGTATTATAATATGTTCATTTTCCTACACAGTGGCGGAAGGACCCTACTCAAAGTGAAGGAGTTGGAAGGCTTTTAGCCAATAGTGAGTGAAAGCATAGCCAATGGTGAGCAAAGGCATAGCCAACACGGAGTGTTCTATTTTATCGAATGAATGTTTGGAAAATAAAGTACCCTACATGGAAGGAAGGAAGGAAGGAAGGAAGGAAGGAAGGAAGGAAGGGAGGAAGGAAGGAAGGGTAATTGTGCTAAGTGCAGAGAGTAAGAAGTGCCAGTTTTGACACTTCTGACCGAAATGAATAATTCAACAACGCCAGAGACCAACGGTTTACCTCCTGCTTTTATGTCACTTGGCCTTAGTCTATCAGCTTTGAAGCTTTGTGAGCCATGTCAGTACCCAGATGCCTTGCATTTTGATCTTGAGACATCCAGCTAATGAATGGTGGTTAGGAGCAATTGGCTGGAAAATATTCAAGGCCACAGACCTCAGCTTATCCATAGACCCAAGAAGCCCTTTTAACTCAAAGTGCAGCATGGAACCTACTTGGAGTTCTTTGCTATTTAAAGCCCCTCAAGACCTGAGGACCAAATACCTGCATGAACACCTTCTCTTGCATGGAATTTCCTATGCATTAATACCAGTGGGTGAGCCCAGCCTTTGCAGAATACCAGGCCGCATTTCTGTGCTGTAATGTGCTCTGCTGATGTAGCCCAAACTCACGTTTCCTGGCTTTAAAATGCGAAGCCCCTCCCACTTATATACCCTTCCCACCCTCAGCTAAGACTCATTGACCTATCAACCAGAAACCTATCTGTCCCTCCTCAAGTGCCCATGTGGAAAGGGGTTGTGGAGACTCACAGTTAGGTGAGATGGAGAGACTTGGAAGGTCATGGGCAGCTGAGAGAGGAATTGAGTTGTGTGCCCCATTGTGACCTCAGTTGGGTACAACAGGATCTGATTGAGCTTGCCACTGGTCTCAAGGTAATCTGAGCTCTTTCCCGTGTTTTGGAGGAAGGAGATCAGTTTTTCTGAGTCTAATTTGTAGCCTAACTGGAGAGAGAAGCCGACCTCATGACAACTAATGTGTCCCTTCTTGCTCTCTCTGATAGCCCTTCTCTGTTTCTCACCAAAACAACTCCAAGCCAGAGGAGAAACACACTTTTCCTTCCTTCCATCTGCACTGCAGCCAGGATGGAAATTGCACACGCTATTACTCCAAGTGCTTTTCAACTAAAGAACACACACACACACACACACACACACACGAATGAATGAATGAATGAATAAATAAATAAATAAATAAATAAATGACATAATTAGAAAATGCAGTGCAGAAAGACCATAAGAGGTTAAAATTCCTCCACAGGAGGCAAATATTTTCGGTGGTACTGGAAGGAAGGTGGAAGGAAGATCAGCGTTCTTTTAAAAGACTTGAACAGCAAATCCGAATTGCCCCCCCCCCCCTACAGTTCACAGTTCCTCTGAGCATCCTGCTAATCTGAAAGTTCACTGCCAATCTGGCAGTGCGCTCAGAAAAATGGAAGGCTGACTTGCAAGGCACAGCAGCTCCAGGAGAACTGGCAGGAGGCAATGAGTGGAGTAACTGCAAGGCAGGCAACCATAGCAGAATTTCATCAATACTTGTAAATCAAGCCAGTGATGCACACAACATTGCAAACAAGAGGTTTCCTTCCAGGAGGCTAGCAGAGTGGCCTTTGGTTCTCGTCCTCTTCTAATAGGCACTGTTACATTGATAGTGGCTGAAAGCTTGAATTTGGAAATGGGTGAAGGACAAGATCAGAAGTCAGGAAGGAAATGGAAATGGGTTGATTCACAGTTAGCCGGTTCCCAGATTCCTTGATGTGTGCAGAAAGCTTTTCTGCTACAGACTGTGGGTTCCTTTGAACCTCAAAAAAATAAAAACCTTCTTGCAGAAACTTTACATTTTGGCTTCCTTCTGGCTGTTGCAAAGGGGCTCGAAGCTTTCAAATATTGGCTCTGGAAGAGCTGGATACCCTTAACAGTACCAGAACTGATATTGTTACTTGTATTCATACAGATTGCTGAAGTTCAGTTAAATTTGACTCCTGGTAAAGATTGTAAGGTGGGAAGTAGGTGGCGCTGTGGGTAAAAGCCTCAGCGCCTAGGGCTTGCCGATCGAAAGGTCGGCGGTTCGAATCCCCACGGCGGGGTGCGCTCCCGTTGCTTGGTCCCAGCGCCTGCCAACCTAGCAGTTCGAAAGCACCCCCGGGTGCAAGTAGATAAATAGGGACCGCTTACTAGCAGGAAGGTAAACGGCATTTCCGTGTGCGGCTCTGGCTCGGGACAGCGCTGGTCCCCGGCCTATAGAGTGAGATGGGCGCACAACCCTAGAGTCTGTCAAGACTGGCCCGTACGGGCAGGGGTACCCTTACCTTTACCTTTTTAAAGATTGTAAGAATGTAAGAAGGGTCCTGTTGGATCAGACCAAAATCCCATTCATTATTTTTTTAAAAAAAATAATTTTTATTAATTTTCCAAACATTTAATAAAAACAAACAATAAAACAAAACAAAACATACAAACAAATAAACATATATAATTTCTTAACCTTATTTTCCTTCACCTTACTTCCCGGACTTCCCCATACCTCCCTTTTTCTGCATCCTTATATTTACCCTTTCTCAGCAACCCTCTATTTAATTAATTAACTCATTTTCGTTATAATTTCCTTAAACTTATGATTTACAGCTGCAATTCTCTGTTTCTTAACACCATAACATCTCAGCACTCCTCAATTTTACAACAGTTTTTGAGATATATTTTAAATTTCTTCCAATCTTCTTCCACTGTCTCACTCCCCTGGTCACGGATTCTGCCGGTCATCTCTGCCATTCCCATATAATCAATCACCTTTGCTTGCCATTCTTCCAGAGTGGGTAGCTGCTGCGTCTTCCAATACTTTGCCAGAAGAATTCTTGCCGCTGTAGTAGCATACATGAAAAAAGTTCTGTCCTTCCTTGACACCAATTGGCCCACCATGCCCAGGAGAAAAGCCTCTGGTTTTTTAGGAAATGTCCATTTGAGGACCTTTTTAATTTCATTATAGATCATTTCCCAGTAGGCTTTAATCCTCGGGCAGGTCCACCAAAGGTGATAGAAGGTACCTTCAGTCTCATTACATTTCCAACATTTATTATTGGGCAAATGATAAATTTTTGCAAGTTTGACCGGGGTCATGTACCACCTATAGATCATTTTCATTATGTTTTCTCTCAAAGCATTACAAGCCGTAAACTTAACACCTGTGTTCCATAACTGTTCCCAATCATCAAACATAATGTCATGACCTATGTCTTGTGCCCATTTGATCATAGCTGATTTTACTGTTTCATCTTGTGTATTCCATTTCAGCAGCAAATTATACATTCTTGACAAGTTCTTAGTATTGGGTTCTAACAATTCTGTTTCTAATTTCGACCTCTCCATCTGAAAACCTATTTTCCTGTCCTGTTTAAATACCTCGTTTATCTGAAGGTAATGCAACCAATCTCGTACTTTAGACTTTAATTTGTCATAACTCTGTAATTTAACTCTTTCACCATCTTGTTCTAAAATTTCACAATATTTTGGCCATTTGGACTCCATATTAAGTTTTTTTGTCTCTTTAGCCTCCATTGGTGATAGCCACCTGGGAGTTTTACTTTCCAGTAAATCCAAAATCCCATTCAGTCCAGCCTCCTGTTCTCATAAATGCCAACTAGATGCCTATGGAAGTCCCACAAGCAGGACCTGAGAGTGACAGCACTTCTCCTTCATGAATAAGTGGTCTAAACTCCTTTTAAGGCATCCAAGTTCATGTTCAGCTTTACATCTTGTGGAAGTGGATTCCATAGTTTATCTGTGACTAGCAGTTATTTTTCCTCCATCTTTTCCCAACGCCAGCCTGCCTTGGGGGTGAGAAGTGTGATGCTTAATCCAATTATGTTGGGTTGTCGTTGTTGTTTTTAAATTGGTAGATCCCCCCCACACACAATGCCAGCAAAAAAGAAAAGAATATAGGATTAAGGCTGCATTTTTCAAGAGACCTAGACAATGCAATATACCAATTGACAGGTCTTTGCTGGTGGCCGTCATGAAGCAGTTTAAAGGGCAAGGTAGAGAAAAGGGACCCTACTCATTGGCTAGTCCCTGGCATTCGAATTCCAGTGGTCCAAAGTTCTACCACAGCCTAAGTTTGTATCTTTCAAAAGTTATGTAAGTAGAACCTTTTTATTTGGTCAAGTTTCCAAAGAAACTGGAAGTTTATTTTAAAGAGTCTGTTTGTTTTGAAATACATCTTACACTTTTCACTGGTTTGAGAATATCCCAGAAAGGATATTTGTTTATTTTTATATTTCTTTTTGCATGTGATGTATTAAAATGAAAAAGAAAAAAGAAAAAGAGAAAATATCCCAGAACAAAATGAAACAGCAGTATTTATTCAATTTTTTTGAATTTATTTACTGCACCCAAGTTGGTTTACATTTTTTAAATATTAAAAACAAATAAGTCACCATTAAATACAGAGCACCAGAGTTCCTTCATTTTTGCTTGGGATTGTTTCCTTCTGCCTCCCCTTAGGTGCTACAAAAGTTCTTAGGTAGCCCCTTTTAAGTACCCTCTGTGAAAGTAATAGTGCATTCAAACTTATTCCGTCCTAGGGTTCTTTATGCAAGGATTTTAAAAAGGGATTGCTATTAGATATCGCAGTCACCGAGCAAACCATGTGCAATGGTCATACCATGGTGCTTTAACATGCAATTGGTTCCCCATGAGAAGACTTGTGTTTTGGTAAAACGATGCTATTATGTTCATGCATGGGCCTTCCTTTTTGACCAGGGATGGGGACCCTGTGGCTCTCCAGATGTTCCTAGACTTAAACTTGCATCATCCTCAGCCAGCATAGCCAATGGTCATAGATACTGGAAGTTGTAGCCCAACAACATCTGGAAGTGCAAATGTTCCTCATCCCTGATTTTGACTCACCCTTCTAAAAAGGATGCACTTCCCAGTTGTGGAACACATGTCTCGTAAGAAGAAACTCCCAAGGCTCTCTGCTAAAAATGATCTCAGGCAGCAGGTGTGGGAAATACCACTGCTAGTTAGTGTGAATAATAGTAAGCTAGCTGACCCATTAGTCTGGCTTGGTGCAAGACAAGCTTATATGCCTGCACACCTTTGCCTTTTCATTTCTGGGTTCAAGTCAATGGTTCGTCTGAAATATAAATCCCTAAATGACTTAGGTCCCAAGTACCAGAAACATTGCTTCATTTTTGGATAGAACTTTCTTTATGTATGCTACAACAGCAGCGAGAATACTTATTGCAAAGTACTGGAAGACACAAGATTTACCCACCCTGGAAGAATGGCAGATGAAGGTGATGGACTATATGGAACTGGCGGAGATGACCGGCAGAATCCGAGACCAGGGAGAAGAGTCAGTGGAAGAAGATTGGAAGAAATTTAAAGACTATCTACAGAAATATTGTAAAATTAATGAATGTTAGAATGAGGTTGGAATGAAGTTAAGTGGTTTTAGCAGCAATGTTATTAAGGTTTATGTAAAAATGGATTGTTAATAGATGGGAACTTGAAGTAAGAATACACTAAGATTAAGGATTAAGATAAGAACAAAAAGGGAAAGGATTTGCTGAATTAATTAACTGATCTGGGATGCAAAAAAGGGAGGTGTGAGGAGGTCCGGGAAACAAGTGAACGAAAGATAAGATATGGAAAGACTGATTTGTTTTTAATTGTTATTCTATTTTTTCTGTTTTTTGTATTTTATTTCCTCTTTTTTGTTTTTGTTTTTGTATTATTGTAATTTTGTTTGAAACTTTAATAAATATTATTTAAAAACAACAACAACATTGCTTCATTTTTTTACAGAACAGTCCAGGATTTAAGATGAGCAGGAAAGGTCTTGTTGGTGGTTCAAGGAACCAGAGGACATGAGACTCCAGACTGTGGAACCCTTTGCCTCCTGGTGTTGCACAGCCCCAACACTGGGGTCTTTCAGAAAGCATCTAAAGGTCTATTTTTTAAAAACCCATGCTTTTGTGAGACTGCAATGGCAATTAGTCTCTTTATTTGCAGATTATTGTTTTAGTTGTCCATTGTCTATATAATTTTATTTCTATTGTGCTGTCACCCCCCCTCCCCTTGCAGAACCCTAAATATTTTTCAGCGATGGATGCATCATGTGCTATGCACTGTGTGAGAAAGCAGCTAGCGAGCCATTCTTATAATGCACTGTGGGCCTGAGCTAAGGAATATTTAGCAGACTGTGCTGTTGGAAGCCAATAAAATGGTGCAGTGTGTGATGCTTTTGAGGACTGAGCTATATCGGGCCACGTTCAAATCTCAATAAAACTTCTCTCCATTGAAACCTTGTGATCGAGGCTGGAATTTTGGTCCGTGTGGAACATAAAAGAAAAGGACGAGAACTTCATTCTCCGATAGCTCTTATTTCAGCTTTGGGATGGAATTTAATCAAGGATATTATCCATCACAGGAGAGAAGTTCTGCAGTAGTCTCCTAAGAACAGTCAATGTAGGGCAAAGGACATGATTAGTTTTCAAACAGAGCTGGGCAAATTTATGACTACTCTTAGATGGCGTGTTTTTAATCTGACGCTTCAGCAGTTGCCTGAGACTAGGAAGTATTTTTTCCCCACTCACACGCAATCCTCCGAAACAGAAGAGGTGGCAACCAGGAAAAATAGAGGAGCCAACTAGAGAAGGGTGCATTATTAAACTGTATGTTATTCATGCTTTACTACTATCTGCTGATAGTTTTAAAAACCACTGGGGTGGTCACTAGATTGCATTTTTCATGGGTCAGACATGCACGAGATGGAAGGGTGCGCTGAGAGGCATTTGCAGCATGGGTGCTTTTCATCAGAGAAAACTTGCCAAAGACACGATGCATTGTTTTGTGCCATAATCTTTTTTCAGTCTCCCCCACCCACCCACCCACTAAGAATGTCTAGCAAAGAGATGAGGAACCTCCGTGCATCTCCAGTTATTAGACTCCCAGCTCCCATCAGCCCCAGCCAGCATTGCCAGTGATAAGGGACGATGGGCGTCCAGCAGTATCTTACCCCTATTTTAGCCTTTTCAGTGAGGTGTGTTTTTGTTGGCACACATACCCAGAAGAAAGAGGCGTGGTGTAGGGGATAGGCACATATAGGCCAGGGGAAAATAGGTCATGTACATAGTGCAGAATGCCATGCATAAAAAATAGAAGTCCAATACAGTGGTACCTCGGGTTACAGATGCTTCAGGTTACAGATGCTTCAGGTTACAGACTCCACTAACCCAGAAATAGTACCTCAGGTTAAGAACTTTACTTCAGGATGAGAACAGAAATTGCGCGGTGGCGGTGCAGCAGCAGCAGGAGGCCCCGTTACCTAAAGTGGTACCTCAGGTTAAGAACAGTTTCAGGTTAAGAACGGACCTCCAGAACGAATTAAGTTCTTAACCTGAGGTACGACTGTAATAAGAATATGACTAAAACTATCCATCCAAGAAGCATACCTCATGAAAAGGCCAAGATAAACAGGTGTGTCTTCAGAGCTTTCTGAAAGACCTGTGATAGGGCCATCCTCATCAATAGAATCTTTTCAGGAGTCATGAGTTCCCACATTCCAGATATCTTCACTGCTGGTAAACAATGGATGTTATGATTGCTATGCCAGGATCCCATCAATTGACCCTAAAATAGAATGCCCACAAACCATGATGTCAAAGCCACTACAACCTCTATCTCCACGTTGGCAACTGATATGGAGGCACAGCTCAGTGGCCTGGATTTGGCCTTGAGGACTTCAGTTACTGATTGCTACTGCAGAAACTATCTATGTGGTATAGCGAACCTCTTTTCCTCTTAGATGCATCGAGGAAGAATCACTTATATGTCAGTCAGCATATTTCATCCAAGCCTTCCAAAAAGGAACGCGATGTCATTCAATGTCAGGTTCACATAAAGATCTTTTCTCCCACATCACCACCAAGGAGACAAACTATGTCTTAGTTTCTTTCTGACAGTACCTGTCACGATTTGAAAAGTTAGGCTGGTGACTCTTATGGCGGACTGATCTGTTCATGTAAATATGAAAACGGGAGCATTCCTCATCTTCCTTTCCCAGGGTGCTTGTGGCAATAAGATGTGACCAGTTCCTACCAGCCCATCTGTACATAAATAAAAGAAGACATCAGCTTAGATTATGCTACTCCTGGCCAGCAGCTATCAAAATGTCAGTGACCTAACATGTTTGCTTGGCGCTGAGCACAGCCATGACAGCACAGATAAACTGTATGTCATTTGGAATGGCAGGATGAATTTTGCACTGTGTGCATGCGTTAGTGTACAGAAGAGATAAAATAAAAATACACACAAGATTCACTGTGGTAATGAGATGGAAATATGTGAAGAAAAAAACACTACCACAAACTTAATATCAGAAGAATTGCTGCTCAGATGTAAAACAATGATGGAAAAGCAACTTTCTGAATAATGTACTTAGAGATGGATATATGTTGTCCCTTAGCTCACATCTGCACCATACATTCAATGCAGTATCATACAACTTTAAAATTGGGTTGCCATATTTTAGAAAGTGAAAATCCAGTCAAAAAAATTGTTGACATTTTTTCCAGCTATTTTTAAGAAAATTGGTAAAAAAACCACTTACAACATGGGTTTTCCCAGACATTTAAAGTAGACATTGAAAATTTCACCCAGATGCCATTTTCAGAATCAAAATCTCGATGATATCTGGAATTTTCTGGATGTATGACAACCCTATTTAAACAGACATGGTTTCCCGCAAAGAATCCTGGGAACTGTAGTTTGTTAAGGGTGCTGAGAGTTATTCCTTTCACGGAGCTCCAATTCCTAAAGTTCCCTGGGGAGATGGACTGGTTGTTGAACAAGACTGTAAAATGTAGTTCTGTGAGTGGGATGGGGGTCTCCTAACAACTCTTAGCATCCTTCATTACATTTTCCAGGATTCGTTGTGGAAATTAGTTACTATTAAAGCGTTATAATAGTGCTTTAAATGTAAGGTGTGGAAGCGGCACAGAGAAGGTGACTGGGGGAGATTTTTTCTCTCTCTCTTTCTTGTATCACTAGAATTTGTGCACATCCAGTGAAGCTGAATGTTGGAAGATTCAGGGCAGATAAAAGAAAGTGCATGGTTAAACTATTGAACTTGCTCCCACAGGAGGCAAAGTTGGCGACCTACCTAGATGGCTTCAAAACAGGATCAGACAAATTCATGGAGGAGAGAGCTATCCAAGGCTACTAGGCATGATGGCTGGGCTCTGCCTTGGAGGTTGCAATGCTTCTGAATACAGTGGTACCTTGCAAAACGAATGCCTCGCAAGACGAAAAACGCGCAAGACAAAAGAGTTTTCAGTTTTTTGAGTCGTTCCGCAAGACGAATTTCCCTATGGGCTTGCTTCGCAAGACGAAACGTCTTGTGAGTTCTTGCAAGTTTGTTTCCTTTTTCTTAAAGCCGCTAAGCCGTTAATAGCCACTAAGCCGTTAATAGCTGCTAAGCCGCTAAGCCGCTAATAGCCGCTAAGCCGCTAATAGCCGTGCTTCACAAGACGAAAAAAATGCAAGACGAAGAGACTCGCGGAACGGATTAATTTCGTCTTGCAAGGCACCACTGTACCAGTTCCTGGAAACCACAGGAGGTTTCAGATCCTGCAAGTGGGTTTCTGACAGATGTCTGGTTGGCCACCATGTGAATACAATGCTGGTCCAGATGGACCATTGGCCTGATTCAACTGGCTCTTCTCATGCCCCAATGTTCTCCAATATTATTCTGATGATGAGGCTGGGTGGGTCACTCTGCTGAGTTATGGCACCATATAGGTCACCTCCATCTTATGCTGCTTCAACCAAAGTGATGATAGATTTTACATGACTTAATTAGGTTTCCCCCCTTCCCTTACAGTTTGGTTCCAGAGTAAATGGAACAGCACAGAAATAATAGTAGTTCAGCTGCATTAAAAGCTCACTAGGAAGAGTCACTGGCTAATTATAATGTGATCAGATAACATTAGAAATGGATATTATGTATCAAATACTTTAATGCAATGATATGTCTCTATTAAAGATTGTTTTGCTGATCGGTTGCTAAAAAGGCAACCAACAATTCAGAAACCCGGCTTTAAAAAGACCCAAAAGGTTTAGACAGCAATCCTGCATCATCATAATCAAGTATGAGTTTTGCTATTTATGTCTGTAGGGCGGGATTGCAGCAATGTGACTTGCGTATTCCTTTTATGAAATGCAGATATCCACGTTTTCGTGGGTGTGTGAAGGAAAGGCTGGCTTATGAGCCAAAATCTTGTCCTATCCATTAAGGTATGGTAGACTGTGAGGGTGAAGCTGGAGTGTCACTTAGAGAAATCCAATAATCCTTTTGGACTTTGATTTCAGAGAGCAGATCTGCACTGGCGGCCGAACAGGAGGAAAATATCCTTTCAGGATGGAAATTGGTTAAGGAATGGAGGGGAGGAAGCAAGCAAGCCAGAAATGACATTCTCGTGAACTCAAACTGATGTGACGAGTTTGGGTCAGGTGGAATGTGTCTCACTGTACGTTTTCAGCACGAAGCTGACATTTCTGTGATGCCACTGGAAATTTTAAGTGACACAGTCTCATTCTCTGCAGTGCTGGGCAATAGAGTTCCTAGTGCTAAGATTGGCCTCTGCTGTTATTCTTAGTGCATGGAAATACATACTACTAGTTGACTAGTTCTAGTTTTGGTTGAAAAAAATTTGAATGGTGTTTGGGATGCTTTGCAGTTTTGTAAGCAATGAAGCAAGGCATCGGGTTTCACAATCTGAAATAGGCAGTGACGAAGACAAAAGTGAGAGGGGTAACTAGACAAGGATGGTGAGGCTTGGATGTGAGCAAACACAACCACAGATACTTGGTTGCAGATAATTCTGTTGTGATTCTCAGATCAATAGTCCAGAATCCAAACACACCAAAGCAAGTTAGAAGCAAGTGTGGTGCTATTGTGACTTCAGGGGGAGGAACTCAAATGGCATTTGGAAATCAAAGGCACACGGAAATCAATGAGGGAAAGAACTTGCATCGATCTTCGTTATTGTGGCTTGCTCCCTCCGTACAGTGGTACCTCGGGTTACATATGCTTCAGGTTACATATGTTTTAGGTTACAGACTCGGCTAACCCAGAAATAGTGCTTCAGGTTAAGAACTTTGCCTCAGGATGAGAACAGAAATCGTGCTCCGGCAGCGCGGCAGCGGCAGGAGGTCCCATGAGCTCAAGTGGTGCTTCAGGTTAAGAACAGTTTCAGGTTAAGTACGGACCTCCGGAATGAATTAAGTACTTAACCCGAGGTACCACTGTACTGGCTTAAAATCTATGTAGTCCAGAAGAATAGAATTGTGAACTGTGCTGCCTAAAAGCTAACATCTGAAGATATGCAAGTCACAAGAAGCACTTGGAAGGAAAGCAGTGTTGCCATCATGGTTTCCAGAATTTTCCAGCTGGGCTACTGTGTCCTTGAAAGGGGCAGGAAAAACAGAAATCTAGGATACAAAAGGTACCCCTGTGATTGCGTCTGCATACAGTGGTACCTTGGGTTAAGAACTTAATTTGTTCTGGAGGTCCGTTCTTAAACTGAAACTGTTCTTAACCTGAGGTACCACTTTAGCTAATGGGGCCTCCCGCTGCTGCTGCGCCATCTTCGTGCGATTTCTGTTCTCACCCTGAAGCAAAGTTCTTAACCTGAGGTACTATTTCTGGGTTAGCAGAGTCTGACCTGAAGCGTCTGTAACCTGAGGTACCACTGTACTTGGAAATGCTTTGCTTCCCATATTTGTCTTTGCCATGAAACTTTTAAAATTGCAGGAACCCAGTCAGGGGGGGAAAGACAGCAGCCTCTGACATGTAGATAGAATTGTAGACTTGGAAGGTACACTGAGGGTCATCTAGTCAAACCCCTTGCAATGCAGGAATCTCAGCTAAAGCATCCATGACACATGGCCACCCAACCTTAAAAACCTCAAATGGAGGAGAGCCCACAACTTCCCAAGGGAGTCCATGACACTGTTGAACAGCTCTTACCATCAGAAAGTTCCTCCTGATGTTTAGTCAGAATCCTTTCTTGTAACTTGAAGCCATTGGTTCAGGTCCCATCCTCCAGGGAAAAAGCAAGCTTGCTCCATTTTCCAGCCCTTTAGGGATTTGAAGATGGCTATTAGATATCCTCTTTATCTTGCTAAACAAACCCAGTTCCCTCAACTGTTCCTCATAAAGCTTGGTTTCCAGACCCTTAATCATCACTCTAACATTTGTCAAGGGGCTTAAGGGATCATAAAAAAAAAAACCTGTAGCTGGCTGCCGCTTCACAGGTAAGATTCACCTTCTGTTGTGTGGGCAGGACGGTCCCTCCCCTTACCTGGCCAATCCCCTGGCAATGCCTCCTCAGGCGAGATTGGGCAACTGGCTGAGGTAGGCGGAGACCTCCACGTATCCAGCCTGGGGAGGATGAAGCCAGCCCAAACTACCAGGAGTGGGGGCATGAAGTGGTGACCCACACCCTCCTTTGCGGTGGTGATACCAGGGTTCCCTGTTAAAGGGGTCTTGAGGAGAGGCATTGGCCATAAGCCAAGAGGTTGTCATTGCTCTCCCCTCCAGTGGTGGTGAAATGGGGAGCGGGCTGTCTGCTTGAACATATGTTCTCTAGAGCCAGCCCAATCCCCACACATTCTAGGCGGAGACCTCCAGGTATCCAGCCTGAGGAGGATGGAGCCATCCCAAACTACCAGGAGTCACACTGGGATCTAGGGGGCTGTGTGCAACCACACAAAAGGCACCCTCATTTGATGTGGGAGCGGTCATTCCCCAAACACTTGAATCATTAATTGTTTTTCCCCCAAATAGCCACATTTTGGACTAGATGTGTCCTTCTACTGTTGGTAATATTAATATGAAAAATAAAACTAATCTATGGGGGAGGAGGGTACCATTTTCTTTGTTCCATTGATTTGATAAATACATTTAGTATAAAAAGGTAAAGGGACCCCTGACCAGTCCCCTGTCCAGTCGTGACCGACTCTAGGGTTGCGGCGCTCATCTCGTTTTATTGGCCGAGGGAGCCGGCGTACAGCTTCCGGGTTACATGGCCAGCATGACTAAGCCGCTTCTGGGGAACCAGAGCAGCACATGGAAATACCGTTTACCTTCCCGCCGGAGCGGTACCTATTTGTTTACTTGCACTTTGCCATGTTTTTGAACTGCTAGGTTGGCAGGAGCAGGGACTGAGCAACAGGAGCTCACCCCATTGTAGGGATTCGAACCGCCGACCTTCTGATCGGCAAGTCCTAGGCTCTGTGGTTTAACCCACAGCGCCACCCATGTCCCTCTACATTTAGTATACCAGAGATCTATAGTATGTCTCCTCTTGCTCCTCTGGCAGCAGCTAACAAGGAAATAAACAAGTCCTAAAATATTGCATCCACCCCTCTAAGTCAAAGTGAAAAAAAATAGCATGATATTTTTGGTACCTTAGCAATTGTTTGCCCAGTTATGGGAACAATCTGAAAGAAGACAGCACACACAAGGATTGCCGGGTCCACATATTTTATTTTATTTTATTTAAAAAAAATGTGATAAGGGCATTGCAGAGTTTTGCTGTGAAAAAATATAATGAAGAGGAAGCTACAGAGAGGATGAGAAAAGAAGAGCTTTAATACATAAGTCTGATGGAGGAAAAAGCCATGTGTGGAGACTGCTGCTTGCAGCACAGAATAGAAACTGAAAGCCCAGTGCTTGAGATTTGAAGGGGGGGGGGGAGAGAGAAATGTTGTTCTGCCCCCTTTTAATGCAAGTCTACCTAATGCTCACTTCCTGAAACAATACACAAAACAGAATGAAGCTATACTATTGAAATGATACTGCTCTGAATTTGGTGGAGGATCAAGGGACTATGTAAAGTCCTACATCCCATCCCAAGTAGGGATGGGATGAAGCTGTCAATTTCAGTTTCCCTCATTCTGCAAATCTTCAGTGATCCACATTTCCATATCGGTTTGCATTTGCTCACGAAAAATCATCAGCGTCTTGTGTGATTTGCTCCTAATGTACACTTGTTTCACTGCAATTTCCCCTAATGTGCACGTTTTTTGCAATGCAATTTCCCCTAATCTAGCTCATTCTTGTATGTTATTTACACTAATATGTGCATCTGTGCATTTTTGTATTAGGGTTCTTTACAGCTGCCCCCAATCTGCCCTGGGATTCAAACTTCCCTGCCTTGAATCCATTTGCAAAGAAATGGGAAGTTCAGCTTCCACCAGCCCCTGCTAACATGGCCAATGGGATGGTGAGGGTTGTGGTCCAATAGTCTGGAGGGCCAGAGATTACCCACCCCTGCTTTATTGTTCTTATTGCATTGTAGAATCATAGAAATGGGAGGGCCCCAGGGCCCATCTAATCCAACCTCCTGCGATGCACATTGCTATGTGTATTATTCTTTTTGTTGCCTGCATATTTAACTTCATTTCAAAATATGAAATATGTTTAGGGAAGCTTTTATTGTTTGATGCATTACTGTATTTTAATATTTTGTTGGAAGCTGCCCAGAGTGGCTGGGGAAGCCCAGCCAGATGGGTGGGGTATAAATAATAAATTGTTGTTGTTGTTGTTATATAATTCCATCAAAATAATATTCCACAAATGAGGGGGAAGTGAAGAAATCGGAGTGGTGTGCCCTGCAAACAGTGCCTGCCATTTACCCCTCTCCCCTACTGAATTGCAAGCTCCTTGGGGCAGAGCCCTGCCACTGCCTTTTGCGCCAAAGCCCCACAAACGCTGACAGAGCCTCATAACCAATCGCAGGTAATGTACTTCAGCGGGAGGAGCAGCGGTTAATGCCACAGCAAGGCTAACAAATGTCACCACCGTCTGCCTTTCGTTCTGAATATCGCCAAATGTGAGAAAGGGAAGCAGGCTAGCCTCCCTCTCAGCTTTGTAAACGGCGTTCATCATTTCCATTCCTTCCCTGGGCTTCGGCACAGCGACGATTACCATATTTCAATAAGTCCCCCTGTGTGCTCAAGGTAGGACTGGGCAGAGGGCTTACTGGATTACATGCTTGATTTCCCCTGAAAGCCTCTCTTTCCAGTAAATATTGCAGCAATTTGAAAGGATTACTTTCCTGTGTCCCTCTCAATTTTCCCAACTATTTTTGATCTGATAGCACCAGCTGGTAGTCACTTAAGGGTGACAACAACACTCTCATCATCTCCGTGTAAAGGTGGACACACATTACGCTTCCCAATCAGAGATGGGGGTCCCCGAGAGGCCGGCGCAAGGGGCGGTGGCGGAGCCTGATTGGTTTCTACTGCAGATGGGGCTCTCGGTTTCTTTAGCAAAATGGTTCCCTAATGTCTTCTGTAATTTGCAAACAGTATTTGAGATTTTGAAACATCTGCTGTGTGCTCAAAGATGTTCAGGTTAATGTAGTCTGAAGAAGGCATTCAGGAGTTTTGTTTTGTTTTTCCGTCTTTTTTTTTTTTTTGCCATTAGGTTGCTGCCTTTTAAAAATCCCTTAATGTACACAAGCTCAGCCAGACCTTCTCCACATCAGTACCATTTTTTAAAAACAAACGAACACCTACTCTTGGTTTTTACCAATTATTTTGTTTTTGCTTTCCTCCCAATTTCCCTTCAGCAAGTTTCGCAGTTAGATCGGGGGCTGGAAATGGTTCTTCGCCGTGGAAGGAAATGGAAAGGTGAGACAAGACAGGGTAAGTGTGCATCTCTCGCTTTTTGCCCAGGTACCAACAACCAAGTCACCCCTCCCCTAACACTCCGTATACCCATAATCCTTAGTCTCCCTTAAATAATCTTTTTGGACATATGACCCGCCTCTAGTAACCTATACATTTAAAATTGGAATATTTTTATTGTTTACTGGCCATGTTTTTATCTGTTTGTTTTTGTTATACTTGCAAATAAATGTTCAAGGAGGAGGAGAGCTGTGTATTTGACTCATTCTCCTCCACAAAATTATAATCATATGAGGGAAACTGATGCCTCAATAGGACTTTATTCTTGGAGAATTTAGAAGCCAATTTATGAAGTGCAGACAGAACTGCAGAACTCTGGGGAATAACTAAGCATGTATGCAGTGATGATTTCAGATAATAACATTTAACATAGTTCTCCTCACAATGCAAAGAAACAAAATGGGCCGACAATATTTCAAAACCACCAGTCGATAGAACATTCCTCTTAGACTGTGGGCCTGTGGAGGCATGTACACACAACCTTTGTTTGGTAATAACAGAGGGGAGTTCCAAAGACACAGAATCTGACTTACCCTCCGAAGATGTATACGATAAAGAACAGGACCTTGATGAGGTTACTAGGCAGTTACTACAGCTTCAAGCAGTTACTACAGCTTTGCAGAAGTTTGTGCCAGATAAATTAGAGGAATGAGGGATAGCAGTGAAAAAATAGGAATCTGAGTGGTAGTCGACAAAATTCACATCTTAGCCAGCAAGTGGCAGAAGCCAGGAAATGGGAAATGGAGGGAGCTTCCCAAAATCCTCTGCTCAGGTGACTCATGCAAGAAGCAAACCAAAATACCATGTTATTTTGAGGGTTTAGCATCTGTTACCTGAGCTGAACTAAGGGGGTAGTGAAGATTGCTTAGAACCTTTCCTATATATCTTGTTCCAGCTTTCTCAGACCACATCACTGACAATGTTCCCATTTTTCTGCCCTCAAGAGCTGGCCCTGATTTACCTCTGAATAAAACCAGAAGGCGATGATATTTTTATCATCACCCATATCTGACTTAGTGATTGATTCCTTTGCCTTCTGGTGGTGATTGTTTTGGAGATTACTTTATTCATCAGCATCTGTCAAATTTAAAAAAAACAACCCAACATGATTTAAAATAAAGTTATGGATTAGGATATAATCGGAGTTCAAAAATGAGTTGATGGTCATTTCATCCAAAGTACAATCAAGTTCTATTAATCTCTTTGATGGACATCTTCTACTCTTCCAAAACTTGGAAATAATGATTGCGAAAAAGAAGTAGTTGACTTTTTTTCTTTTTTTGAGAATTAATTCCAATTCACATTTGTCCCTTGCCAAAATGAACTAGTTTGGGTAATGTTCAGTTCACAGACAATTCAAATTCATTCAAATGATCCTTAGCAAAATTAAAAAAAGTAAAATCAGCATTCAGAATGTTGCAGGCTGCTGTGCTGAAGACTTAAGAAGACTAAGAAAACATGAAAACACACACACATAGGAATACCAATTGTTTAATCTATTTTTTCCAACAATTACAATCTTTAATCTTAAAGGCCCAAAAAGTCTGAAGAGTGGTTTTTTTAAAAAAAAAAATATACACACACACACACACAAACAAAAAAAGTAAAATAATTAATTTGAAGATGAATTAAAAATTGTTCAGAAATCTACCCACAAACACATTTAATTTGCACCCAGTTCAACTGGAAATTATGAGAACTTATTTCAGGTGGAGTTCAGAGACTTTTGAACTAATTCAGTTGCTTTGGTTAAACCGAACTAGTTCATTCCAAGCACTGTTTCATTCTACCCATTTCCTTCAAAACTGTGCTCTGACTCTCAGATAACCCAGATTGTTTTTGGACATACTGAAGTATGTACAGATATTCATATCTGTTAACATCAAAATAGAAGAACTTTAGTTCAACCTCAGATTATATCCCAAGTAACTGTGTGCCTTACTTTTCATCGCTAATAATGGCAATAGCGGAGTTGTTCTACTTAAGAGTTGAATTACAGAAAGCTGTTTTCCAACACTAGGGTTTTTAACCATCCTCTTTAGAGCTGCACGTTTATTTCTAAAGGTCCATTAGCAATATTTGGAGAGAAACTAAGAAAGAAGAATTGTCCCTTTGAGCCATCACCCAACCAACCAGAAAATTTCAAACTGCTCTAATTCAAGAGCTGGCAGAGCAGATGAACCTCAAATAAGTACACATAAATACACCCACAAAGGAGGCTTGTTTACATATTCTGGTTACATATATGACTTCTGATAATAATGAAGAAATGAGACTGGTAGCCAGTAGGTATGGAAACAGGACACTCATGGCAATGCTATTTGCACAGAGATGGGAACCTTTGACTCTTCGGATGTTGCTGGACTGCAGCTCCCATCAGCCACAGCCAACATGACTAACAGCCTGAGATGATGGGATTTGTAGTCCAATAACACCTATAGGAGGACGCGGGTGGCGCTGTGGGTTAAACCTCAGCGCCTAGGACTTGCCGATCGAATGGTCGGCGGTTCGAATCCCCGCCACGGGGTGCGCTCCCGTTGCTCGGTCCCAGCGCCTGCCAACCTAGCAGTTCGAAAGCACCCCTGGGTGCAAGTAGATAAATAGGGACCGCTTACTAGCAGGAAGGTAAACGGCGTTTCCTTGTGTGGCTCTGGCTCGCCAGAGCAGCTTCGTCATGCTGGCCAGGTGACCCGGAAGTGTCTGCGGACAGCGCTGGCCCCCAGCCTCTAGAGTGAGATGGGCGCACAACCCCAGAATCTGTCAAGACTGGACCGTACGGGCAGGGGTACCTTTACCTTTACCTAACACCTATAGGGCCACAATTTCCTTGAGATGAGTGAATGAAGGACAGACAAAATGAAGTAGGAACGAACACATACACACGCACAATGAGAAGCATTTAAAATGGTTTAGAATCTACTCTAGTGGCCTCTTGGAGTCCAGAAGTCATTTTAGAGAGCGAGGAACAGGCTATGGAATTTCTAGCCCCACTCAAAATAGGGGGGGGGGGGGACTCCAGATCTACAGATTCAACTGTGAACCACTGAGGTCTTCCTAGTCCTTAATGTGCTATTCCTCTGTAGTTCCTACGCATACGTGTTTGACTGCACTGTAGGACTGTCTTTGTAGGTGTATGGTGTAAGTTGTCCCCTTCCCATTTGCCTTTAGATTCTGCAGTGAGATGGCTCCTTTGGGATGCTGGGAATGCCCTGCTTCATGGATCCAGATTTCTGAAGGCATCTCCCTACCTACACAGAATGAAGATATAACTGACCTACATTGTCACCTGAAAGGAAGCATCTTCAAAAGCCGCCCTGGGGGTAGCACTTTAGAGCTGCTTAATGTCACCTGCTGGAAACTCGCATGTGTTTCCAAAGGTCCTTTTGCAAATCGGCGTGGATTCCACTGAGACAAATACCCAAATACTCCCCTTACGGAGCTATAGTTCCTAGAGTTCCCTGAGAAAAGGGATTTATCATTAAACCACTCTGAGAACTGAAGCTAACAGCATCCTTCACAAACTGCAGTTCCCAGAATTCTTTGGGGAAAGCCATGACTATTTGAAGTTGTATAATATTGCTTTAAATATACTGTGAGGAAGTGGCCTGTGTGTGAAGAAATTGTGACATTACATCAATACATTGATTTTTTTTTGGGGGGGGAGGGAGAAGTGGTCACTGCTGTATATCTATATCTATATCTATATCTATATCTATATCTATATCTATATCTATATCTATATCTATATCTATATCTATATCTATATCTATATCTATATAGAATCATAGAATCATAGAGTTGGAAGAGACCACAAGGGCCATCGAGTCCAACCCCCTGCCAAGCAGGAAACACCATCAGAGCACTCCTGACATATGGTTGTCAAGCCTCTGCTTAAAGACCTCCAAAGAAGGAGACTCCACCACACTCCTTGGCAGCAAATTCCACTGTCGAACAGCTCTTACTGTCAGGAAGTTCTTCCTAATGTTTAGGTGGTATCTTCTTTCTTGTAGTTTGGATCCATTGCTCCGTGTCCGCTTCTCTGGAGCAGCAGAAAACAGCCTTTCTCCCTCCTCTATGTGACATCCTTTTATATATTTGAACATGGCTATCATATCACCCCTTAACCTCCTCTTCTCCAGGCTAAACATGCCCAGCTCCCTTAGCCGTTCCTCATAAGGCATCATTTCCAGGCCTTTGACCATTTTGGTTGCCCTCCTCTGGACACGTTCCAGTTTGTCAGTGTCCTTCTTGAACTGTGGTGCCCAGAACTGGACACAGTACTCCAGGTGAGGTCTGACCAGAGCAGAATACAGTGGCACTATTACTTCCCTTGATCTAGATGCTATACTCCTATTGATGAGGCCCAGAATTGCATTGGCTTTTTTAGCTGCCGCGTCACACTGTTGGCTCATGTCAAGTTTGTGGTCAACCAAGACTCCTAGATCCTTTTCACATGTACTGCTCTCAAGCCAGGTGTCCCCCATCTTGTATTTGTGCCTCTCATTTTTTTTGCCCAAGTGCAATACTTTACATTTCTCCCTGTTAAAATTCATCTTGTTTGTTTTGGCCCAGTTCTCTAATCTGTCAAGGTCGTTTTGAAGTGTGATCCTGTCCTCTGGGGTGTTAGCCACCCCTCCCAGTTTGGTGTCATCTGCAAATTTGATCAGGATGCCCTTGAGTCCATCATCCAAGTCGTTGATAAAGATGTTGAATAAGACCGGGCCCAAGACAGAACCCTGTGGCACCCCACTAGTCACTCTTCTCCAGGATGAAGAGGAACCATTGATGAGCACCCTTTGGGTTCGGTCAGTCAGCCAGTTACAAATCCACTGAGTGGTAGCATAGTCAAGACCGCATTTTACCAGCTTCTTTACAAGAATATCATGGGGCACCTTGTCAAATGCCTTGCTGAAATCAAGGTAGACTACATCCACTGCGTTCCCTTCATCTACCAGGCTTGTAATTCTGTCAAAAAACGAGATCAGGTTAGTCTATATCTATATCTATAGATATAGATCAGGTTAGTCTATATCTATATCTATATCTATATCTATATCTATATCTATATCTATATCTATATCTATATCTATATCTATATCTATATATCTATATATCTATATATCTATATATCTATATATATATATATATATATACACACTCAGCTTCTGCTCCCCCCCTTCTTTGACCATGCTATTTTGTATTCCTAAAACAGTCTTCCTATTTATATCCAGTGACACGATGTCACCTTCTCCCCCATCTTCAAATTCTTTTTCCAAATTCCCTTTCTAGCCAAAGCTTTTCTGTTCTTCCCACTCCCCACTGATCCTTCTCCCTGACTCAGCTCGATTATGTCTTTAGCACAACCTCCCCTTCCATGCTGATCCTGATATCTTACTCAAGCCTAGTTGGTGAAACGCAGGCACTGCCTTCCAGGATTGCATGTTCTTCTTTACCATTAACTCCTTGCACAGAGAAAACTAACATGTCAGAAAGAAGGTAAGACTAAAGACCTCCCCACCTGCCATTTAGTTTTCTACGCAGTTTTCTATGTGGTGGTGATGATGATAATGTGGTATGGAACAGTTTCATATGCCTTCCAATTCTGATATACACCAGACACAGTTTTATGCTCTCAGCAAGAATTTAGGCCTCTGATTGGAAGCGCATGTCACTCTGAGCATTATTATTTTCCCCAGGGCCATTTCCAATTTTGAGGGGGCCATTAGGAGAGCAGGCCCTCCAAGCGTCCCAATTTTCCAGGGACCACCCCAGATTTACAGAAGCCCGCCCGGTTTCTGATTTGATCCCAGAATACAGTGGTACCTCAGGTTACATACGCTTCAGGTTACAGACTCCACTAGCCCAGAAATAGTGCTTCAGGTTAAGAACTTTGCTTCAGGATGAGAACAGAAATTGTGCTCTGGTGGCACAGCGGCAGCAGGAGGCCCCATTAGCTAAAGTGGTGCTTCAGGTTAAGAACAGTTTCAGGTTAAGTACGGACCTCCGGAATGAATTAAGTACTTAACCTGAGGTACCACTGTATCCTGCTTTTCCTTAGGATGTCCATATTTTCATTGGAGAAATGTTGGAGGGTATGGAGTTATGTGACCCCCAAGCCAAGGAGATAAGGAACTATACAACCTTCAGAAGACATCTGAAGGCAGCCCTGTATTGATTAATGTTTTGTTATGTTTTTATATTTGTTGTAAGCCACCCAGCGTGGCTGGTGCAAGCCAGTCAGATGGGCGAGGTATAAATAATAAAATTATCATTATTATGGAATAGGACATCACTGTTTTCATTGGAGAAATGTTGGAAGGTATGGGAGGGTATCCCTCACTCTGCTTTGGCTTCCTTAGCAGAAGGACCATGGATGAGTGCTAGATGTTCTGCTCTGCATACAGAAGGTTCAAGTCCAGCTGGGGCAGATCCCTGCCTCTAACCTTGGAGAGCCACTGCCAGTCAATGAATACAATATTGACCTGGCTCAGTATAAGGCAGCAGGACTCTAAATGTCCCTGGTGTAGCTTTGTTCCAGGGAACTGTGAGAAATTTAAGGGATGCTTCTCAGATTCCCATGCTGGGCTGTCATTTTCATTTCCAGTGCTGCTATGGAGCAGTGCTCCATCCAATGCTACGTTAGAGACGTAAAGTAAAGGTAAAGGGACCCCTGACCATTAGGTCCAGTTGTGGCCGACTCTGGGGTTGCAGCGCTCATCTCGCTCTATAGGCCGAGGGAGCCAGCGTTTGTCCACAGACAGCTTCCGGATCATGTGGCCAGCATGACTAAGCCGCTTCTGGCGAACCAGAGCAGTGCACGGAAACATCGTTTACCTTCCAGCCGGAGCGGGACCTATTTATCTACTTGCACTTTGTGCTTTTGAACTGCTAGGTTGGCAGGAGCAGGGACCGAGCAACGGGAGCTCACCCCGTCACGGGGATTTGAACCACCGACCTTCTGATCAGCAAGTCCTAGGCTCTGTGGTTTAACCCACAGCGCCACCCGCGTCCCTTAGGAAATTAAATGGCAGCACTCAGACCCAGCCACGCAGTGCATTTTGTTTTGTTTAAAAGTTGTCCCAGGGCAGGCATCAGTTGTTCCTCCTGCTTAGGGAGACCCCAGCAATTGCCAAGGCTATTTGATTCTCCTTGTGTCCTTCTATTAAAAGCACAGTTTAGGAGCATTAACTTCCCCAATAAAACCTAATCAGGATGGCAGCGAGCACGGCCAAGAGATGTCGGCCTGTTCTTGCTGTCAGCAATCTTGCAGATAAGACAAGAAGGGATTTAAGAAGCCCAGAGACTCTACTCCCACCCACCCTGAAAAAAACCCTCTTCTGAAATAGTATTGTGGAATATATCTGTGGGTGTCAACCACATCTGTGCTTTTTCAGAAGGTAGCCAGGATAATTACACTTCTGAAATGTACAACGTGAAATTTCAGAGGCCAAAGGTGGAGAATAAAAAGGTTAGTATTATGCATTTAGGCTTAAACGGAAGACTTGGATGTATTTTTTAATAGTACTAAACATTTAATATTAGAAGCCATGCTGACTCATTTAACAACGAACTTTGCGACTTCAGTAATTGCTTTAAGCTCACTGCCTGAATACTTTCCATTTGAGGCTCTGTCGTTTTTCCTTTTACAATCAACATCTATTTGGTTTCTCTCAAAATCTTGTATTTTCAGCTGTTTAGCAAGTTCACTGCAAATGCGAAGCTGATTATCTCTCCATCTGATCTGGGGGAGGGGGGTTGGGAGGCCAGTCTGGTAACAGCCATTTCTATTTTCCTATTTTACTTTCCCCTCTGAAGGTCCTAATCATGTCAAGATGACTTGGGATTCTTCTTGAAAGCCAATTAAGCTTTGTTTTGGATACTCGGCCATCCAAATGATTATATTACTGACTCTCTAAAGCCTGTGTAGAGGCAGTGAAGGCTGGTCCATTAGTGGGTGGGGGACATTGCCCCATCAAACTCAGTTTGACCTCAGTCACTCCATGTCCCACATCTACCACCCAGTCCAGGGGGTAGCAATGGCTGTGAGCTTCCTCCTCCTTAATGTCAATGTTTCTTTGGTAGAACTCAGCAGGGAGGAGGATGGAGACAGAATTGTGCTTATAATAGGAACCCCCACTTAGAAGTACTTATGTAGATACATAAACAATCTACCTTATTCAAAGGAGCCTCAACAGTACTGAGAATTACCCTTGGACTTTTCATTGCTCAGTGAAGTGGGGAGTGCTTATGTACAATATGTATGGATGCTATTTGTGATGATGAGAGATGCCATTAGTTTAATGGCCAGCCTTATCTTTTCTTGCAGCCAAGGAGGTTCCCTGATGGAGGTGAGTCTACTTTCCTTAATGGCTACAATTATGAAAATATGTCACATCCACATCCAACATGTTACGTGTAATTTCAACAAAGGTATCGATAGCTTGAGCAGTTGCTGCTACTTAATAAAACCATTAATGAGGAATCTTCATAAAGGGCAACTGAAGTTCGTGGCTATGCTTTATGACCCTTGTTTTATTGACTAATCAAAACTATTGAAAAGGAAATAAACTCAGCCTGGGATGGCTCCAATGAAAGTCTTCCCAAAGCAGAGGCTGAAATACGACATATGTTCCATTTGAATCAGAGGGGGTATTCTATTATCTGTCAAACGGCATGTGTCTGTGAGCCTCCCACACCCTGGCCCAAGGGTGGAAATTGAATATTGGTTGGGCTTTTGTAAAGCAATAGAATGATTCTGTAATTTCAGAGGAAGATAATTCAGCCATAGAACATCAGCAGGCTGTGAATCTGCAAGAAAGGAGAAGGGTTGGAATATGGGATTGTTTGGGAGAATAGTGGAGTGCATGGATATCTGAGGGGTGAAGGCGTTGTGAGAGAAGGGCCAGTTGTAATAGAAGCCAGTGACTTTTAGGGTTAGGGATAGGTGCAGGTCAATTCTGTGTCCAGGGCAGCTGTCTACCAGCTCCAACTGGTACGCAGGCTGAGACCCTACCTGCCCGTGGACTGTCTCGCCAGAGTGGTGCATGCTCTAGTTATCTCTCGCTTGGATTACTGCACTGTGCTCTATTGTGGGGCTACCTTTGAAGGTGACCCGGAAACTACAACTACCAGAATGCAGCAGCTAGACTGGTTACTGGGAGCGGCCACTGAGAGCACATAACACCGGTCTTGAAAGACCTGCATTGGCTCCCAGTGCATTTCTGAGCACAATTCAAAGTGTTGGTGCTGACCTTTAAAGCCCTAAATGACCTCAGTCCAGTATATCTGAAGAAGCATCTCCATCCTCATCATTCTGCCCAGACACTGAGGTCCAGCACTGAGGGCCTTCTGGTGGTTCCCTCACTGCGAGAAGCCAAGTTACAGGGAACCAGGCAGAGGGCCTTCTTGGTAGTGGCACCCACCCTGTGGAACGCCCATCCACCAGATGTCAAAGAGAAAAACAACTACCAGACTTTTAGAAGACATCTGAAGGCAGCCCTGTTTAGGGAAGCTTTTAATGTTTAATAGACTATTGTATTTTAATATTTTGTTGGAAGCCGCCCAGAGTGGCTGGGGAAACCCAGCCAGATGGCCGGGGTATGTATAAATAAATTATTATTATTATTATTATTATTATTATTATTATTATTATTATGAATAGTCCAAGAAAGAATTGGGTTGCCACATTTGGCAATGATATCCTGTGAGGAGGTGGAGGAGGAAAAGGGAGATGATACCTAGTGATATGTAACAGCGGTTAATCTAGATCATGAGAAGATGCTATTGGATATGTCTTCAGTGGGTAGCTTGTTCAGCACTAAGTGCAGCATTAAAGAAAACATCTTATTAATTCACACACACACACACACACACACACACACACAATATCAGGCTTTGTGGGGGGTGGGGTATCCAAAACACCCATAGATCAAGTACTATGCAGTGGTTTCAAACAACAAATCAGCCTTGCTTTGCTAGATACAAACAGAAATGGTGCCAGTAGTAACAGTCCAAGGCACAAAAGCATTAAGATATGTAAGTAGATTGGAAATACCATTTATGACAAAGATGCATGAAAAGAATCAGGGAGACTTGAAAAGCAGAAGGGGAAATGCTTTGCCTTGACCCCAAAAGCATCTCCTAGAATCTTATAATTTTAGAAAACTAATAGACAACTAGATGGTGCCTCTGCAAGGTTTCCTGTATTGAATCTTAATATTGAAGCAAAAGATTATTCCTCCTCTCTCCCCAATTCACTCCTCCCCTACCTCACAATGTCTATGACAGCAGTGTCTCACACCGAATGAAACTGACCTATAGAAAGGACTCTGAACTGCGAACAAAGACGTCATATGTACCATTGCTGTCTCTGCGCTGAGATGAATGGGGAGGAAAATCACAACTCATTTGAAAACCTGTATGTCTATCGGAGTGCTCAGATGAGCGCCGCAACCCCATAGTTGCCTTTGACTGGACTTAACCATCCAGGGGTCCCTTACCTATTTTTTTTTATCTTTTATACACTGCTGTAAAGTACCTTACCTTTATGATACACTTTCAATAGCTACCAATGTTAAATACAGCTCATTTCCCTATGTGTGATGGCTGGACCAATGGCAGACCAGAGTCTAGGTTTGGAGACTGCATCCATGGTTCACAGACCACCAAACCCATCATGGTGCAAAAGGCAGGTGCTGGAGACAGATAACTGGAAAGGCAAGTAATAAACTCCACCACTGCTCATGTCAGAGAAATGCTTGGATCTAGACAGCATTTCCTTGCCCACTACACCTGCACACAATTCCCATCTGACAACATACAGTTAAAATTAAATGATTTCATATGGTATCACCGGATGACCGAGAGCAACATGCAAAGACACGATGAGCTTGCAAAAAAAGGGGGGAGGGGGAAGTGTGTGTGATGGGGGGGGGAGAAATTGTGTCCTTAATTTGTAGTAAAAGCTTATTCAAAGTTCAGGGCTATCTCTGTTTTAGAGTCAGTTGCAAATAATTTAGATTTAAGCAAGCAGGCATGGAAGAAAAACCACCACTGCAAAATGTAAAAATGAGCAAAGCACAGCTTCTTCTTTTTCTCATTACATTGTGTCTTCCATGCATCATTAATTCTTGGTGTATTATCTGAAATGTTATTGTTCATAATCAGAAATAGACTATAGTGCTAAATCATAGTCTAAGTAGAAGGGGAAAGTAAGCTTGTTAGCTGGAATCCTTGCTCACTGGAGAATATATACAGAAAACTAGCAAGAGACCCATCATTTTATGACAGGCACCCTGCATCTTGGAGGGATGGCTTTATACTGAAAGAGCCTCTGAGCATCTTTGTCTGCTCAGCACAGAGAGACACTGACTTCTCCCCATGTCAATGACCAAAACTGGCGCCACCATCTAGCATCTCTGGGCAGCTGCCAGAGTGCCAGTATTCCAGTAGGACCCACTGCTGACATCTACTGTTATTGGTTTGTTTGTTTTTTAATGCAGCCCAGTGTCTGAGTAGCACTGAAATCAGCTACAATTTCATTTTTATCAATGGCCTAAACATAGCATTACTCTAGAGCATTTTGGGGGAATTAAAAATAGCAAGTGGACCCAGTGACTAGGTTCTGCTTGGGCCACTTCATGGCAGGAAAAATATGTCAGGGCCCAGTGATAGAAGTGGAACCACCCTGTCAGTGAGGGCCAGTCTTAGATGGACACGTGGATGTCCATCCTCAAGTGCAATGCTTTACCTTTTTCATAAGAGTGAATGGCAATTATTCAGGTATGGGAGAAATAAATGGAACCTAGGAAGCTGCCTTGGGCCAAGTTCCCCATCTAGCTCAGTATTATCAGCACCAGGTATGAGGAACCTGTGACCCTCCCCGTGTTGCTGAACTCCAACATCTGTCATCCACGACCATTGGCTTTGCTGATTTTGTCTGATGGGACTTGGAGTCTAACATCGGGAGGGCTGCACTTATCCCACCCCTGGTCTACACAGACTGCCAGTAGCTCTCTGGGGTCTTTCTTAACCTTACCTGGAGATGCCAGGGACTTGTCAGGAGCTTGTCCTGCACTCGAGTAGGACCCTGGCAGAGTCACATGCCCGACTGGCATGTTGTCTCCCTCCTGGTCAATCGTTTGGGAGCTTCATTAGCTTTCTTCAGACCGAACATCACAGCAACTGATGCCAACAGACATTGGCACACTTAGGGATCCGCAGAGTCTGCACAGTTCATGTGACAGACCTCAGCAACTCAGCATTTTGGCTAATCTACTTTATTTACATATAAACACACACAGAGCACTGCAACATGGCTCCCTCTCTCTCTAGCATCAGACAGCAAAGAAAAAAGGAACAAAGGACAATAGTCCTACTTCACGGAACACTGTCATGTGATAGACAACAATCCCATGACTGCAATCATGGAGCAGGAATTCTAACAGGATTGAGCCTGAGACCTTTTCCAAGCAAAGCATGTGCTCAGCCACTGAGCTATGCTTCCTCTAAGGTGGAACACCTAAGAATCCTATTGAAGTCAAGGCTGACTGTGCTTGACTGCCCTGGTTGCCTTAATCCTTTAGAATAGCATCAGCACCTACGGTATTTTCGTTGCTGGTACTGGTGTGGACACTGCTCTCATGCTGAGGAAGCAGGACATTGTTGTTTTAATGGGGCACCTGTGACTCTCCAGATGCTGGGGGACAACAGCTCTCATTATCCCAGACCAATCCCCATGTTGGCTGGGTCTGATGGGAGTTGGAGTACAGCACAATCTGGAGGGCCACAGATTTTCCACTCTTGCTGCTGCCACATCCCTACTGATATCCCTAACTTTAAAATGAAAACACAGCCCTGGAGGGAGAGAAGGAAAAAAGCTCTGTGTTCTTAGTTCCCGGTTGCTGACAGTGTTTCAACCTATTTTATTTGTGATAATATACTCTATAATATATGGAATGCTTTGACTAAAGGCTCATAAAAAAGGCTTAAAGGGGGGGAATAAATGAATCCCACATTTTGTCATTTCTAACACAATGGTGAACTTTTAACAACATTGTTATTTGGAAGCACTGGCCAGTGTAACATTTATTATCTGTCACTTCCCAGATGGTGTTTCCAAGCCACGTGACTCGGCATAACACCTAGGGCAGTGAAACATGGAAAGAAGAAACTCATAGAGTCCAGACATTAAATAAATCAATAAGCCAGTGGTGCATGTGCATTTTGTTAGCACCTTTTAGCAGTTGCTCTTTTATAATGCAGAAAAGAGCTACTGTGATGTAACAGCTTGTGTGTTGGACAGTTCAACTTGGGCTTGATCCTGGGATACCTTAGTTCATAGGGGCGTGGGTGGCGCTGTGGTCAAAACCACTGAGCCTCTTGAAGAAGAAGAAGAAGAAGAGTTTGGATTTGATATCCCGCCTTTCACTCCCCTTCAGGAGTCTCAAAGCGGCTAACATTCTCCTTTCCCTTCCTCCCCCACAACAAACACTCTGTGAGGTGAGTGGGGCTGAGAGACTTCAGAGAAGTGTGACTGGCCCAAGGTCACCCAGCAGCTGCATGTGGAGGAGCGGGGAATCGAACCCGGATCCCCAGATTACGAGACTACCGCTCTTAACCGCTCTTGAGCTTGCTGATCAGAAGGCTGTCGGTTTGAATCCCCGCAATGGGGTGAGCTCCCGTCGCTCTGACAACCTAGCAGTTCAAAAGCACGCCAATGCAAGTAGATAAATAGGTACCGCTGTGTTGGGAAGGTAAATGGTGTTCCCATGCGCTCTGTTATCTCTCACAGTGTTCCATTGCGCCAGAAGCAGTTTAGTCATGCTGGCCACATGACCCGGAAATCTGTCTGTGGAAAAACGCCAGCTCCCTTGGCCACAAAGAGAGATGAGTGCCGCAACCCCATAGTCGCCTTTGACTGGATTTAACCATCCAGGGGTCCTTTACCTCAGGGACATGTCACTTTCTTTCTCAGTTTAAGCAATCTCGTTGTTGTAAGAAAAATATGGGACAACCTCATAATCTCCACCCTGGGATAACTGTGAAATAGTCACCACACTGCAGAACATGAACGTTCGTTCATTCATTCATTCATTCATTTTATTTGTATACTGCTTTTCCAGAAAAAAAACAAAATCATGTTCAAAGCAGCTTACACTGCCAAAGCAGAAATACGTTTCAAATAAACACTGCAAAAACAATTTTAACATAGTAACAGCTTTCTTATAACACAGCAAAACAATAGCAAATATAACAACATACTAAGAAATACACATTTTAGTACTATAAATATAACAATATTACTTAAGCAACAGCAAAAATAATAAGGGAGCTTCACAGCTTTATGTTAGTCCTAGAAACCCCCCTCCAATGATGTTACAATCTGTCTCTTGCAGCAGTTTCCCAAGGGCAATGGGTGGGGTAGCTGGAAACTCTCCTCTCATGAGTGGGCAGTGGTGCTGTGACTGGAGGTTGGTGAGCCAACAGTGAAAGTGGGAGGGATTTTCCACAACTTGGGGGCCGTGACAGAGAATGCCCTCTCCTGGACCCACTACATCTGTGGGCAGCTGAAGGGAAGCCCACAAGCAGGGCATAAAGGTAACAGTCCTCTCCTGCTCCCAGCTGCTGGCATTTGGAAAATAGTGCCTCTGGACCTGGAGATCAGAAATAGCCATGGTGCTTTTAAAATTAAAGTGGTTACTTGCTTCTGTTCCAGACTGCCAAGGTTTTGAGAATCACTGCTATGGGGAAGGCAGGTGGACGATTGCTCTTTCTGCTTCTTGTACAAGGGAGAAGCTAGCTCAGTGTGCAGTAGATGTGCAAGACACTTGCATGTCCATTTGGTGGGGCTTCCTCTTACAGTGGTACCTTGGTTCTCAAACTTAATCCAGTCTGGAAGTCCATTCCAAAACCATAGTGTTCCAAAACCAAGACGCGCTGCCCCATAGAAAGTAATGCAAAGTGGATTAATCCATTCCAGACTTTTAAAAACAACCCCTAAAACAGCAATTTAACATTAATTTTACTATCTAACGAGACCATTGATCTAACAAGACCATTGATAAAATGAAAGCAATAATGTACTGCAGTCACACAATCAATCAATCAGTAGCTGAACTGAGTTCCACACAGTCACAAAAACAAAACCAAAAAGCCACAAAAACACAAAATAAATAGCAAAAACAGACAGACCTCTGTGTAACACTCAAAACGGAAGTGTGGCACTCAAAATGGAAATGTGGCATTCAAAATGGAGCACGTCCGGCTTCCGAAAAACGTTCGCAAACCAGAACACTTACTTCCATGTTTGCAGTGTCGGGGTTTCAAGTTGTTTGAGTACCAAAGCATTTGAGAACCAAGGTACTACTGTACTTCTGCAGCCACCCTGATGTTTTCTTTCAAAGAGTTTGCACCTTTTATCTCTCTGTCTCTGAAGGGGTGGAGGAGAAAGTAGCCTAAGCCTGCAGTCCTAACCCTGCTTACCTGAATTCAATAAGACTAATTTCTGAGTAGACACGGTTAGGATTGAAGCCCAAATGATGCCTGCCAACCTTGAAACCATTTGTTTGTGTATATTACTGTTCTGTCATGTTTGCTTCCATTCAATGTCTTATTTCTCATTATGGGTAGAAAACAGGCAGGCGGTAACAATAACCTAGATTTCAGCACCCAAACATGCAGGCGAATATGTTGTCCATCAACAAGCAAGCCATTTGTAAAGGGGGGTGGAGGAATTAATATCCCCATAAGGCAATCAGCCAGTGGAATACACATCCCTGCAATCTTAAAATACCACCTGTGGTTAATGTGGTTTCCTTTAAATATAGGTATTTTCAAAGACAGCACATCCTATTTATTTATTTACAATCAATCAGGCCAGTTGCTGTTTTCCTTCCTAGGATCAAAGAAGATGCATAATCTGCAGACAAGAAAATACATGGTGGTGTCATTTTCATTCAGTGGGAGCAGAATATACGGTGAATGTGCAAAAAATAATCTAATTGTGATATTAAGGAGTACCAGAAACAGGCATTGCTTTAACTGAGGCAGGATCCCAGTTTCATAATCTTCCTGTTCCCCAGGAATGAATGAAGAATGATTGTGGGAACATGCTTCCCCAAATAAAAGATGACTTCAGCTGAAATTCCAGCCAATTACAGCTTAGTGAGGATGAATGAAACTCAATATAGGCTTCTCTCACCCCCCCCCCCCAATTTTCCTTAAGTTTATTTCATCCAATTACTGCACAAATGGTTCTGAGGATTCTTTGGAGGAAACCATGGCTGTTCAAACTGGCACAACACTGCTTTAGATACAGTGGTACCTCAGTTTTCGAACAGCTTAGATCACGAACAACTTGGAACCCAAACGCTTCAAAACCGGAAGCAGGTGTTCATGTTTTCGAACTTTTGGAAGCCAAACATGCTCCGTTTTGAGTCCCCCTGTGTTTCCTGTTGCTCTGTTAATTTGCGTCCCCCCCCCCATTGTGATTCAAGCCTCCCATTTCCGATAGCAGTGTTCTGAGGTAATATTTGGAGCCTATATTTGGTGCTTTTGTTTTTGCTATTTATTTTGCATTTTTTGTTTTGAGGCTTTTTCAGTTAATTTGATTTTGTGACTCTGTGGATCCCAGTGCAGCCACTGATTGTTTGTTTGTTTGTTTGTTTGTTTGTTTGTGTGACTGAGGAAATGGATAAAAGCCCCCCATCCAAAGAAGGACTATCATCAGTGCAGGTAACAATTTTTTTTAATTTTAATTTTTATCATCTACAATACTGTTTTATTTATTTTATAGTACAGTACATTGTTTATTGCTTTCATTTTATGGCTCAATGGTCTCGTAAGATAGTAAAATTCATGTTAAATTGCTGTTCAAGCAGTTGTTTTTAAAAGTCTGGAATGGATTAATCCGTTTTGCATTACTTTCTATGGGAAAGCATGCCTTGGTTTTGGAACGCTTTGGTTTTGGAACGGACTTCCAGAAAGGAAGTTTGAGAACCAAGGTACCACTGTATAGCCATCAAAGCGAGCAGCTATTGGTAGTCTTTGTTAGGATCGTCCTACTCTTGTGTAGGACCCTGGCAGAGACACATGCCCGACTGGCATGTTCTCTCCCTCCTGGTCATTCGTTCAGGAACTTCAAAAGCTTTCTTCAGCCTGTACATCCCAGCGACTGATACCAAGAAGCATCAGCACACTTAGGGATCGGCAGAGTATTGGCAGTTTGCGTAACAGACTCAATAGCTCAGCATTTTGGCTAATCTACTTTATTTACATATAATACACTTGGAGCATTCTGACTTTGCTGTCTGAAGAGAAAGAAAAAGGAGCTAAGAGAGAAAGAACAAAGGGCAATAGTCCCTCTTCATGGAACACAGTAATACCAAAACATCCTGTCTCCTTCACTTCCCATACTGTGGAATGAAAACATACACCGTCATGTGATAGACAACAAACTCATGACTGCAAACACGGAGCAGGAATCCTAACAGTCTTTACCTCCATTAATGTTTTATCACCGCAAATAGCACAGATTGGGCTGCAGTTGGTGACAACCTGTGAAAGGACTTTCTCGGCATATTTGGCAAAGACATGGAGGGGGAGACAACTGTACCTGAGATCAGGAGAATTGTGTGATTGGGCAATCAGACTGCATGGAAGAGTTTACATGTGGATAGGTGCCCAGAGCTCAAAGGGGTGGAGCCAGCCAAGTACATAATATCTGGGCTGGGACCAGGAGGTATGGTCCCCATCTATGCCCTCCACCCCATGTACTAGCTGTCATGATTAGGACTCCAGGGATGTGTGGAACATGTGTACTACATATATATTAAGTACAGAAGATTCAACTGGGACATGCACATGAGATTCAGCAGACATCCTCACTAATAATGACACCCCTTTACCATGGCTTTTGAAACTTGAACTGTATGTTTTTAGGACCAACCTTATTTCTGTGAATGCAAGTTGTCTTAAACTGTTTATAAATTGTGTTTTAATTACTTTAACCCACCTTGGGATATTAGGGTAAGGGTCAGTTGTTTTATTATTATTATTATTATTATTATTATTATTATTATTATTATTATTATTTTCTTGAAGGCCTGTTTATGCTGACTGGCCTGTACAGTTGTTTAAACCTTTTCAGTGTTTTTATGATTATTTTGTTTTGATGGTTTTTTATGTTTTATTGTACTTTTTGCATTCCACACTGATATTTTATTTAAGGGGAGGTTTATATATTATATAATTATAGAATATTATATATTTTAAATAAATAAAATGTGTGAAGTATCCCAGGACTCAAACCTGCCTGTTATTTCAGTCCAAGTAAGTGTGTGAATGCAACATTGGACCCAAACACTTTGTGGTTTCGCCTCCTTGCCAAAGTATGCCATTACTTTAGATTTCCCTGCTGAAACTATTGAGTTCCAATGGACATATAAGACTGCAAAGTTAAGCTACTGCCTTGGTCTAATCCTTGTCTCCGTAAGGCATATGGCCTAATCTGCCCTGTGAAAACTTCAATTTATTTTAGAAATCATAGACCTTTATGACTAATTTCCTGTGCTAAACCATAATTACTTTAATTCTCCATTGCTGGAGAGAATTTGAAAACAGAACTCCTTTAGAACAAAATTAACTTGTATAATGAGTGAAGAGATAAATCATATTAGCGTAATTAAAGTATATTAACATTTTTTGTTGCATGTGAATAAAGAAAAGTCAGACACAATGAAAGCAGGTTTCTCATAAAGAGACAATTTATGGAGATTTATGGAGATTTTAGGAACTTGCAAAATTTCGTTATTTAACATCTCTATTAAGATCTTTACAAGCATGCATAATGAAAAACCTTATAAAAAACCCCTTAATAAATGGACTAGTGTTTAAAGTCACATTGATTTCAAAGCAGGGAAAGGATCACAAGGTTAATTTAGAAGGAAAATTTAATTGGCAGTTAATGACAAATATTTTGGAAAAGTTTTGCCAGGATTGAAAATAAACACATACTGTACAGGAGCAGGATTTAGAAATATTGTTCCAGAAACACTTCTATAATCACAGCAAGGGTTTCCCTGGAAAAATTGGACGTTTGTTTGTGAATGCTTTGAGTCCATTTTTATTATGGGTAGATTGTGGCCCCACCAGCTGCTACTGGATCTGACCCCATAAAAACTAGTTTCCTAGGCATATTCCTAGGGATTGCATAAATAATATTAGATTTCATCAAAAAGAAGCAATAATTTGTTGTGGTTTCTAGTTATTTGTACTCCTGGATCTCTAAGATCTGGTGCAGCTGAGTCTTATTTTTGTGGTGTTCTTTTGGGGCTGTGTATTGAAGCACATAGCTTCAGATTTTGCGAAGTTCGCCTGTTGTGAAGGTGTTAAGTTCTTCTGTCAATGCAAAATAAATGTGAAAAAGACTACAAAATGAAAGTGGTGACAACAGATGTACCTTTCCCCTTAATCTGTTTGTTTAGTAGCACAAAAAATCTTTAATAAAAACTAATTTAACAGAATAAAATAAAAAAAGAAAGAATCAGTAAGACCGCTCACTTGTTATGATGAGCACTCATAGAAGGGGAGGAGCAGGTATGATTGAATAGGCTGAGTCCTTGAAGTAGCTCAGTGACATGTTTTATCTGGAGAAGGTTCCAGGTTCAATTCCCAGCATCTCCAAGTAGGATTGTGAATGTCTCCTGTCTGAAGTCTTGGAAACCTGCTGTATAGTATAGGCCATGGGTAGGCAAACTAAGGTCCGGGGGCTGGATTTGGCCCAATCGCCTTCTAAATCCGGCTGGGGGACAGTCCGGGAATCAGTGTGTTTTTACATGGGTAGAATGTGTCCTTTTATTTAAAATGCATCTCTGGGTTATTTGTGGGGCATAGGAATTCATTCATTATTATTTTTCTTCAAAATATAGTCCGGCCCCCCACAAGGTCTGAGGGACAGTGGACCAGCCCCCTGCTGACCCCTGGTATAGGCAATCTTTAGATTGTCATTTTGGCCATATTCTCACCATACATTTAAAGCCCTGTGACACCACTTTGAGCAGTTATGGCTCCCCCCAACAAATCCTGGGAACTGTAATTTGTTAAGGCTGCTGAGAGTTGTGAGGAGACCTCCCCTATTCCCCTCACAGAGCTACAGTTCCCAGATGGTGTAACAATCAATCCCTCCTCGCAGAGAACTCTGGGAGCCATAGCTCTCTGAGGGGACTAGGAGGTCTCCAAACAACTGTCAGCAGCCTTAACCAACCACAGCTCCCAGCATCCTTTGGGGGAAGGCATGACTGTTGATCATGGTGGCATCATGGTGAGAATGTGGCACTGGAAATTTGTCTAATAATAATAATAATAATAATAATAATAATAATAATAATAATAATAATTTATTATTTATACCCTGCCCATCTGGCTGGGCTTCCCAAGCCACTCTGGGCGGCTCCCAAAAATATATATTAAAATACTATAATACATCAAACATTAAAAGCTTCCCTAAACAGGGCTGCCTTCAGATGTCTTCTAAAAGCCTGGTAGTTGTTGTTCTCTTTGACATCTGGTGGGAGGGCGTTCCACAGGGAGGGCACCACTACCAAGAAGGCCCTCTGCCTGGTTCCCTGTAAGTTGGCTTCTCGCAGCGAGGGAACAGCCAGAAGGCCCTCGGTGCTGGACCTTAGTGTCCGGGTAGAACGATGGGGGTGGAGACACTCCTTCAGATATACTGGACTGAGGCCATCTTACTGGGCCATTTTTAAAAAGATTTCCAGCACGAATGAAGCATTCACGAACCTCATTGCAGAAACATGGTGCTAAAAGTATGGAGTTTTTAAATTATATTTGTTATGCCATTGTGTTCCTTCATCCTAGTTGTGGCATGCAGAATAGCTTTCTCGTGACAGAAGGTGGCCGTCTCTTCCCTTTAAACACACTTTGCATTTCATACAGATTGATTTCCCCCCTCCTCCCCGCAAAGCTGTTTTAAAGTGTTTGGCGAGCAGAAAAGGATGAGAAGAGTGAAATTACTACAGGTTCCCTTTGTCTTACTTGAAGGGAAAAAGGCCCTCTGACAGAAGGGAATGGCTCAAGGGATTGGTAATGGAGTATGGAGCCTTATACCTTTAGGTTACCATTTCAGATCTGGAGTGTTACTAATTAAAGACACAGAACACTCTGTTATTTGTATTTTTAAGGTCTATAAACTTCTCCAGGCTCCATAGTTAATGACTTGGATTAAATTAATTTTGAAAAAGAGAAGTCTGCCCTTGAACAACTTTACCAAAGACTGAGGGAATGAGCCGTTCTTGGTAGAAAGGGCTTTCTCTTGAGGCAGGTTAAGGCTGATTTAATGGTAATAAAAACCAACTCTGGATGGAGTTCGGTTGCATGGGGGGGGGGAGGTTGCTGTGCTGTGGGAATGTGCCTCGCACCAAGCTCCTGATGGTGAACATCTGGCATTCCTTTGCCACACAGACGGATAAAACCATTTTGGTCCTGTCGGTTTGGGATATATTTTGTGTGTTGGGGAGCATCAAGTCATGCCTCCTCCCCTTTCAGAGAAGAAGTGGCAGCTGCATGCGCACCACACATAGGAAACACATGGCTTCCCTCAAAGCATTGTGGAAACTGCAGTTTACACCTAACAAAGCTCCCATTCCCACCACCCTTTTAAAACTACAGTTCCCATGATTCTTTGAGGGAAGGCATATGCTTATCATGTGGGGTGTGTACGCAGCCTAAGGGGCAAGCTGACACCTAGAGATACACGTTTGTTGTGCAAAAAAGAGCCTTGTTCCTAGGATGTATTTATAGGTATGATGCCAACATGGAAGGGAAAGTAGGATGGGAGTCATGTGGTTATCTGAAGCTTTAACCTGTGCCCCTCCCTATACTGTATAAACCCCAATCCATAAGTGCCAGTCAGCACTGGGGACTGTTAGAGGTGATGTGAGTTGAAGCCGAAATTAAAACGGTGCAATGTCACCTTACTGCAGACTCTCCAAGTGAAGAAGAAGAAGAGTTTGGATTTGATATCCCGCTTTATCACTACCCTAAGGAGTCTCAAAGCGGCTAACAATCTCCTTTCCCTTCCTCCCCCACAACAAACACTCTGTGAGGTGAGTGAGGCTGAGAGACTTCAGAGAAGTGTGACTAGCCCAAGGTCACCCAGCAGCTGCATGTGGAGGAGTGGAGACGCGAACCCGGTTCACCAGATTACGAGTCTACAGCTCTTAACCACTGCACCACACTGGCTCTGTGTAGGAAAGGTGAGCAAACAACCTGGCGAGCCAGCCTCAGAGGCCAGCACACAACATTTGGCTGCCTGAGGCAAAGGATAAGGTGGACCTCCTCTAAGTCAACAGAATTTGTAGTTGAATCTTACCTCAATACCAATGATAGTATAGTGGTACCTCTGGTTAAGAACTTAATTCTTTCTTGAGGTCCGTTCTTAACCTGAAACTGTTGTTAACCTGAGGTACCACTTTAGCTAATGGGGTCTCCCGCTGCTGCTGCTGTGCTGCTGCCGCCATGTGATTTCTGTTCTTATCCTGAAGTAAAGTTCTTAACCCGAGGTACTATTTCTGGGTTAGCGGAGTTTGAAACCTGAAGTGTTTGTAACCCAAAGCGTTTGTAACCCGAGGCACCAATGTATATCTCCTGTGAGCCTCGGGCTGGTGCCCATCAGAACAGATAGGGTGGAAAGCAGTGAGACTAACAGTAGGTGGCGCCAGAGCCAATGACTGCACATAGTACTCAAGGTGTTGTCTGACCAAGGCAGAATAGAGTGAGACTTTTACTTCCCTTGCTCGGAACACTGTGATTCTGTTGATGCAGCTTAGAATAGCATTAGCTTTCTTCTGCTGCTGCATCATGCTGTTGACTCATGTTAAGCGTGTGTCTACTAAGACCCCCTAGATCCTTTTCACATGTACTACTGGCAAGTCAGGTGTTCCCCATCTTGTATTTGTGCAGCTGGTTCTTCCTGCCTAAGTGTAGAACCTTACGTTTGCCAGTATTAAAGTTCATTTTGTTAGTTTGGGCCCAGTTTTTCAATCTGTTATGTCATATTGAATCCTGATTCTGTCTTCTGCAGCACTGGTTACCCCTCTCAGTCATCTGGATAAGCACCACCTGAATACCTCCATCCAGGTGATTTATAAAGATGTTGAACAACAATGGGCCCAGGACAGAACCCTCAGCACCCAACCTGTCACTTTTTTCCAGGATGACCAGGGATCATTAGTGAGCACTCTTTAGGTTCAGTCAGTCAACCAGCTACAAATCCACCTAACAGTTATCTCATCCAGCCCACATTTTATCAGCTTCCCTGCAAGAATTTCATGGGGGACTTTATCAAAAGCCTTACTAAAATCAAGATACACTACATCTGCAGCATTCCCTTGATCCACCAAGCTTGTAACTTGAGAGAGAGAGAGAGAGAGAGAGAGAGAGAGAGAGAGAGAGAGATTAGCCTGGCATGACTTATTTTTGAGAAACCCATGCTGGGTCTTAGTAATCACAGCACCCTTTTCTAAGTGCTCACAGACTGACTGTTGAATTATCTGTTCTAGTACCTTTCCCGGTATCAATGTCAAGCTCACCTTCCAGTAGTTTCCTGAGTCTTCTTTTTTCTCATTTTACCCAGTGTATTAATAAATCCAGATTATACAAGGTTTTCCATTTCTTTCAAAGAGTTTGTACAATTCTTTTATATGTGAACTATAGCCCACCTTGTAGTTAGACTCTCATCCATTTCAGATATGCAACAGGACTGCGTTCGTGTAACACAGTTTCTTCTTTCTATGTCCATCTGGGACTAGCCTCTGGACTCCTCCTTTTGTCAGGTCATATCTTCCAGTTATGACTCCAGATGGTTCTTTTGTTTTTGTGTCTTTTTAATTTTTTTTAAAACCTATGCAACAAGGAGTTGTATTTAAATAAGCCCTTTATTAGGTTAGCACAAGAGTTCCCCCCAGTGGTGGCAATGCTACTCTCTCCTTCCTGTGGAACTGAGTGATTTTAATAGGAGACAAAATGGCTACCGCCTCAAGCCAGCAATATTTCACAAAGGTGTGCAGTATTGGAAATAAATTGGCTTAAAGATTACTGTTTCTTTCTTATCAAGAACCTGTGCCTTCACACAGCTCTTCACATAGATACTAGGGTTGCCATATTCCATAGAGCAAAAACTTGGACACATTCAGGACAATCCTTGTCCCATCCCACATCTCCAACGCTCGTCCCCTCCCTGCCACTGACCCCTTCTTCACCTGCCTGCTCGTCCCCTCCTTCCCTCCCCTCTCTTACCTTTGCTGTCTTCGGTCTCCTGCTCAGGAGATGCTGCGTTTCCAGACAATGCAAGCCTGAGTGGCCCCCCAAAAGCCACGTCAGGCCTGGCGGCTGCTGGAAAAATAACAAAGCCGAGCACAGCCCCTGGACCTGAACTCCCTGTTTGTAGCATGCAGCCTCCATCTGTTGACTCCATCTAGATTCCTTCATCCCTATCCAATTATGCATCATTTTTTTTAAAACACAGGGGAGGAGAGACCCTTCCTCACTGTCAACAGGTTCAGCTGAAACAGTAAGCAGCATATTTGCATAGACTCTGCTTAGAACACGGGTGGCTAATTTGTGGCCTTCCAGATATTATTGGAGTACAATACCCATCAACCTTGACCATTGGCCATACTAGCTGTGGCTGGTGGAAACTGGACTCCAACAACATCTGGAGAACATTAGGTCTCATACCCCTAAGTTAGACAGTTGTTGTTGCTGCTGCTGCTACTGCAAAAAAGGTAACTGACTCAGGGTCACGAAAACAACCCAAACCACAACAGACATTGCCTGGTAAACCTAAGAGTAAATAAATAGATGTCTGAAAGCACTATGAGTCAAGTAGTCCCTTCATTTACCTTTCTAAAGGTCTGTTTTAATAAATGCTGAGGCTAGGAGTATGTTTCTCAATATACAGGACTTTTCCTCAACACTACATTAATGCACACATAGTTAAAAAAAAAATCAGGAAAGCATCTCAGATAACCAGGCGATGGGAGAATTCTCGCAATCTCATTTCTGCTTATCCTTGCAGACTCTTGAATGCTCTGAAGCCACCAGCATTTCTGAAAGCAAGACACACTGATTCCCTCATTATATTACCGAATGGCAAGTTAAGCAAATTTCTGAACTCCTTTCAAACTCCAGAGTCTGTTCAGAAGTGATAAGACAAGACAACATATTTGACTCTCTCTAGGCTTTTGTATTGAGATAGTTTTTGGCAAAAGTATTTCTGTCATGGTTGCGGTGGTGGTGGGGAGCAGGCTGAAATGCTGCCCCCCCCCTTCTTGTTGTAGAAAGGGAATGGGAAAAGAGAAAATCTTCAGATTCTAATTCGCTCTCTGCAGCTGTTTCGCTCATTTCCTCATTTTTCCATCCACTGTGCTCAAATTGACTTTTACGTTGAGAACAACCATATAAAATTTTCCTAACCTCAACTGTGCTTATCAAAGGCACCCAGAGGAAATAAAAAGGGGGATTTTAAGATTACAAAGGAACATTACGGCTGGTTACAAATTAAGCTACCAATCAAAACTTCTTCTTTTTAGAAAAAGAAGAATGTGTGAATTACAGTTGTGGGGAAATCTTGGCAGTGATGTGGCTAAACAATTGGCGAGAGCTTCTTATCAACCTTTCTACTACTGAACCAATACTATTTGCATGTAACTTTTGTGAATATATAGAATGTGGTGGGTTGTTGTTGTTTTTAAGACTATGACTGTGTTTCTGGCAGGTGTGCTGGGTTCTCAAGTCCCCACCTCACAGGGAGAGGAGGGGGACCAGAGATGTGATCTTGGAGCTATTGCTGAACTCAGTTGCATAAGGGTCCCAGTCTGCAAAAAATGAACAACTTGGCCCCTTGGGGACAAGCACTTCCAAGACTTTGCTTCCTGAAAGGAGGGGCTACCTGAGAGAAAAGGAGGTCAAGGTCAAGGCCATGCATGGAGTGGGGAAGGGTTACTAGAGACAAAGTGTGCATGCTAAGCAACAGGAGGTTCGAGGCTTTAAGTTTTGCTCCACAGAGAGATTAAGAGTGGGTTTAGGGAGCCAGGATGAGGACAACGTAGTCTTGAGTGCCTAGTGCAAAGCTGCAGAAGAGCCAGTGTGGTGTAGTGGTTAAGAGCGGTAGACTTGTAATCTGGTGAACCGGGTTCACTTCCCTGCTCCTCCACATGCAGCTTGGGCTAGTCACACTTCTTTGAAGTCTCTCAGCCTCACTCACCTCACAGAGTGTTTGTTGTGGGGGAGGAAGGGAAAGGAGAATGTTAGCTGCTTTGAGACTCCTTCGGCTGGTGATAAAGCGGGATAGCAAATCCAAACTCCTCCTCTTCTTCTTCTATTAGAGATCTTTTTGAAAAAGGAGATGCAAGGTCTTAAGAGGTGGGGGGAAACCCTGCTGATTATCTAGCGGTCGCCAATCTTTTTAGGCCTGTAGGGGAATTTGGATTTTTGAGTGAACCACTCCCTCTGGCCACTCGTGCATTTTCACACTTTTAAGGCTGTATTTGCTCCTTTTCATGCCGTTTTGGGGTTCACAGCAATGTGCACAGTCGCAGTCGCACACACCTTGAATATGTGTAAATGGGGATTGCTTGTATACACACACACACACACACACACACACACACTTCCCTTTTTCTGGGGGAATCAGGCCCACAAGAATTCACCCTAGCTTTCAAATGCACATAGAGCTGAAAGAGGAAGCGTGAAACAGTGTTGCTCTGCAGCTACAGCTGTCCTACACTTTCTCCTCCCTAAATCTGGGACAACAGTTGTTGGAGAAGAAGACCACATGGACAAGGGCAGATTAAAGAAGGCACAAGGGGTTCACAATCCACACTGAGCCAATGTAAAGGTAAAGGTAAAGGGACCCCTGACCATTAGGTCCAGTCGTGGCTGACTCTGGGGTTGCAGTGCTCATCTCACTTAATTGGCCGAGGGAGCCGGCATACAGCTTCCGGGTCATGTGGCCAGCATGACTAAGCCACTTCTGGCAAACCAGAGCAGCGCACGGAAACGCCGTTTACCTTCCCGCTGGAGTGGTACCTATTTATCTACTTGCACTTTGACGTGCTTTCGAACTGCTAGGTTGGCAGGAGCAGGGACCGAGCAACGGGAGCTCACCCCGTCACGGGAATTCGAACCGCCGGCCTTCTGATCAGCAAGTCCTAGGCTCTGTGGTTTAACCCACAGCACCACCCGTGTCCTGAGCCAATGTAGGACGGGCCTTTAGGGTCTACTGAAATGTGCTTCCTGTTATAATGGGAGTTGGGAGGAGCTTCCTCTGCCCCAAGTTTCAAACATTTAGGAAACACTGGCTTAGAAGAAGGAAAGGCTACATTGACCTCTGCTCCTAAAGATGTTTCAACAGGCTGGATATAAAAATGAAATGCCTCCCACAATATTAGCTCTGCAAGAAATATGCTGACTCGACACACAAGCTGATCAAGTTCCAATGCCAGAGATCTTAGCGATTAGCTAAGAACAGAAACAATTGTGGCTCAAGGGGGAGGAAGAGATGCTGCTCTCACCTACACCTGGCCAGCCATTAAATCTTCAGGGTGCACTTCTGGGGGATGGAAATGCCAAAAGGCTGGTAAAACATAACTTGTAACTTAAGAGAGCTATAAATTAAAAAGAAGGTTGGAAGTGATCTGAAAGGTCAAGAGAATAAAGGAAAGCAAGGTCTTCGGAGGGCTGTACATTTCAGAACTGTTGGGGGGAAATTTTGCACATTAAGCAAAACCAGCCCAATTTGCCATTAATATACGTTTCCTTTGATAAATTGTCCATTCAGTCTCGGTTTGTGAACTGAAAAGAAAAGGTGAAAGATGATTTCTTTTTCCTCCCAAAAAATATATAACTTATAGCGGAATATGAAAACTGCTTTTAAAAACCAGACATTTATATGGTCTCGTTTGCTACAAAGGAATGAATGGAGGAAAGGGGCAAATCTTTCTAAAACTCATCAGAGAGAACTGACCCATTCAAAATGGGTCACCATTTTGTATTCTTGTGATATTTGCAGCCTTGTAGTATTTTAATACTTTGCACCAAGCTGGATTCCCTCTTGAAGCATTGTGCCCCTTGGAACCCAACCATCTCCTGTAATATCACAAAGTCCTCTGAAATAAGGTATGGTGAATGGTGAACGAGACAAGGGTAGCATCCTTAAGACTATGAAGCCCATGATGCTATGAGGCTTGGAACAACTGTACATATTTTTACTTGAAAGCTAGTCCCACTGTGTTTCATGGCGCTTACTCCAAAATATGTCTGCAAAGAAAAGCAATAGGGTGAAATTCATATGCACAAGACACTTTATGAAGCTAAGAGCACGTAATATATTGTACTTTTGAGCTTATATTTTAAAAACCTAATAAGAAGCCTTTATCCAGGAGACAGAACAATATCCCATCCCTGATCGCTGACCATGCTGACTGGTGCTGAAGGGAGTTGAAGTTCAGCAACATCTGGCAGGCCAAAGGTTTCTCACACCTAAAGTAGAGACTAAACACTTACTTATTTGCAAGATTGCTTGCATTTCTAATTGAAACTGAAGGTAGCCTTTCAGCTGGCTGAAGTAGGGGTGCCATGTGTCCTCTTTTTCCAGGGCACGTCCTCTTTTTCAGGGGTAAAATTTCTGTCCGGGAGGATTTTTTAAATTTGCCAAAATGTCTCTGGCTATACTTCCTGGATGAGACATAGACATAACTGATGGTTGAAGACTTGCTTTCATCTTCTCTTTTCCTGCACCCCCCCCCCCAGCAATATAACACAGCTTCTATAGCCTACATGTAGTAGGGGTATTTAAAATGAGAGTCGTCGTAGCATTCTCTTCTTTGCTTTTCAAAATATGGCAACCCTAGTTGAAGATCTTTTGTTAAACCACCAGTGGGACTCATACTTAGAGCAGACCCATTCAGCTCAATAGGCACGACTAATTGTAGTTCCATGAATTTCAATGGGTCTACTCTAGCTTAGCTGGATACAACTCAGTGTGTTTTACCAGTTGAACCTATGCAGTCAGAAGTAAGTACTACTGAACTCCATGGAGCTTACTCCCGATTTGTAATTATGCATAGGACTGTGGTTGTGCTGATCCTAACAAACTGGATTCTATTCTATGTGCAGAACTGTCCTTCAAGGGATGGGCCTTGCATTTTAATGGATTAACACAGCTGGCTGTCTTTTTTGGACTGTTCTTGGGGGATCATGATGAGCTACTACACCTTTTGCCCGAACACCACTGGTGCGTAATCTGCAGAAAGGTAATTTAAGGCTGAACGGTAAGGGGGGGGGGGGTAGGGGATTGTCCTTGTTGTCAGAATAGCAGGAAAATGGAACACGTTATAAGACCAATTACTACTGGAAGTTTTAGAATATAAAATAGTAATTATATACATACACCAGCTGCCTGTGCTGAAATAGGTATAATTAATCCTGCCTTTGTATAGGGAGAACAGTGTATGGGTGAGATTTTTTCAGCCTATGGATAAATCCCCATAAATCTTCAGAATATTGGCAAAGTAACACAGGCCACATTCGCACCACACATTTAAAGTGCTATGATACCATTTTATGCTGGTGGTAAGGAAACAATAGGTATATATAGAAAGGTGAATTCCTAGACACCAAGATCCAAGTTTGGGGCAAGTACACTTTGGTGAGAGAACCCCAGCAGCAATTTAAAATCGCAAAATATGCAGCAGAGTAAAGTGTGGAAATATGCCCTTCCAAGTTCCTTCCAAAGTTTCCAGCTTCCCCTAAGACAGAAAAAGACTACACATTTGGTAAGTTAAAAATGGTTTACTTACAAACACTCCAAAGGTCAGATTCATGTGCTTTTCCATACAGCATTCAGAAAAAAGTTGTACTGGCAGTGATACCTGGCTTAGTTACAGTGGTGGAAATCCCTACATTATTGGTATAGGGACTCAAGAGAGGCTTGTTAGAGCCATGCAGTCTGATCTTGGAGCAAACAGCTCAGGCCTCTTTATGCACTGAGTTTCTCAGGTAGACTGAAGTACAAAAATAGGCTTCATTTCCTTCCTCCTAAGGTGAGCGGAAGTGACCTAGCTAAGCCTGGCAGGCCAGCTTACTCTCTGGCATTAACCCCTTCATGCAGTAATTAGACTTAAGCATGTTGGTTATATGAGGCTGATTATCTCCTCCTCCTCCTCCTCCTCCTCCTCCTCCTCCTCCTCCTCCTCCTCCTCCTCCTCCTCTTCTGCATCTCATATCTATCTTTGGATATACACCTCTTCAAGTTAATTCCAATGTTCTCTGTGGTTTGCTGTCTGCATCCACATAAGCCCTGCTGTTAGTTTTAGCTTGTCCACCCACCACATAGTTGGCTGTCCCCTTGGTCCTTTAAAATAGTAAGGTCTCCACACTCACACTGCTTTGTTGGGGGGGGGGCTCTATTCCCCACAGAAAGCTACAATTCATAGAGTTCCCTGGGAAGGCAGGTTAGTTGTTAATCTACTTTGGGAATGATAGCTCTGGGAGGGAAGCAGGGGTCCCCTAACAACTCTCAGCACCCTTAACAAACTACAGCTCCCGAAATTATTTCGGGAAAACCATGACTGGTTTAAAGTGGTATCCCAGTGCTTTAGGGGTGTGCGGAAGGAGGTAGAATGATCTGCACAAGAGACAAGGAAAGAGAAGCTGGGATCGAGTTTGGGCTGATGGAGGCCTTGTCCATCACTGAGCACACATCCCATGTGGAGACATGCTGGTCCTTTGCTGCTCTGTGTAATTTGCAAGGTGTCCTTTGAAGCAGTTAGCGATGTTTCCCAGCTTCATTAGCTCTTTGCCATCTGCTGCCTTGATGACACTGGAAGAGAGAGAGAGAGAGACGGAGTGACTTCGCACAGTTCTTGACACCGTCAAAGATTGACTTTTACCTTCCTTGACTCTGATGTTCTAATTCCACACTTTTATTTCCTACTGATTAATCTCTGCCTGCCTCACTTCATCAGTTCCATTGCCCAATCAAAGATCCTGCCACACTCAGCTTGTTCACTTTCCCTGTATGCTGGTTCCTTGATTTCCGTAATCATATTCTCTCCATGATGCTGAATGCCTCATTCATAATCCATAGCTGTTTCATATACTCTCTTTTTTATCTCCAGTCATCAGGCACCTTATTTTCAGGCATCAATTTCATAAGCATCCATTTAGTATCTGTCACAGATTCATTTCAACTGGACATACTTTGAGCTTATTCTTTTTTAAAAAAAAAAAGTCAGAGAAGGATGGGAGGTAGAAGAAACCATCACAAAAGGCATATCTTCCAGTGTCAACCTAAGCAGGTCTGCTCAGACATAGGTTACACTGAATTCAGTGAGACTTACTCTCAGGCACTTATGTACAGCAGGACTGGCTGACTCCAACATAAGCAAATTTTTTGCCCTCCCTCAGACCTTGCCAATTTTGTTGGCAATGGTAGTAGCATTAATAATAACCAGAAAGGTGATGGTGATGATAATGATGATAATATAGATATGGTGCTGGGGTGTCCTGATGGAGATGCAAATTACCCACTTCCTTGTCATCAGACTGATTATGTAGTTATTTATTTAATGATTGCACCTATATGCTACCTTCCCCTTCATGGATCACTGCCATGTCGTGGCGAAGGGGCTTGAATAACTCAGAGAAGTTATGAGCTATGCCGTGCAGGGCTACCCAAGACGGACAGGTCATAGCCAAGAGTTTAGACTAAATGTGATCCACCTGGAGAAGGAACTGTCAATCCACTCCGGTATTTTGCCAAGAAAACTCCATGGACATAAAAAAGGAGAAGCTTTGAGAAGAAAGTGAGAGTTTCCAGTTCATGGGGTCACGGAGAGTCGAACACGACTAAGATGACTAAAGAACAACAATATCCTACCTTATCTCCATGGAGCACAAGGCGGCCCACATGGTTCTCCCACTTCCCAGATTCATCTTCACAACTAGCTTGTGAGGTAGGTTAGGCTGAGAGGCAGTGGCTAGCCCAAGCACACCCAGTTGAGCTGCACTGTTCAGAGTGGATTCAAACCCTGACCTCCCAGGTCCTAATATGACACTCTAACCACTATGTCACACTGGCTGACAAGCAGCAAAGGGGTCTTCATGAATCAGCTGGTGTTGCCTTAGCCACTCCTGGAGAGAGAGAGAGAAAATTGAGATCAACTCTCTGCGTCTTCTTGGCACCCATTTCTCAAGTTTATCCTCTTAAGATTCTTTGCCTTGCTTTTCTTTCGTGAAAGCTCACTCCCCACACCCCAGTTTAAAAACTTCAGCTGTATCACTATGAAGTTTCCTCTTTGTAAACGTGCAAAAGGCTTCACTTCTTTAATCTTTCCTCATAATCTAGCTGCACCCCTCCAAAGCAATTATAGTTCCTCTTTTTTTTCCTTTTTAAGTGTAGATGCAAACTAAGACAAAGGCTTCATCAAGCCCCTTCCCTGCCACCATTTTTATTCTTAGCAATTCTCATTAATGTTATTTTTGCTTCTCTCTGTCTCTCTCTCCCCACCCCTGTGATTTAGAATAAAACTTAAACTTCCCAAAGTCATGTCTCATTAAGTTTTATACTTTTCTGATACTGGCTTTTGCCTTCATATTCTTCCTCACAGATGGCTGGGCTTTCCTGGCATATAACGTCCCATGGCAAAAAGGCCACAATCCACTGGCCTATTGTGTAGACCCCATTACAACGAATGGAGCATGTGGGGGAATGATGTTGCCAATGTGCAAGCTCCATTCATTTCAATGGAGCCACAGAAAAGAGGCATGGTGTGTGAAGCGTATACTGTATGTTGTCTTTTCAGTTTGCTCCTGCAGAAGGGGAAAATGCTTTTATAAATCATAAAAATATCATCGGGCTATAAGAAAATTGCAGCTGGGGTGTGTAAGGCTATAGGAATATTGCAGCCAGGGTGTGGTTGGCTCTTGCTGGCATATTTCAAACTAGCTGTGGTCAAACATTCTATAGGCTGTTGTTTCTTTAGAAATCGCAAGGCTGGGGACTTTTTGAGAAGAAAAAAACAAGTTGTTGCAATTTTCTGAAGAAATAGAGTATCTTTAGCAACTGTGGGGTTTTTTTGCAAAGCAGGTAGCTAAAACAGGTGTTACACACTTCGGTGAAATAAAATAACATAGCCTTATTGCTAAAATAGTATATAAGGGTACAGAGGCTTGGAGGATGGGAAAAATTAACCAAATAAGGGGCTTTGGGAGTGAAAGAGGGAGTGGGGGTTGGATTTTACATTGCAATAGGCGGACGCGATAGGTGTGAACTTTGAACGCTCCTCTCTAGTGGGCGGCGAAGGAGGGAGCGCTCGGGAAAAGGGTTTATATATTCATGTTTTTGATAAGGAAGGGTGTGCCTGCCTTTTCAGGTCACCCACTTGCAAGTGTTTGTTTTCAATAAAATATTGCTGCTCCATCAACTTTGCCCAGGCTTTATTATTTCAAAGGAGTCCAGGACCTAAGTCCTGGGGACCAGCGTTTATATCTCACAATGCCATGTTCCTGGAATGTGGATCGTGTGGCCACATTCCACTACCCCCAAAGTATTTAAAAGGCGCAGAAAAGATTATTATAAAATTGCTTGGGACAAATTCATGGGGGATGAGGCTATGTCCTACCTCCATGGCTGGAGGCATTTTGCCTCTGAATATCAGTTGCCGGGAATCACAGGTAGGGAAATTTGCTGTTGCGCTCAGGTGGGCTTCCCATAAGCATCTGGTTGGCCACTGTGAGAACAGGATGCTGGACTAGATAGGCCATTGGCCTGATCCTGCAGGGCTCTCCTTGTGTTCTTATGAGAAATCTTTCTTCCTTCCTTCATTTTGTTCGGTAAGAAACTTTTTCTTTTCATGTTGCAACGACCTTGTTGTGTGCTCACTTCTTTATTCCCGAACTGTGTGTTTTTTTCCATTTCATTTATACCAATTATGCCGCCGTTCCATCTTTCTCCCTTCCTGCAACTTCTAAATATGAAATATGATTGAAACAGTTGACATTTCTATGAGAGACCTTAGCAGGGATTCCGGAGAATTGCTTTTGCACACAAGAACGAGCTTTTTCTTAAAAACGGTCTCTCCTCATGTGAACTTCATAAGATAGGAAGCTGCCTTAGACGGAGTCAGACCATTGGTCCACCTAGTTTAGTATGGCACATCTAGTTTGGTATTACAGTGGTACCTCTGGTTGCGAACAGGATCCGTTCTGGAGGCCCGTTCGCAACATGAAAAGAGCACAACTTGAAGCGCCGTATCTGCGCAGGTGTGTGGCGCGATTTGGTGCTTGTGTGCATGCACGAGCAGCGAAACCCGGAAGTAACCCTTTCCAGTACTTCTGGGTTGCCGCAGGATGTAAACTGAAAGAACGTAACATGAAGCAAACATAACATGAGGTATGACTGTATCTGCACTGAGAGAGAAGCAGCTCAGGGCTTCTACTCCTCTGTGTGGCCTTCTCCTGAGGCCACACATCCCACCCTTCCTACTTGCAGACCCACCAAGTGTCCCTTTTCTACAGTGACAATTTTGGATTTACAGAAGCCATCCCAGTTTCTGATTCGATTCTGGAATGTCCCGCTTCTCCTTCTGATGTCCCTATTTCCAACGGAGAAATGTTGGAGGGTATGGGCTTATGCAACCCCCAAAACAAGGAGGCAACCCTGTATAGGGAAGGTTTTTTTTAAAAGGTTTCATGTTTTATTATGTGTTTATATATGTGGCTGGGGCAATTCAGTCTGGTGGGTGGGGTTTAAATAATAGGCACCACCCTTTCCAACTTCTCCCTTTCAGTTTCCATTGAAGTCTGTGGTGTTATTTGTTGTCTTAGAAGCAACTAGGATTCTCTCAAGGGCTAAGATGGAGAGCACACAGGCCAGTAGCCAAGCTGTGATAGTTGGTGTCCCAGGGGACACCTGTGGACTTGGTTGGGGAATAGGGTTAGGGTTAGTTTCCCACATACCTCTCTAGCACTGCATTTCCTCTGGGTTGCAATGTTGCGACTCTCATCACAACAGTGGGCAGTTCAGGCCTGTGAGTATTCCTTCTGGGAATTCCATGAAAACTGCTGAAAACCGCTATCACAATCCCTAGAAATCCCCAGGCCTTCAACTATGATGAATGGCAAAACTCACATTAACCAGTAGTACGGGTTTTAGATCCAGCAGCAGTGTTTCTTTTGGGAAGTAATTCATTATACTAATAAGTTTTATACAGATAAATTACTTTGCAAAGAGATGGTTGCATTAATCTTCTTTTTTGAAAAGATGAACTCTGGAGAAGTTTCCCGCTACCTCTCAAGCACAGATTATTTTTCTGACAATTTCTCTCCCTGCCTGTCATTCCTGTCTTAAGCATGACTGATGATTTCATATATTCCTTCTTATCCAGAACAGCCACAGGAAATTTCAATATAACTCACATGCAGGCCACAAATGTCTATTTCACCAAAAGCTAGGACTATTCAAGAGTAATCTATCCTTCCAGCAGGAAAAAAAGTCATCCAAGTTACATTCCATATCAGTCCCCCCCCCCCCTTTTGCTATACTGCAACTTGTATTTGTAATTGTGAAGTTCATCTGTTTAGACGGCAATACTGGTTTCTTTCCATATAGTGTTTGCACTACTATCATACCCTGCAAGTGTCCCGAAAAAGCTGGGACGTTCCCTTTTTTCCAACGAGAACATGGCAGCCATTTGGGGTGTCGTGATTTGTGTGCGCTTTCTTGGAGTTGTGATCTCACACGGTGTCCCAAAATGTGCGGTTTTGGGTGCCATGAGAACACAGCCTTCACAAAAGTGCATATTTGGGGCTCCATGATCTTGCATGAGTCACGTGACTTGTGTGGGAGCATGGACGGGAAGACGGGAACCCCGGATTTAGGACTCAACATGATGGAGGGTATGTACCATATCCTTGGTAACAAGGCCAGCCCTGCCAATGGGCAAAGTGAGGCAGCTGCCTCAAGCAGAAGATGCAGATCAGTGAGGAACAAGATGGAGCACAGAGTGTGTTTGCATTGCCAGTACTAGGGCAGCTTGCTTGCTCCCCTCAGGTGCAGGGAATGGTGCTGCCTCATCATAAGTACAGTGGTACCTCAGGTAAAGAACTTAATTCGTTCTGGAGGTCCGTTCTGAACCTGAAACTGTTCTTAACCTGAGGTACCACTTTAGCTAATGGGGCCTCCCGCTGCCGCCGCGCCACTGGAGCACGATTTCTGTTCTCATCCTGAAGCAAAGTTCTTAACCCAAGGTACTATTTCTGGGTTAGCGGAGTCTGTAACCTGAAGCGTCTGTATCCCGAGGTACCACTGTATTGATTCCTCTTCTCCCAGGCCTTTGGCTAATTGAACCATCTATATCTGGAAATATCTGGAAATCCCCCTTTGTTGCAGCTGTTGCTTCCATTTCAGCCTCCAGGTTTTGGTGAAAGAAAGGGAATATATTACTGCCTCTGGACTGTGGTTCCATCTTGGCTTTTTTTATTCTGAGCATATGCAGCAATATGTAATTGATGAATTAATAGGCTTTATACTGGAGACACCATCCTGCTCTATCAGTTCTGTGACGGTTCTCCAATGTTCCCTCAGAATTGCATCCCCAGTTCAACTCCACCCATTTAATAGCCCATGTTCCCATCATCCCCAGTTCCTCCTTTCCTCTCCCAGTGCAAGGAAGTTGCACTATGGCACCATGCTCCCATACCTTCATTTTTTTACACTTTTTTTATTGCTGTGCTCAATTCTCACTCATTTGCTGCAAAACCCTACAGGAATGCTATTATCCGGTCTCAACAGGATGTGTGTGGGAGTGTGAGAGAGAAGCCAGGTACAATTGCCTAAGCTGGAGTAAACAAAGAAGCAGAATATTGGTAGTATAAAAAATTACGGGATTTTAGCAGGAAACTATGGGACATTATACTGAAGCAGTATAACCGCGCGCCCCCCCAACGTTTGGTGGAATAAATTGTATTGAAAGTGTGATTGCATATAACAACCCGAATAACAAATGAAGATGAATACACAATAAAAAGAGAGTCAGGAAGAACCCTAGGATTTGAACATTTAAAAGGCAACAAGAATGATGGGCAGAGAAGAGAAATGGGGTGGACATAGCAGGATAGTGGCATATTGGCATAAATGTATGGAAGAGGACCCACAGGTGTTCATAACTTTGTCCACCTGTGTCCAGCTTTTGAGCCAAGACCACAGAAATGAATAGGAGTGTTCTCTATTTTTTTAAAGAGGAATGCAGGCAGCTAACTAACATAGAAACATGACTTTCATTTTTCAAAAGTAACTAAGGAGCCAGGTAATTTTTCATTGGTAGCTTACCAGATGTAGGCTCCAGTCCTAAATGTGATCAGCAATCAAGCTTAGAGACACATTTTTGTTGCATGCTAGCAGTTGGAATATAGAGAATATGTCTGTAATGCTGAAACATATCCACCATATGTACCAATTTGCCTGATCAAATGCCTGCTTTCTTCCTTCAGTTTCAGAGCTAATGATTTGGCTGAAAACTATAGCTCTAGGAAGTGAGATTAATAGCACAGTTTAAGCTATAGAGATCTGCAGAACCTAAATATAAAAATGTGTGTCTTCCAGCTGGTAGAAAAAAAATATGAACTCCAATATTTGTATTCTTGTATGGCTTCCCTTTATTTCAGTGGGCTCTGATCTCACCACTGAATTTGAATTTAGCCTACATTAAATCTTTTTTTGAAATTCCTCTTCAAAAACATAACAAAACAACAACTCACCATCATTTGCAGCAATGCCACGCGCTATGTGTGCAGTCTTAAATATATTGGCAACAATGTGCCATCTAAGAATTTGTTCTCCCTGACCTTACTCTCCAAGCAGGATGGTAGGTGAGTCTTGTTCACACGTTATGCTGAGCACAAGTGCCTCTACAGGTGTATAAGCGTGTGTATGAAAGATTGTACACTTGTTGTTTGGTACAGCTCACCCATTCTATGCACAGGTTCACTGACAGTACATGTGTTGAACATTGCACGTGAATACCTGGTTAATTGTATAGTTCAGCTTTTGCGTACACAGGTATACCGCTTGTATTCTCATTAAATGTGTGGAAACTGTTAAATCAAGAAAAAAGTGATCTACCATTAAAGAAAGTCTTCGTACATCCTTACTCCAGTTAGGTCTGGGAAAGACTCTTATCGGAGATAATGGTGAGCTACTGCCAGTTGGTGTTAACAATACTGTGCTAGATGGACTTCAGCTATGACTTCATATTTGGCAGCTGCCTATGTTTGCTCTCTACTTCCAAGCCTAGCACATGACTGGTGGTGTGTTATTTGCTGGTGTGAAACCTATTTGAGAAACTTCATCACAGGCCAGAAACAGAATCACAGAACTGTAGAATTGGAGGGACCCCTAGAGTCACCTAGTCCAAACCCCCACAATGCAGGAATCACAGGTAAAGAATCTCTGACAGATGGCCGTCCAATCTCTAAAAACCTCCAAAGAAGGAGAGCCCAGCACTTCCCAAGATTAAGCCATTTCCTATTTGCCTCCTACTGCAAGTAGGGACGCGGGTGGCACTGTGGTCTAAACCACTGAGCCTCTTGGGCTTGCCAACCAGAAGGTTGGCGGTTTGAATCCCCATGATGGGATGAGCTTCTGTTGCTCTGTCCCAGCTCCTGCTAACCTAGCAGTCCGAAAGGACGCCTGTGCAAGTAGATAAATAGGTACCGCTGTGGCAGCAAGGTAAACTCTGTGTCTTTGCGCTCTGGCTTCCGTCACGGTGTCCCGTTGCACCAGAAGCAGTTTAGTCATGCTGGCCACATGACCCAGAAAGCTGTCTCTGGACAAATGCCATCTCCCTTGGCCTGAAAGCGAGATGAGTGCCACAACCCCATAGTTGCCTTTGACGGGACTTAGCCGTCCAGGGGTCCTTTACCTTTTTTACCTTATACCCTATTGCAAGCTTGGTGTCCCTGCGTGGTTCCTCCACCTCAGTTGCTGCTTGTTTTTAGGGAAATAATGTTCGGAGGACGAACTTGGAAATATCTATGAATCATTTCTAAAGCTCCTACAAAACATTTACAAGTTTGTAGGCACAAACTGCTCGCTCCCCCGCCCCAAGATTACCAACGCCAAAATTGCTGCCCGAGTCCTGACCATCTGTTTCCCAACATGCAATTTAAAGCCATACAAATGACAAGCTGTTTTTAGTATGATTTGAGCATTCAAACTCTTTCGGACTTGGCACGGCTCCATTTCTTTTGATCACATGTTTCTGTCTCACGCACAGAATGAAATCGGTCTGAAATTGCCACAAGACTCTCATGCCAATCTGTGTTTAAATGTCAAAATAGATAAACAAGCAAAGAAGAACCCAAAACATTGGACGAAAAAGCTAGAAACGGTCTTTGGGGTATAGTTAAATGAGTCCAGGGGAGTGTGCAGTTATTTGAAACGGGTTAAGGAGAGAATGCTACTCCAGGAAAGGAATGCCAGTGTCAGTGTCAGAAAAAGGTTTGTGGAGGGGGAGAAGCCAAGGGAATGTTAGGAGGAGTGTAAACTGTGTCTCATATGTTAGATTTAGTTATTTAAAGAAGGGATGGTGGGAACAGGATGTTTGAGCTGGTGGAAATGGGGAGACTGACCAGATCTGAAAACCATGGGTTCCCCACAGAGATGACAACTTGAATAAAATATTGAGGGGAAGGCAGGTAAGTACAGCCCTGGATAATTGATCACAAGACACAGCACATGCACACCATTTGAAAGCCAATGCCCAGCAACTTTGGGGGGGGGGGTATGGCCCCCTCAAATATTTTATGGGGGTGAAGGAATCTTAGCCCCTAGGAGTTGGCTCGGATGGTTCCCAATCCATAGTATGCAAATGAATTTCTGTATATTTTTTATAAAGTCAGCTGGTATCATTTATATATACATAAGACTAGGTTTTTCCCCTAAAAAAATATGTCAAAAAATAGGGAGGCGTCTTATACACAGATATATCTCCCCCCATTTTCTTAAATCTGAGTCCCCCAAAATACTGAGCCTCTTAGGCTTGCCGATCAGAAGGTCGGCGGTTCGAATCCCCGCGACAGGGTGAGCTCCCGTTGCTCGGTCCCAGCTCCTGCCAACCTAGCAGTTCAAAAGCATGCCAAAAAGTGCAAGTAGATAAATAGGTACCGCTCTGGCAGGAAGGTAAATGGTGTTTCTGTGCTCTGCTCTGGCTTCAGTGTTCTATTGCGCCAGAAGCGGCTTAGTCATGCTGGCCACATGACCTGGAAAAACTGTGGACAAATGCTGGCTCCCTCAGCCTGTAAAGCGAGATGAGCAGCGCAACCCGAGCGGCGCAATCCGTGACTGGACTTAACTGTCAGGGGTCTTTTTCCTTTTCCTTTACCTTTTATACATTGGGGAGTCTTACAGATGGAAAAATACAGTATATTTATTTTATAAAGATATTTATTGACCACCGTTTCATAAAACAGTATTAAAGCAGTTTACACCCAAACTGTATAAAACCATAGAGTAGGTGGGTAGCCTCCTTCGCCTATACCCCATGTATTTGAAGCACACACAACCCTGAATCCTAGTTTACCCATCGCAGAGCTACAATTCCCATCCCCCTTGGCAAATTACAGTTCCAAGGGTTCTTGGGAGGGGGGTTATATGCAGATTAAGTGCATGACATATACACAGCCCTTAACCGATAGCGGTTTCTTGGTAACATGCTGTGGACTGGGAGAGACACCCACCTGTATGATTCCTGTACTTTCCATACGCTTAAATCTTAATCCCAGCAGAGTAATTTGGGATGAAGGAAAACTGAAATGGAAAAGGCCAGATCATTCTGAAGAGAGTTTTTGTTTCAGGGCCGCGTTGTTTGGAGGAGCGTTGCTCACAGTGCTCTGGGACGTGGCAGTATGTGATTAATCCTTCTAGGTAGTGTGGCTGTCTCAGAATAATCAGGTGAAAATAATAAACACAAAGGGATGCTCGCTATGTACTCCAAACGGTGAGCTTCACGTTCCATTCTGGGAACTGCGGAAGAGAGGTGTAATAAAGGAGTCAACCATAACAGGAAACACTAATAAACCAGGGACAAACTTTCATAACCTAGAATTCTCTCAGGACCTTCCCTTGATAATAAACACTTGTCTCGGGGAAATAAACCACAGCCTGTGCTCTCTTTCAGCCGAGTCTTGCTTATTCGAAAGGAAAAGGTGTATTACCACAGTCATTTCTGCTTTCCCCGTCCCTCTGATCACCTGGACCCCATGGGACCTTCATGCTAGGAAGATATTCATTCAAGGCACATGCCAGAGATGGCAATAAGACCACACGGTCATATGCAGCTGTAACAACATCATCTCTCTTGTGGGGGGCCTCGGAAATTGGTGGCATGCCTAAAGACGGTCTAGCAGTCTCCCCATGGACAGGAATTGATCCTAATCCCTCCAGCAGTGAAGTTTTGATTGCTCCTTGTATACCGATCACAGAAAATATAGGATTCCACAAATAATAATAGGGTTTATCCAGGTGTTTGCGCATGGATGCGCATGCACATCTCCCGCTGCTCTGAGAGCATTGCAGAAATGGGGATTGGCTAGTAGGTTAGGACTGCCATACGCCCGGTTTATTAAAGGAGTTTATTTTTTAAAAAGCTCATCAGTTTTGGTGGTTTCCTAGTTTTTACTTTTTGAAATATGGCAACCCTTTAGTAGGTTCAGGTAGGTAGCCATGTTGGTCAAAATAAAAAAAAAAAAATTTTGTCCAGTAGCACCTTAGAGACTAAGTAAGTTTTTTCTGGGTATCAGCTTTTGTGTGCATGCACACTTCTTCAGAAAAACTGAAACAGAAGTCACCAGACCCTTATATATAGTGGGGTTTTTCTCCAAAGGGTAGTAGGATATGGGTGATTGACTCAATGGGTATGGTAAACCTATTGATGAATGTTAACGGCTGCAATTAGTCCTACAGGAAAAAGGAAGGGATAGTAGGCAGATGATTAACATATGTAATGAGACAGAAATCCAATGTCTCTATTCAGACCAGGTCTCTCCATAGTTTTCAGCAACTTCTCTTTCCAGTCTATTTCTGAAATTCTTTTGTAATAAGACAGCTGCTTTGAGATCCTTTATTGAATGTCCTGGGAAATGTTCTCCTACTGGCTTCTCTGTCTTGCGATTCCTGATGTCAGATTTATGTCCATTTATCCTTTGGCTTAGGGTTTGGCCTGTTTGTCCAATATAGAGAGCTGAGGGCCATGGTGGTTCTGCTGCCATGTTCTGGATGAATGGGAGCATCCAAGCACTCTTTGGGTAAATTACTCTAAAGTGGATATTACTAAAGCAGCCTTACCCGATCTGAATTTTTCAATTGCCGACACGTAATTCATGCTCTGGTACAGCCTTTTCCAACCTGCTATCCTCAAGATATTTTTGACAAACACTTGCATAGCCTTAGCAGAATGGTTTCTGTCGCTGGGGCTATTCAGAGTTGTCATCCAAAACAGTTGTATGTCAGCAGGTTGGATCTAAGGCTCACTTGAGCATGAATGACTTGCGGTCAATTCATAAACTAACTTCAGGTGATGATGGACTGAATGATGATTGTGCTGAAACAGGTACAGATATAAGGCCTGAAGCTTTTGCCATCATTACCTTTCGAGGCCCAAATCACAGCTATGGTCGATTTTTTTTTCTCATTCTCAGTTGAATCAAATCATTACATTACGCTTTACTATTATGGGGTATGCTTTTATTAACTTGAAATTTCACTCTGAATTTTTTGCTAGGAAGGTTTAATGAAAATGATGGCTATCCCTGGCTTTGCCAATTTTTGTTTTTTAACATAAAGGATTCAGCTGTATCAGACATAGTGAAAAATGTGCTGTTTTCCTAATGTGTTTTCTCCCTGTTTTTATGAAACCCTGAATCTATGTGCAAGAGGTGCAATTTATTAAATGTCATGGATGGGTCATCTGACCAGTAGTTTGAGCAAGAAATTCATATCCCATGATTCTGAAGGCTGAAAGGTTAATACATAACAGATGCTGCTTTGGAGGAAACCATTACAGGCAATGCTTTTCAATCAATGAGATGCTATTATGAGCAATAGAGCCAATTTCTTTTAATCAATGAACCTTTATTACTACATTTACTAAGAAAGAAACCGTATGCAGTTCATATAAAACAGGCTGCAGTCTTCTGCCAGCGCTCCGCTTTGGAAAACCTCCACTCTCTTTCACATGCTCTGAGGTTTCTTTCGTAGCCTCCATTTTAACTCAGCAGGTAAAAGGTAAAGGTACCCCTGCCCGTACGGGCCAGTCTTGACAGACTCTAGGGTTGTGCGCCCATCTCACTCAAGAGGCCGGGGGCCTGCGCTGTCCGGAGACACTTCTGGGTCACGTGGCCAGCGTGACATCACTGCTCTGGCGAGCCAGAGCCGCACACGGAAACGCCGTTTACCTTCCCGCTAGTAAGCGGTCCCTATTTATCTACTTGCACCCAAGGGTGCTTTCGAACTGCTAGGTTGGCAGGCACTGGGACCGAGCGACGGGAGCGCACCCCGCCGCGGGGATTCGAACCGCCAACCTTTCGATCCGCAAGTCCTAGGCACTGAGGCTTTAACCCACAGTGCCACCCGCGTCCCGCTTAACTCAGCAGGTAATGCAGTATAAATTCGGACATGAACCCACATTTTAATTACAGGGACATAGATCAGATTTGAGAAATGAGAGAATCATAGAGTCGGCAGAGCCCCATTCAGCTACCTACTGGTTAACCACTGTTGTAGATCAAAACCACTGGGTGACAAGTTTATTTGTTTATTTGAATGTCAAGCTTAGCAAAGAATGGGAAGAGACAAAAGGTGATACAGTGGTACCTCGGGTTACAGATGCTTCAGGTTACAGTCATACCTTACGTTATGTTTGCTTCATGTTGTGTTCTTTCAGGTTACGTCCTGCGGCGATCCAGAAGTACCGGAAAGGGTTACTTCCGGGTTTCACCACTCGCACATGCGCAGAAGCACAAAATGACGTCATGCACAGAAGCGCCAAATCTCAACCTGTGCGTGTGCAGACGTGCCGCTGCAGGTTGTGCTCTTTTCGTGTTGTGAACAGGCCTCTGGAGTGGATCCCGTTCACAACCAGAGGTACCACTGTACAGACGCTTCAGGTTACAGACTCCGCTAACCCAGAAATAGTACCTCAGGTTAAGAACTTTGTTTCAGGATGAGAACAGAAATCACACAGCGGCGGTGCAGTGGCAGCAGGAAGCCCCATTAGCTAAAGTGGTACCTCAGGTTAAGAACAGTTTCATGTTAAGAACGGACCTCTGGAACGAATTAAGTTCTTAACCTGAGGTACCACTGTATTAAAAGAGAAAGAAAAACACACGTCTGTCTCTTGTTCCCTTATAATTTGCTCTCAGCGTGAGGGCTTTCCCCTCCAGACCTCTTTTCTCCTCTCACCTTTCTTTGGGTGCTTCTTTAGAGAGTATCAAGTTCTTATCTCTGTTTCCTGAAACTGCTTGCTCCACAAGCAGTATGAAGTGTGTCCCAACAATCCCTCTCCTTCTTTCTAATCTCCTCCTTCACTTCGCTTTCCTCTTCCTAACTCCTCATCAAGCCCACATCCCGCTTTCAGCATTCCTGCTATATGCTGAGACAAGGGGCATGCCCTCCAACCTGACCTTGTTCGTTGCTGGTGAAGCTTCCTGCAAAGACTCACAGAGCCATGACACCGCAGATGCCGCCTCCACACACTGCTGTTTTCGCTTCAATAGCAATTGATGGCTCTCACGCTTTCGGCAGAGTGCACCCTTCACTGATACTTCCACCATCCCATGGCAGCTCCTCATTAGAGCTGAGTGCCGTTTCAGTTGGGGGGTTGAGCTTCCAGCAGCTGCACCTTCTCTGGGTGATGGACAGGACCAGGATGGTCTTTCTCTTGCTTTGACATTACTCATGGGGGGCGGGGGCGGCAGAGGGACCAGCCCTAACAACATTCAGTTTGTGATCATCAGTTCTGGAGATCAATTCTACTATGGTTCTCCAGCTGATGGTACAAGGTGTAGGTCGTCTTGCACTCAGAATAGATCCACTGAAATTTATGGACCCAAATTATTCCTGTGCAGTAATTTTAGTGGATCTACCCTGAGTATGACTGGCATGACATAAAACTCTCTTTTCTTTTCTTCTGTATAAAGAATGCATCCATTTTTATTGTCATCACAAAAGTACCATTTCAAAATGCACATGGATTAAGAGCTTGTATTTCCCCCAATGATTATTTTCCCCCATATTCAGAACCAAATATGTTTTTTTAACGTGCCCATCATTATTTTTGTCTATTTTAAAAAAATGTGAGCCTCTTCTTAATTTGATGTTGTTGTTTTCTTATTTTGCAATATAGGCAAAAGGGAAAACATATTTTAAGCAGAAATGGGTTTGTTTTAATCATATCCTCTTTTTTTGAGATTATCTTTTAAATCTCCAAATTAAAGATTAAAAAACTCTAGGATTGAAGGTCACCAAATACATTCCCACTTCTTAAGAATGACCATTTGGCCACATCTCCATAAGCCAAAACCTGATTTTGAATAGATTAGAAACCTTACTTCACCCATACTTAGCATACTAACTCTGAGGACACATGTCCTTTCACTACTTTTAAATCCCCCCCCCCAAAACCCACCTGATGAATCAGACCAATGGCCTATCTAGTGCAGCATCCATTTCTCACAGTGGCGAATCAGATGCCAGATGCACAATGCTTCTGTATTCCTTATACCGTGTACTTCCATTCCTAAAAAGATAGGTGTTGGGTTCTTTACAGAATGTGATGACATTACCTGTAAATGTCACTTGCAGATTGCAACATTGTCACTGAATGTAGAGTCTCTGTGCTTCTTCTTGCCACAAGGGTGTTGGGGATAGTCCAACGTGAGAGATAAAAAGAGGGGAAAGGAAGCAATTACATTTGGATTCGTTGATGGATGAGAGGGAAAACAGAACTATACTTTTCCTTTTGGGGCAAGTTACACGTAGGTGTATGCCATCAAATGCCAACAGTGCCCTTCAGCTCTCTATATTGGACAAACAGGCCAAACCCTACACCAAAGGATAAAGGGTAAAGGTAAAGGGACCCCTGACCATTAGGTCCAGTTGTGACCGACTCTGGGGTTGCAGCGCTCATCTCGCTTTATTGGCTGAGGGAGCCGGCGTACAGCTTCCAGGTCATGTGGCCAGCATGACTAAGCCACTTCTGGCAAACCAGAGCAGCTCATGGAAACGCCGTTTACCTTCCCGCCAGAGCGGTACCTATTTATCTACTTGCACTTTGACGTGCTTTCGAACTGCTAGGTTGGCAGGAGCAGGGACCGAGCAACGGGAGCTCACCCTGTCGCAGGGATTTGAACCACGACCTTCTGATCGGCAAGACCTAGGCCCTGTGGTTTAAGCCACAGCGCCACCCGTGTCCCAAAGGATAAATGGACATAAATCTGATATCAGGAATCACAAGACAGAGAAACCAGTAGGAGAACACTTCAATCTCCCAGGACATTCTATACAAGATCTCAAAGTAGCTGTCTTATTACAAAAGAATTTCAGAAATAGATTGGAAAGAGAAGTTGCTGAATTGCAACTTATTACCAAACTTAAAACCATGGAGAGACCTGGTCTGAATAGAGACACTGAATTCTTATCTCATTATACATGATAAAGCTATTTTTAGCCATCTCACCCCTTGCTTTTTCCTGTAAGACCAATTGCAGTCGTTAACAGTCGTCAACAGGTTTACCACACCTATCAGCTAATCACCCATTCCCACCACCCTTCTGAGTAATACCCCTCCCCACCCTCTCACTATATATAAGGGTCTGGTGACTTCTGTTTTGTATCCGAAGAAGTGTGCATGCACACAAAAGCTCATACCAATAACAAACTTAGTTGGTCTCTAAGCTGCTACTGGAAGGAATATTTTTTATTTTGTTTCGACTTTTGGGGCATGTTTGAGTGGGTGCAACAGCTGCCCACCCCCTTGATTGGGCTTGGAAGAGAAATGTAAGCATCTCAAAATTATTTGCAGTTACAGGAGGATGCAGATTGTTTACTTTTTCATTATTGGTTTTGTTTTTCAGCTGCATCACAAGATTAATCAGATTATGCATAGACTTTTTGTTTGTCTAAGGAAACTTTTTTCCCCTAAAGGAGCCCAGCAGACAATTTCATTTTGCAGTCAGTAATAAATCTTCCTTGTCTCCCTCTGCCCCCAAATGCTTAATCTTTATTTGCAATTGTGGGGACTATCTGTAACACCTGTAGATCTTTTCAATGCAAGAAATGCTTCCAGGTTTCCTGTGAGTACTGTGGATAATGCCTGTTGATCTGGAGAAACAAATCTGGTGCAGGTTCTTAAAAAAAAAAAGTTATTCTGTTAAATAACTTTGCTTTGGCCATTTCCTTAACCCAACTTTTATACAATGCAGGATTCTGGGACTAACTTAGAACAGGATGAGGATGGGATTTTTACTCTTTCCTTCCATGCTTCTGTTGCAATAAAATCCTCCCAAACCGCCATTTATATTCCCATTCTGAAATTCTGATCACACACAGCTGTTACTCACCCTACACTCTTGATCACGTACGGCTGCTTTTTGCGGTGACAAAACATTAATGGAGGTAAAGACTACCAATGGCTGCTCTCCATGATGGCTATACAGTGGTACCTTGATTTTCAAACTTAATCCGTTTCGGAAGTCTGCTCCAAAACCAAAGCATTCCAAAACCAAGGCGCCCCTTCCCATAGAAAGGAATGCAAAATGGATTAATCCGTTCCAGACTTTGAAAAAACAACCCCTAAAACAGCAAATTAACATGAATTTTACTATCTATTGATCCATAAAACGAAATCAATAAACAATGTACAGCAACCATACAATCAACAGTCAGTAGCTGAACTGGGTTCCACACAGTCACAAAAACAAAACAAAAAAGAGCCACAAAAACAAAAATGCAAAATAAATAGCAAAAACAGACAGACCTTGGCATAACACTCAAAACAGAAGTGTAACACCCTAAACAGAGCATGTCCAGCTTCCGAAAAAAGTTTGCAAACCAGAATTTTTACTTCCGGGTTTGCAGTGTTTGGGTTCCAAGTTGTTTGAATACCAAGGCGCTTGAGAACCAAGGTACCACTGTATTCTGCTTCCATGGTTGAGAGGCAGTATTGCCTCTGAATACTAGTTGCTCGAAATGGTAAGAGGGCAGTGTTTTTCTTGTACTTGGGTCCTGCTTGCAGACTTGCCATAGGCATGTGGTTGGCCATTGTGAGAACAGGATGCTTGTCTAGATGATAGAGTTTGGATTTGATATCCCGCTTTATCACTACCCGAAGGAGTCTCAAAGCCACTAACATTCCCTTCCTCCCCCACAACAAACACTCTGTGAGGTGAGTGAGGCTGAGAGACTTCAAAGAAGTGTGACTAGCCTAAGGTTGCCCAGCAGCTGCATGTGGAGGAGCAGAGACACGAACCTGGTTCACCAGATTACGAGTCCACCACTCTTAACCATTACACCACACTGACTCTCAGATGGGCTTTTGCTCTGATCTAACAGGGCTCGCATTCCATTCTTATTCAAACAATTTACAACGGTATGTTCAACACCATTTGTAGCTTAGCTCTTGTGTAAAAGCAGGGAATGGGAACAGGAAGGGGCCATTCCTCAGGAGAAGGGGGTATTTTGCAAATAGATTGCCCATCTCCAACCTGGTGTCTTCCAAATTACCTTGTACTACAACTCCCATCACCCCCAGCCAGCATGGCCATTGGTCAGAGACGTTGAGAGTTGTTCTCAAAGCATGCCTGGAAGGACACCAGTTCCCCGTCTTTGAGACAGACAGACCAATGTTCTAACTTAGCTATTCACATCTCATTCAATATGTCTTCCTCAGACACTGAATATTATAACAATAGCATGTAGAGGGCATTAGTGCTCTTTGAATGTTCTGATAAAGAGCAATCAGTTGCACAGTTGCGATTCGATGAATTTGGTCCCGGGAGCGACAAAATGAATCCTGGAGCTTGATTGGGAAGCTGGGAACTGGTGTGTGTGGCAGGGAGCACTTACAACTGATTCTTAATAGCAGTCATCATGGTTGTCATTGGATATAGAAATTATAAGCATTCCAACTTGCATTTGTTTGTGAATCTGCCTTGGAAAGAAAGGCTAAAAAAACCCTCATGCTGTATAATTCTATATAGATTTTCTCAGAAGTAAGCCACAATAAGACTTACTTCCAAATGCCTATACATGCATAGAACTTCTTCTCTTCTTCTTTGGCAATCACTCGTAGCCAAGTAAGATTGTCTTCCATAAACACGGTTTTAACAATAAGTCCGTAAGTGACTGTGGAGGCCAATTCTGGATCCACACGTCCTTCCACAGTGGGGACATTGGTTTCCGGGCAGGAGTTGATCACAGTGTGGATTTGCCAAGCGTGCCTTCCTCTTAGCACATTTCTCTCTTGTGTCCTGAATTCGAGTGTCTTCAAAGCCCATGACACCTTTGGTAAAGGCTGCTCTCCAACTGGAGCTCTTGCAGGCAAGTGCTTCCCAACTGTTGGTGTTTATATTACATTTCTTTAGATTTGCCTTGAGACAGCCTTGGGAAGACAGGCAAACTAATACCAGTGTACTGGAAGAAGCAAAGATCACCAGTGTTGAAGCAATGATTCTTCAACATCAACTTCATTGGACTGGTCATGTTGTGCGGATGCCTGATTATCATCTTCCAAAGCAACTACTATAGAACTACAACCTTAGTCTCTACTGCACCATAACTAGCTTTGTTCAATAAACTGTTTGCCTCAATCTCTGCATGCAGTTGTGGTAAGGAAATTTCTCCCAATATTCCAACAAAATCTGCTTCCTTGCAATTCCCACCCATTGACTCTTGTTCTCCGCTCTTGAGAAACAGAGAGCATGTTCTTGCAGTAAGGATGTCTGGGCACCATCCCATTACATGCAGATTAGATATCTCGCTATTGCTGCTATCTCACTATTATTTGGCTCCTTGAGGCAGAATTACTTCAGTGATATGATGCTACTGGGGGGAAGGCTTTGTCTGATCAGACAGAAAGATTCCCAGCTCCCAGTTTTATCTTCTCCTCTCCTCCCCCCACCCCTCCAACAACGCTGAATTTATGGTTTCAGACAAACTGTCTGATTTGCAGTTTGGTTTCTACTTAAACATCACTTCGGGAGGCAATTAATAAGCAAAGCCGAATACCAAATTAAAAGAATTATTTGTCACTTCATTATTAATAAAATAAACAGAAAGCTGTATAGATTTTTATAAAGACTTCCAGGGTTCATAAATCATTTCTGGTAGCTAACTTAGTCATGCTGCTAAGTATTTTTCAGATATTTATACTAAATGTAAAATTAATTGGTAAACTTGTAGGCATAAATAATGCTCAGTTTTTGCATTCTTGGGATTGTTATTTACTGTTCATGCTGGAAGAGAATGCATCATGAACTGACTAGGTTTTAAAATGCACTAATAACATTTACTAGAGTTATGAGAGTGAAAATTGGAGGTCAAATTCCTAAGTGGTATAAATCATAAGGGATATATATTTTCTGCAGGGACTAGGGGTGCTTTATATTTGATGTTGGAGAGTCCAGTAATTCTGGATACTTCAAACTTTGGTCTGCTGGTATGTTAAGAAGAGAAGGTGTGCCTTCTGGATCAGACCAAGGGCCTATCTAAGCCAGCACTGGGGATGGGATGGGGTGAGAAATTTGATTCTGTATGCATTTAAAGCCAAATCTACTAAAGCCACGCTTTCCAAAACAATACGTGAGCTGAAATAGAGGTATCCTTTGAAATTTGCACTTATCCAAATTTCGCAGCATAGCTCTCCAGTGTTTCCAAAAAGCACGTATATAAAGGGAGAGCAAATGAAGATATTAGTGAAATCAGCATACAAAAATGCATTATTTTAGGGATGGCTGCTTCCAAAAACGGCTAAGGGAGCTGGGCATGTTTAGCCTGGAGAAGAGGTGGTTGATATGATAGCCATGTTCAAATATATAAAAGGATGTCACATAGAGGAGGGAGAAAGGTTGTTTTCTGCTGCTCCAGAGAAGCGGACACGGAGCAATGGATCCAAACTACAAGAAAGAAGATTCCATCTAAACATTAGGAAGAACTTCATGACAGTAAGAGCTGTTCGACAGTGGAATTTGCTGCCAAGGAGTGTGGTGGAGTCTCCGTCTTTAGAGGTCTTTAAGCAGAGGCTTGACAACCATATGTCAGGAGTGCTCTGATGGTGTTTCCTGCTTTGCAGGGGGTTGGACTCGATGGCCCTTGAGGTCTCTTCCTTGAGGTCTCTATGATTCTATGATTCTATGAAAAATGTGTACATTATTCAGAACTGCATATATTAGTGTTTATTTGGAGAAAATGCTAATGAATTTTCATGACGATTTTTTAAGATTGGAAAAAATGAGAGAGTGAACCAGATTTGACAGATCCATCCATCCCTACCCAGAATTCTGTTCTTACAGAATGTGGCCAGCTAGATGCCCAGGGGAAGCCTGAAAGCCAAAGCTGTGATTCCCAGCCTATGCTTTTCAGAGGCCTACTGTCTTTGGTAATTAATGGCTGTTGCATGGAAGAGGGAGCAGGGAAGGAGCAACTGGGCCTAAGCATCTTCCCCAAAATTTCTTCTTTGTTTGTGTTCCAAAAATGTACCTCCCTCCCTCCACCCCCACCCCTACCCAACATACCTGAGGGTGGGGGTGAATTCCCTCCCTAGGTTTCTAATGGGTACAGTCATCCAAGCAATCCTCTTAACCAGGGATGGAAGCATATTTTCCAGCCCAAAGGTTGCATTCTATGCTGTGAGTCACATGTCGCTGTGGGGCGAGGTCAGGGCCAGAAGTAGTTGAAGCACCACATGGAACGCTTGCCGTTGTACGCTAGGCTAGTTTCTAAACACGCATGTGTGCGTCCGCATGCGCAAACCCACCCACCCATCCTCCATCCAAGCAAGCAAAAAACATTATCAGAGTTCAAGGACATATTCCAACCTGTGGGAGTCCATATAGAGGGCAGCATTGGAGACTTGCACCCCAAGCCTGAAGTTCCCCATCCTTGCTCTTGACAAATAGCTCCTATAAAGAGATGTTCATTGAGCATCCTTGACCATTCCCAAGCAGCTTGCTTGAGAAAAATCATGATACCACTTGGAAAGCATTCATTCAAGATGAAAGTCAGTATTTGGGTGCTTCATCACAGAAATTTGTCCCAAGCAGTTTGTATTAAGAAGCATATTCTGTCTGTCTGTCTGTCTGCCTGTCTGTCTGTTTGCCTCTCTTATTAAGTTGTTATTTGAAACATATCAGGAGCTGGAGTTTGTCTTCTGCCTTTGATTGTTTCTCAGCCTCCTTAAGTATTTGGAGACCCGGAGAAGAAATCCCTACTGAAGAAGATTGGCAAATTAAATGAACGGAATACGCGGAAATGATTAAATTAATTGGGAAACTTAGAAACCAAGACAACAACAAATATAAAAAAGAAAGGGAAATGTTTATTGCATATATACAAAAGCAGAGTAAGGAAGTTAATACGTTAGCAGGATTTAAAAAAACAAAAAACCCACTTGTAATGTTATGGAGAATGTTTAAATAAGGACGCAATTAGAGCTAAAGACTTTTCGTTGATGTGCACAAATGAAAATGACACAAAGGAACCAGGGGAGGGGGCAGAGGGAAGTCAGGGGATTTGATAAATCCCAAAATATGGATTAACATTAAGGGTGAATATAAATGTTTTAATTGTTTTATTTTGTGTGTGTTTTTCTTTTTCTTTTTCAATGTAATGATTGTTTATTGAGTAAATTAATAACATTTTTAAAAAAAGAATTTGAAGACCCACCTTACAAGTGGTGTGATCTCCCCCACAACCTTGTCCTTGCTACTGTCCCAACAGGTGGCAGCGAGTCTGCTGCTGGGAAGCTAGCATTGCAGCTCTGCCTGTTAGGAGTTCAGCCTACACTTGAGTAGGACCCTGGCAGAGACACATGCCCGACTGGCATGTTCCCTCTCTCCTGGTCAATCATTTGGGAGCTTCATAAGCTTTCTTCAGCCCAAACACCACAGTGACTCATGTCAACCGACACCAGCACACTTAGGGATCCACAGAATCTGTACATCATGCGCGTGACAGACCTCAGCAACTCAGCGTTTTGGCTAATCTACTTTATTTACATATAAACACACACAGAGCACTGCAACATGGCTCCCTCTCTCTCTAGCATCAGCCAACAAAGAGAAAAAGCAAAGGACAATATTTCCACTTCATGGAACACAGTAACACAAACATCCTGTCTCCGTCACTTCCCACTCTTTGGAGTCAAAACATATACTGTCATGTGATAGACAACAATCCTATGACTGCAACCATGATGCAGGAATTCTAACACTGCCTCCTCCAGCAAACTACCTATGCTCCGAAGCAGATATCAGGATGATGTGGCACCACAAGGAGGGCCTGTCCAGATGACCTCAGTGACCAGGCAGTGGTATAACTGAACACTATTCTGAGGGCCTTTCCAATGCAAGCAAAGAAGACCTTTCCTAGCAGCATGCCACACACCCAACAATGCACTCATTTCGTCTCTCCCTGCCCATCGCCACACACCTGTAAAATAATCTATCAGAAAAGATTATTCAGGTCCTCACATCACCAACAGAACTAGACATTTGGGTGATTAGCTGAAGAAATTTAACACATGATTATGCTCAGATATCTGCATGGGTATGTAGGAACCCATGAGGCAAGTCGAATAGCTCAATTTGCCCAAACCATTTTTGAAAATACATATCACCGAGAGCAGGAGGAGGTGCGGGAATTTCAAGGCACTGATCTTGGGCTGCCACCGGTGAGGCAGAGAAGGGAAATTCAGCAGCCTTGACGCAGAAGCCGTTTTCATTAGTCCCGTAACACATTTTGCAAAGATGGAAATCGTTCGTTATAATGTCGTGCACTAAGCAAGGAAAGAAGAGAATAAGATGTTGATAAATGACATGGAAGATCAAGAATGAAGAGGAAATAGTGAGTCGGGAAGAAGGATCTTCACCATTGTAAGTATATAAGAGTCTGCTGGATCAAGCTAGGGTCCCATCTAGTCCAGCGTCCTGTTCTCACAGTCGCCAACCAAATGTTTGTGGGGAACCGGGTTCGCGTCTCCACTCCTCCACATGCAGCTGCTGGGTGACCATGGGCTAGTCACACTTCTTTGAAGTCTCTCAGCCCCACTCACCTCACAGAGTGTTTGTTGTGGGGGAGGAAGGGAAAGGAGAATGTTAGCCGCTTTGAGACTCCTTCGGGTAGTGATAAAATGGGATATCAAATCCAAACTACTACTACTACTACTCTTCTTCTTCTTCTTCTTCTTCTTCTTCTTCTTCTTCTTCTTCTTCTTCTTCCTGTGGCTTCAAGAAACTGGTGTTCAGAAGCATTACTGCTTCCAACAATGGAGGCAGAGCATAGCCATTAGGAACAGAAACCATTGATAGCTTTGCGTAACCAGGCGGCAACAGCCCCAGCCCCCAGGGATCATAAGGAAGGAATAAATTGAAATACTTTATTGTCACTTGTACAACTTGTATACAGTGAGATTACACAATAACCCCCCACTCAGCTCTCTTAGTCTTAATTCCCCTCGTTTACTGATGCACACCCACCAAACCTGAAAGTCAGTTGCCCTGTTGTTATCTTTTCATTCAGCAGCCTAACAGCCCACGGATAGAAGCTGTTCTTTACCCTGTTGGTGCTTCTATATCTTCTGCCTGAGGGCAGGAGATCAAGAAAGTGACGGCCAGGGTGTGAATCATCCCTGAGAATTTTCCTCACTCTCTGCTTTTTCATCCAGCGGATTCACGGGACAGCCCATAATATCTTGTGCTGTATTCACCACCCTCTGTAGGCACTTCCTATCAGTTGATGTCAAACCAGTGTTCCACACCGTGAAGCAGTATGAAAGGACACTTTCTATTGTTGACCAGCAGAAGGAGATCATCAAATGTTGATTGACATCATTCTTTCGCAATACTCTGAGGAGATGGAGTCTCTGTTGGGCTTTCTTAACCACCTGGGTTGTATTTATAAATAAATAAAGACTCAGACAGCATTCTATGGAATAAAAATTAGGCCACAACTTTATTAAACTTCCGAATGTAGGAAGACCGTGGCTTAGGCCTTGGGCGTGTATCCCTCCCAGCCCCCCAGCCGGGGGCAACTGGGGATCATCAGGGTAAATGGGATATGGGGGTGCTCTGCGAGACGTGTGTAGCAGGCAGCCAAGCCCATATTCCCACATGCAGGGTAGTTCACTGACGACCTTTCAGTGTATGGCCAGTGACACCCATATATATAACCCCTTTAAGAGGGGGACCATGGAATCACCCCCACAAGGGAGTCACCACTTCAGCCCGCCCCCCCCACTCCAATGAAAATAGGGGTGTCCTAAGGAAAAGCGGAACATTCTGGGATCAAATGAGAAACCGGGATGGCTTCCGTAAATCCAGGACTGTCCCTGAAAAATAGGGACACTAGCAGGGTCTGCTCCTGTGAGTTGACCCATTCTTGTCTGTTGCTTACATCAGCAGCTGGCAGAATGAGATATGGGGTGTGGGCTTCTCTGATGCAGCAGGGACCAAGACTGGCGCTGCTGCCAATCACTTGAAATGTGGGGTGTGTGGCCCGGTTTCCTAGCACCATTGCAGAGCAAGTTTTGAAAATAACATGCTCATTCCATTCCCCGCCCCCTAATAGCAGTATAAAGAGGTGCTTCTGAAGCTGTGCCTGTTCATCCTGCTGGAACATGAGAGATCACCTCCCATTTCGGTGTGAGTTATTTCCCTGGGAGGCAATTCTGCTTGATCTCAGCTTCCTGAAGAGGTCGCTGCACTATGCAGCTCTTACAATTCAACACTCTGCTCTGGCAAAGCTCATCTAAAAAAAAAACAACAAAAAAACCACTTCCTAACGAGGCCGATGTCATTCCCGTCGTCCCCCCCCCCCCAAGTCCTCTTTTGCAAACGCTGCAGACTTATTTTCACTGCAAACTAACCCCGAGGAAGCCAAGTGTGAAGTCAGTCAAACTAAACCATGAAAGCCTAGGCTACTGGGATGTTTTTCCTTCCTTTTTTTAAAGGATTCACATGTCACGAGGTTCTGTGCTTTGGAAGAAACACGATTTGTAAGATTCATTACAGCTATGGAAAGTTCACGGAAAAGGTCTGGCATTCAAACAATTTTACATGCTTGTCCACACCAATGAGAACATTTCTTTTTTTTTTTTCTTTTTTTACCAAAAACCCAACTGTTCTTTCCAGTATTTTTCTTTTGAAACTTTTCAGTGCAATAGAAGACAAGGTAAGGGACTCGCCATTGTGGAAGAGCATTTATTAATATTATTTATTTCCAATATGGATTTCACCACGAATGACATCAAAGCAGCAAACAGGGCAATCAATAAAGCAATGCATCATTCAGCTAATATGGCGTTTCATATGGGGGGAAAAATCACAGGTAAAAACATAAAATAGGCCTAACATGGCTTACTTAAGACGCCTGCTTGAATAGAAAGTTTTTCATCAAGCGTCTGAAGTTGGACAGGGACGGCCCTGTCTAATCTCAGCTGGGAGAGAGTTTCTGTGCTGGTCTTGTGGGTTACCCAAGAGGCAAAGTCCAAGTATGGTCCATGGTCTGTCTCAGGAGACAATGGAGGAGTGCACCTTTGGGGATGAAGTCAAACCGTTAGAGAGTTACAGCACCTGCTGTGGTTGCGGAGAGCGATATGGGAGAAACATGTTTTGTTGCAGCAGGGGCAGGTGAAGGCGTCCGGTTGTGCTGCTGCAGATACATCACAGCGTTTCTTCTCACTGCACTCCTCCCCAGTGGGCATTCCTCCTCTAAAATAACACAACTTGGGTTTCGATCCTATATGCACTTACCTGGGGATAAGAACCACTCTAAACCATGAGACTTGCTTCTGAGTAGATATCTATAGGGTTGCGCTTTTAGCCACGTTAACAATGACTTCTCGGTTTCATCCTGACATCATAAAACAATGTGTTTTAATGTGTGAATGGCAGTTGTTGAACTTAGGGCACGAGAGGGAAATGAGACTGAATTCGGGAGACAATTTGCCTATGCAAAGTGTCCCCCCCCACAGTGACTGGTGCTTTGACAAAATTCTATAAATGTCTTCAAGAAAAATGCCTCAGCAAAATGCCTGCAATTTCCTTCAGGACGTGCACATATTTCCATTGTTTTCTGGCGAACTCTGTGCTTCTAAGGGTATGTTTTATATGGCTTTTGCCTTGAAACTCCCTTGTTGCAATCCTCTAAAACTATCAAGGAAGACTCCACCTGCTTTATTGTTCCCATAAATTCCTATGAAAGTGGTAGCTAAATCCAATTTGTGTCATTCTGATTCTCTTTGTAGCCTAAACTAAATCTCCTGCTGTGTATCCCAAAAGAAGAATCCTATTGACACCAAATAGCCACCTCTGCTGTATTTTATTCTGTGGTTATTGCAGCCCTTCAGCTGTTTGAAAATAATTTTCTGCTGTTGCCAGCACACACCCCACCCCCAGCAGATTTGTAGTTCCAGGCCCTTATAATGACTCAGAAACCCTGCCAATGCACAATTCCCAGTATAAGAACTTTAAACTTAGAACTTGCTATTGGTCAGGCTTTGGGGCATAATGTTGTTTTTGCTAGAAGATAAACGTTGTGAAAAGGGAAGGCAGTTTGGAATGGTCCAGCCGTGTTCAGGGAAGTTTTTAATGGTTGATGTTTTATTGTGTCTTTAATATTTTGTTGGGAGCCACCCAGATCCAGTTAGATGGACAGCATATGAATAATAAAGTTGTTGTTGCTGTTGCTGTTGTTGTTACAACACTAACGGAAATGTAAGGGGCTTTGGTTCAAATCATTAAAAGGACAAACCACTGTTTCTGCGCTGGAGTGGGGAGCTTCATTTCTGAACTGCAAACCATCATTCTATCTATAGCTTCTGAATTCCACCAGTGCCAGCAGGCAGGTCATAGCAAACTGGAACTTAATGGTCTTGTGGTGGCCATCCTCCTTAGATTATATGATGTGTGATTCAAAATGTGGAAAGACAGCCTTTCTGTGTTTGGAGCTCCCACTGCTCGTTCCACTGAGTGGGACCCTGGACCTCTGCCCCAAAGACCTAATTTGATGGTATCACACTGGATTATGCAAGCTCATTTTGCTTCACATGCACCAGGACATAGTGACTTGTGCTCCTCTGAAGTCACTGCTTGTGGCAGCTTCCTTTCACAGTTCCTCAAATGCAGGGTTTAAAATGTCTCCTTCACCTGCTCTTCCTTGGCTCTTAACAGCAGGGGGGGGGAAAGGACAGGACTTCTGTTCATAGTCTTCCCCATGTCTACCATGCAAGGTACTGCATGCAACATGGTCGTGGGACAAGTGCTCAGCCTCTCCTGAGACATCCAGGCTTCTCAGTGTGCAAGGCCCTGTCACCATTGCAACTGAACCTCCAAGGTACCAATGGAGTTGTACATCACCCCTCCCCCCCAAAAAATGAGCACAAAGAAGCATAGCAAATTGCCCCACATCAGATCTGCAGAGAGGCATCCCTGCACCCCCAGATGCTGTTAGCTTAGAGTTCCATTAATTCATATCAGTCCTCTCTGTGTGTCTCTCTTAATCTGTTTTACAAGGGTGACCGTATGTCCTACTTTATAGAGGACAATCCTCTATTCCAAGGTCCAAGTCCAACTGCAATGGAAAGAACCACCAGAAACAGGAGCACAGTTGCCCATCCACAGTTAGCAGTACCTGAAATGGCTAAGCAAGCACACAAATCAGAACAATTATTTTTCCTGTTAAATTATTGTAAGCATTACTTCTAATAATTGGCATATGAACCATTTATGTGATCCTCTTTGTCAGAGTGCTTAAGGTTTAAGCTCTCTGCCTCTCTCCCTGTGCTCATTCTGTATATCTAGAAATGAAACTCAAATACAGTGGAACCTCGGTTTACGAACTTAATCCATTCCTGAAGTCCGTTCTTAAACCAAATCCATTCTTAAACCGAGGCACACTTTCCCTAATGAGGCCTCCTGCCTCTGATGTCCTTCCACCATTTGGCTTCCGTTTGTAGACTGAGGTAAAGTTTGTAAACCAGAACACTGCTTCCAGTTTTGCAGAGTTCGTAATCCAAATAGTTCATAAACAGGATTGCTCATAAACCAAGGTACCACTGGACAGTGGAATCTTGGTTCTTGAATGCCTTGGTAGTCAAATATTTTAGCTCCCGAACGCTAAAAACCTGGAAGAAACCAAGGCATGGCTTCTGATTGGCGCAGGTGCCCTGGAAACAATGGCTGACAGCTGCATCAGAAATGTTTTCGAACATTTTTCAGAAGCCGAACGTCCGATGCAGCTGTCAGCCATTGTTTCCAGGGCACCTGCGCCAATCAGAAGCCATGCCTTGGTTTCTGAACGTTTTGGAAGTTGAACAGACTTCCGGAATGGATTACGTTCGAGAACCAAGGTACCACTGTATTGAAATTCGCCATAGGTCTCCAGCAATCCAAAATAAACCACACTTGTGCCCTAGCAAAATGTGACAGACGTTAGAAGACTGCAGGCTAGGTCTTTTAATATTGCAGAGAATTTCTCACAGAGCCCACATAATGCTGAACTGGTGCCTTCACCCCTATGCAGTTCGGGGGATCAAAAGTACTGGTTCAGTGCACCACAGTCTGGACATAACATCCCTTTGACCCTGCGAAATGCTGAGCTGTCGGCAGACTACGATTTAGGGTGGCTGCTCTGCCACCCTATCTCAACGTCAAGCACAAATGCTCCCTTGTTGCATTATTCTAAATGCCAGGTTTTGCCAGCACAAATGTGTAGGTTGGCGAAGGTGCCAGTTTAGGCTGGCAGCACTGTTCTACATTGCGCACAGACCAAGTGGGCATAGATTGAACTGTACTGCTCACACAGTGTTTGCTCTTTATTTCTTTTTGAAATAAATAAATAAATTTCTTTATTTTCCTTTTTTTTTAAATAGGCAAATAAAAGTAAAACAAAAAGCAAAGCAGGTCTTGCCAGGAAGAAGAAGAAGAAGAAGAAGAAGAAGAAGAAGAAGAAGAAGAAGAAGAAGAAGAAGAAGGAGAAGAAGAAGAGCTTTTGTTTTCTTCCACGCAAATTTTCAGCTAACCACAGTCTCCCATAGTTTGCCGTCTTTTTCTGCCCCTGTCCGCAGCACGTACTTTTTTCCACCCCCATTCTTTTTTCAGTTGTGGTTTGTATTTCTTGCTTGAGCTTTAATCAACAGGGGGGAAAAACACAGAAGCTTTCATTCTTAGACATTTCCCGATCTGTGGCTCTGAACTGTCTCTTTATATTATAATCCTTCACAGTTATATCCATAAATATACCTTACTTTGGCTTCTTTGTAGTCTATCTCGCTATTCCTTTCTTGAAATTTCCTTACATTTCAATGAGATAGGGAGGAGGCTTTCTCTTTTTCAGATGGAGATAATATGATTTCTGAAATCTTCTTTCTTTCATACATCAAGGAAGACTCCATTTCATTCGGTGGTGCTTAAGACAGAAACAATTCTTGCCTCTCTTTTTGTTGTCATTACAGATGCTTTATTGGGTAAAAGGGAGATTTAATTTCCTGTTGTGTGAGGTAACAATTTCCTTCTAGCAACCTGACTTTCCATAACTAATTTACAGGCTTAGAGAAATTAACAGTGCTTCTTTCCGTTTACCTGCTTCCATCCTTCTTCCTTGTTATCGGGAGATTAATTCAAAACAAATGGATTAATGCGAGAGTTTATACTGTCGAGATCTTAAACTGTGTTGGCATCCATGAATTCTTATTTTTATTTCTTACAAAATGGGTGTTTAGCAGCATCGGAAAAGGGGCGGAAATTATGTTTATTTTATAATCACTGTTTTGTTCCCAAGCGCATGTGATCTCTCAGAAAGAAAGAAAAGGAGTGGGGAAGAAATTGTAAAACTTTTGCTAAAAGCTGCTAGTCCCAAAATGCTTTGATGTTGCACAGAATTAAAATAGGGATAATGATCATGGTTTGAAATACACAAAGCAAGGAATAGTTTTCGCAGTAGCCGCTAGGCTGGCTCAGCAACAAGGCTTTAACAAACTGCAAATGCTGTTTACTGTTTTCTCTGTTCCACTGCCAAGATCGTGGCTGCTGTAGACACAAGCCGCTGCATAATTTTTCAAGTGCTTCCTTTAAAAAGAATTCCATAGGTTAAACACTCATAAGGGATAGAGTTGGGGGGATGAGCAGGGAGAACGCTGCTGCATACGAGCTTCCCATTCAACTTCAGTAGAAGAGGCAAATCAGTACACACATCCATTTGTATACCCTCCAAGTGCTTCTATTGTCTTTGGACTGTCCCAGATTTACAGAAGCCGTCCTGGTTTCTGATTTGATCCTGGAATGTCCCACTTTTCCTTAGGACGTCCCAATTTTCATCGGAGAAATGTTGGAGGGTATAGAGTTATGTGACCTCCAAGCCAAGGCAATAAGTAACTATACATCTGTTAGAAGACATCTGAAGGCAGCCCTGGATAGGGAAGTTGTTTCATGCTTTATTCTGTTTTTATATATGTTGGAAGCAGCCCAAAGTGGCTGGGGCAACCAAGGACAGATCTACACTCATGATATCTAAAGCTAAAAAAAAAGAGTTAAGGGATGATTCTGATAACCATATAGCCATACAAAGTTCTTTTTTCTCATAATGTGTTATTAAAATGTGACAACAGAGGGCGCTGCAGAGCAACCCACTACCAGAAACTAGGCAAAGCAGCCTGGAAACAAAGCAAAAGCGAAACCAAAGAGGACTCTTCCTGTCTTGACGTTTTAGAATGACATTTTGAATATCGTTTGAATAAGGTTTAACGGGTGAGTGTAGATCCAGCCCCAATCAGATGGGTGGGGTATAAATAATAAAGTTGTTGTTGTTATTGTTGTTGTTGTTGTTAAATAAGACGTCCCTATTTTCATCGGAGAAATGTTGGAAGGTTTGATATACCTTGGGTATTACCTCTCTATGGGAATATAGGAATTTACCCTATACTGATTCAGACCATTATCCCATTAACTCAGTAACAGTGATTGGCAGAATCTCTTCAGGGTTCAGACAGGGAACATTCCTAGCCTTAGCTGGAGAGGCGGTGAATTTAGCCTGGGACCTTATCCATGCAAGGAAGATGTTCTACCACAGAGCTACAGCCCTCCTCCCCCTCCTCCCCCTCCTCCTCCTCCATTCCAGATCAGGAGGGGGTGCAACCTCCCATCAGCCCTTGTACCTCTGGGTACTGTCTTGGATCAGATTCTTCTTCCCTTCCTTCAGCAGAAATCCCAGGAGTGCATAATAGTTCATAGAAATGTGTGCCAGCTAAGGTGACGCTCGCCTTTCCTTACCGCAATCCAGAGACACAGTTTATCTTTGTTATTATGGATGTGCAAGGCAGGACATTAGCCAGGGAGCACCTGACGTTTTGATTGCTTTTGCTTCTGCTGATTAGTTAATGTTTGCACAGCGGCATGAATGTATATAGGTGATAAGCACCAGTGTTATTAGTGTGCTAAACAATCACTTTAAAAGATGTTTTTTGGCACATTGCTGGACTCAGGCCACATATTAAGCAGCGCTGCTGAGATTACAGAGTAGAACATTGCTGAGCAATGGGCTGTCTGTACAAGTTAACCTGGAATAAAGTAACAGAATTTTGGTCTATAGCAGAATTTCAGGCTGTAGATGGCCGACTGCATTTGCAAAAAAAATGCTCCCTGTGTTCTTTTTTTTTTTAAGCATGCACATAAAAGAAAATGAAGGTTTAACACATGTCTCCCACTGAGGTGCTAGTTAATTGCAAGCTGAGAGGCACATTCAAAAATATGATGTCTTCACAGCAGTCTGAAGTGTTCAGTTTCGGAGTTCTACCACCTTGATCTATGGAACTTCTAGAAAAACTTCTGGAACTCAATTCTGAGTGCTCAGCCCAGGCCCAGATTTCAGGGAAGGTGACCTTGACAATTGCTTCACTTGCCAACCTTGGAGAGTCCTCAATCTGGGTTGTGTATTTTTTGTAATTCATTTTTGTGTCTTGGTGAACTTTTGCCGCACATTTTCAGGGTGTCATAATTACTTTCCACACTGCCTTGCAAAGGCAATTGCCCTGAAAGGCAGTCTGCATATTGTTTAATTAATTAATTAATTAATTAATAGGCAGACTAGGTAATGAATTATCCACGTGACTGCTGAAACAAACAAGAAAACTTCATAGGGTATGAACAGTTACAAATCCACAGTTCCTAGTGTGTAAATGCATTATATGTTCAGTATGTGTGCAAACCATGCAGCGAAATGTAAACTGAAATAGGGTGCAAATGCAATTTTTTTAAACAAGTTATTCAAAAGCTGAGGAGATGCAGTAAGTGTGTCTGTGTGCACACATGTACCAAGGATTCTAACAGCTTCTCACCTGGAACATTGTTTGTCTAAGAACAGACCTGGCTCAGGCATGGAAGAAAATAGGTAAAGGGATCCCTGACCATTAGGTCCAGTCGTGACCGACTCTGGGGTTGCGGCACTCAACTCGCTTTACTGGCTGAGGGAGCCGGCGTACAGCTTCCGGGTTATGTGGCCAGCATGACTAAGCCGCTTCTGGTGAACCAGAGCAGCGCACGGAAATGCCGTTTACCTTTCCGCGGGAGTGGTACCTATTTATCTACTTGCACTTTGACGTGCTTTCGAACTGCTAGGTTGGCAGGAGCTGGAACCGAACGATGGGAGCTCACCCCGCCGCGGGGATTCGAACCGCCGACCTTCTGATCGGCAAGTCCTAGGCTCTGTGGTTTAACTCACAGCACCACCCGCGTCCCTACGGAAGAAAATAGTGGTGTGTAATGTTTGTTCCTGTAATTGGAAAACAATATGAATCCTCCAGACTGAATGAACCTGATAAAAATAATATTAGGATTATTCTAGTCTAAATAATACTAGGATCATTCTAGGTTGTTTTTTTTTTTACTTTCCCTTTCCAAAAGAACACCAACTTTTGCCTCCACCCCCAAACCAGAAAATCACCACAAATGAATCCTGGGATGGGGGCAGGTGGAAGGATGGGAGAGCAATTCTTTAGTTCTCATTTAAAGGCAAATCTACCTAACTCGCACTTTCTGAAACAATATGCTTCAAAGTATGCACTTCTCCAAATTTTGCAGCACAGTTCTCCAACCAAGTTAAGTCTACAAAAAAAATCATCTACTAAAAATGCATATTAGTGAAAATGACATTAAAAAAAAAGTGTTATACAAGGGGAAATTCCTTGCAAAAAATTTGCATATTGGGCAAAATTGCGTGGGGAAAATGTGAATATTAGGAGAAATCTGCACTAGACTGCTAATGAATTTTCATGAGGGATTTTTGTTTTTAAAAACTGCAAACTAATAAGGAAGCATGGAGACCTGAACTTAAGGAAAAATAGGAAACTGAGAGAAACTGAAATTGACATGATTTGCCCATTTCTAGCTGAAGTATAAGAACTTCAGGTCTGAATTCAGGAACTGCAGCATACAGCTCTAGACTAGCCCTGTCCCTTTGTACCTAATACTGTCTAGTTTTTACTTTGCATAGTGGAAGAAAACTCTGGACCATAGATCTAGATTACTTTGTTTTAGCTATATGAGTGTAATACTGCTGATGTCAGTTGCTTTAATTCCGCCCAATATTATAGCATCACAGCCGTAATGCGGCTCATCCCACTAGAATCTTAACTGAAGCTTGACATATTGTGTTTAGATAACATTTTTGCTTAATTTTCACCAAAAAAACAACAACCCAGCAAACGACATTATTGTGTACCATCTTCACTGAAATGTGCACCAAATGAAGAGGAACAGAAGGAGACTGTTAAATTCCACTCAGTGAGAATATTAAAATCCTGCTGAAATGTATGAAAACCTTTATATAACTGATAAGTCTAAATACCCTTTTGGAATCTTATTCCCAGGGAAATTACTTATCTCAAAATTAATGGCTATATTTCCTTAGTGCAGAGAGGCAATTGTAGGAAGTAGCTGGATTTAATATGCTAACAAAAATACCATTTTAATGATAAGCTTTCATGCTAGTCTGAGGTAATTAAGATGTAAGATCTACGTTCTGAGCATGCTCAGACTCATAGGAAGAAATGAACTTCTACCAAAAACTATGTCCACCTGGAGACATTTACAAACACTGTTACTGCCACAATATGCAATGACCATTTTTTTGAGGCTGAGGTCATCACTGGAAATTTTGACAGGTGAAATATTCATCTAAGAGGGAAACTTTTTTTAATCAAAGGCCCTTTCTTGGGGCCCTCACCAGTTCCTATAGAGAAGGAACATTGAGTTTGCATCCTCACTGTGGACTAGCATTGTAATGAGGATTTGAATAGGGTAATGGAGACTGGTCTGTTAGGAGGAATAGGGCACTGCCCCACCAATTCCTATCTGCCCTCAAACTCCCACCACCACCTACCTGCTTCTTTAAATACAACTGGTCCAGGGGTTACCACTGCCTGTCACCTTCCTCCTCCTTGGTCCATTGTAGAAAGCATCAGGGAGGAGGATGGGAACAAATCTAGAATTCACTTTCTCTGCCTTTCATTGGCTCTGGCTCCACCTAGCGTTGGGCTCCCTGACTTCCACCCTACCAGTCCAATGAGCACTAGCCACCACTGGAATAGCAGGATTCACAAAAGTTAGAGATGTGAGGCCTGCAGAGTTCACTCTACATAGATCCCTACACTGCTACCATCTCTCCCGTCACCTGACTGTAGCAGGTGGTGGTAGTAGCTTCACACAGTCAACAAGATCTGGTGGAAGCCCTCTTTCCTTCCAGGGATGAGACTCGGACTACTAGGTCCAGAATCTTTCATGGGGGAATGATGCAACCTGTTTTTCATTGGAAGGAGCAAGTGACGATTCACATTCCCACAAAAGCAGTGCTTGAATTACAGTAGAAAAAGAGAAGGAGGCGTATGTGAAATCTATGAGCTTGAGCCCTTGGCTCTCTAAAACTAGATTGTGCTTTCTGTATTTACCATATAGCTCACTGGCAGAGCCCATACTTCGTATGTAGAAAATTCTATGCTCTATTCTTGGCAGCTGCAGGTAGGTCTGGGATAGACTTCTGCCTGAAACCCTGAAGAACCACTGTCAGACATTTCAGAGGTAGATGCTTATCTATCCAGCTTTCTGTGGTCCTAGAAACAGTAACCAATGAGCCCATTTCTCTGCAATGGAAAAGCATCTGCTTTGCACACACAAAAAGATCCCAGGCTTGGTCCCCAGCATCTTCAGGTGAGGCTGGGAAAGACCCTTACCTGAAACCCTAGAAATCTGCTGTCAGTCAGTGTAGACAGTACTGAGCTGTATGGACCAATGGTCTGGCTTACCTGTGATCCTGAATTGTGGGGGGTTGGACTAGATGAGCCTTCGGATCCCCTCCAATTCTGTGATTCTATTATTTGTTAAGAGGTAGTTTCCTACGTGCCTCAGAAATGGTTTAAGGGGGACGGGCTGCTGCAGCAAATTCAAATTCAAACCCTGCTCCACAATATTAAGATCCTATTATGTATTACATTTACATCCCACCAGTCCCCCAGGGAGCTCAAGTTGGCCTACATGGTTCTCTTCCTCCTATTTTATTCTTGCAACAACCCCGTGAGGTAGAGATGGTGAGTGCTCCAGGGTCACCTAGTGAGTTTCGTGGCTGAGCAGGGATTTGAACCCTGGTCTCCCAGGTCCTTGCCTTACACTCATAACTAGCACTGCATCACTGTCTCCTGGTACTATCTGTTTAAAGTTGTGCCTGAAGGAGGGAAGCAAAATGAAATAAACAATACAAAATAAAGGTGTGAAATGTTCTCCATTGACTTCAGCTAATCTTATTCCTCATCTCTAATCAGAGAGGATTGGTCTTCTAATAAATCCCTTGTTCTCCAGAGAGAGAGAGAGAGAGAGAGAGAGAGAGAGAGAGAGAGAGTCATACACTAAGAAGGAAGCAAAGCCCAGCAGTGCAGCCGCACTTCAGACAATGAGGCTAGGCTATTTACTCTGCCATTTCAAGGTCAGGAGACATCACAATCCTGATGGGAGAAGGAAATGCACAGGCATTGTTGGATGGAGCATTTTGAGGAAACGGGGATGGTATCAAGGGAAATTACAGGCTTCACCCAAAATGTCATCCTCAATGTCATGATTGAGGATTTAGCCCTAGAGGGGAAAAGAATCCTCAAAGTGTTGGGGTTTCCTAAGAAAACGAACTAACTCAAAAGCCACAAGGCTTAAAATTAGAAAGGGAATCCTTCCCCCAATACCTGTTATACTTGGAAGTGCGTTCAGTCACATCTTCTGGAATCACCAGTCAGTAAGTGCGATGCTGAATTAGGTTGCATGTTAATTTGCAGGCTTCCTGGCCTGTGTGTAGTGTTCCTCATGCATGCAGTCTAAATACCGTCATTGGCATCAGAATGTCAGCCAGTATTTCTTTGCCATTTAATCCAGAATTTCCCTTTCTGGGGGAAAGCCTGTTGACAACAACCCAATGACCAGTTTGCAGTTTTGAGTCCCCATCTGGAAACACCATTTGAAAGACTGTTTCTTCTTGCCACCTTATGCTTTCCTGTTATTCAGGCATTGCATTACATTCATTTCATATTAACAGAATTCCTTCCTTCCTTCCTTCCTTCCTCTTTCTTTCTTTCTTTCTTTCTTTCTTTCTTTCTTTCTTTCCAGACATCATACAGTGAAGAAAGCAGAGCAGAAGCATTCAATTCCCTGCAAATCAGAACTACAATGATACATTTATCATTTATCCTTTACATTAAGCTTAAATTCTGAAAGCCAGACCATGGAGGGAGATCTAACAATGCTTCTGAAATCTGGGAGCAGGAAGAGGAGTTCGGGATGAGAGCATGGCCTTTTCAGCTGAGGACTCATTATTGTGGAACTACCATACCAAGCCAGCCCACCAAACTTGATATGCCTTTGGAAGACCTTGCAAGACAAGGGGACAAGTTCTTTTAATGGCAAATTCTAGAAAGGTAACTGTGTATAAGGCCCATTTTGTTGAATCCGTCAGTTTCCATTTCACTTAGTTTTTCATTTTTCACCTTTTAAGTTCAGTTCTCCACAATCCCACATCAGTTGCCCATATTTTTACAAAATAAAGTCCTCATGAAATTCACCACCATTGTAGTGCAAATTTTTCCTAATGTACACATTTCTGTATATAAAGATAAAGGGACCCCTGACCGTTAAGTCCAGTCGCAGACGACTCTGGGGTTGTGGCGCTCAACTCGCTTTACTAGTTAAGGGAGCCAGCGTTTGTCCGCAGACAGCTTCCGGGTGATGTGGCCAGCATGACTAAGCTGCTTCTGGTGAACCAGAGCAGCGCATGAAAACGCTGTTTACCTTCCTGCTGCAGCAGTACCTATTTATCTACTTGCACTGGTGTGCGTTCGAACTGCTAGGTTGGCAGAAGCAGGGACCAAGTAACAGGAGCTCACCCCATCACGGGGATTTGAACTGCCGACCCTCTGATCAGCAAGCCCTAGGCTCTGTGATTTAGACCACAGCACCACCCACGTCCCTATTTTTTTTGTATATAATTTTGTATAATGCACACATTTTTGCAAAGCAGCTTTCCCTAATATAATGCATTTTATTTTCATGAGCACGCACATTTTTCTCCAAACTTTATCCTAACATATTGATTTCCATGCACATTTATTGAAATGCATTGCAAAATTCAGAGAAGTACAAATTTCCATGGATGGCTGATTAGGCAAGTTTAAATGCAAACTGAATCAAATTTGTTCCCATTCTTACTCTCTTGTAAGGGTAATGAGGGTCATGGACTTGACCTTCAAAACATTTATCAGCAAGCAGAATGAAATTCTGGAATGTTAGTACCAACCTAGAACCAGCTTTTCCATCATTTGTTGCAACTCAAGCAGTAAGAGTGAATCAGAGTCAAATATACAAAGATTACTCTGGACGCTTTACCACCTCTATGCAACATGAGGTTATTGTGTAGAATCCATTGCAGAAGGACCACAAGCTGATCCAGGTCACATTGCTAGCGGTTAACACATTCTATTAATAATTTTGGCCTGAGGCAGTTTGTATTTATATGTATATTCCCTGTTAACTTTTCCTACAGAGACAGAATGACAGCCTGTGGTGGCCTCAAGTACAAGGAGAACTATCAAGAAGAATGTGTCAGCACAAAAATGTACTTTTCTGCAAGGTTAAATGGGAAGAGAGAGGGAGGGGCACCCAGTAATCTCTCCCTGGCAGTCCATCAGCCTTTGAGACGGAGAAATTGATGCATCTGTTGCTCCCAGCAAACATATATGGGGCTGTTCAAAAATGTTGAATGGCTTGTGGCATGATCCTATGCATGTCTACTCAGAAATAAGTCCCATTCAGATCAGTGGGGCTTGCTGATTCCCACGACCAGGTTGCTGACAGATTTAGACCTACCTTCCTTCCTTCCTTCCTTCCTTCCTTCCTTCCTTCCTTCCTTCCTTCCTTATTTCCTTCCTTCACATTTGACCTGCAGGATGCCCACCCCCATCTGAGCCGCTTGAAATAGGTGAAAATACCTTAGTGATCTGTTCAACAAAAATATTAAATGTGGAATAAGAATAAGAATTTATTATTTGTACCCCGCCCATCTGGCTGGGTTTCCGCAGCCACACTGGGCGGCTCACAATAGAATATTAAAAACATGATAAGACATCAAACATTAAAAACTTCCCTAAACGGGGCTGCCTTCAGGTGTTTTTTTTAGAAGTCAGGTAGTTGTTTATTTCCCTGACATCTGATGGGAGGGCGTTCCACAGGGAGGGCACCACTACTGAGAAGGCCCTCTGCCTGGTTCCCTGTAACCTCACATTATGACACCATATACAACAATGCCATGTCCCAGTTTCTGATTTGATCTCAGAATGTCCCACTTTTCCTTAAGACATCCCTATTTTAATCGGAGAAATGTTGGAGGGTATGGAGTTGGCATACCGCCAAGACAATGAGATAAGTAGCTATACAACCTTTAGAAGACATCTGAAAGCAGCCCTGTATAGGGAAGCTTTTTAATGTTTAATGCTTTATTTATTTGTTTAGTGTTGGAAGCTGCCCAGAGTGGCTGGAGCAACCCAGTCAGATGGGTGAGGTATAAATAGTAAAATGATCATTATCATCATCATGGAATGGGACATCCCTATTTTCATCTGAGAAATGTTGGAGGGTATGAACTACACCACCAGCATACAAAATAGAGAATGGTTTTTACTATTATTCCAGTGATAATTTCAGCTTTCTAAATGTTGTTTCCCCTCCAGTTTCCTGGGACTTTTAATGGCCAGTGATTGAGAAGCCTGATAAGAGCTTATGTAAGGATTAAGGCCGGGCCTGCATCTTACTGTCCATCACGTTCGGCGTTATCATTTACCATCGCAAAATGGAGGCCAAGAAAAAGTCACCAAGGGTGGGGATTATAAACGAGAAGGAAAATTGGCTCGAGCCTGATGAATGACTGAGAATAATCAGACCGTTTTATCATTCTCAAAAGATTTGGACATTTTATGCCAAAAAAGAAAAGAAAAAGGAAAGGGAAAATTCTATTAACTAGTTTCTTTGGCTAACATTTGTTTACTGGCCAGCCTGTAAGTAATGCTGGCATGTCTGGCTGCTAAGGCAGAAGGGAGAGGAGCCCAGGCCCATTAGGGAAAGACCGATGGACTGAGACACTACCTGCATAAGATTTATAGCCACTGATCAGTTCTTTGTCACACAGAGACAATAGACAATAGCTAGTGGGAGAGCATGTGCTTTGCATGCAGGAAGTCCCATTTCAATCCAGAGAGAGGTTCCTTATCTGCCACCCTGTGCTGCCAGTCAGTGTCAACACTTTTGAGCTAGATAGGCCAGTAGGTCTGACTCAGCATAAGGCAGCTTCCTGGGTTCCTATGTTTGCGGCATCTCCAGACTGGACTACGAAAGACCCCTTTCTAAAATCCTGGAGAGTCATTGCCAGTTAGTAAAAGGTAAAGGACCCCTGGGCGGTTAAGTCCAGTTAAAGGCGACTATGGGGTTGCGGCGCTCATCTCGCTTTCAGGCCGAGGGAGCTAGTGTTTGTCCACAGACGGCTTTCCAGGTCATGTGGCCAGCATGACTAAACCACTTCTGGCACAACACCATGACGGAAACTAGAGCACATGAAAATGCTGTTTATCTTCCCGCCGCAGCGGTACCTATTTATCTACTTGCACTTTGACGTGCTTTCGAACTGCTAGGTTGGCAGGAGCTGGGACAGAGCAATGGGAGCGCACCCCGTCACGGGGATCCGAACCGCCAACCTTCTGATCGGCAAGCCCAAGAGGCTCAGTGGTTTAGACCACAGCGCCACCCAGGGCCAGTTAGTATAGGCACCACTGAACTAGATGGGTGACTGGTCTGAGTCCCTGGAGAGAGCAATCCCCAAATGAGGAGCCACTTCATTCTCATGTTGCTGTCCTCTGTGTGTGTGTGTGTGTGTGTGTGTGTGTGTGAGAGAGAGAGAGAGAGAGAGAGAGAGAGAGAGAGAGAGAGAGAGTGTCCACACCCTAGGGTTGCTGGAGAAACAATAGGAAATAAAAATGATGGATACATAAAAACAGACTGATAGAATCATTATTCTCCCATCCACACTACAGGAGTTGGCTTCTCACCACAATAACATGGAATTAAGGTAATTAAAGCATATACATTTGCAGCTCCAACTAATCAAAATACCCAACACGTAGTTTAGAAGGACCTCTATGCTGTGCTTACAGAAGTGTGTGTGTGTGGGGGAGGGAACCCTCATCCTCTGGTGACCTTTGCAAAACATTCTGCATCTGCAATAATAAAATAACCACTGTGAAGCATTTTTCAAGAACTTGCAAAATTTCTGCCTTTGTGCACAGAGGAGGTGCAGACAGAAAAATCACCCGAGTGCTGGCAGACAGGAGCCTGCTGTGTGTGTGTGTGTGTGTGTGTGCACGTAATATATGCCAACTGCTAAGGGAACTGACGGGGGTGGGGTGGGGATTTGCACTTTGTAAGCATTGCACTGTTAGAAATTCACAAAAGCCAGACCTGCCTTTACAAATCAAGGCCACCAAGAGGTCAGCTAGTTCTATGGGCTGCCTCTTGATTTGTTTCAACACCCTCTCCGCCTGCTGTGGTGGTTTGAGGCGCTGTGGGCATGAATCAAAAGTTAGTTGTCTATTTCAATCAGATTTCATATAGAGTAGATTGGAGTTACTGGGAGGTAATTTACCTTGCAAAATGGAAACATGCTAGGCGTAATTTGATCACAATAAATGGGAAAGCAGTAATTACTAAGCCCAAATTAAATTGCCTTGTGGTAAATAATGCATGTACCAGGAAGACTAGGAGCGAAGTATGTGAGCTATATGGTGCAAACTCTCTTGACCAGGAGCTAAACGCGACTAGAGAGCATTTCTGAGGAGCTGCAACAACCATGAATGCCGTGAGCATTTTCATTTCCAAGGTGGCCTAAGGCCATCATGCAAACAGAAATGTGTTTGTAGTCTAAGACACCAGTAGGGCATTTACGGCAGAGAGAGCCAATGTGGTGCCCTCCAGATGTCGTTGGACTACAACTCTCAGCATCTCAACCATTGGCCATGTTAGCTGGGGCTAATGGGAGCTGAAATCTAACAATATCAGATGGGCACCATATTGGCTACCTCAGGGTCATGGCGTTAGAGACTGCTGGTTGTCCATTCTGTTTGTTAGGTAGAGTGCTAGTGGACAGTCCTGTGTGGTTGGCTGACATCTCTTTATGGGAGCTAGTTGTCAAGAGGTGGCCTCCTGCCACCTGGAGTCCTCTCTTGAGTGTTTTGAAGGACACAGCGATTCTTCAAACAGACGACACAGCGATTCTTCAAACAGCTCTTGTTTATTCCCAGGCCAGAACAGAACTGAACTGAAGGGTTCAGTCAGCCTGCTTATATAGAGCTCCAGTACAACGTAACTGTAACAATTTTCTAAAACTATCCAATCACTGAATGTCACTTTCGATCCCTTATTTGCATAATTATCTACAGTATCCCCCTGCTGGCCCAGGGTGAGAACTTCAGTACATAACAGCTTGTTGAAGGGGCTTGGTCTTGTCAATCAGTCTGTCTTCTCTCATGCACCTATACACACCTGCTAAGATGAGGAAACAAGAGTCCATTTGAGGGAATTGTATTTTGTAATTTGTAACATACAGGGTCGAAGTGAGTTTGTTATATATAGCAGCCAGATGCAGAAATAAACAGTCTGGTGGTGTTGGAAGAATAAAGCAAGTTAAGGTTTATTACTCCAGGCAAACAAAGCCATCCTGAGTACTAAATTGCATGTGGCCATCATAGGGTCATCATGAGTGCAACACAAGATAGGTCTAATACTAAGTTACTCAAGGAGGAGGAAGTTAAGCCTGAGGGGGGTGGGAAACAATCTACAGGTAGTTACTTAAGAAGGAATTGGTGAGGGAAGAATAGGGTACCTTTCTGTCTAAGCTTCTCCCCCTTCCCAGTTTGGGCAACATTTGTGCTGTTGCTTTACTCCCAACACTGGTTGTGTGATGATAAGCCAGCAAACTATCAGTTCACTGTTGGAACAACTACACATGTTCATAACCCAGCACTGTAGCATCTGCAAGCCACTGGAGTTTGGAAAATTATTGCAAGTCAGGGCCAAGCTGTGGACCACAGTCTGAGCCAGGGACCAGGATCCAGGAGAAACGCCAATTGGTGGGACTGAAAAGTAAGTCAGAACCAAAGGACAAGAAGCCAGAAGCTGCTTCTTATTCCTTGTTTGTGTAAATGAGAGTTGGGTACCCAAGATGAGCATTTTAATGATCAATGTGAGTGGTGAGTTTAATAGAAGAGCGAGTCTACTGGCTCATGGAGGGCAATGACACAAGGTTACTGCCAGCTTTCAAGAGAAGGTTGGTGCCAAGACACAGCCTTTGAGAGCTCTGTAGATCTAAACTCCATCTCAGAATAAAAGAGGCCAGTATAGAGTATTGACATGATACAGAACAGTACTGTATAGCTACTGTTTAGAAAATAATAGGATAATACCGGTCAATGGACAAATAATTGGTCTAGTCTATGACATACAGAGGTTCTGCCCCATGTTAGTAATACTCACAGTAGGCCCATTGAAATTGATATACATATCCAATTTGGGTCAGTGGATCTGTTCAGAGTAGAAATTTGTTGAATATAACCCAGAGAAGTTTCCCAAAGAGGTTTCTATTAAGATGGATTTTCAATCATACGAAAACTTAAAGTCAAGAGCCGCAACTTTCCAAAACAATATTCTATGAACTCAGCCAGTATTATGGATGCTATGCAAACAACCACTAGGCAAAATGCTACAGCCTAATATCTAGACGAAATTGTACTGGATTACCATATTTGTTCCTGGTGGCCTTCAAAGTGATGATCAGTCAATTCAGATCTAAATCTTCTTTAGACAGCTGTATAAATATTTATGAAATTCCAGAACCAGAACCAAAGTTAAAGAGAGAGAAAGACCCATTAAGTTGCAATGAAACTTTTTGCAGTAAAAACTTCTTCAACTGTGTATCCTAGATTGTCTCCTATTTCCTTTTTCCAATGGAGCACAATGGGGGAAATGGTTCATTTACCAGTTATGGTTTCCAGAAAATATCTATAATATTTTTCACCTTTCTCCTTTAAAAAAATCTTAGGAATTGATTATAAATGCTCACCAAATGCTCACCAGACGTCTGACATACAGTATCTAATGTTCTCAGGTGGCCCTGAAGGGGTAAACACCAAAAACATGTTAGCCTTTAAAGTCTGTCCTTTGGGGTATGATGAAGGACAGGGCACTCCCCATAGGTATTAGTTGTGGGTAACCTTGATTTATTTATTGCACCCTCATGATAGCTTCCTTTTGTATTAGTTTGCTGTTCCCTGCTTTGGGGACCTTCTGGCCAACTAGTGGCGTATACATAAACCATAACACCTTCCATGAAACACTGATCTAAGATTGTTCTGTGATAACCCTTCCTCTTAGGAGAAGCATCCCTTCTCATCTCAGCTTTCATTAACATGTCTGTCTACTCTCCCTGATGACCAACCTCAGTCTCAGTTCCCCATGGCATCAAGACAATCCTGTTCAATGGCAATGAATACAGCATAGCTTAAAGATCGTGCTCTTGATGGATTTTAATTTAGAGCACTTAACAACAGAGTCTATGGTGGGGTGGAATCAGGAACTATGACTAGCCTGCTGTGATGACAACCTTTGTAGCTTTTTCAAATAATATTCTCCACTTCTCATTAACCCTGGCTATGACTGAGTGGGAGTGAATGAAACAGAGGACAAATGAAGAGATTGTGATAGAGTGAGTCTGGCTAAACAGGTCAAATGAATGTAACTATTAGTGGCAATGAAGATGATCTGCAAAGTTTATTCTGATGATGCATGATGAAGATCATGAGCTTAATTTTAATGTCTAAACAACATATTCAAATAGAAATTTAAAATGATGCTCCAAGAAGTGGGATGATCAGTTTGCAGTGATATGTATCAATCGAGAGTGGGGGGGGGGGCTTGCTGAGGAAGTGGGGAGGAGTCAGAGTAGGCAACTGATATCCTTGCGGTGGGTTGCCTGTTTCTGCTCGTAACAGAATGCTGTAACAAAAGGACTATAAATCTACCAAATGCTTGTTAATTCTTATCGGTGAGCCACCGTAAGGGAGAGGGGAACACCCGTACTTGACACTCTACTACTGAGCTACACCCCCTCCTCAATAGCCAGATGTTGTTGTTTTCAACTTCTTGAACAGCTCTAATGAAACCATTGTAAGAAAACACACATTATAAGAAGACACACATACCTCTTAGAAGATCTTATGGATTTCATGACCAGCTTTGGTGTTCCTCTGACATCGGTCAAAGTGTTCTTTACAGGACACCTAAGTATAGATTCTGAAGCTGAGGCTCCAATACTTTGGCCACCTCATGAGAAGAGAAGACTCCCTAGAAAAGACCCAGATGTTGGGAAAGATTGAGGGCACAAGGAGAAGGGGATGACAGAGGACGAGATGGTTGGACAGTGTTCTCGAAACTACCAACATGAGTTTGACCAAACTGCAGGAGGCAGTGGAAGACAGGAGTGCCTGGCATGCTCTGGTCCATGGGGTCACGAAGAGTCAGACACGACTAAACGACTAAACAACAACAACAACAAAGTATAGATTTGTCTGCACTTCTTGACAGTCTAAGGAAATACGCAATACACTTTAGAGCTGTCCAGTTATCTATACTACATTCCACAGAAAAAGTTAGATGATACGATAGTGATGTGTTGTTGGGGGTTTTTTAGGTGGGGAGGTGGATATGTCTGTGAGAGGAAATGGGCTTTTTCTCAAATGGGAATAAAACTAAGAACTGAAAACAGACCCAATAGTGCCAGTGGGGGCCCTGATAATGAGCCCTGTGCTGTTATTTGGTTTCTTTCAGCGTACAGATTCTCACACGAATTTGTGAACCCTATGCCAGCTTTGGAGGGGTGTCGTTAGCAGAATCAATCAATACACATTCTAGTGACTGTTTTTGGGTACCAGGATTTCCTAATTGCTTCACAGAAGGAATTTTGCTATGTGTGTAATAATCTCTATTGCCTTCAGCAATTGAAGGGGGGGGGGGGAGGAGATTTTCCTGCAGTTGCTTGAAATGAAGATTATGGTCAAAGTAAAGGACATCGCTGTGTAATATAATTCATTAGTTACATGCCTCTAGCAGTAAATTAAACATGTAATACCTCTCCGAGTTTCTAGGTTTTTAGCCATTAGTCTATTATTGGAAACATTACAAGGTTAAAATACCCTTACAGGCAGATCTAGTTTCTAATAGAAACTAGATAATAACAAAAGTTAACACTAATAATGAAGACTAGTCACTCTCTTTCTTTCTCTTTTTCACTATTGAAATATTTCTAGGATTCCATCGTGATGAGTAAACCATTCCAAATACCTAAGTGAAATCAAAATAACTTCTTCATATTGTTATTATTTAAATCTTGCATGTGATTTGGAATGGTTCACTTCAGGAAGCACCCTTTGATCATCATGAAAACACCCCACATATTATTGGGGGAGCATCTGAACCTGCAACTCCTAGGTCCTGGTCCAAGACTCTTAACCATTAAAAAGAACACTGGCCCTCATACTTGTAACCTACGTCAAGTGCTTTTTGCTTCTTATTGCAATTACATTTATGTACCTTCAGTTATTCCTATTTTTTTTAACTCTCCAGTGTGGAGTAATGAATTGTAAGATCTACATTGGCTCCTAGTACGTTTCCGAGCAAAATTCAAAGTGTTGGTGCTGACCTTTAAAGCCCTAAATGCCTCAACCCACTATACCTGAAGTACCGTCTCCACCCCCATTGTTCTCCCAAGACACTGAGGTCCAGCGCCGAGGGCCTTCTGGTGGTTCCCTCACTGCGAGAAGCAAAGTTACAGGGAACCAGGCAGAGGGCCTTCTCGGTAGTGGCGCCCACCCTGTGGAACACCCGCCCATCAGATATCAAAGAAATAAACAACTATCTGACGTTTAGAAGACAACTGAAGGCAGCCCTGTTTAAGGGTTTTTTTTAACAATTGATGTTTTAATGTATTTTTAATCTTTTGTTGGAAGATTATATTATAGTAAGTCCCTCAGGAGCAGATTACTCGACAGACCACTTTATCCCAGTAGATCTCTGCAGTCTGCAAGAGTCTGCAAGAGAGTTACTCCTGAAAGTTCAAAAAATCTCAGAAACCCACTCTGCAGTATTTTGGAGCAGGGCATTTAGTGTGGCTGCCCCAACCAAAGACATAGTTGTTGCCATAGGCTATATGGGTGTCTACTTTGTTAAGGTTTTCGTCTTCTTTTAAATGTATTTGGTGTTTCAACAGTTTTTCATAACCTTATTTGGTAATTCCCCTTGAGATGTCTGTTTAGAAGGTGATTAATAAATCAACAAAATAATAAGCAATAATAATTATAGCATAGTGGAACACAGAAATTCATACTAATTCAGATTTCCTTGCCAGGATGAACCATGGCTCATTGGCCCATTCATTTTGATTCCTCGTTAAATCAACCAGAGCCGATTTCTTAGCTGAGTACAGCCGAGAGATCGGAAGGCAAATTCCTTATATTTGCCACTCATAGCCCAGTGGCTATGCATGCTTATGCCTTGTCATATCAGCAAAGTAGCATATGAATCTCTCCCCGCACTTTTTTCTCATCTGAGCAAGTACAGATTGATTCCCAGCTATACTGGAAAGAAGATCAAGAATTCTTGATTTGACAAGCTAGAGGTCAAAGCACATGACAAGAGAGGTTTGCCTTGCCGGATGCTTTCCCTGGTGGGGAAACATCATTCAGTCACCTCTGTGGCAGCACATCATATTGCTGCATATTTTAGCTGAGTCTAGCAGGAGGCTATCTTGTCAGAAATATATGTTCCACTGTCACTCTGTTCTCAGAATTCATGGTAAATGCTCATTACATGTATAAACTAGCCAAGGGATGGAGGGTGGGTGGAGAGTGGCCTGTATATTAAAAGGAGAGAAGCTGGGCCTTTGCTAGGAGAGGCCATGTCACTCAATGTGATCTCATTCATTTGCAGGGAGCTGATCGCTTGGTGTGGTAGCACCTAGCCTTTGGAACTCTCTACCTGTTGGCAAAGCCTTCACTGTATCATTTTAAACCCCTTCTAAAAACTTTTTTATTTCAGCAAGCCAACCCAGACATATGAATTAGTTATTTATGTTCGTTGTAAAATTGTTGCAATTGTTATTATTACTATTATTTTTGAGATTTCATATCTGCCCTTCACCATAAGGTCCCAGGATGGGTTACAACAATAGAAAAATGCAATATTAAACTCCGTTAAAACAAAATAGGGTGGGCCATATATATATATATATATATATATATATATATATATATATATATCTCCAAGATGATCAGGTGACAGCAAAAACTGCAAGGCTTTTAGCAGGGGCAGTTAGAATAAGATCTATCATTTGATTATTGATATAACTCCTAAACATATTTTGTATATCTTCAGTACATTTTATTTTATTGTTATGGCTAGTGGCTGGTGCAAATAAGATTCTTCTGAACTATCTGTAAATCAGGTGTCAAAAGCCAGAGTGTGTCTTTTTTTCTTATTAATAGTTATGTGTACTTGCTTATTTTTGGAGTTTATCAGTGATTTTATTGTGTATGCCACATGGAGGAATTTTATTATTAAGCGGCCTAAAAATTAACTAACTAAAATGTCAGAGGCAGGTTTTCCATACCTCTGAAAGTGTTGCTGAGAAAGTGAGTAATTTTGGCTCAGCTATATAAACCAGTTTAAGAATGCAGACAAATGTAGATCCCTCCCATCTGGGCCACAGCACCCCAATACCTTGTGTCCATTATTCATATGGATGGATGGATCCATTTTATTTCTGGTTCCATCTGTATTCATTTATATATTGATTCCATTGATCTGTGAACTATGCAAAGAAGTGCATAGTATATCTCAACATATGCATTTCTAAATATACATTTATCTTTAAAAGGGCAATTTGTTATGTATTTTTATCTTAACTCATGAGCTGAGAATTATATTGCAAAATTCAGAGCACCAAAAAAATCTAAATCATAATTATATTCCAACACAAGTGTTAGACTGGGAGGTGCAAAATTGTTTGCTTTGCTTATAAATACAGAATTAAATTCTCTCCCATCTCAAGTTCTCAACTGAACTCTACTAAGGAAGAGTTTGTGCTCAACTCCAGCTGGCTTTTCCCCCCTCATGTGATGCAACCTGACATTTGCCTCTAGCAGAGAGGATTATCTCGTTCAAGGAGAGCCTAAAAGTATGAACAAATGGGAAGAATATTGATAAAACAATATGGCTGTTCGCTGCACTCGTTTATGCCTCATCTGCTTTTTGGAGCAATGGGCTATGCTATGAAAGGTTTCTTCTCAGGTTTTATGGTGGGGATTGTCTGAGGATTTCTCTTCTGACACAAACATATATGCTTCAGGCCTCAATCCTCCGCCTTACATGCATCTGAGTTGGCCCACAAGCTACTCCTGCGTTTGAAAGAGCGCTGTGCTGAAATCTCCTTTCAGTTTCTTGGAAAGTTTCTGCCTTATTTGCAGCACACATTAGGGGTGTACGAATGTTGCATTCAGTGAATGTATAATCTGTGTACCTGTGTACACTCAGATCCCACTTTGCAATCTGCTCCCTTGAAATCTTCTGTTGGACAAGCATTCTCACAATTCCTATTTATTCCTATGGGAAAATTTCTCATGCATTCCTGGCCACAGAATTTTGAACTCCCCCCCCCCCCCAAAAAAAGCAAAAACAACCCAGGAAAAATGCTGTCTGCTTTGTCAAATCACTCGCCCTCCCTCCGTTCCTCAGCCAACCAGTAAAAAGCAAACAAGGAAGTAAGAAAATGCTTTCCGTTCAATTATCTGAATCCACAATGTGAATAGCAAGGTTTGGATACTAATTCCTCGTTGTGAATTTTCATATAGCAAGCATTCATAAAGCGTACAAACATCATTGAGCTGTATACTTCTTCACATGTAACATTTGATGAGCATTTAGTTTTTGCATCTGTGTATCCAACGGTTTAAAGCCATGCAAATCAACAAATACACAGTTTCACACAAGGGATGTTCACATGCTACATTCAATAAGTGTACAATCAGTGTACACAAATAACTGAGCTGTACACTCATGTGTTAGTCACACATAATACACAAAACATGTACAATCTATGTACCTGTGAACAGAATATTTCAGCTGTGCAAATCGACAAGTGCACACTTGTACATTTGTAGTGACAGCTCGCGCCTGTGTAACATGTGAACAAGCCTTCTGGGATTTCCTTATGAGAATTTCACTCAGTTTTTCTCTCCTCTTTGATAGTTTTTGAATGCAATAGGCTTTCTCATCAATTAAGAAAGAGTAGTTGAAAAATGCATGGGAGAAAAAAATTGACGCAGCACTAGTATGAAAAACTAGTGGATCACACTGGAAGGGTTAACGGTGTTATTACCTCCAAAAATGAAGTGGGTTTTTCACATACTGTTTGGATTCTCACCATGACCCCCAGCGGCTTCATATGAGCAGCTCTATCAATATGAATGCCTATTGGAGTACCTAGACCCACACTTCTTGGTAATGTGGTCTGGTATGTGGAATGTGCCAGGATTTGTGTCTTTTGGCCTCATATTTTGCTATTACTCAGCCAGAAATGGAAATATTGTATGTACTCCTTCAGAAGGCCCTGGTTTGTTTGTTGTTGTTTTTTTTTAGGGGAACAGCTTGCAAAAAAATGTATACTAGTCAAAAGCTGCATACAAAAATATGTTCATCAGGAGAAAAATATTGCTAGTGAATTTTCATGAATGTTTGTTGTTGTTTTTTTAAAAAAATGCAAATTGCTATGGAATTGTAGAGAACAGATTTTAAAGCTGAAAAAATAGACTCTCTGAGAATCAAAACTGACAGATTCTTTCATCCCTACCTGTCAGTCAACAAGTGCATGTACAAGCTGGTTGACTTGGCCGTGCAGCATCAACATCCCACAGTTAATGATTTCTTTGCAGGGGTTACGCTGAATAGATTTTTAAAATGCACACATTCCATTGATGCATTGCAATACACACACAAGTCTGACATGCACCAGCAACCGTAGACATAGATACAAAGTTAGCTCTGTGCCCAATAGCAATCTGCCCCTTCGTCATTTCTCCAGCGCTGCAGAGAGGTCTTATTAAACCGGCGAGCATCACTTAATAATCATCCGTTGCTTTTCTCATTTCCCACTGCAAAAACTGCACAAGGCAGCTCTTCATTTCAGCAGTCGATTGGTGGCACAAGCAACTAGCCAAATGCTTGTCAAAAATATAAAAAAGTACATCTCAATTTGCTGATTGTTCTTCAGCGGCTCCTAGGAGATGAAAGCTGTCCACTTAAAGTCATATTTACAGCGAAATACACACTGAGAAATCCTTTGCTTATTAGAAATGTGTAAGGGACACGTTATGGTAAGGTACCTACAGGTACTGAAGAAATAAACCACCTTGTGTATGTGTGTTTTCCCAAGTGACAGAAGTTTGCAATCTCAGAAGAATTTGAGGTGTCACCTTCCTTTAAACTTCACCTGCGAAATGTAGAAAAACACCTGTCTGGAGAATTTAAGTCAAGGGTCCTAATGGAGCACAAAGGAGTCATCAGTTAGAATACAGGAGTACAACCCACAGCGAGAGGGCCAAATGAAGCCCTCCAGCTCATTTGGGGTGTTTTCCCCAAGCCCAGAGGTGGGAAATGAATCAATTGATGCCTGGTTGTGGAGGTTTGTGTGTGAAAGAGAGAGATGGAATCCATGCTGGATTAACAAAGAGGAGGGGGAGACGTCCTGCCCACTTTTGGCCACGCCCACCTCCATTTCCTGAGCTTTTTATCTTGTTCATTAAAGATCTCGAATTCGGGACGAGTCCTAAGATAGGCAAGTTTGCTGACGACACTAAATTGCCCGGGGTAGTAAAAGCAATAAGGGACTATGAAGAGCTCCAGAAAGGCTCTCTCCCATGCGGGTTAATGGGCTGCAAAATGGCAGATGCGGTTCAATGGAAGTGGTGATATATCTATCTAGTCTAACTTTGCAAATACCCAGATGAGGCCTGAACCGGCGGCGAATAACTAAGAAATAGATCTGAGGATTGTGGTGGACAGCTCAGTGAAAATGTTGGTCCAGGATGTGATAGCTGTAAAGAGACAGAGAGAGAAAGTCCATGTTGGGAATCATTAGAAAAGGAATTGGAAATTAAACCGGTATTGCAATACCTTTATTAAGATCTATAATGTGCCCACAGAAAAGTCCATACCCTCCAACATTTCTCCAATGAAAATAGGGACGTTGTTGCTGTTGTTGTTCCCCACCCATCTGATGGGGTTGCCCCAGGCACTCTGGGTGGCTTCCATAATAATAATAATAATAATATACTGCCCTATACCCACAGGTCTCAGGGCAGTTCACCAGATAAAATCACAATATAAAATCACAAAATACACAATCAAATTAAAAACAAAAAACAGCCCAATAATCCCCCCCAAACACATATCAAAAGAGCATTGGATGTCAATCAACCAAAGACCTGGTTGAAGAGGAATGTTTTTGCCTGGTGCCTAAAGGTATATACAGGTAATGAAGGCGCCTGGCAAATCTACCTGGTGAGAGCATTCCACAGACGGGAATCCACTGAAGGAAAGGCCTGTTCTCATGTTGCCACCCTCCAGACCTCTTGTGGAGGAGGCACACAAAAAAGGGCCTCAGAAGATGATCTCAGGGTCCAGATAGGTTCATTTGGAAAGAGTTGGTCCTTGAGGTTTTGCGATCCCGAGCCATTTAAAAACTTCCCTATATAGGGCTGCTTTCAGATGTCTTCTAAAGATTGTACAGTTACTTATCTCCTTGGCTCGGGGCTTGCACAACTCCATACCCTCCAACAGTTCTCCAATGAAAAAAGGGACCTCCTAAGGAAATGAGGGACATTCTGGGATCAAATCAGAAACTGGGGTGGCTTCTGTAAATCCAGGACTGCCCTTGGAAAATAGGGACACTTGGAGGGTCTGAAAGTTCTGATCATTGCATGCCAAAAGGGATACGGTAGAACTGAAAAAGCTGTTGCCAAACTGACTTGGGTCCACCAGGTACTTTTCCTCCTCCAAGTAGTTTTGCCAAGAACCTGCTTGCATTTTAAGAAGGGCTTTCCTTTTCAACAGCCCTTCTCCTGTATTAATAAAACATTCTCAGCTGTAGGCAACTTGGTAATGAACAGGAATCGAGAAGGTGAAAGTTTTGAGAGGCATTTTCACTTCTAAACAACGTCCCTGAAATTCCTTCCTTCTCAAGCCAAGTTTAAATGAATTGCATATATACCCAAAATACATTTTCCCCAGTGCAAAGTGAGACTGTTTATTAAGTCTTGCTTACAGTATGCAAAAAAACGCATACACAAAACACCCACTTCACTAGATATGTAAGAGTTCCAGTGGATGGACCATATGCTATCCTACCCATATTTTGTATGGTTATCTTCCTTGTGGGCTTGCAAAGTTCATACAGCAGCTATTTTTAAAATAGGGCAAATACGCTGCGCAGCTTGGAAGAAAACAACAGTCTTGTTTTCAAGAAGACTACGATGCTGATGACTAGGCCCACCAAAGGAGGAACAGGAAGTGATGAAGTGGGGACAGGAAATGCTTCTTCAATCTCTTTCGAAGGTTCTACACATTATTTGTCAATACAGACTGTTGGAGTTCAAGTCTGACAGTCATAGAAGGCAAATTGGGGTAGGTGTGTTTATCAGTCAATCCCGCTCCTTAGGGAACTCTGGGAATGCTACGCACAGGGGAATACTCCTGGTGCCATCTTTACCTATTTTTAGGCACCAGGAAAATATTTTTCCTTTTACCTGGGCTTTCAAGCCTTAATTCGAAGGGTGGTGTTATAGCCTCTTTTTTGTAGGGTTTTATCTGTTTGTTTGTTTGTTTGTTTGTTTGTTTGTTTGTTTTAAAAAATGAGATGTTATTAGTTTTAATGTAAGTTGGTTTGGGTCGTTCTGTGAGAAACAAACAAAGAAACAAACAAAATGTGTTTTGTTTCAGGCCCCTTAAAAACTACAGGGTCCAACTTTCAGGACCCTTAAAAACTACAGTTCCCATGATTCTTTGAGGGAAGCCAGACAGTTAAAACAGTATAATATTTATTTAAATTTATGCTGTGGATGTGATCTCAGAGTAGACAACCTTGAGTAGGTTGTCCAATAATCTAACCTGGTGCCAGACAGCTTTGCATGTTCCTGTCTCTTGAAGAACCATTTCTAAGTTGCCAGAAGAAGAAATCAGGGGACAGCCATCGGAAGCATCGCTCTATCACTGCTGCGGTTTTCTAAATAACTCTGCAAATGAAAGGAAGTACTGAAAGGGCCCCCAGTCTCTGCCGCTAAGACCATCTTGGCTTCAATCACATAGATGTTATTTCCTATGCGGCGTCATGTATTGACCTCTCTGAAGCTTGATAAATCGGAAGACAGATTGCAGATGAGCTGTATGTGTTTAAGTATCGAGCTGATACATAACTTTCACACCAACCAGAAACCATTTATTGTCACCGCTGTCCGGAATATATCCTGACAGTTCAGTGGGAGTTTCAGTGCCATTTATTTTCAAATCAATACTCAATTACTAAGAGGAAGATTCACTCCCTTGCCCATTTTCAAGATGAAATTATGGACTGGAGCTATAACACTTAGTCAAGGCAAGCCACTGTCCATTAACTCATGATTCCCCCTCCCCTCCCCCATACGGATACTTTATTGACGCTCCATTCTCTTCCCCCCCATCACCGACCCACCGACACCCCCCCCAAGTCTCCAGCTTTTAATTAATCATTGTGAAAAAGCCCTTTCACGTGGTGACTGATGACCAGAGAAAACAATTTTCTCCTAACTGCCTTTTAATTTCAACTCTGGGAGTGCTCATTGACTGGATCTCACAACAACCCATCAATGCTAGTTTTTAATGTGTTTTCTCCTTTGTTATTGAGAAGAATGGAGTGGCGAAGAGGCTTTGTGCTCCTCTTCATAACTCACATAATTGATTCGGTAAATGCAGCCCATTTGCGGGTGGATAAAAAGTGCTGTCAAAGGAGATAGTAGGTACTGTAAAAATTACCCCATTAACAGGAAATAAAGCTATTTACAATATTTAAAGGGTGGAACGCAACTTGCTCAACCTCCTTCTCGCACCCACCCACGAACCTTCACCCTCGGCACCTTTCGCCTTAAACAACTTGACTGTGGTTTTTGTGTGTTTTGCTTTTTGTGTGTTTTGCTTTTTGCTTTTTTTATTGTTTAAAGAAGCCTTGCAAATGAGAACAAACAGACTCAGTCGCTTCAGGTCATTTCACGCAACCTTTCAGATGCATCATGAAACATAACACAGATGCGATCCAGGCTGATGTTTGGCTCACAGCGAGGCAGTCCTTGTGTGGTTAAACAGATATAATGGGAGCTGCTGCAGCGTTTATGTGACTAAGTCTCTGTTCTCGCAAGCATAGCCGTCGGTGTCTGGCAGCCAGAAGAGATGGGAAAGGGAACCTGCGCTGACTTTCAGCTGCTACAGCCCAGAGTGTAATGTGTGCATCTACCGCCATGCATTCAATCCCACAGCGTCCCAGGCTGCAGTCTGTTACCTGGGACTTGTGGGAACCACTGAGACACTGAAACCCTCTCTTTGTAAGAACTATCAGTGAAGGAACCCAAGAAAACTTTTCTGCAGAGCCTAACCCATTCATTTGCCTCTCCCTGCCCTGCATTCCATTTCCTGCTGTGATTTTAGTGAACACAAGAACATTAGCAGAGACTCACTGAATCAGACAAAAGGCTTACCTTGTCCTGCGTCTTGTGTCTTACAGTGGCCAACCAGGTGCCTATAGGAAGCCCATAAGCAGAATATGTTGTTGTTGTTGTTGTTGTTGTTGTTGTTGTTGTTGTTGTTGTTGTGGCATTGTTATTCCAATCTTCAGCCAAAAAGGGCTCCCAAAAACAGCTAATAATAATAATAATAATAATAATAATAATTTATTTTTACCCTGCCCATCTGGCTGGGTTTCCCCAGCCACTCTGGGCAGCTTCCAACAAGAGATTAAAAATACATTAAAACATCAGTCATTAAAAATTCCCCTAAACAGGGCTGCCTTCAGATGTCTTCTAAACATCAGATAGTTGTTAATTTCTTTAAAATCTGATGGGAGGGCGTTCCACAGGGTGGGCACCACTACTGAGAAGGCCCTCTGCCTGGTTCCCTGTAACTTGGCTTCTCGCAGTGAGGGAACCCCCAGAAGGCCCTTGGCACTGGACCTCAGTGTCCGGGCAGAACAATGGGGGTGGAGACGCTCCTTCAGGTATAGTGGGTTGAGGCCTTTTAGGGCTTTAAAGGTCAGCACCAACACTTGGATTTTTGCTTGGAAACGTACTGGGAGCCAATGTAGATCTTACAATTCATTACTCCACACTGGAGAGTTTTTTAAAAAAAGGAATAACTGAAGGTACTTAAATGTGAGAGCAATAAGAAGCAAAAAGCACTTGAGGTAGGTTACAAGTATGAGGGCCAGTGTTCTTTAATGGTTAAGGGTGTTGGACTAGGACCAAGGAGTTGCAGGTTCAGATCCTCCCATAATAATATGCGGGGTGTTTTCGTGATGATAAAAGGGTGCTTTCTGAAGTGAACCATTCCAAATCACATGCAAGATTTAAATAATAAAAATAAGAAGTTATTTTTATTTCACTTAGGTATTTGGAATGGTTTACTCATCACGATGGAATCCTAGTGGCTCAGGGTCGCATAACTCCATATCCTCCACCATTTCTCCAGTGAAAATAGGGTCATCCTACCTCAAACATTTCTGTGATGAAAATAGGAATGTCCTAAGGTAAAGTGCCCCTTCATGGATCACTGCCTTGTCGTGGTGAAGGGGCTTGAATAACTCTAGGAAGCTATGAGCTATGCCATGCAGGGTCACCCAAGATGGACAGGTCATAGCCAAGAGTCTAGACTAAATGTGATCCACCTGCAGAAGGAACTGGCAAACCACTCCAAGAAATTTTGCCAAGAAAACTCCATGGACATAAAAAAGGAGAAGCTTTGAGAAGAAAGTGAGAGGTTCCAAGGCATGCTCTGGTTCATGGGGTCACAAAGAGTCAAACATGACTAAGACGACTAAACAAAACAAGGTAAAGTGGGACATTCTGGAATCAAATCAGAAACTGGGATGGCTTCTGCAAATCCGGGACTGTCCCTCGAAAATAGGGACACTTGGAGCACCCTTAAGCTAGCCAATTCCCCTCAGGTATGTTGGAAGATGCTATTCTGTCAGCAAAGGTGAAATAAGGTGCAACTACCAGTCTGGACATGGGTGGCGCTGTGGGTTAAACCACAGAACCTAGGGCTTGCCAATCAGAAGGTCGGCAGTTTGAATCCCCGCGACGGGGTGAGCTCCCGTTGCTCGGTCCCTGCTCCTGCCAACCTAGCAGTTCAAACGCACACCAGTGCAAGTAGATAAATAGGTACCGCTGCAGCAGGAATGTTAACAGCGTTTTCGTGCACTGCTCTGGTTCACCAGAAGCAGCTTAGTCATGCTGGCCACATGACCTGGAATCTGTACACCGGATCCCTCAGCCAATAAAGCGAGATGAACGCCGCAACCCCAGAGTCATCCGCAACTGGACCTAATGGTAAAGGGTCCCTCTACCTTTACCTTTAGCAGTCTGGTTGGCTTCAATATGTTAATAAAATAAAAAAAAAGTTGGGGGGCATCTTCTCCTTCATCTCAAGAAGGCTGGTTTTGGTGTGCATACATGAATATTCTCCATTTTGAGGTTCATGAGCCAACCATGGATTGCCATGCATAGCGATGAACCTGCGATGTGGCAATTAGAGTTAACATCTCTAGAGAAGGAGCTACCTATAATGAGGGTCATATAGCGAAGATTCGTTATGAGGCTGCGGGTCGTGGGGTCACCTCGCCAGATCATCTGCATTGCATTAGAGTGGAGAGATCCTGGGCAATGCTCCTTTTTCCCTGAACACCGGATGCTCTCTCTCTCTCACTTTCCCTTCAAAAAGTGTCTGTGGAATTTGTCTCTATTTAATGCCCACATTTTCCTCACACGCATTATTATTGTGTTGCCATGGAGATCCTCTGCAACATATCTGACACGGATTGCATCATGGAACTGAACTTTGTCACCTAATCCGGAATTGCAAAAAGATGACAGGCCAGAAGTATGGCAACCAAAAACGTGGTTAAAGGGCTTTTAACAAATGTTGCTGGTGGGAGCAATGGGTGGGGGTGGAGGGGGGGGGAAGAGGTGCCCCTGTCTTGCTCTGCAGCTGCAAAGAATAAAAGGAATATTTCAAAACCTAAGCTGTTACTTTTAGCACAGCTACCTTTCCTTAATCCCTTTTCTTCAAATTGCTTCATGCTGCCTTGACAAAACAGACTATAAATAAAAACTATAACCTAATATGTATGAAAGAAAGATATCGCAGGTTCCGTACCTGTCTAGAAAATTGTCTAAATAGTTTTGCAGCTATTTATGTACTGGTTTTCCCTCCTCCTCTGTGTTCTTTTCTTTTAAAGCCATCAGATATACTTTATTCGCTTTCTTGCATGTTATTTTCATCATTTCTGAATTGCCTCCCACGCAAATCGTAAGGCAATTTTCGAAAACACAATAAAAACAACTGAAATAGTTTTTAAAACAGTATTTTTAAAATGCAAAAATAAACACATAAGACAGAGACTTTTCCATCCAGCTGGGGGAAAAAAACTTTTTGAAAGGAAAAAAAAACAGTATTCAATTGGTTTGTTTAAAAAATAATTGTTTTTATGAATAATTTTAAGAAGAGTAAAAGAACAGCCAGATATAGGGCACCATATTCACTATACAAAAGCAGTTTCGTGCCACTTTAAATAGAGCCACGATTCTCAGAGTGCCATCATCATCATCATCATCATCATCATCATCATTATTATTATTATTATTATTATCGTGCCCATCTGACTGGGTTTCCCCAGCCACTCTGGGTGGCTTACAGCACATATACTGTAAAAACACCAGAAAAACATCAACCATTAAAAACTTCCCTATACAGGGTTGCCTTCAACCTCTCTTCCCAGGGAACTCTGAGAGGGGAACTGGGGTCTGTTAGCAATCCTTAGTACCTTTACGGGACCGCCTCTCCTGGTATGCCCTGAGGAGGACCTTAAGGTCCACAAATAACAACACTTTGGAGGTCCCGAGCCTCAAGGAGGTTAGATTGGTTTCAACTAGGGCCAGGGCCTTTTCAGCCCCGACGTGGTGGAATGCTCTGTCACAAGAGACCAGGGCCCTGTGGGACTTGACATCTTTCCACAGGGCCTGCAAGGCAGAGCTGTTCCACCTGGCCTTTGGTTTGGACTCAGTCTGACCCTTATGTTTCCCTCCCCTTATGGTCTTGATTTATCAGCTACTTTAAAATGAGGCTGCATTTTAAATTGCATTTTAACTTGTATTTTAAATTGGTTTTTCTCCCCCCCCCCCCCTCTTTTTCCCCTATTATGTTTCTACTGTGATTTTATTGGTGTTAGCCACCCTGAGCCAGGGAGGGCAGAATATAAATAAATGTTGTTGTTGTGGTTGCTGTTGTTGTTATCAAGCTACAGCTCCCAAAGTACCCTTTGCACCTTGTCCACCTGAGACTCTGAGGCAGGGAAGCTTGAGGAGTTCTATCCCTGGGGATTTTGGTAGGAGCTGACCTGAATTTGCACCTCCCGGACTAATGGGAAGAAAGCGTCCACGCCTCCCGAATGCTCCGATCCAATTCTAAACTAAAAAACATATCCAAACGAAATTTGCAGTACAATTTTTGCAAGACCACCAACCTGAATGGCTGCAAAAGAGGACTGGACATATGAATGGAGTCCAAGGCTGTGGTGTGCTTCCAGTATGCTTCTGAATGCCAGTTGCTGGAAAACACAGGAGGGGAGAGGGCCCTTGGGTGCTAGACCTGCTTGAATTTCCCCACAGATATCTGGGTGGCCACAAGACGCTGGACTAGATGGGCCATTGACTTGATCCAGCAAGCTTTTCTTACGTTCTTAGAAAACGCCATTTAAAATGTGCACTTTTGAGAGAAAATACGTGTCAATATAAACGTATTTCCACTCAAAATTTTGTGTAGATTTTTTAAAAAAAGAATCACAGATTAATACAGAAATGAGACTGAATGGACTTTGGAGTGAGCATATGTTAAAGTGATATGAACCAGAAATCACATGGACCCTTCCTACTCTAACAATGCAACCCCATACATGTCTATTTTTGCAAAGGAAATCCTTTACATGCTTATGAGAGGCTAAGCCCATTGAAAGTTAGAGTCATGGGGTTGTATCCAATGTTAGTCATTCTCAGAACAGACCAATCGAAATGAATGGGCATTACTACTTTAGATTTATTAATTTCAGTGGGTCTACTCTGAGTACAGCTTAGCTGGGCACAACCCTTAATTCTGAGCAGACATGGATAATATTTCACCGAACATCAGGATTTGGACAATCATGAATCAAAACGTGCATGCTCACTAATGCTGGGTTTTACACGTTTTGCTATGCAAAATCTAGCAGGAACATCACTTGTGAAAACGGCCTTAAGTGCGTCCCCTTTGTTCGGAAATTCAAAAGCGCAATTCTCCTGCTTTGAGAACAACCTTCTCTGGGTAAATAACAAGCTAGGAACATAATTGCTTAACAAGTCTTTGCAAAGTGGGCCAAAAAACCCCAGTTTATTTATCGGCTGCCGGCTCCCCGCAGACTGAATGGATTTCTGTTCAGGTGTTAATTTGGAAGACCGGAATTTTAAGTTGAGCTAATCAGGAGGTTTTCATTTGCAGCGATCTGGCTGACAAGCATACAGAGTGGCAGAGGTCAGCGCTAACCAGCTGAACCTTGCTGCCGAAATGATTGAATGGAGCGGGTGGGGATGCTGAGCCCTCAGCACTGGTATTTCCAACTTAACTGGTTGAAAATAATGATGCGGGTTGTGTCAAGACATTCGTTTAAATATCAAGCAGGTTCTTCAATCTGTGTAAGGCACAAAGGTCAAAAAGCGATGTAGGATATGATATTGCCTGCTCTTATTGTTTTCTGCAGGATAGTGTGCAGGAATAACTACTAAGCACGGGCGCCTTTAATAAAAGCAGGCGATCTGCACTGTATCTCCCTAGCAAGGATGCATGGGATCTTTTCTTATGATATGCCTTCTCTTTTCCCCCTGCCAGGCATTAAGCGTAGGGAATGACATGAAATGTGTTTGTTTTCTTGACAAATGTGTTTTCCTTCATCTTCAGTTGTGCATTATCATCACGCTATTGCAGCTAGGTTTTAAGTAATATTAAATTAATTTTAATACATGGATGCTTTCAATCATACATACTAATAGAAACCTCAATTCCCTGGGCACTGGTCCTTCTGTAGCCAAAAAGTCACAATCTCTGCATGAGATGGGGGCAGGCCTTGGTCCAGTATACCTGAAGGAGCGTCTCCACCCCCATCATTCTGCCCAGACGCTGAGGTCCAGCACCAAGGGCCTTCTGGCAGTTCCCTCATTGCGAGAAGCAAAGCTACAGGGAACCAGGCAGAGGGCCTTCTCAGTAGTGGCGCCCGCCCTGTGGAACGCCCTCCTATCAGATGTCAAAGAGATAAACAACTACCTGACATTTAGAAGACATCTGAAGGCAGCCCTGTTCAGGGAAGTTTTTAATGTGTGACATTTTAATGTATTTTTAATCTTTGCTGGAAGCTGCCCAGAATGGCTGGAGAAACCCAGCCAGATGGACGGGGTACAAATGATAAATTATTATTATTATTATTATTATTATTATTATTATTATTATTATTGGAACACCAAGGTTTGGGGATATGTATACACACACAGGGAAACCAACCAGAGAGACCCCCAAACACCTCAATGAGTACTAAGCCTGCTCAGTGGGAACAGAATACTGACTCACTGCTGAGGAGGAGATGGGAACAGCTCTAGTGGGAGGAAAGGCTAAAATCTCATAAAGCAACACACCATGCTGCCATATTTTGTTGCAGGCCCCCCTTGTATTTATTGAACACTTGCAATTTGTATTGGACCGGGGTGAGGCATCATGACAAAGTGCACGTAGATAAATAGGTACCACTCCGGCGGGAAGGTAAACAGAGTTTCCGTGTGCTGCTCTGGTTCACCAGAAGCGCCTTAGTCATGTTGGCCACATGACCTGGAAGCTATACGCCAGCTCAGCCAGTAAAGCGAGATGAGCACCGCAACTGGGGGAACTATAGCACTGTGAGGGGGATGCAAGCGTCTCCTAACAACTCTCAGCCCCCTTAACAAACTGCAGTTCCCAGGATTATTTGGGAGATGCCATAACTGCTAAATTGTTAGGCATATGTATAGTGACCTAGGAGAGGAACTTTGAGGCCAGATTAGGCCATACTATGCTAGGTGGACCAACAGCTGAATTCAAAATAAGGTAGTTCTGTGAGCGTTCAGTAGATGACCCTCAATTTATTTCTATTTCTTCAGAAAGTTACCATTCAAGAATCCTTTTCAATGCATGCGTTTTTAAGAACTCTCTGACACTGTGCCTGACGAAATGGGAGTCAATTTGTTCCCCTCTGCCAGAGTGTTCTTAAAACACTTCATAATACCTCCTGTAATTCTCCATCTTGAAATTATCTTGGCCAGATGTTTCTTCAGATCTGTATTTCTCAGCATATAGATTTAAACAATATCACAGGCTTGGATGAGAAAGAACATCCCCTGAAGCTATTGCCTTTATTTGCGGCTGGGGTGGAGTGATTGAGAGAGAAGGGAACAATGGGAGGCCACAGGAGAGCAAATGGCTTCTGAGTCAAGAGGTGAGCCTAAGGCACTAGATGGGTAGTTATGGGCCCATTCGCCCTTTGTATTTGCATTGCCATTTAATTTAACAGATGTGCTTAACTTGCATTCATCACGATTCCGTGTTTGTTAAAGTCATTCTTGGAGAGGTCAAATGATGAAACTTTCAAAGATCACATGTTCGGTGGAATATAAAAGGTACCCCTGCCCGAATTTACGGGCCAGTCTTGACAGACTCTAGGGTTGTGCGCCCATCTCACTCAAGAGGCCGGGGGCCAGCGCTGTCCGGAGACACTTCCGGGTCATGTGGCCAGCGTGACAAGCTGCATCTGGCAAGCCAGCGCAGCACACGGAAACGCCGTTTACCTTCCCGCCAGTAAGCAGTCCCTATTTATCTACTTGCACCCAGGGGTGCTTTCGAACTGCTAGGTTGGCAGGCGCTGGGACCGAGCAGCGGGAGCGCACCCCGCCACGGGGATTCGAACCACCGACCTTTCGATCGGCAAGCCCTAGGCGCTGAGGCTTTTACCCACAGCGCCACCCGCGTCCCCTCAGTGGAATATAGGGTGGAGCTATAGGCTGGTGCCTGGACTGACTCAGGCCATTGGTCCATCTAACCCAATATTGTCCACACTGACTAGCAACTGGTCTTCAAGATTCAGTCAGGGAGTGACTGGTAATACGGCAGCCTGAGCGAAGACAAAATTTGGCGTCCCCTCCACAAAAAGAATCTTTCTTTTCCCCCCACAGTAATTCATTTTGGTACAGTTGCTTTTTACGGATCGTCTCAATAGGTACCCACATAAATTTAGGTACAGTGGTACCTCGGGTTACATGCACTTCAGGTTACATACACTTCAGGTTACAGACTCCGCTAACCCAGAAATAGTGCTTCAGGTTAAGAACTTTGCTTCAGGATGAGAACAGAAATCGCGCTCCAGTGGCGCGGCGGCAGAAGGAGGCCCCCATTAGCTAAAGTGGTGCTTCAGGTTAAGAACAGTTTCAGGTTAAGTACGGACCTCCGGAACGAATTAAGTACTTAACCCAAGGTACCACTGTATTATTATTATTATTATTATTATTATTATTATTATTATTATTTACCCTCTCAGCTCGGTACCATGTGTTGGGGAACTACCTGGACTGCTTTAAATCAAGGGCTTTACTCCTGAGCTACAGATCTTCCCCACAATGGGAACATAAGGTAAAGGTAAAGGTACCCCTGCCCATACGGGCCAGTCTTGACAGACTCTAGGGTTGTGCGCTCATCTCACTCTATAGGCCGGGAGCCAGCGCTGTCCGCAGACACTTCTGGGTCACGTGGCCAGTGTGACAAGCTGCATCTGGCAAGCCAGCGCAGCACACGGAACGCTGTTTACCTTTCCGCTATAAAGCGGTCCCTATTTATCTACTTGCACCCGGGGGTGCTTTCGAACTGCTAGGTTGGCAGGCGCTGGGACCGAGCAACGGGAGCGCACCCCACCACGGGGATTCGAACCGCCGACCATGTGGTCGGCAAGTCCTAGGCGCTGAGGTTTTACCCACAGCGCCAAGAGCTGCATTATACTGAATTGGTCCATCTAGTTCTCTATGCATTGTTCTCTTATAATGGCAATGGTGCCCACTTGAGAGGTGCCAGGACTGAGTTCTGGCAAGTTCCGGTTGAAAAAAAAACAGCCCTGGTGTTATATGAACCCAATGTGGTCCCTTTAAGTCATACTCATATCGCCTCAGACACTGGCTATGAAGGTAAAACAAATCTGCTATTTTCCTAAATATTTTCTCCACACAAGCAAGAGATGCTAAAGCTTGTTAGCATTCAGGAAATGTTAAATTGCCGAGAAAGCCTTCCTGTAGAAATGAAACGCTATATGTTTTTTGTTCCTTCAGACAAGGCCTCAAATTGTCGGTATTTGTTAGTCGTCCTCAGCAGGATATCAGGTATTTTTAGCCTTGCTGTATACTGTAAGTCAACAATTGTCCCCAGGGCTACATTCCTTTTAAGTGTTCCCAGCTAAGGAGCTTGACTTCAGCTCTTGGTCTTCCATCCTTTGGTTATGAAATTTCCACAGCTGTCTCCTTATAATCCACCTCATTTCCTCATCTTAAAACCTTTGACATTTTCAAAGCACTCAAAAGACCCCGAAGGAGCAAGAAGGTGAAAAACAGCAATGACGACAAATAGGGCTTGACATACACTGCAAAAGGAGTAGCCGACATGCTGCCATCCAAGTATTGTTGGACTACAACTCCCAACAACCCCGACCAGCATGGCCAATGGTCAAAGATGGTGGGGATTGGGGTCCAGCAACACCTGGAGGGCACCATGTTGATTACCACTGTAACCCAAACTTCAGGAGTCAGGAAAGAATAAATATCCATTACTCTGTGGTGCCCAGTGAGTGACTCAGTTGGGATTTGGCCCTGAAAAGATATTACATGGCCTCCAGTATTCCTATCAAATTTTAACCTCCAGCCAATCATGGGAAGACTCAAATTTTGTGGTCTTGTTAGAAAAGGAGAGAAGCTTCTATTTATCCATAGAATGTATAATTTTACAAACCTTGATCATGTCCACAAACTCATTTTGATCCACTTGCAAGTGAATGAACCTATGAGCCTCTGGGTTTTTCCGTATAAATATATTTCAATCTCAAAAGATCAATATGTCCAGGTTTGGAGGTGGGGCCTTTGGTACACCCTAGCAAAGACATCACCTTGCCAACAAAGGTCCGTATTCTTAAAGCTATGGTTTTCCCAGTAGTGGAAGTATGTATGGAAGTGAGAGCTGGACCATAAAGAAGGCTGATCGCCAAAGAATTGATGCTTTTGAATTCTGGTGCTGGAGGAGACTCTTGAGAGTCCCATGGACTGCAAGAAGATCAAACCTATCCATTCTTAAGGAAATCAGCCCTGGGTGCTCACTGGAAGGACAGATCCTGAAGCTGAAGCTACAATACTTTGGCCACCTCATGAGAAGAGAAGACTCCCTGGAAAAGACCCTGGTGTTAGGAAAGATTGAGGGCACAAGGAGAAGGGGCAACAGAGGACGAGATGGTTGGATAGTGTTCTCGAAGCTACCAGCATGAGTTTGACCAAACTGTGGGAGGCAGTGGAAGACAGGAGTGCCTGGTGGTGTGCTCTGGTCCATGGGGTCACGAAGAGTCAGACACGACTAAACGACGAAACAACAACAACAAACCTGGAAGAAGTAGGGTGTTCAAATGGAAGATCGTTTAAGACTGCATCTGATCTTCTTAAACACTCTGTGCAAACTGGACATGCTTGTGTTGTGAGTGACAGACTTTCTACGGCTTTTGGGGCCCTAGCAAATGCCACTCTCTGGACCCTGAATATGACAATATTCTGCTTCACAGACCACTTGATTTGGAGAGAGCACATCTGGAGTTTGCCACTGCCCTCTTCCTTCCGTAATGTTGTGCCACACCCGGAAAAGGTTGCTTCTGCTCTGGAATTGTGCTGGAAGTTCAGCTTGAAGAATGATAATCCATTTCTGAGATAACACTTCACAGGAGTATGACAGCAGCTGCGAAATCTTTGAGTTCCTCTCCTCTCCTGTATGACACCTTGATAAGGCAATTACAGCATAATAATTACCTTAACAAGTGGCATTACAGGAAATTATTGTCATGCTCCTGTTAAAATAACACATAATCATCAGCAAGTGTATTCTAGAATCCCCAATCAGCATCTCATTAACCATAGCCAGCTCAGGAACGAGCGCTCAGTCGCGGGGTAATAATTGACAATGCGCGCAGGAAAGGAATAGAAACTAACAAGGCCTTTGCCGAAAACGATCAGCTACCCAACAAGGTTAACCCCTGGTGATGCCAAGATGTGTTTCAAATACAAAGCTCTTTTCTTTTCCTTTTTGTATGACACAGCGCCACCCGCAAACCTGGTTTGCATATTTGTCTCTGAAAACCGCTGCTCTAATCTACAAGCTCTTGTAGCGCTGCCACCAGTTCCTTGAAGACGAGACACTGAGTTACAAATTACAAAAGGGCCGCCTTGTATATGACAGAGTTCCCAATTGCATGTCATCACAATAAATGTGACATCAGATATGATGAGGACATGTTGCTTGACTTTTTTGGAGTGGAGGAAGTAATTTAAAATGTTGCTGCAAACTCAGTCAATGCCTTACTATTGCCCTTTTTCTGGGCTGAGGGACATGATTTTTCGACGAGGTTGTGTCACCTAACCCCTGTCAGCAAAAAGCCAGGAATGGCATTATTTATTTTGGAATGGATGAGGCTGCTATATACACTGAGTTAGACCACTGATCATCCATCTAGCCCACTAATGCTGATTCTGATTGGCAGCAGCGCTTTGTGGTTCAAGCAGAAGTTGCCAGGGATAAAATATGAGAAATTATGGGTGCAAAGCATGTGCTCTACTACTAACCTATAGCCCCACCCCTGAGTGTCTGAGTGCCTGGCAAATAATAGTGAAAGAAAAGGCAATGGTGACTGGGGGAATCAATGGGTGTGAAGAGGGAAAGAGAATGACTAGGTGGGAGGGTAGGTTGGAATGGGATTATTATCTGGCTCAGATTGAAATCAAAGCCAGAGAAGAATTAAGAGGCAAGGATGAGAATCCTCTTTCTGATCCTCGTGCCTTGCCAATTTACTACTGATGTTTAGCTGGTTTGATTATGCAAATTGGCCCTTAAAAACACAAGAAGCTGCCTTATACCATAGGAGATCATTTGTCCATCTAGCTTAGTGTTGTTTACTTTGACTGGCAGTGGCTCTCAAGCAGAGAAAAGGCTCTCCCCTATTGCCCGCTCCTTGATCCTACCTTAAATTTGAAATGCTGTGGATTTATCCTGAGAGCCTCTGAATACAAAACACACACTCTGCTGCTGAGCTATGCTCACCTTTCCTTTTGCCCCTTCAAGGCCCACTTTTGAGACAACGTCGACTTGACGTTTCTAAGTTGACAAAGCAACTTTTGAGGCTCAGCAATCCGCAGGACTGTTTTTAAGCAGTCCGCTCATCTAACCCTTCTAAATTTGTCTGTGCAAAATATGAGTTTGGTTGTGTCAGTTTGGAAATAGCTAGAACCTTCCTTGTCAGAGGGTATTAAGAACTCAGCATTCGGATTGGCAAGTCAAAGGTTTCCCTTGAAAAGCTGAATACAAATAGTGACATTGCCTCCAAATTTGTTCCTGGAAGAGAGTTTTCTAACAGGGGCTGCTTCTGTCTCTGCTCTTGTCAAAACAAACAGCAAAGTGTAAAAGGACAAACTGTCATGATGAAACGGAAAGCATATAATTCCCTTAGTACCGACAGCAAATTGTGTGAACTAAAGTGAATGTCGCGAGAGAGCTGGGGGTGGGGGGAAGTGACGTAAACCCTGGGGCACTTTGAAGGGGGGTGTATTAAATAGAAGCCAAGGTCATCACCCAGAGGAAATAAATATGCACAGAAGGAACATTATGGATATATGAAGGACGACCTTCAAGACTGAAGATAACTGGCATGATCAGGTTTGTCACAATGTGCCTTGAAAGTGGACTGGCATGATGTCTAAAGAAACTCATTACAGGAGACGCTCGGGTTGCGAACATGATCCATGCGGGAGGCACATTCGCAACCCGCAGTGTTCACAACCCACAGTGCTGCGCCTGCGCACGCGCGGCTTGCAATTCAGCGCTTCTGCACATGCGCAAAGTGTGATTTAGCACTTCTGTGCATGCGTGACTGCCAAAACTTGGAAGTAACCCGTTCCGGTACTTCTGAGTTTCGACGCGTCCGTAACCCGAAAAAACGCAACCTGAAGTGTCTGTAACCTGAGGTATAACTGTCTTTTGTGACAGTTACAGATAGGTAGCCGTGTTGGTCTGCCATAGTCAAAACAAAACAAAATCCTTCCAGTAGCACCTTAAAGACCAACTAAGTTAGTTCTTGGTATGCACACGAAAGCTCATACCAAGAACTAACTTAATTGGTCTTTAAGGTGCTACTGGAAGGAATTTTTTTTGTTTTGTCTTTTGTGAATTATTCAAAGGTGTATTCACAGGAACAATCAGAAATAATGATTCACATCTACATTAGTGGTGGGCAACCTCAGGCCTGTGGTCTGAATGTGGCCCCTCTGGGCTTATCAGGCCCTCAGAATGCTCCCAAAGCCACACCCACTCAGCATGTCACACCCCTCCCCAGTCCTGCTGGGTCTTCCTTGAGTGATTGTGTTTGGCTTGAACTGCGACCATGCCTCTTCTTCACATGAATGGCTGATAAAGAGATGAGAGAGAATCTTCGGGAGAACAAAAGGCTAAGGAATAAACCCTGAACAAATCCGAAGTGGCAGCCCTAAGAGGGTTGGATGACGCCTTGTACATCTCCTTCTGGCAACTCCTGCAGCCACGCTGGTGCCAAATGTGTTGCTCTGCTTTCCTTTGGACCACATCAGTCTTGTCGTCTGGGCAGCCGAGGACCTTGGTGCTGCTAACACAGCAAAAACAAGGCAGCAGGCAGCAGAAATGAGTTACTGGTCTCTGCAGCAATTGCAGGCATTGTGACTATCCAGCAGTTTGACTTCACCCCTGGAGGAGCACTCCATTGTCTCTTGAGACAGGGAAAGGAAGGGATGGGTTGTTGTTGTTTTTTGCAATTCTACCACACTTTTTGAAGTCTTCTCCAGATGACCTATTTATTGTGCACCCTTACTTGCTTGCACGAATCTCACACAGATGTTAGATTATATCTGGTCTTTACAGAGCATTCATCGTGATTTGCTTGCACAAAGCTTACGTGAAGACCAGATTCTATCCGGTATTCATTCTGAGTTGTTTGTTGGAACATGGGGCAACAAGTTTGTGCAGTTAAACTGGATTCAATCTCCCTGTGTATGCACTTGAATCCCTCCTGCAAGATACTGAGAATCTGGAGGCAACTTCAGCTCTGTGAACTAGCTGTTGATACTTCCAGTGCTGACGCAGGCTACTCTCAGAAAGGAGGGGAAGGAAGGATTTCAATCCTTGTTTTCTCTGGCTTCTGTTCAGCTCAGAATGTGGCGCTGATGACTCACTGGCCTCCAAGCCAATTAGATTCACCAGTGATGCTGAGCTATCATCCACCCACCCACCTGAAAGTTATTTTAATTCTAATTGAAGATCAATCACACACCATGGACAGCTCCAAGCCCACATCCAGAAGATTGCTTCACTCACTCACTCACTCAGCCACCTGACCTCATTATACAAAGCAAATATCGCTGCCATCTAATGAGCGGTAATTAAAATATACTTTTAATCAGAACTTTCACAAGTCAGAGTGTACTTCAGACAGCTTAAACAACCTTAGAGACTAACACATTTATGACAGCAGAGACTCTCGTGGGCTGGAGCCCCCTTCCTCAGACACATGAAGTGTTCTCCTTGGGTTACGCGTAGTTGTTCGGGGCAGAAAGGCAAGGTCAGACGGATGTCAGCCGTGTCAGTGCTTAAACGTAAGCAAAGTGCAAGAAGCACAGTGACCGTTCTTGGTAACTGATGGCAAAACAAAACATCCTAACTTTGATTGAGGATAAAATAAACATACTAGTGTTGCTAAGCGATTTAGCACCTATTGTCTGGCTTTAATTATATTATTGGTTGTATATGTCTTTATCTTTGTAAACTTCCATGGACATTTGCCCTTTAAAGTGGGAGGCGTGTGTGTGTTTTGTTTTGTTGTTTTGAATGAATAGTGCGGGGAGCAGGAAATATTGATCATGATTCAAATCACAGCTGATAAAATTGAATATATCAATAAATTGTAAATCAGCATTTATTTATTTTTACACTGGAGCCTCCTAAGCCAAAATCGTGTATTGTCAGAACCCAGTGGGTTCAATGGCTGGTGGAATTGCCAAAGTAATTTTTCCTGGAGTCCTGCTCCCTTTCTGCCCCACTTTTCAATTTTTAATTTTTATTTTCGCCACACATGTAAAGCTGAATGTGCACAAGTTAAATGTGCATAAGTTTCAAGCTTACTGCGCGCACACACACACACACACACACACACACACACAGACTGTGCTATTTAATACAGTTCTACACGTAAGACAGGAGAAGACATTCTCCCATCATTTTAAAAGCTGCAGGAGATTTTGCATTTTCTTGGGTAAGGGTTTATTTTGTATGCTAACTATATAAACAAAGGGCCATAATAAGCCCTGCTGATCTTCATATTCAGCAACCTCCAGGCAATAAGAGCCTTTTGAAAAGACCACTGAATAATACAGAGTGCATATTCACCCATCATGAGTGGTGATGAGCTAATATTTAGCACATAATTATGGACACCTCTGCTAATGATACGGGAGCCAATAGAAATGTCACTGTGTAGGCAGGGACATGGCAAGAGGTCAGACTGAAGGGGGCAATGAGAAGCCTTTTCCCACACACACAGGTGCATTACTAATATACGGCCTCTGTGTGCATTAATGATATAGCAAAGAGCAAGGAGGGAAAATATTCTAGAAATAATCAGCATCGTATTTAATATGAATCATACCCGTTCTTGGATTTGGTTATGGGAACTTCCAACCAGAGTTGCTAAACTGCAGCTCAGAGACAGGGCACAGAATTTGCTGGTCTTAAATTGCATATGTGGTCTCTCCATTTGAAAGAATGGGAAAGAGGACCCGTTTTGAGAGAAGGGGATTCAAGATGTTGTAGATATCTTTGGCGAGAGTGATGACTCCATAGCTTGGACTTGCTATGGCCTGCTCAGCACTGGATACATTGAGAGCCAGTGTGGTGTAGTGGTTAAGAGCTGTAGTCTCGTAATCTGGTGAACTGGGTTCGCTTCCCTGCTCCTCCACATGCAGCTGCTGGGTGACCTTGGGCTAATCACACTTCTCCGAAGTCTCTCAGCCCCACTCACCTCACAGAGTGTTTGTTGTGGGGGAGGAAGGGAAAGGAGAATGTTAGCCACTTTGAGACTCCTTTGGGTAGTGATAAAGCAGGATATCAAATCCAAACTCCTCCTCCTCCTCCTCTACTTCTTCTTCAAAGGGTTGTGCTAGCAATGAAGACGGCATCATGGAGGATGAGGCCATACCCTCCAACATTTCTCCGATGAAAATAGGGACGTCCCATAGTGGGGGAAATAGGGACATTCCATAACGGTAATTTTAATATCACACATCTTACTGGGTTGCCCCAGCCACTCTGGGCAGCTTCCAGCATATATAAAAACAAAATAAAACATTAAACATTTTTTTTAAAAAAACTTCCCTATACAGGATTGCCTTCAGAAGGCTCAGGGATCGGATAGCTCCATTCCCTCCAACATTTCTCCAATCTAAATAGGGACATCCTAAGGAAAAGTGGGACATTCCAGGATTAAATGAGAAACCAGGATGGCTTCTCTAAATCAGGGATGTCCCTGGAAAATAGGGACACTTGGAGCATCTATAAGTCTATCAATGGCTGCCGGCCTCAATGGTTATAGGCAGAAATGCTTCTGAAGAGCAGTTTCTGGAAGCCACAGAAGGGAAGAGTGCTCTCTTGCTGGTTTCCCAAGAGCAACCTGTGAGAACAGGATGTCAGGCCAGATGGGCCATTGGCCTGATCCAGGGGGCTCTTCCTACATTCTTATTTGACATCCTTTTCCCCAAAGGGAAAAGCGACAGTGACCTCAGCCAATCAGGCACCATCTTATCAGGTGGAGGGCCAAAGAGGTTGCTAGGGTGCCACATGTCTAATTGGCTGACACAGCTGCTGTGGCAAAATGCTTCAATGAACAAAGAAGCTGGCTGCAGTCTTGGCTTCTGGCATAAGGTTTCCCTTCCCAACAGACAATAGCTCACCACCACTGTCCTCCATTGGCTCTCTGGCATTGTTGGGGGGTGGACTGCAGGTCCAGACAAGAGGCCTTAAGTCTAATGGTGCCACCGTTGCCTGAGCAACAGTGAGGCTGGATGTTACCTGCCACCTGTGGCCCAACATCTTGACATTGTGACCCTTATTCCTGAGAAGGCAACTCATGGTGATATGCAAAGTCAGTCTACTGACTGAATGGATTGAGCCATAATTATTGTATCATGCATTTAATGCACAGATCTTCCCCCAGAGAATCCTGGGGAATGTAGTTTGCTGAAGGTGCTGGGGACTGTAGCTCTCTGAGGGGTAAACTACAGTTCCCAGGATTATTTGGGGGAAGCCATGAGCTTTGAATGTATGTGTGGATATGACCTGTGTGCATAACTTTTTTTGGAGGGAGGGAAACCAAAAGAAATGAACTCTGGCTGTGCAGGAGCAAAGATGTTTTATAGCGCTGAGTGCTTTCCCCCTGTCAAAGTAAACTTAGAAAGGTATAAAGGATAATGAGGAGGAAAGCATGACCAGAAATGCACCTGCATGAAGAATATGATAAAGGGATGCTCTTTGCACCAGTCAGTGAATCTTTAATCAGAATGCTCTTGTTTCCAGCAGTTAAGGTGCAAAGTAGATGTTCTGTTTTTCCAACAGTCACATAAATACTGCAATACATCCCCCCTGTGCGGATGGTTAGAGAGACCCTACATCTTTTAAAGCTGGCAGTAAAAGAGAATCAAAAGCTAACTGGATTACTCTGGCCAAGCCAATCCTTTCCTCCCCTTGCTTCTTGTTTAGCCCTAAGCTTCATGCTGCGTCAACCAGTGTGAAATGAGTCAGGAGAAGGGAGTCAGCCTGCTAGTGAAAAGTATTTCACTAGGGCATCATGCAAAGTTTCACTTTAGAAGTTCAGGACCACTTATGACAGCAGATATCATCCATCTGAGAAGGAAGGGTGTTTTGATTCCTTCTCACCTCACAGGGGGGAAAGCGGTAAACAAAGGCCTCCTTCACAATCTTTTCTGGTTCGGTTGGTGCTGCTGCCATTTCCTTGTCCACTTGGTCTCACAGTAGCATCATTTTGAATACTCCCATACATAAAAACTAATGCCTCGTTGCAAGGAGAAAACCAGTTTAGTGGGGGTGAACTGGGCTAGAACCTTCCTGTCTTTTATTTTTTTAAATTTTCTCCCCCCCCCCCCGACTGTGGGACACTCACCTGCCCCACACCTGATTTTATATATAAGATTAAGTGTGGGTTAGGTAGAGATGAAGCTGGATTACCTACACAACCAAGTTTATCTCTGTGAATTTATCTATTCATTGCATTTATATCTCATCTTTTCCTCCAAGGAGCTCAATATGCTGTACATGGTTTTCCCCTCCTTATTTAATCCCCAGAATAACCCTGCATGGTAGGTTAGGCTGAGAGGCAATGACCAGTCCAAGGTCACCCAGTGAGTTTCATGGCTGAGCGGGGATTTGAACCTTGGACTCTGAGGTCCTAGTCTGACATTCTAACCACTACACCACACTGGTTCCCTGTGAGGAACTCGGTCACACAGCCGATCCCAGCAAAAAGCAGGCTAGAAGTCGCTGTCCATCAGCTGATGGGTACTGAATGAAACCCTGCTGGATTGGTTGCGTGACAAGAGTTCCCTTTGGGAAACTCACTTGTAAATCCAGTCCCTGGAGAAAGCAGCTGATGAGAGGTGAGTTCAGCCCCACAACATCATGGGAGGGGTGTTTCCACCTCAACCACTGCCTTTGGAAGCCTTCTAAGAACCTGCTTCAGGAGAGGGACTGAAAACTATCACGCTCCCTTGATATTTTTGCTGTTGAATGTTGTTAATGTAACCTTGTGATATTTACAGACCCTCTGAGTGCCCCTATTTTCTAGGGACAGTCCCAGATTTACAGAAGCCTTCCCAGTTTCTGATTTGATCCCACAATGTCCCACTTTTCTTAGGAGGTCCCTATTTTCATTGGAGAACTGTTGGAGGGTATAGAGTTATCTGACACCCAAGGAAGCCCTGTATAGGGAAGATTTTTAATGTTTAATGTTTTTGTGTATGTGTGTGTGTTGGAAGCCATCCAGAGTGGCCGGGGCAACCCAATTAGATGGGCAAGGTAGTAGTAGTAGTAATCATCATCATCATCATCATCATCATCATCATCTTCATAACAATGGACATCCCTGTTATCATCTGAGAAATGGTTGGAGGGTATGTATTTATAGTACTGAGATACTGTTGCATCATATGCAGTTATAGTTGCTGTTATATTGCTGCATTATTGTGCTATTATGCAATTGCTTTTCAGTGTTTGATTTTGAAATGCATCCCTCTTTTCTTTGTTGTAAATCATTTGAGCATGATTTTTGTTTCTGGGAAAGAGGTGTAAAATGAACCCAATGTGACCAAACTCCTTGTGGGGAACTTGACTAGGCCGCTGATCCCTGCAGAAAGCAACGTTGCCAATGCTACTACATTCAGCAAGCACAGGACTGGCACAGCTGGCTGTTGGCCCCGTGCAAGAGTCATTGACAGGTGGGCAGGTCAACAGCTGAAAAATCAACAACAACTGAAGTTTGTAGCAGGCAGAAAACTAAGGAGCCATTTCTGAGGCAGCCAGCACTGCCAATGGAGCAAAATGTGCCCATATGTTTTATTTACAGAGTTGCAGACCAGAGCAGTGAGGCGAAATTATCAAACCTTTGAACAAGTTGTAAAAACCCCACAGATAAAATCCTAGTCTCTTCAATTAGTGTAATTATGTGTAGCTATTAAAGTTCTGCAGTATGTGCTTTGCTAGAGGCTGGAATTGTGCACACTGTGGTATGCTGGCTGTTTTCCTTTTAAGTGTTTCCAAGGCAACAGCAGCTTTGCTCAGACAGCGAGGTGACATTCCTGACAGTTATATCAAGCGATGACCCTCAGTCCCTCTAACACCTGGCAGGCTTTCCAAGAGCTGAAGAGAAAACTCTTTGTCCGGGAGGCATTTATGCACCGCCTTTCCAAATGCTCAAAACAGTTCATAACAAATGGATACCAATTGATATATCTAAAGTTATACAATCAATTGGGCGGGGGGGGGGGGGATGGACAACCTAAAACCAAAAAAGGTGAAATCCCCAGGAAGACTACCTTAAAATCCAGTTGTTAACTGTATCAGTGAAATGCATGCTGGTCGTTGGGCAATTGCACAGCGTCATACTAGCTGACGCAGTGGGTCCCTTCGAACTCTATGATTCTGTAATTCAAAGTGTCTTCTGGGATCGTGTACACTTCCTGCCTTCAAGACCAGCTGAGAAGATTATCCTCAAATATATATCCGCTAGGATGTTGGTATATCACCCAGGGGCTGCAGAGGGGAAGTCCCTAACCTTATATTGCTGGCTGACCAGGAAAATGCCTGTGCTAGACTAGCTGTGAAGGCTTTTTGGAGCAAAACCCAGAACTTTGACCTAGCTTTCCAAATTTAAGGACACAAGGAAAGCCCCCAATCTACTGGTCGTGGGCTGCAGCAATGATGGCTGGGGCCCATTGGGATTAGCAGAGCAAAAGACAAGGAGGCCAACAGTAGGTGGCGCCAGAGCCAGTGATGGGCAGAACCAACTCGTTCTAGTTTTGTCCCCATCCTTCTCCTCCATGCTGAGCGTGGAGAGGGCAACACTGAGAAAGGAGGAGGGAACGGACATCTGTTTTAATCCCTGGGATGCTTGTAAATAAAAAGCCATCAGGTGGTGGCTATCTGAGAACAGACTGAGGTTGGTGGGGCAATGCTCCATTCACCCGATGGTTTAGCCTCCACTGGGCTGTGGATGAGGCCCAGCCACGATGGTAGGTTGCCCTGTAAGTGCTGCTGGACTGATGGATTGGAGCTTCCACTCTTCACCACAGTTGGAATGCTGACTGCTGCTCCTGGTGTGGTCCTGACAGGGGATGCTAGAGAAGTTAGCTTGTTGTCAATTCTGATGTCAGCTGACCTGCTGTGCATCTCTTGGACTAACATGTCAATCAGAACATAGAAATCTTTCAGGTACATCTCCCAGGATTACATCACCAGGTGTAGAATCCTAAATTCCTCACTACATCAGATACAATCACAATTGAAGAGTTGGAAGGAACCCTGAGAATCTAGTCCAATGCCCTGCAATACAGGAGTCTGCAGCTATCCCACACAGCAGTGGTTTTCAACCAATGTGCCATGGCACCCTGAAGTCCCTTGAATAGTAGACATGGGTGCCACAGGCAACACTGGCCTCTGTCCCTCTTTCCTTCCCTCCCTCCTCTGATGCCCTCTCACGTCTCTGCCTCCCAAAGGCTTGCACAGCTGTTTGTTGCAGTAGCCCTGGTTACAGGCTCCCCAGGTGAATGGCGCCTCTGGGGCTGGCCAGGGGGTGCTGATTGCCAGGAGCTGAGGCGGCTCAGAGACTGGGGTGGCTGTGGCGGCTGCTTGCAGGACTCCCAAGGAGGTGGCAGAGGGAACACTCCACAAGGGAGGGTGTTTGAAAAAGGGTGAGAGGCTGCCAGCTCTGCAGGCAAGGGGTGACATAACTGAGCTCCTGAGCCCCACAGAATTGCCACAGAAAAAATGTAGTTGGTCAAGGGAGCTGTGGACTCTAAAAGGTTGAAAACCTCTGCCATAGAGGGAGCGAACCTGCAACCTTGGCATCAGCACCATGCTCTAGGCAACTGAGTGATCCATGTGTGAGGAATTATCCTAAATTGGCAGGTGATGGATAGATAGATGCTCTGGTTAGCCAGAAGTGGCTTAGTCATGCTGGCCACATGACCCGGAAGCTGTACGCCAGCTCCCTCAGCCAATAAAGTGAGATGAGTGCCGCAACCCCAGAGTTGTCCGCAACTGGACCTAATGGTCAGAAGTCTCTTTAACCAAATAGATAGATAGATAGACAGACAGACAGACAGACAGACAGACAGACAGACAGGATTGATGATAGATAGATTTTGGGGGAATGAAGAGGACTGGTATCAGGAGCAAACAGATGGTGACGATCACATAAAACGATCACATAGTTACAGTGACAGTTTGCCTTTCAGGTGTCATAAAACTCTTAGTTGGTTTTGCTATGGTTTATTTCAGCTTTGTTAATTTCACTAAACATGCATGCTGACTGTGCATGCAAATGCATGTGGGCTTTAGGGCCCCAGCCCGATGATCTCAACAGCACCCTCACTTATGGAATGCTCTCAGCCCACCGGGATCAGACATTCATATCCATTGGGCACCAGGTGAAGGCATTGTCCTCATAGAGAGAGGTGGTTTGGGGGACAAGGCCATTGCTGAAATACAAAAGGTCCCATCTGTGTTGGTGTTCTTCCAGCTTTTGAAGACATACCTGTTTACACAAACATTCACTTCATCTCTCAACTTGAGTCTTCAGCTTTAATTATTGCATTATTTTAATGGGGTTGTTTTCTTGTACATATATTTCAATTGTGGATGTTTATATTTTAGTGGGATTGTTTTATTATGTGTTTTAATTGGGTATTGTGATTATGGATGTTTCTATTTTAATGTTTGCGTACGGTAATTGGTTTTTATACTTGTAAACCACTTAGAAGCCCATTTTGGCATGAGCGTCTATGAATTGATGGTGGTGATGCAGGTACCAGGCTCTGAAGGGTTATTATATCCTTGAATAGTGCCTGGAAAATAGCTCAAACCCTTCCTGCTGGTCTAGAGATGCAATCAAGTCTTATTTGAATATGATTTGCATTTTAATACAGATTTTAGAACATTCATATTACACACACCAAAATAATTTAAGTGATAAACTGCATGCAGCTTCATTGTGTGAGAGTTTTACTTTTAAATCAGGCAGAAAATGTAGCAAAGTCGACCTCCACAATCTCTCTAGAGTGGTTATCTATCACTACCCCATGATTGTAACTACCAGATAATTCTCTTAAGGGGTGATCACAACATCGTTTGCTTCCCCAGGGATGCTGTGGAATTTCTTACATCTCAAGCCCCAAAGGGAATTCAGCTGTCAGGCTGAATTCATCTCAGGAGGTGGAAGTTCTAATTGTCTAAAGCAAATGTTGCTCCAGGTTTAATTACCGGTATTACTGCTGGGGGGAGGGGTGTATGTGCGTGTGTACGTATGTGTACGTATGTGTAGAAATCCTGGATACGTCCTGGCTGAAATTCCAAATTCTAATTGTTCAGATAGACTGTCCCTGCTGCTTGAGGCTCAATTTCAAGTCAGCTTAGAATTTGTGCTTCACAGGACCTACTGACTGACTGATGGCTACATGGGATACACTGCGATAGGCTATGGGCATAGAACCAGGGAAAATCTGCAAGAATGCTAATGGTTATATCATTATCTCTTCCTCCTTAAAAATATGCCTAATCATTCTAAAATTGGAAAAATCATAATTCAATATTATTTCAATAAATATAAATATATTGTATGGCACCCTGGTCCACTTTTTTCTTACTTGACTGGCAGACGTCAAACCTCTTTGACATCAAACCTCTCTTGCCATTTTGTGAGAAAAGTTATTGAGTTGGCATGCCAAGTCACTCTTGTAAAATATCCAAGTATAATAAACAAAGCTATATTCATGTGTTTGCACATTTTACTTATGCCATATTTAACTTAGATTTTCTTTTTCATGGTATTAAACCTACTCTATTTATGCTTTACTGTTATGCAATCTCTTTAAAATGTTCCGAAGAATACAACCTTATATTTTAGGACAGTTCATTAATTTTCAGTAGAGGGTGAATTTCCATGATCACGCTCGTAAAATTATTAGAATTTTAAAACGTTTGCTGATTTCAGCAGATTGCAAAGGAGTCCGTGCCTCTGTTCTCAGCAAAATATGTACCTTATAGCAAAACACACACACACACACACACACACAAAGGAACAAATGGCTTTCTCCCCCGCTCAAAATGAATTTTCTGTTCCAGTAATCAAGGCCCAAATCGCTAATGCTAACGCATCACTTTTGGTGTGTGTGTCTTCATTGTGTCTTCAGCACAAAGTTGGCATTATTAACATTTTTATGTGTGACTGAGGACTGATCTAAAGAATTTCACAGTTGCAGTAATGAAACAATTAACTCCCGAGATGTTGGAGTTGTCGACTCGTTTCACAGCTGAGGTTATATACTCCAGGGGAGAGCTTGCATGGAAATAGAACACCAGGGGTATTCTGGAAGAAGCGAGAAGGAAACAGTTGCCCTCTCCAGGGCTAAGCGACTGAGCTACAAACCAAGAAATGCCCTTCCCAAGCTGCCAGTGCAGGTTGGCGTGAGTGGGCAACAGCCAAGAGAAGGCCCTCTGACCAAGGCCACTAGCACCACATTCACACCTTAAATTTAATAGCAGTATGATGCCCCTCTGAACCAGGGGTCAGCAAACTTTTTCAGAAGGGGGCCGGTCCACTGTCCCTCAGACCTTGTGGGGGGCTGGACTATATTATGAAGGGGGGGGGAGGAATGAACAAATTCCTATGCCCCACAAATAATCCAGAGATGCATTTTAAACCTTTGGTGGACCTGCCCGAAGATCAAAGCCTTTTGGGAAATGATCTATAATGAAATTAAGAAAGTCCTTAAGTGGACTTTCTCTAAAAAACCTGAGGCTTTTCTCTTGGGCATGGTCGGCCAATTGGTGCCAAGGAAGGATAGGACGTTTTTTATGTATGCTACTACAGCAAGAATTCTTCTGGCAAAGTATTGGAAGACACAAGAACTACCCACCCTGGAAGAATGGCAGACGAAGGTGATTGACTATATGGGACTGGCAGAGATGACCGGCAGAATCCGTGACCAGGGGAAAGAGACAGTGGAAGAAGACTGGAAGAAATTTAAAATATATCTTAAAAATTGTTGTAAAATTGAGGAGTGTTAAGATGTTAAGGAATTAAGAAATAGAGAATTGCAGCTGAAATTAAATAAGTTAAAGAAAAAAGAATCTAATGAAAGTGATTGAAATAATTAATTAATTGGAGGAGTTGCTGAAGAAATGTAAAACAAGGATGCAGAAAAGGGGAGGTATGGGGAAGTCCGGGAAGTAAGGTGTATGAAAATAAGACTATGAAATTATACATGTTTATATGTTTGTATGTTTTTGTTTTGTGTATGGTTTGTTTTTATTATGTGTTTGGAAAATCAATAAAAATTTATTTAAAAAAATTTTTAAAAAAAGAGATGCATTTTAAATAAAAGTACACATTCTACTCATGTAAAAGCACACTGATTCCCAGACTGTCCGCGGGCCAGATTTAGAAGGCGATTGGGCTGGATCCGGCCCCCGGGCCTTAGTTGGCGTACCCATGCTCTAAACAGTCACTAAAGCAAGCACCCTGAAACTTGGCCCTCCAGCTGTTTTGGGACTACAATTCCCATCATCCCTGACCACTGGTCCTGTTAGCTAGGGATGATGGGAGTTGTAGTCCCAAAACAGCTGGAGGACCTGTAGTTTGTTAACAGTGCTGAGAGCTGTTGGGAGATCCTTATCCCCCTGACAGAGCTACAGTTCCCAAAGTCCCATTTTTAAGCGGGACATCCTGGAATCACAGAAGCCAATCATGTTTGATTACTGGGTGTCCTGTTTTTTTGGTCCGGCACTCTGGCATGAGCCCTTGTACCAGAGTACAGAATCAAAAGACTCACTCTGGGCTCGACAGTAGGGTCACGCCACAGAGCTAAAGGCCCAGGTCCTTGGTGTAGCCCTCTCAAATCCAGAGCACTGGTGTCATAAACTCATGCTCTCACTACACTTTCTTTGGTGTGAGAGTGTGGCATAGGTCACATGACTCACCCGGGAGAGAACCGTATCTCAGCTTCACATAAGAAAAAGTTGGACAGCATGGAGTTCCCTGGGAAGAGGGATTGATCATGACTATCAGAACTGTAGGTCTTGGAGGGGAGCAGGGATCTCCTAAGATCCCTCAGCACTCTTAGCAAACTACAGTTCCCATCATTCTTTTGGGGGGGAAGCCATATCTATTTAAAGCAGCATCTTATGGCTTTAAATGTATAGTGCTTGGCTGTTCTCATACTGCATTTTTCCCAAGATATGTATTATGGAAGGCAAGTCTTAAATAAATAATTTAAAATAATTAATCATCATCGTGATTATAAAATTCAGTTTCTCGTGATGCACAATTAGGATTTACCTTGGTGCAATTCCCCCCTCCCCCTTTAATATGCTAGTTTGTGCCATACTTTTCTTCATATGTTTTCTGTTATCAGGGGAATTAGGGAGGAATTGTGTGAGGGGGGACTGTGCCCAAAAACCAAAGAACAATAGAAGCCTAAGGATGTCTGTTCAGAAGTAACTCCTGCTAAGTTTAAAAATGGACCCCTGACCGTTAGGTCCAGTCGCGGACAACTCTGGAGTTGCGGTGCTCATCTCGCTTTATTGGCCGAGGGAGCCGGCATACAGCTTCCGGGTCATGCGGCCAGCATGACTAAGCCGCTTCTGGCGAACCAGAGCAGTGCATGGAAACGCCGTTTACCTTCCTGCCAGAGTGGTACCTATTTATCTACTTGTACTTTGAGGTGCTTTCGAACTGCTAGTTGGGCAGGAGCAGGGACTGAGCAATGGGAGCTCACCCCGTGGTGGGGATTCAAACCACCGACCTTCTGATCGGCAAGCCCAAGAGGCTCAGTGGTTTAGACCACAGCGCCACCCACATCCCCCTGCTAAGTTTAGTTGGACTTAATTGCATACAATTGCAACCACAATAGCCTTCTTGCCAGTCATCATCCTCATCCTCATAATTTTATTTGCATGCCACCTTTCCTTAGTTAAAACAATCCTCAAGGCGGCTTGCAACATGACAGGATTTACATAATTACGACCATAACAAAAATAAATAAAACACATCAAAAAGTACACAACCAAATGGAAAATAATCTCCACATAAATCATAAGAATACAGCATTAATAGCAATCACAATTTAAAATGAAATAGATAAAAAATAAAAGCAATTTTCAAACAAAAACAAAAATGGAGCCCTTTCTGCCCAGCAGCAGCAGCAGTAGTCCTTCACGGAGCCTGTCAGGCTGCGCCCCAAGCCAGGTAGAGAGAAGCAGGACAGGGCCCTTCAGGCTCCCAGCAGGTCAGTCCTGGGCAGCGGTTAAACTGAGGTTCCCAGGAAAAACTGAATTGCATTTTAGGGTCCTTCTAAACAATGTGGTATAATGGTCAGACTGTTAGACTAGGATCTGGGAGACCAGGGTTCAAATCTCCCATTGGTCACTAGCTGACCTTGGGCCAGTCCCTGCCTCTCAGACTAACCTACCTCACAGAGTTGTTGTGGAGAGTAAATGAGGAGGGAGAGAAGGACCATGTATGCCACCTTGAGCATCTTGAAAGAAAAGGTAGGATATAAATGAAATATATATATATATTCTAAAAATTGCTCTCCTTCCCAGACGTAAGCACAGCTGTTCCATTCAAACAAACACACACACACACACACACACACACACATGAAGAAAATTCCTCAGTGTGCAATGCATCAGATTCATGAAGATTTCATGCAAATGTTGTTATACCACCAGGAGTAAGTATTTTCTGTTAAATAATTCACCTTTACTAACAAGACTCTTACCTCCCTCCCTTTTCATTGTCGCTGCAGGCTCCCTTCATAATCCTTTAAAGAGAACACAGATTATTACACTCAAATGAGCTCTCTCAGCATCCCACTTCATATGAGTGACTGCAGTGCAGGCATTGAAACATTGATGGACGCCATGTAGATTCATTGCCTCCCGTTTTAATTTCATTACCTGCACTAGGGGGAAAGCCTTGAAAGAGGGCAAGCCAGCCAATATTTTGGCCATCAGCAGCCTTCAACAGAGCCATAAAACATAAGTACTCATGAGGTAGTTTCCCCTTTTATTTACAAGTTCGGCACAATGCAGCGGCACCACGCATGTAACGCTGTGTAGCGATAAAATATTGTCATTTACTGGGCACTTGACACCATACGAATGCCAGGAAATTTCAGTAAAATCCTTAGGCCTGGCTTTAACAAAGAGTTATAATCACCCATAAAATGGGGGCTGCTGAACTTGTAGTGTCCCTTGTTCGTTGCCCGCAGTTTTCAGGAGAGGAACTCTCAGTGGGGGAAGAGAGAGAACGCCATTGGACTTTCTCATAGCGAAAATGAGGTCAAATGGTTGTGGTTCCTGCAAACTCACGATGAGTGAATGCAGATGACCATTTACTAAGGGGTCATTTTCCACTGTCAGCGTGTAGTCCTGCTATATCAGCCTGCCTCCTCACACTCTTGTGTGAGGAGAACTTTGCTGCCAGGAGCTGGAGTCAAGCGTAGGTCAGCAATCCAAGAAAAACATGGCGTCAGTGAAGTTAACTCTTCCTTCAAGAAACCCAAACAGTGCAAGCCTCGTGATCCCAGCAGCTCTTCAACAAAGCAGTTGTGAAGACTGAAGGTCCCCACCTTCCCACCACTTCCTAAAGCTCCTCCTCTCCTGGGACTTTCCTAAACAGTCACAAACTGTCCTGTGCACAACCGCCTTCTGCTCTGCCCTCTTCATTTCTAGAAGACCATGGGTGGGGGGGAGCTGGTTGCAGCAGGAGGGGGAGACTCCCTGGCTTCTTCCGCAGCCTGCCTGCCTGTCTGTCTCCTGGCCCCACTTCCCTCCAGCCTCCACTTCTGCGTCGGAGTCTGAACTCCCCTCTGCTACAGCCTCTTCCTGCTCACCAAGCTGTGTTACCTCTTCTACTTCTGACACCACCTCCCCACAGTCTACTCCTTCTTCTCCCTCTGACCACTCATCATCATCCCACAATCGATCACTCCTGTGTTAAGCACAGACCTGTTCTTCAGAACTCTGGACAGCTCCCAAGAAGGAAGCAGCAGATTCCAAAAAGGGGGTGGGTGTTTATATCAGCCTTCCTTAATGTGCTGCCCTCCTGAGGAAGGCCTGCAGGTCAGTGGTAGTGCATCTGTCTAGTATGCAGAAAGACCCAGGTTCTATTCCAAGCATCTCCAGGTAGGGCTGGGAATATTCCCAGTCTGAAACCCTAGAAAGATGCTGCCAGTCAGGCTAGTCCGTAATGAGCTAGACAGACCAATGGGAATGACTCCATTTTAGGCAGCTTCCTATCTTCCAGATACTTTGGATTCCAACTCCCAACAGTTCTTCTCAGCATAGCCAAAGGTTAGGGATGATGGCACATGTGTTCCAAAATAACTGGTGGGGAGGCACCAGGTTAGGGATGTCTAACTTATAGCCTTGGGCTTGACTACTCAAAACCCAACTGTTTTGTGAGCCACCACATTAGTTACTCCAGATATCCTTGACTAATTCTCCAACGATATGGATTCTTCTGGTGTGAGAGCATGGGTAAGTATTGTTGTTTATCTTGTCATCTGTCCTTTTCCTCCCTTCCTCTTCCTGGCTTCTTTTTACTATGAAATCCTCCATGACCAACACAACACAACAGTCACAATCAACATAGCCATAGTGAGTGGGCAAAGTGCTCTCAGACTTGAACATGGCTCTCTGGCCTTCATCCTTCCTCTTGAATGAGTGTTCGCCTCTCCCATTCAGAGCAGCCAGGAGATGTTGGAAGGCTAGTGGTGTATCCCAGACACCATCCTTTGGGGAAAGGCCATGGCTTGGGACAGAGCATCTGAGAAGGCCTGATCCACAGGATCTCCAAGTAGGGCTGAGAGAGAACCCTGTTGGAAACCTTGGCGGGCTGCTGCCAGTCAGTGTGCACAATACTAACCCAGATGGACCAGTGATCTGACTGGTCACTTCCTATATTCCTAACACATCTACATCAGTTATATAAGTCCCCCCCCCCCCACCCACACTTTCAGGACCTTGCACCGTGACAGCATCTCCTGAAAATTAAACATGAGCCAAGGATCATGTAAGATGGGGTGACATCCTGCCTTCGAAAACCACTCAAATTGAATTGGGGGCATTTTCATTTTAGAATGCCAGAGATAAGCTGTGAACTGCTGATCCAAACACTTTCCTTACCTCCGGAATGAACTCTGCCAGAGCAACATTGCAAACATCCAGGCTGTTCAGTAAAGTCGGAAGCAGTACTGGGGTGTGTGTGTGTGTTCATTGTACTGTTTAAGCTTACAGCTACAATTTTTAGTGCATTGCTTACAATCTAATAACATAAAATACAATTGAAATTGATTTTTGCGTTTCTTTTCCTTGGGGGAAAAAAAAAGATCTGCAAAACCACTGAAAGAGGGGAAATGCACTGAGTAAGGTTATATAGCATTTCTTCAGTAATGAAATATTTTAGCTTCATGCAAGGTAGCTTCACAGTAGCTAATTTGTCTCGCGATCAATCAGAGTAAAAATAATGGCCAAGATGCAAAAAACAAAAAACAGAACCCTAGCTCCTGGAAATATTTCTGAAGGATATTGCAGGAGTGAGGTGAACAGCAAAGAGAAGGAACAGTCACGTACGCTAGCCCATTCTGAGACTCTATGCCTCTGAGGGCCAGGGGAGAAAGTGCTGCTGTTGAGCTAACGTCCTGCTTTTGAGTCCAAAAGACATCAGGATGGCCACTGTAAGAAGAGGATGTTGGTTTTGATGGATCTAGCAGGGATCTTCTTAAGTTCTTATTGGAACACCTGCCCAAGGGAGCTGTATGCAGGGTCAGGGAGAGAGCCAGCATTATCTCCCCTAAAAGCAACATTGATAGACCGCCCACCCCAAGATGGGACAGCACTGGAGCAAAAGCAAAGCCAATGATGTGAGGAGATCACTCCATGTCTCATGACAGAGGGGAGAAAGGATTTAGGTGCCTCAGAGGTCCTATGTCTTCTCAGGCACCATCTTTCCCTCTTGATCTACCTTCCTAAAGGTTTGGTGGGAAAGTCTCCAGGAGATAATTCAGGCTCTGACTCTGTGGGGGAGGAAGGGAAAGGAGAATGTTAGCCGCTTTGAGACTCCTTCGGGTAGTGATAAAGCGGGATATCAAATCCAAACTCTTCTTCTCTTCTTCTTCTGCCACCAGTCCTCTTGAGGAAACGATTTTTATCAAGTGTCAGAAGTGTGTTCTCGTGCTCACAAAGGTCATAATGAGACTGAAGGTGGTCTCTGAAGGACTTACAATGGGACCTAAGTCATTAGGGTCTCCATAGGTTAAACATAGCATTTTGCACTGGGTCAAAGCATAATAGAAGTAGATCCTTGTAATGAGGCAGTAGATGTGTGTGATTGTCACCACCAATATCTGAATCACTTCACTGGCATGGACTGGAAAGATACCATTAGGCAGGGGAGGGGAGTAATTGGCTTCTGCTTAGCAAATCTGTGATGTCCCACCTGAGTTCCTCCGCCATTTCCCCTGTCTTCCTAGGGAAAGCAGAAAGGGAAAGCAACTCTCTGGGCCCAGCTATGGACTGCTATGACATCAGAAGCCAGCAAACCAATACTTTCCCTCTGACCTCTCACTTATTTGCATGTTTGGAAATACTGGGCTCTGAATGGTTGGTCTGGCCATGTTGCAGATTTCAAACATACCCATCATTTGAATGGGCATAAGTAAAGGTAAAGGTACCCCTGCCCGTACGGGCCAGTCTTGACAGACTCTGGGGTTGTGCGCCCATCTCACTTAAGAGGCCAGGGGCCAGCGCTGTCCGGAGACACTTCCGGGTCACGTGGCCAGCATGACAAAGCTGCATCTGGCGAGCCAGCGCAGCACACGGAAACGCCGTTTACCTTCCCGCCAGTAAGCGGTCCCTATTTATCTACTTGTACCTGGAGGTGCTTTCAAACTGTTAGGTTTGACAATAAAGATATTATTGACAATAAATATTATATGACAATAAAGATATTATTATTATTATTATTATTATTATTATTATTATTATTAGGTTGGCAGGTGCTGGGACCGAGCAACGGGAGCGCACCCCGCCGCGGGGATGCGAACCGCCGACCTTTCGATCGGCAAGCCCTAGGCGCTGAGGCTTTTACCCACAGCGCCACCTGCATCCCTGCGGACATATCACCCACCAAATTACTATAGCTCATTTTATTGACCTCACTATTCAAAAATCTGAGGATGCTAGGGCATGACACTAGTAGCAGTCATGGTGGTTTTTATTTATTTAATTATTTTTTATTTATACCCCCTTACTCAGTTTAAGAAACAACCACCACTGCTGAGAAGCAGCAGTGTTCCCTGTGAGACAAGCACCATTGTTGTAACACCTGTCCAAATATGGGCTTCTACAGGTTTCATTGCTGTCGCTGAGGTCAGGTATGCTGTCTGCACAGTGCCTTGGATGAATGGTCCGAGGAATGAAGGGACTCCATGCTTAACTTTTATTACCGAGAACACAAAATAAAACCAAATCGACTAGAAATTATTTTTCTCCACTTTATTGCAAAAGCTATCTCAGCAGTATATTATTTTGCTCTCTGTTGCTAATGATTACAGATGAGCACTAGATCAAAACTTGTCTGGGATAAATTAGTCCTAAGATGGTAGGTCATATCTAGGTTGCGGGAGACTATCTTTTGTGAACAAAGGATCTTGATTTTTCATTCTTGTCAAGTACGCAGGTGATTGATGTCTTTTCATTTCAAACGTTTGCCAAACTCAGGGTTAAGCACACAGATCTTCAAGGGTTTGGGGGCCCATCGCTAACCATGAAGTGACCTTCACAGGTCCTAGCAAACAGAGTTTACTAGATACACCAAGGAAATGATTTCAAGAAGATGTTGTGTCAAAAAGTGTTAAATCTATTACGGAGGGGCGAGAATGCGGGCAAAGCTTTCTCTGTGATTGCCTCCATCCTAAATCATACCTGCACAGGTAGCCATTCCTCCCTCCCTACCAGCCATATTTAGCCCCACTTACGGTGGCCCCCTGAGGGACGCGGGTGGCGCTGTGGGTTAAACCACGGAGCCTAGGACTTGCCAATCAGAAGGTTGATGGTTCGAATCCCTGCGACGGGGTGAGCTCCCGTTGTTCAGTCCCTGCTCCTGCCAACCTAGCAGTTCGAAAGCACGTCAAAGTGCAAGTAGATAAATAGGTACCACTCTGGCGGGAAGGTAAACGGCGTTTCCGTGTGCTGCTCTGGTTCGCCAGAAGCAGCTTAGTCATGCTGGCCATATGACCCGGAAGCTGTACACTGGCTCCCTCGGCCAATAAAGCGAGATGAACACCGCAACCCCAGAGTCGGCCATGACTGGACCTAATGGTCAGGAGTCCCTTTACCTTTACCTTATGGTGGCCTCCTAGAAGTTTGATCAAACTTCTCTGCTGTTGCCTGTTGGTGCCATAAAAGGGAGAAAGACGCCAATCTGGTGATCATTGGGACTGGTTGGGTGGAAGGTAGAAAAGCCAACAATAGGTTGGAACCAGAGCCAATGACAGGCAGAGCCAACACTAGTTTTACCCCCATTTTCCTCCCTGCTGAGTTCATCCATCTAATCCTTGGTTGTGTGTCAACCCGAATGAGAAAACCAACCTTGAGATCTATTGACTTGACTGAATGTCTCTTTCGCTTCCCATAGGGCAACCCTGCTTTGTACTATGAAAACTGGCCAGCAGGGACCAGCGTTCGAAGAATCCCTTTCACCCTTTTCACAATCACTCTGATCCAACGTTGCTGGCTGCATGGTTATTACAATCGTGCCATGGGGCCTATATCGAAATAGATCAAGAATGTATCAAATGCCCTTAAAAAAAAAAAGCTACTGTGAAACCTGCCAGATAACTTGACTGTATTTTTTAGGAAATCACTCGAGGTAGTAAAACAGCACGAAACCATAAAACAGGCCGTGACTTGCTCTCAGTAAAGTCAATGAAGCAAACGGGCATAGCTCTATCAAAGTCAAAATCAAGACCTGGTTTTTTTATTTATTCTGCCTTAATCAAAGACAGTGCTACTTTATGCCACTGGAAGACCTCCCCCATGGAAAGAAAAGAAGCTTAGGGTTGTCTGTCTCTAAAGGATGGAAACAGTGGTCCTGTTCATATACTTATCCAGGCAGAAATGCAATTTAAGGAGTGGAAAGGTGCATGCATGCTACATATACACGCCAACTGCATCATTGCCCAGATAACTGCCTGGACCAGTGTTCCAGTTGAGCTGGCAAAATTCTAATAAATATTGCTTTGTCTCTGCAGTTGCACGTGGTTTTATTCTGATGGAATTTCTCAGTTTTTTAAAGATCTTGTTCAGATAATTATGAACTATGGCACCGTTACATATGCAACCTAGAAGGAAAGGGGACAGGAAATCATATAGGTATGAAAGTTTTGCCAGTTCCAGAATCGAGATAATCAATTCCTGTCCTCCACTGTCCTTGAAAACCTAAGCCATTGGCCCACCAGGGAAAATTGGAGTGTGGAATCATGGTAAATAGGATATTCCAAAGGACAAGGAATCCAGAACTCTTGCAATATATAGGCAACCGTGAGAAGGGATCTATGTGCCTGCTGCTTCTGCTCTCCAGGAGATAAACTGTTGATGGGCAATTTTGAAGTCCTTGATCTTCCTTCTACTGATTCTTTAGGTTTAAACCAGAATTGGACCACTCAGGTCATATGGCCTCCTCACCAACCACAGTCACCTTCCTCAATGAGCAACCAACCCAAGTCAGGCCACTGCATTCCACAAAGATCAGGAGCTGGAGATTGCACCTACAGTGCAGAAAGCTGTGGATGATGATTTGTGCCAAAGCACATATTATCAGAGAGAGTAAAAGTGCCGCAGGGTGACAAACAAGGATGACCTCAAGTTGGTTGGTTGGTTTTTGACCATGATGTCAAATGAGAGCTATTAACTGCCCTTCTATAATTCAAGAACTGAGTACAACTGCCTTTAGCCACTAATTTAGGTCGAGAATACTCTGTTGTTGTTGCTGTTGTTGCTGTTGTTTATTAAATTTGTAAACTGCCCTGTACCTGCAGGTCTCTGGGCAGTTCACAGGATGAAATCACAATATAAAAATACAAAATATATAATCAAAATGACCCCCAGGCCTCTTCTCTAAAAAATTCACTTTTTTAAAAAGTATGTCTCCTGCCCTTTTACGCATGGCAATAGTAGGGAAATGGTTCAGGCAAGATTCTAACTCAATGAGAAGTACATCTATTCCCACTTTCCAGAATTCTGTCAAGCGAGTACAAAGCCACTGAAATGACTGGCAAGCAGCAAATGACTGACATTTTAAATGTTATTAATATGAAAATGATGTAACTTTTGACATATTAGGCTTCCTGTATTGGGCCAAGGGCAGGAATCCTGGTGCGTTCCAGATGTTAGAGCCACAGAGCCATAGAATTGTAGAGTTGGAAGGGACCCCACAGTGGTTCTCAACTTGTGGGTGCCCAGATGTTGTTGGACTACAACTCCCATCATCCCTGAGCTCTGGCCTTGCTAGCTAGGGATGATGGGAGTTGTAGTCCAACAACATCTGGGGACCCACAGGTTGAAAACTGCTATGCAGGAATATTCAGCTGTCCCTTGTGGGGATCGAATCTGCAACCTTGGCATTATCAGCCAGGCTGAGTGATGCTGCCGGACTACAACTCCCATAATACCTGAACACTAGCCATGCTGGCTGGGGCTGAAGAGAGTCGAACAACATCTGGAGAGTGGCAGGTTTCTCATCCTTATCTTAGGCACCAACTGCAGTGTCTCAATCCATTCTCTTATCATAGAATTGAACAATTAAACATTCCCTTTAAAACAAGTTCTGCGAAGGGAGCAGAGCACAGTGCCTGCTCTGCACATGGGACTCTCGTTTGATTCCTGGCAGATTGGATTTCAGATGGGCAAACAGTCTGAGCTCAGACCCTCCAAATGCCCCTATTTTCCATGAACTGTCTCAGATTTACAGAAGCCATCCCGGTTTCTGATTTGATCCCAGAACGTCCCGCTTTCCTTACAACGTCCCTATTTTCATTGGAGAAATGTTGGAGGGTATGTGACCCCTGAGGCAAGGAGATAAGTAAACATACAACCTTTAGAAAACATCTGAAGGTAGCCCTGTATAGGGAAGGTTTTTTTAAAAAAATGTTTAATGTTTTCTTATGTTTTTATATACAGTGGTACCTTGGTTTGCAAACAGTCTGGTTTGCATATGTTTTGGATTACAAACACGTCAAACCCAGAAGTGCGTGTCCCAGTTTGTGAACTTTTTTGGATTACAACTCATATTCATATATATATATATATATATATATATATATATATATATATATATTGAACAAAAAAAATTGGAGGCCCCATTGGCGAAAGCACACCTTGGGTTACAACCTGTTTTGGTTTACAAACGGACCTCCAGAACGGATTATGGTTGTAAACCAAGGTACCACTGTATATTGGAAGCCACCCACAGTGGCTGGGTCAACCCTATCAGATGGTGATGTATTACTACTACTACTACTATTATTATTACTATTATTATTATTATTACTATTATTATTATTATTATTATTATTATTATTATTATTATTATTGAATAGGATGTCCCTATTTTAATCAGAGAAATGTTAGAGGGTATGTGAGCTGGGAGAAGGCAGTTTCCTATGCTAATATACAGTATGTGAAAGTCTGGCAGAAGCAAGGAAAGCTGGAAGCCCTTTTATATCACAAGGGTGACTGGTTTTAGTTAAAGGTGTATTGCGGCTGATCTCGCACAGCACTTTATTGGTTCAAATACTGCTGCGGTGTTGATTTCTGAGTCTTCTGCCCGACTGCATAAAAATGATAAAGAGACACATAGTCAATGTTAGATAAAAATCTCTAAAATTAGCAGTCAATAGTATGCGGAAGATAATAATTTAGTTTTGCCCTGAACAAGACATTTAAAATATTTTCAAGGACATCATGTCTTCAGGCTTTGAAAGATCAACTAATTATCAAATCAATGATCATTTTGGGGAAAGTAATGAAGTATGGAAAATAACCACTTCAAATTATATAAATCATTACTGTGAAGTATTTAAAACTGGTAAGTCATTAGCAAGGATATTTAATATGTGGGCATTAAATGCCTTAAAATTTTTATTTTTGAGGGGGGAAAGCCAGCAGATTGTATATTAATTGTCACAAAATTTCTCTGAACGTAAGTAAATTGCCCTTTAAACTTTTTTTCTTTTCTTTACAGTTAATTTGTCTTTTGTTTGGTTTTGGTAAGGGCATTTTCCCTCTATTTAAAATGATTACCTTCCTTCCACAAAGTCCAAACTATTTTACCTCCTCCTGCTTAATAGTGTGATTTAGGGTCAAAGTATGTAAGAATATAAGAAGAGCCTGCTAGATCAGCCCAGTGACCCATCTAGTCCAGCATCCTGTTCTCCCATTGGCCAACCAGATGCCTGTGAGAAACCCACAAGCAGGACCTGAACACAAGACCACACTCCCTGTTAAGTTGTGGGTGAACGTATCAGACGACACAGCGATTCTTCAAACAGTTCTTGTTTATTCACAGGACAGAACAGAACAGAACTGAAGGGTTCAATCAGCCTGCTTATATAGAGCTCCAGTACAACGTTACTGTAGCAACTTTCTAAAACTATCCAATCACTGAACGTCACTTTCGATCCCTTATTTGCATAACTATCTACAGTATCCCCCTGCTGGCCCAGGGTGAGAACTTCAGTACATAACACTCCCCTCTTGCAATTCCCATCAATTGCTATTCAGAAGCAGTAGAGGTAGAACACAGCAATCAAGGTTAGTGGCCAATGAAAGCTTTTTCTTCCATAAATTTGCCTAATATTTTTTTAAAAAGTTTTTACTGATGTAAACTCAAAAGTACAGACAAACGAACGAAAATAAACAAAATTATAGAACATACAAACGCCGGCTCCCTCAGCCTGAAGGCGGAGATGAACAACACACCCCATAGTTGAATTTGACTGGACCTAATAGACCAGGGGTTCTTTCCCTTTTCCTTACCTTAATGCAGAACCAATAGGCAGCAAGCTTTTGTTTTCGGAATGAAACCAGTTTCTCAAGAAGCACTTTTCAGGGGCAAAACTAAAAAAAATTAAAAAAAGCACTAGATCTAGATTGTGTGTGGATTATGTAGAAGAAAACAAGTACTCAAGTGATTTCAGAATATGTCATGTGTATGCAGTCTTGTGTTGTTGTTTTTAAAGAAACTTTCCCATATGGGAAAACTTTTGGGAATACTTTTGTCTTAGATCTAGGTCTTCCAGGGGCTAATATTTGGGAGTGGGCTTCTAGACAAAAATCACAATCCAGAACCAATCACACACACACACACACCGCCATTGCTGTAACTAAGAAAAGCGAGAGTTGTAGCTGCACACAATGTATTCATGTATAGTTTGACACTTGTTTCAATTTATGGGCCGCTGCAACTTGAATGCCATTGGATTCAATGGGTGCTAAGCAGCCTCACTGAAATGAATCCTGTTCCCTTAGCAGCTCAGTTCCAGAATATAGGGTCCATCACCATAAGTCTTTGGTGGGGAGCAAAATATGAAGAAGTACAAAGCTGATATTTGATAGATGACTATCAAAAGATTTATTTATTTAAAGCATCTCTTTCACCACCCATCATCAGGAATACCAGGGCAGTCTGCAATAATGCAGTACAATTCAAATAAAAACAGAGATTGGAAAAGGCCATAAAATACATCACAATCTGCAGCAGATCAGTCAATTGCTACCCCAGCTCAGTATTAACAATGCCTGGGTGAACAGACAGGCTTTTCACAAGAGCTGAAATCCCAGAAGCTGAGCACTGCAGTGGACATGGCCCTGGCTCAGTGGATCTTAAGCAGAACAGCCTTATTCAGAGATCTAAGAGAAGATGTCCCTTCAAATAACCAGGTGCCCAACTGCTTACTGTAGTGGTGGCGAACCTATGGCATGTGTGCCAGAGGGGTTACTCAGAGCCCTCTCTGTGGGCACCCGCACCATCGCCCCAGCACTGAGTTTGCCAGAGTAACAGATTTTTACAGTTCCGTAAGATGGAAACAGCGGGGACGCGGGTGGCGCTGTGGGTAAAAGCCTCAGCGCCTAGGGCTTGCCGATCGAAAGGTCGGCGGTTCGAATCCCCGCGGCGGGGTGCGCTCCCGTTGCTCGGTCCCAGCGCTTGCCAACCTAGCAGTTCGAAAGCACCCCCGGGTGCAAGTAGATAAATAGGGACCGCTTACTAGCGGGAAGGTAAACGGCGTTTCCGTGCGCGGCTCTGGCTCGCCAGAGCAGCTTTGTCACACTGGCCACGTGACCCGGAAGTGTCTCCGGACAGCGCTGGCCCCTGGCCTCTAGAGTGAGATGGGCGCACAACCCTAGAGTCCGTCAAGACTGGCCCGTACGGGCAGGGGTACCTTTACCTTTTAAGATGGAAACAGCCCTGTGTTTTCTTACTTCTCCAGATAAAGACTAATGTGACGAACTTGATCTTTCCTGCTTACACAGGTTAGATTTAGGAAACCTGGAAATGGAGCTACTGGAATTTCAAGAAACCTTTATCTGGAAAAACAAGTCCTATGACCTGTGTGCAACACTTGAGAAGATAGGAGGAATGACAAAGGACAGCACAGTTAGTTCTGAAAATGAAACCTTTAAAGGGTGGAATTGTCTGCCAAATAATTTTAAGTCAATGAAAGCACTTGGGATTACTTTGTTTGGATCATCTTATGCTTGTGAGCAGCTGTTTTCACCTTTGAATTATATAAAATCTGACACCAGAAAACAGACTAAGAGATGACTTGAGTGCTACTGCATGCGTTGCTCTCAAACTTTCAAAGTGTGAGCCAAGGTTCGACAAACTATCAGCATGCGTACAAGAGCAAAAAGCATATTAATTGTTCAAAAGCATGCCAAATGCAAGCTTTTAACTTTCAATAAAAAGTGGTTTGTATTATTGAAAACCCTGTTATTGTGTTTTTCTTTTAAGACAAAAGATGTTAATGTATGAGTTGTTTATTCGAAACGAAAACCTCAGTATTCAGGTTAAATTGCCGTGTTGGCACTTTGCGATAAATTAACTGGGTTTTGGGTTGCGCTTTGGGCACTTGGTCTCTAAAAGGTAAAAGACCCGTGACAGTTAAGTCCAGTCGCGAACGACTCTGGGGTTGCAGTGCTCATCTCGTTTTACTGGCTGAGGGAGCCAATGTTTGTCCACAGACAGTTTTTCCAGGTCATGTGGCCAGCATGACTAAGCCGTTTCTGGTGCAACGGAACACCGAAACCAGAGCAGCGCACAGAAATGCTGTTTACCTTCCTGCCGGAACAGTACCTATTTATCTACTTGCACTGTCATGCTTTCAAACTGCTAGGTTGGCAGGAGCACAGATCAAGCAACGGGAGCTCACCCCATCGCGTGGATTTGAACCGCCAACCTTCCAATCGGCAAGCCCTAGGCTCAGTGGTTTAGACCACAGCGCCACCCGCGTCCCTGTATGCCCTACTCAGTGGCAAAGTGAAGAGTAGCCAAGCAGGGCAGAACTCAGGTTGGGTGCAGGATGAAGCCAAGATGGAATACAGGGCCAGCAAGGGCAAGGCATGCACAGTATACAATGCTTATGGGACCAAAAGGGAAGAAAATAAAAAAAATGTGCTTGGTTATTAGTATTTTTTAGAGTGTGGGAAATTCTTTAGATCCCGCTTTTATGTCTTCTCCTTAAATCTCATCCTTCCACGTTCACCCGTAAGATATGTTACTTCACTGAAGAACTGTGACTATTTCATTCACTCCTGCTGCAGTTAAAAAAACAATTTCCGCAATTAAAAAACGTTGGTGGGAGGCGAGGGGGGGAGAGAGAGAGAACTGATGGTGTAACTTTAAAAAGTACTGCTAGCAAGGCGTTAATGCGTCCAAAGTGCTTTTCTGAGAAACAAGAGTATATTTTGGTTTTTTTGTGTGTGTTTAAAGGCACATTATTTCAGACTCGATTATTTAGATGTTTATCATAAAATATTAACTGCAATAAATGAGTTCGTTGGTTTTATAAAAGTACTGCAAAGAAAGGAAAATCATTTCAGAGAGGTAATGGAGCAGCAAAGTAGTCTGGTCCTCTGATTATTCGTCACATCGGTTTTGCATTCCTTGACTCAAGAAATGCCATATACGTCAAACACAGCCCTATTCAGAAATGCCCTTTGTGCTTTCACTGAACAAATGTGCATATCAGAAGTGCAGAGATTAGCAGCCAGGGAGAGACAGCCACTAAATTGTGAAATTCCATTTCCACAGTAGTGTGTCTATCTAGTGTCTTCACTGTGCAGCTTCCACAATATGCAGAAAATGCACCTCTATGTGGAAGGCTCATAGCTCAGTGCTAGAGCATTTGCTGCGCATGCAAAAGGTCCCAGCTTCAATCCCTGGAAAAAGACTGGGAGTTTTCTAGCAATGTTTTCCACGATCCATTTGCTGCAGCTGTGGCTCCATCCTACAAAACAAATATTCTTCCTCTGAATTAGCTTGGAGTGCTGCACATGATGTTCCGCTAGCAGGAGAGGATTGGAGCCCTTGCGCCTAAGCCATTACAGTGGCTGCATAACCATAGATCTGGGCTGCCTAGTTGCTCCTGTTTGCTTTGACCCACATTCCACTTTAATGGGTACCAAATTTTCTTCCCTGCCTTCAGGGCTTGGAGATCCCTGAGACATTGCAAGCAAAGGGGGAAAGAGCTTATCTCCCTGCGCTGTAAATCTTCTATATTTCGCCTTATTATATGTACAGCCCAATCCTATCCAAGGCTTTAGCTGATGCTCTACTGACATTGACCTTCAAGGCGCTGCTATTTTCCTAAGTGTGAAATTTTCCATATCAGCCAGAGGCATGCGAAATAAAGTGCTTGTCATTCAAGGCTGTCAGCCGCACATGTGACGTCTATATATGGGTTAATAAAACTGTCTATCTTGAACTTTGCTTTTTTTACCCTTTGGTAGGAAAACAGGCCGTTGAAAGGGTTCTGCAAAACTGTCTCTTCTCCCTCTTTAGCAATGGTTTTTCAAAACACCATTCTGTCCTGGGCTATGCCAGCATGGGACCAGATCATTTCATTTGCTGCCAGCCAAGAGCAGGGGTGGCACGAGAGGTTGCGCTGCTTAAGATGGGTAGTGCCCTCTACGGGCCTCCACTTCTCTGTCCCCAGCTGTTGCTACTGCTCATGTTCTTCCTCTTTCTCCTCTCTCTCTCTCCCTGCCCCACCTACATTTGCCTAATAATAATAATAATAATAATAATTTATTTGTACCCCGCCCATCTGGCTGGGTCTCCCCAGCCACTCTGGGCGGCTTCCAACAAAGATTAAAAATACATTAAAATGTCACACATTAAAAACTTCCCTGATGTCTTCATCAGATATCTTCTAAATGTCTTCTAAATGTCAAGTAGTTGTTTATCTCTTTGACATCTGATGGGAGGGCATTCCACAGGGCGGGCGCCGCTACCGAGAAGGCCCTCTGCCTGGTTCCCTGTAGCTTTGCTTCTCGCAGTGAGGGAACCGCAGGAAGGCCCTCAGCGCTGGACCTCAGCGTCCAGGCAGAACGATGGGGGTGGCACTGCTTGCTCCACCTCCCTTTCCTCCCTGCCTTGCTCTGAGAAAGGGCCAAAGGTATCCTTCCTCAGAGCGAGGCATGAGGTGGCCAGGAGAGCAACTGCAGAAGCTCTGTTTCAACTAAGTCAAAGTCTAAAGAAGGAGTCGGCAAAGTTTTTGTGGCGTGGGCCGGTTCACAGTCCCACAGATGCCACTGTAGGCCAGAGTGTGTGCTGATCCTCTCCCACTACCACCACCAGTACATGGGCTATAGGAAGAGAACAGTTATATTGGCTTTGCATTGAATGTTGTTTATTTTATATATAAGATTTTTTTTTCACCACCCTTCAGTCATAATCACAGGGCAGTTTACAGAAAGAATAAAACAATAAAAGCTTGAAGAAAAGAAGCCCTGCGTGTAGTAAACTAAAATCCACAAAATCACAGAAAGAGTATAAATGAGTAAGAGAGTAAGCAGGATTAAAATTCCGTCTGAAAAGGGCAAGGTATAAATAAATAAATGCATTTATATATTCAAATGACAGAATGCCCCTCCCCACCCTTAAAGCTCTAATTCCATCTTATGTCTGCAAATGGTTTGCCAGCCATTTTGGTTTCATCTGGAGAGTTCCTCTGAACCAAAAATGCTGATGTGGAAACAGTTGTTTATCCTCCTTAGACAATTAAACCTCCATGCAGCATTCCAAACAAATAAATTGTTTGTGTCTCCGAACACCCTGGAGGCACGATTATGACACGCTCCCCGGCAGACCTCCCGGTTCCAAGCCAAGCTGATTTTCTTTGGTGCCATGAGAAATTTTCCACTTCAAACTTTTTAAAAAGCCCATCTCGGTATTTCCAATATCGCTTACATTTAATATTTGTTTGTTTGACAAGGATTAGCATAAAAAGATATTCTCTTTGCAAAAGCATGAGAAAACGGAGTCGACGGGTGCGATGGGGAGAGGCAGATGCAAAAATAAAATAAAATGTATTTCCGATGACAACAAGCGAGAAGGAACCGGGAGCTTGCACAATAAATGCCCCATTTTCCTCATGGGGTTGTCCTGGTAATTTCTCTAACTATTAATTATCATGATAATTGCTCACCTGCAGAAATCACTAGGTAACAGACAACCTATAGTTATATCGTACAGTGCAGACAAGAAACCATGAAAGGATTAATTATAGCATATTATGTGTTCAGTGACATCTTTGTCTACTGGGGGGGAAACTGATCGTGTTTAAAGTTGCTACTTTTCTCCTCTCTTCCCAATTTTTTTAAAAATAAAAAAATAATAATGCTGCAGCTTAATTATGCCTCTTCTGTACTTGTGTGCCCAGTCCAGCTAAAAAAAGGAAATAATTTGATTTTATTTTTTTTAAAAAAAGCGTGATGAAATACATTATTTTACATATTCTCACACTGCAATTCTAAGCATATTTACTCAGAAATAAACGCTGCTGCGTTCAGTGGGGCATATTCCCAGGTATTTGTGCCTAAGGCCTCATAGGAAAGGCAGATCAAAACACAGATCAGTCAACCCCTGAGCAACACACTTCAAACACTTCCATCCTTACAATTAGGGTGATTAAAGTATGGCAGTGACATGGGCGACATTCCACTCTTGTGTACAGTGGTACCTGAGGTTAAGTACTTAATTTGTTCCGGAGGTCTGTACTTAACCTGAAACTGTTCTTAACCTGAAGCACCACTTTAGCTAATGGGGCCTCCTGCCTCTGCCGCGCCGCTGGAGCACGATTTCTGTTCTCATCCTGAAGCAAAGTTCTTAACCTGAAGCACTATTTCTGGGTTAGCGGAGTCTGTAACCTGAAGCGTATGTAACCCGAGGTACCACTGTATTTGTTGAGTAAAAATTCAAATCTACACAAGTGATTGTGAGTAAATAACAGAGGGAAGTAGTTATTCCTCACATGGCAGAACAGTTATTATCTTATAGGTATGACAGAAAAGACCTCAATTCCTATTAGTGTCATAGGAAGCCACCTTATACTGAGGTCCATCTATTATCTACACTAGGGTCCTCCAGAACGACAATTCCCATCACCCTGACATGAATTCTACTCAATACTGATCCAGAGCAGATTCCAACATAGTGTGTTCTCCCTCATGGAGAGCACGGGTTGTGGGTGGGGTTGACGAGACACCTCACTGTTGCTAGCAAATGGTTTGGCCATCCTTTAAGCAGGGGCGGGCTGTTACTGGGGAAATCTAGATGTTGCCATTTGCTGATTGACAGCCCTATTTGTTAAATACAATGCTCGCAGCGAAGAACTTCCTCTTTTTGCTGCTTACTTCGGATCACCCGCCCTCCCTTCCCTAATTTTAGGCTGTTTGCTTGACCTTGCTATGCCTGTCATGGGGTCGTCTGCTTTGGGGCAGGGGCCCGGTAGGAATTTTGTCGATTTGGCTGATTAGTGTGTGCCACTTGGTTTTTTGCCTACTGCGTAGCAAATCGTCACAACTTGTAAGGTTTGCGGTTAGGCATTGGTCTTGGAATTGGTTGGTGGAGGGGTATGGATTCGGCTGTGCCTGCCCCCAAAAATACTGCTGCTGCTGCTTCAAGGGTTTTCCGTTAAAGGAACCCAGGGGCTCCCCATGCTTTTGTCCAAAACCCCCTGGTAAGGGGCTAGGGCCACGCAAGCCCCTGGGAGCATTCTGGGGAGAGGTGAGGCATGGTTCCCAGTCCCGTCTCTCTCCCCAGGTGACTTACCCTTGCTGACTTCGCAGGGGGGTGCAAATGTCAGAGCTGTCACCGTGCGGGCTCAGTTAGTGCTACCAATGCCTAAGCAACCACTCACATTGCTGTAATTTGAATAAAGTTTTGGCCAAAATTATGCCAAAAACCTTAAACAAAATTAAGTGTCAATTGTGTTTTACTTTGGGGAGCGGTGTCTTGGGGACCTTGACGCGCAAATAGTTAGCTGAGTAAAAACTTTAACACGTTGCAGGATTCCCCCCCCAAAAAACAGACCAAAGGCAATTAATATATCATCCAGCAGAGCTTTACTGCTACTTGCACTTTGACTTGCTTTCAAACTGCTAGGTTGGCAGGAGCTGGGACAGAGCAACGGGAGCTCACCCCGTCGCGGGGATTCAAACCGACGACCTTCTAATTGGCAAGCCCACGCGGTGCAGTGGTTTAACCCACAGCGCCACCCGCGTCCCCTATATAATAGATAGATTACAGTAAAAGATGCAGGGAATAACCCTTTTTTTGTCTCGGCACAAGCTAAAAGGTGTGCATCTCCAAGGAGCTCTCAGCTGTAGCTGGTGCTGAGAACTACTGAGAACATTAGCAGAGCCCTGCTGGATCAATTCAGTGGCCCATCTAGTCCAGCATCCCGTTCTCACAGTAGACGACCAGATGCCCGTGGGAAAGCAGGACCCGAACACAAGAGCACTCTCTCCTTCTGTGGTTTCCAGCAAGGGGTAGTCAGAAACATCACTGCCTCTGTTTGTGGAAGCAGAACATAGCCATCATGGCTAGTACCCATTGATATCCTCCATGAATTTGTCCAATCCTCTTTTAAAGCCACCCAATTTGGTGGCCATCAGTGCCTCCTACAGCAGGGAGTTCCTATTGGAGTTTCACAACTTTGACCTGTTGCAGGACCTTAGCCAGACCTTAGCAGAGCATACGCAGAGTTCCAGAAAGCAATCAGTTGCAGGCAGGATGGACGAAGCAGGAACAAAACGATGCTACCAGTAGCTTGGTTACTTATAGGTGTTTATTATTTACAGCAGTTACTATATACAAGTACAGAACAGATATGGATCATAACTAGCTCTCTCCTTAGCTGTCAACTTACAGATTTGAAAATAAGGGACCAGCAGCCTCGAAAATAAGGGATCAGCAGTCAAAATAAGGGATTTTGGCTTAGCTTATACAGAAGCTTCACTGCTTGGAGGGTATGCTAAGCAACACGTCGGGGCTGCCGTCGTTCTGGCGCAAGGAGTTCCATTGGCCCTTCCCCGCCCGAGAGAGAGGGGGGAGGGAGAGAGACTCTTGCCCACGCCACCTGTGAGCACGGCATGAGGCGGTTGCGGCACTGCGGCGGCTGCTGAAGCGCCGCCCTTCTGCATCCCTCCCCATCCCCTCCTCTTCCTCCTCCCTCAGGCTGCCTCCTCAGCCGCCGCCGCCTCCGGCTTCCCCTGGCAGCGTGGCAGAAGTCTCGCAAGAGAGGGGCTGCCTGCCCTCCCGCCGCCACCCGTCTTCTCACAACGCGCCCCTGAGGGGGGAAAGGGAGAGACAGAGACACGCCGCTCATGCACTCTCTCTCTCACGCGTTGGAGGACCCCAAGCCTCCCAAGCCAGGCGAGCATGAAACCTGGGAAATTTAAGGGACATCATCAATAAGGGACAGCAGTGGGACACGGCGCTGGGATAAGGGAGTTTCCTGCCAAATAAGGGACGGTTGACAGCTATGGCTCTCTCTTAACAAACTCCAAACGACTCTCTTCTCTCAGAACACCACACTAACTAACAAACTATCCAGTCAGTAAGGTCATAAGTCATCATGCCTGTGTGAGACCTCAACCAATGGTAGAGCTGTATCCAAGGTCCCATATCTCCAGGCGGAATAACTCCTCTGCTCAGTTATCCTTGGCTTTTGGCCAACATCTAATTGCTTTGTGTGAAGCTGCACAGAATGGCACGTAGTCAAAAATCCCAACAGTTCCATAGATTAACTACATGCTGCATGCACAACTTTCTTCTAGCTGTCCCAAATCTACCAACAGACACAGGGGCCATTATGATAAAGCACATGTCTGAGTATCACATGGAAAGAACAAATGGGCTTCCTCTCCCTGCCACCCAACTCTTCTCATTGAGAAAGCTTGAGAAGGCTGAGCTTGATTCAAAATCAATCTGAGGAGAGTTCACCCACCACTGTTCTCGGTGCTTCCGAATCAAACAATTATTTTTTTTAATCATATCTCCTATAAATAAATTAATACCATGAATCTAAATAAAACAACTGAAACTTTACACCAACAACCACCCAACCACATATATAAATAAAGTATCTAGAAAATGGAAGTGGATGGACTGTCCTTTTAAACTGATAATGAAGAGCAACCACAAAAGAAGATTTCCATGGCCTGAATGTTCGAGGAAGATAATCATGTATCGATTGCACCGTTTTCCTAAGAGATGTAGTCAATGTATGGCATTTTGCAAAGGAGGTACAAGCCTTTTGTACACATGGTATTTAGCGGAAATCCATTCGAAAACTGCTTGATGAAGCTGGTCTTTAGAACACCGGGCTGCAGATAAATAATAATCATTATTTCTTTTTTCTTTTTAAAATAAAAAAAAAATAAAAAATGTCACTACCTATGTGAAAAATTCATACTAGGTAGACAGCATTTAATAAGAAGATCAATAATGCTCATTTCAGGGGGGAAAGAATTAGGTTTGGAATATGGTGAAGGAGAGAAAATAATAAAAGAACATCAAATGCTCGATCACAGAAGTGATGACCCATTAGGGGGAATGCAATTTCTGTGTGGCATTTCATGCTGGAGTACATTAGGCAACTTACATCATAAAACACTCTGCAAAGGCAAATTCGGGCCCCGTCTGCTCTATGCATTTCAAGTGGTATCATACCACTTTAAAGAGTCTTGGTTTCCCTCAAAGAATCTTGGGAAGTATAGTTTATTATAGAGAATTGTTAGGAAACACCTATTCTCCTTGCGGAGCTACACTTCCCAGAGATCCTTGTGGAGAGGAATTGATGGGATTGACTGTTAAATTTGTAGCTCTGTAATTTGTAGCTCTGTGAGGGGAAAAGGAGTCTCCCAGCAATTCTCACCACCCTTAACAAACTACGCTTCCCAGGATTCTCTGGGGGAAGCCATGACTGTTTAAAGTGGCACAATGCTGCTTTAAAAGTATAGCGCAGGCAGGGCCTAGGGCAGGCATCCCCAGACTCGGCCCTCCAGATGTTTTGGGACTACAATTCCCATCATCCCTAGCAAACAGGACCAGTGGTCAGGGATGATGAGAGTTGTAGTCCCAAAACATCTGGAGGGCTGAGTTTGGGGATGCCTGACCTAAGGGATAGAGCAGGATTTAGGAAAAGCAGAACCACAAGGCACATCCATACCATACACTTGGAGCCCTTTTAAAGTGTATGGATTCCCTCAAAGAATCCTGGGAACTTTGCTGAGGGTGCTGGGAATTGTAGTTCCCTGACAGGGAAGCTGCAGTTCCCAGCATTCTTTCAGGAAAAATGTGTGCCTTAAATGTAGAGAGAAGACTGAGAGGAGTTATGAAAGCCATCTTCAAGTATCTTAAGGGCTGTCACATGGAAGATGGAGCAAGCTTGTCTTCTCCTGCTCTGGATTGTAGGACTCAAACCAACGGCTTTGAGTGTCAAGAAAGGAGATTCTGACTAAACATATGGAAAAAGCTTTCTGAGGGCAAGAGCTGTTCAGCTGTGGAACAGGAGGTTGTGGGCTCCCCTTCCATAGCTGTCAACATTTCCCTTTTTTTTAAGGGAAATTCGCTTATTCCAAATAGGATTCTTTGCAAGAAAAGGGAAAAGTTGACAGCTACAGGTATGTCCCCATCCTTGGAGATTTTTAAGCAGAGGTTAGATGGTCATCTGTCATGGATGCTTTAGCTGAGATTCCTGCATTGCATGTGGTTGGACTAGATGGCCCTTGGGTCCCTTCCAACTCTATGATTCTTTGACTAGAAAGGCCATTGGCCTGATCCAGCAGCCTCTTCTTATGCTTTTATGTGCAGACCTGAATAGGGCCGATGAGTCATCCATCCCCAAACGCTGCTCTGTCGACATTCTGCTGTAAAGCTGTTATAATTCCACAAGTCCTCTCCCGTCTCCACAACAAAAGGGGCGACCCGACGTGCAGAGGAGAGAATAAAACAGAATACCCTTCGACCTTGCAAATGTTACCTTTTCAGCAGTTCATAATGATGGTTTGTGTGGCTAATCCAAACCAGCAGTTGGTAATTTACGAAGTGGGGGTAGCGTCGCCATCAAATGTATCATTACCCTGTCCAAATGCTACAGAGGCACCCATGATTCATTTTCTACGTACAGTCGCCATGGAATGAAGAAGACGACGAATGCCAAAGTGGTAGTTAATGCCTGCAATCTTCTCTCCACAGTATTAATTACCGACGATACCTACATGCCACAATGTTCATTTGTTTTCCCGCTGCGAGTTCCCTTATCTGTTGTTCAGCCACAGAGCTGAGCAGCGAAGCAGCCTCCGGGCATTTTTTTCAGTCTGCTTTTTCTTTGCAGCACTGATAGCAAACACAAAGAAGCGGTCCTTCCTGTGCACCAGATGCCCCTTTAAAACACATTTGCGATTCGGTGGTCCTCATTTGGTCACCTGACATCATGCTATGCATCCTTATTGGCTGAAGGATGAGACATCACAGAGCTCCTGAGTGGATTTCCCGTCTCTTCAAATTTCTCTGAAAAGCAACTTGGGGGGAGGGACGGATCAGGACCCAGGGTGGTAGATAAGTGTCTGCTGCTGTCAGTCATGTTGGTTGACTAACCCTCCACCCAGACTAGCTGGTATTGGTGTTAGGAAAGCATATAGGGAAATGTAAATACATTTTGGGATAGTGGTTAAGAGATGAGGGTTCAAATCCCCAGTCAGTCATTGGGCCTGTCATTATTTCTCAGCCCAACCAACCTTCCAGGGTTGTTGTGAAGATAAAATTGGGAGTAGGGAAGAACCATGTATACGACATTATGTTCTTTGGAAAAGGTGGGGAACAAATGTAATAATAAAATAATAAACAAATAGCTGTGGGACTTTTGGCTCAGGAAAAGGGGATAGCTCTCACTGTAAATACCATGGTCCCAATTCACTTGCTTCCTGCCACACTGGCTTGAGATGGGAAATTTGTGATAGGATCTCTGACGTATTTACAGTGAAAGGACTTTTTGATGCTTTTGCTGCAAAGGGCTAACATGTCTACCTCTTTGGTGATTGTCTACAATGAAAGCACGATAGGGGGGAAATAGGGGAGGTAGTGTATTTTGGAGCTTGTCCCACATATAAGGCCACTTCCTACATTTAGACAATGGAAGGGAAGGTGGGTAGACAAGCACCACAGGAACATAGGAAGACTGCCATTTGTTTGTTTGTTTGTTTATTTGTTTGACGCCCATCTGTCTGGGTTACCCCAGCCACTCTGGGCAGCTTCCAACAAACACAGTAAAACATCAAACACTAAAAACTTCCCTATACAGGGCTGCCTTCAGATGTCTTCTAGAACAGTGTTTCCCAACCGGTGTTCCGCAGCACACCAGTGTGCCGTGAGACCTTGCCTGGTGTGCCGTGGGAGGGAGGCGGGAGAGGCGGGGCGGCGGCGGCATCTCCTGCTGGATGCAAATCCAAACATGGCGGGCGCCTCCCTCGCTCCTTTGTAGGCGGACCATCGAGAGAGAAAGAAAAGGAGGCGAAAGAGCGAGAGAAGGCGCCTGCGCGGAAAGAGGAGCGAGCAGTGCGCCTGCGCGCCGCGGCGCCTGAGATCGCTTCTCCCCACCGCCCCTTGCTTCAAAAGAGGTCCGGGGACAGCGGGAAGCGCTTCGCGCTGCCCCCGGACCTCTTTTGAAGCAAGGGGCTGCGGGGAGATCGCTTCTCCCGGTGCTCCGAAGCGGGGCGGGGGGGCGGGAACCTGCAGCGCGGAGCGCGGGGCGCCCTTTGGAGGACGCCCCGTGCTTCGCGCAGCTGTCCGCAAGCCTTGGGCGCCTGGGGGAACTCCCCCCCGGCGCGCAAGGCTTGCGGGCGGCAGCCTGCAGCGCGGAGCGCGGGGCGCCCTTTGGAGGACGCCCCGTGCTTCGCGCAGCTGTCCGCAAGCCTTGGGCGCCTGGGGGAACTCCCCCCCCCGGCGCGCAAGACTTGCGGGCGGCAGCCTGCAGCGCGGAGCGCGGGGCGCCCTTTGGAGGACGCCCCGTGCTTCGCGCAGCTGTCCGCAAGCCTTGGGCGCCTGGGGGAACTCCCCCCCCGGCGCGCAAGGCTTGCGGCGGCAGCCTGCAGCGCGGAGCGCGGGGCGTCCTTCGGAGGACGCCCCGTTTTTCGCGCAGCTGTCCGCAAGCCTTGCGCGCCCAGGGGAACTCCCCCCCGCGTGCACGGCTTGCGGGCAGCAGCCAGCAGCGCGGAGCACGGGGCGCCCTCCGTAGGAGGCTGCGGAGGGTGGCGCGGAGCTGCCCGCGCTCCAGGGCTTCTTGCAGCTCCGCGCCACCCCCGGATCCCGGTGCGAAGCCGCGTGGGGCTGCGGAGGGTGGCACAGAGCTGCCTGCGCTCCAGGGCTTCTTGCAGCTCCGCGCCACCCCCCGGATCCCGGCGCGAAGCCGCGCGGGGCTGCGGAGGGTGGTGCGGAGCTGCCTGCGCTCCAGGGCTTCTTGCAGCTCCGCGCCACCCCCCGGATCCCGGCGCGAAGCCGCGCGGGGCTGCGGAGGGTGGCGCGGAGCTACCTGGGCTCCAGGGCTTCCTGCAGCTCTGCACCACCCTCTGGATCCTGGCGCGAAGCCGCGCGGGGCTCCGGAGGGTGGTGCGAAGCTGCCTGCGCTCCAGGGCTTCTTGCAACTCCGCGCCACCCCCCGGATCCCAGCGCGAAGCCGCACGGGGCTCTGGAGGGTAGCGCAGAGCTGCCTGCATCCCGAAGCCTGGTGCGCGCTGAAGAGCGCCCCCGGGCTTCACGCACCTCTCTGCAAGCCTGGGGAGACCAGTGTGGCTCCCTAGGCTTGCGGATATCAGGCTGTTCTGGGGGCTGGGGTCGGGGGAAGCTTGGGCTTCCCCCGCGCCTGCCCCGTGCCTGGGGAGGGGAAAAATTTTTTTTTTTCTTTATTCTCCCCCCAAAAAATTAGGTGCGTCTTATGGGGCGGTGCGTCCTATGGGGCGAAAAATATGGTAGTCAATATAGGCACAGAGTTAAATTTTTTAACATTTTCTAATGGTGGTGTGCCTCGAGATTTTTTTCATGAAACAAGTGTGCCTTTGCCCAAAAAAGGTTGGGAAACACTGTTCTAGAAGATAGTTGTTTATTTCCTTGACATATGACGGGAGGGCGTTCCACAGGGCGGGTGCCACCACCGAAAAGGCCCTGTGCCTGGTTCTCTGCAGTGCTTTCTTCCCTAGAAAAAGCGGTGCCGGAATTCACCACGAACCCCTCCCTTGTTCTCTTATAATGACGCTCACCTGAGAGGTACTGAAACTGAGTTTCTGCAAGATCTTGCTGGGGGGAAAACCCTGGTTCTCTGTAACCTCAATTCTCGCAATGAGGGAACCGCCAGAAAGCCCTCGGAGCTGGACCTCAATGTCCGGATTGAACAATGGAGACGCTTCTTCAGGTATGCAGGGCTGAAGCCTTTCAGCCTTATAGGGAGTTGGGAGTTAGGCCCTTGGTCTATCTAGCTCAGAGTTCTCTACATGGACTGGCAGCAGCTGTCTGGGATTTGAGATGGGAGACATACCCAGCCCCACCTGGAGATGTCAAGGATTGAACCCGAGGCTTTCTGCATGAAAAGCACAGGCACCACCACTCTGCTACGGCTCTTTCCCATCACTTTGGTGGGTCTTCTTAGAGCTGTGGCAAATAATAATAATAATAATAATTTATTATTTATACCACGCCCATCTGGCTGGGCTTCGCCAGCCACTCTGGGTGGCTTCCAACAAAATATTAAAATACCATAATACATCAAACATTAAAAGCTTCCCTAAACAGGCTGCCTTCAGATGTCTTCTAAAAGTCTGGTAGTTGTTGTTCTCTTTAACATCTGGTGGGAGGGTGTTCCACAGGGCGGGCACCACTACCGAGAAGGCCCTCTGCCTGGTTCCCTGTAACTTGGCTTCTCGCAGTGAGGGAACAGCCAGAGGGCCCTCGGCGCTGGACCTCAGTGTCCGGGTAGAACGATGGGGGTGGAGACGCTCCTTCAGATATACTGGATTCATGATTGGCCCAAGGGCATCCCATCAGTGATATGCCTGATCAGAGTTCGAGCTTCTGGTGTGACCTAGTCACAGACCCAAATTTCCTTCTCCGCTTCCTGCCCCAACTGAACTTGAGGAATTCATTTTGTTCAGTGCTTAATAACGGCTCCAGTTTTAACGAAACCTCCAGATATCAGCTTTCTTGCCAGGGCACCATTAATAGCAGGTGAAGCAATTTATTTGGCATCATACCTGCACGAGATTCCCTACAGAATGTGGAAATTGAAAGATGAATTAAAATAAAGACACCTTCCTTCATATCCTCCCCTCCCCCACCTTTCCTATGTGGCGAACGCCAAGCTGAGCAAATACATGATTAGCCTGGTGCAAATTTAAGTGATTACTTAATAAGGCAGCCCTGGGTCTTCAAAGAACGTGGCGGGCTTATAATTATAATTTAGTTTGAATTCCAAGCCTCCCCTGAGTTCCAGGTGCGTTCCTGCTTCATCCTTGTGATATAGCATGGCCCATATTACAGAACTCTGATTTGAAAGCAGAGGCACCGTGGGGGGCTGAAGAATTATTGCTATAATGCTGTAATGAAGGCAGCTCCCTCGGAAGGGGATTATCAGAAAGAGCAGGGCAAGACACAAACCAGAGACGGCAAGAGGGGCATCAGTTCCCTAATCCCATCGCCAGGTGGGTGGCTTACTCAGAGGTGAGAACAGCAGATAGTTCAAACAGATGCTCTAATACAATGGACCAGAATCACCCTAGTCCTGGGATTTAGGTCACCCTGCGGCATTAGGGCACACTGAATATTTCAACTTTAAAATTCCAAAAATTAGGGGTGCTAAAAAGTTGTAAAATGACTTGTGAATTCAAAGTACATTCTGGTTAAATGAATATAATTTAGTTTTGCTTGGTAAGGAAAATGTGTGTAAAATTGCACAGAAATCATTAAAGATTATGGCCAAGGACTTGCAGTTATATTCCATATACATATTACTATTTAGTACTTCTGCTTGTTGTTGTTGTTGTTGTTTAGCATTACCTGACATTCCCAGAAGGGAAAATACTTTGGTTTTCCAAAAGCTTTTGATGTGCTTCCTCATCAAACGTAGACTTACGAGGCTAAATAGCAGAATTAAATTCCTCACACCCAAAAAAATTTTTAACACCCCTCGCTGAAGAAAATTTCCAAAAATTAAGTTTCACTCCGTAAAATGGCATACCCTGCTGCAGTAAATAGCAAGGGTGCACAATCAATTATCATTATTTAATATAAGTTCACATATTGTGAACCGCCCTGAGACCCCCAGGTATAGGGTGGTATATAAATTCAATAAATCATCATCATCACCACATGACAATTTACAAACAGCATATAAAATGAGGAAGAGCCATAGCTCAGTGCTAGATCATCTGCCTTGCATGCAGAAGGTCTCAGGTTTAATCCCTTGCTGTTATGTACTGAAGTTCTCACCCTGGGCCAGCAGGGGGATACTGTAGATAGTTATGCAAATGAAGGATCGAAAGTGACGTTCAGTGATTGGATAGTTTGTATGCAAATGAAGGATCGAAAGTGACGTTCAGTGATTGGATAGTTTTAGAAAGTTGTTACAGTAACAAGGTACTGGAGCTCTATATAAGCAGGCTGACTGAGCCCTTCAGCTCAGTTCAGTTCTGGCCTCAGAATAAAGAGCTGTTTGAAGAATTGCTGTGTTGTCTGATATGTTCACCCACAACTTAACACTTGCATCTCCTGGTAGCGCTGGGAGAGACTCTGTTCCTGCATTGCAAGGGGTTGGACTAGAAATTCAGTGTTTCCCAACCTTGGGCCTCCAGCTGTTTTGGGACTACAATTCCCATCATCCCTTGCCACTGGTCTTGCTAGTCAGGGATGATGGGAGTTGTAGTTCAAAAACAGCTGGAGGCCCAAGGTTGGGAAACACTGATATAGATGACCCTTGGATACCTTCCTGCTCTGTGGTTCTATGAAGCCCTGGAGAGTCGCTGCCAGTCAGTGTAGACAGTATTGAGCTAGATGGACCAAAGGCCGGTTTCAGTATAAGACATATTCCTATGTTCCTATGTAACAGTTTTTTAAATGGTACAAAATGAACACATAAGATGGAGATCTTTCCATCCAGCTGGAAAAAGTTGTTTCTGGGAAGTCCAGACAGTGGGTGCCCCTCATACCATTTCCTTCTGCTGGCAGGTGAAAACCTTATTATTCCCAGCGGCTTTGGGGAGCAGACTGCTTTTAATGAAAGGACTGGTGTTGTGCTGCTTTTATTGGAATTATCAGTATGTTTTAATAGATCTCTCCCATATATATATAATTTCAATTTTCAAATTTTTTAAATTATTATTTGGTGCCCCTATGTTTTTAGTTGTTCCCATTTCATCTTGAGTCCCTGTCAGGGAAAAGGGTGGGGGATATAAACAAATATATAACAATTATGGTGGTGGTGATAATAATATCTAATGAAAGAAAGGTTGGTCCAGGGATTAAACAAATCACTTTTGATATTATCTTCAGAGGAAAATGTCTGCAGTGCCTTGGCAATGCATGCTTTGGCTGCAGTTCTATACACATTTACCTGGGAGTAAATCTCATTGAATTCAGCGAGGTTTGCCGCTGATAATGATGATGATGATAATAATAATAATAATAATAATAATAATAATAATAATAATATAATAATAAATTTTATTTATATCCCGCCCTCCCCAGCCGAAGCCGGGCTCAGGGCGGCTAACAACAATAAAACAGTACAAAAGTACAGCATAAACAACACTCTAAAATCATTCATTATAAAATTAATTAATTCATTCAAGCCACTGGCAACCATTGATACTATAGGATTGTATTATTTTTTAAAAAAAATTGTAATAGGTAAAGCTGAGAGATAAATTTTGTTGTAGGAGGCATAACAGAGGTTATCCTTATTAACTCTTGTTAAATCCTTTCAGCCAACCAAACAGGGTAGAGCTATATTTCAATATTTACCCCTTGCATGAGAAAATATGGCATTACATCTAATCAAATTGGCCAGAGCTGAACATGCCACATTAAATGTTTGCTCTTCAGCTGTGGAGTTCATTCATTCTGTCACTCTAATTCTTGAACCCAATTTGAAAATAGTTTGTATTATGTGCTATCTCGGAGCTTGATGTGTTTGCCCAATAAACATGGGTTAAATGACCTTCTCCCTGAATGTCACATTGTCACACACACAAAAGTAATTAAGGTGAGGTTAATATGCTTGGGGTGTGTGTGTAAAAAGAGTGAGGAACAATTCCATTTATTTCTGAAGTTTGGAGATGAACATGAATTGTTATGTAGCCAAAACAGCACCATCTATGCACAAGGAAGAGGTGTGAGCAGATTTTGGGAAACTCCAAAACCAATAAAGAAATACAAAGCCTTAGCTGCCTAAATATAGTCCACTGGCCAAGAGTCCAAATGGTTTTACCCTGACGTAAAACACAGCAGAGGGGACACGGATGGCGCTGTGGGTAAAAGCCTCAGCGCCTAGGGCTTGCCGATTGAAAGGTCGGCGGTTCGAATCCCCGCGGCGGGGTGCGCTCCCGCTGCTCAGTCCCAGCGCCTGCCAACCTAGCAGTTCGAAAGCACCCCCGGGTGCAAGTAGATAAATAGGGACCGCTTACCAGCGGGAAGGTAAACGGCGTTCCGTGTGCTGCGCTGGCTTGCCAGATGCAGCTTTGTCACGCTGGCCACGTGACCCGGAAGTGTCTCCGGACAGCGCTGGCCCCCGGCCTCTTGAGTGAGATGGGCACACAACCCCAGAGTCTGTCAAGACTGGCCCGTACGGGCAGGGGTACCTTTACCTTTTACTAAAACACAGCAGAACCTAGTCCCACAATTCTTCCAGGCTGGTGTATCAGCTAATTATGGCCCTAACACATCATATTTTTGAATTATCCCCCATATCAAAAGCTCTTTGCATGTAGCAAACTAACCTATCAAGGGCAAGGCAGGAGTAATCTTCGCAAAGTCCAGTTTCATGCAAGGCAGAGCAAAGAAAGGTAAAAAAGAAAGGAAAGGGGAATCAAAGTTCCATTCAAAGTTCCAAAGTTCCATTCCCAGTACGTTTCTGAGCACAATTGAAAAGTGTCGGCCTTGATCCTGTATACCTAAAGGAGTGTCTCCACCCCCATCGTTCTGCCCGGACACTGAGGTCCAACACCGAGGGCCTTCTGGCAGTTCCCTCCCTGCGAGAAGTGAGGTTACAGGGAACCAGGCAGAGGGCCTTCTCAGTAGTGGCGCCTGCCCTGTGGAACGCCCTCCCAGCAGATTTCAAGGCAATAAGCAACTATCTTACTTTTAAAAGACATCTGAAGGCAGCCCTGTTTAAGGAAGTTTTTAATGTTTAATGCTGTATTGTGTTTTTAATATTTGGTTGGGAGCCGCCCAGAGTGGGTCGGGAAATAATAAATTATCATCATCATGGCATCACCAATTTGATGTTTAAAGTGTTAAGTTTCAGGAGACAGGAAACCTGGGCATGTGGAACAAATTGTCAAACCTGGTGTAGGGCAAATCCCTGGGTTCTTATTGCAGATGATGCCATTGTGCCTTAAGGTAAAGGTAAAGGTAAAGGACCCCTGGACGGCTAAGCCCAGTCAAAGGCTACTATAGGGTGCAGTGTTCATCTCACTTTCAGGCCGAGGGAGCCAGTGTTTGTCCACAAACAGCTTTCTGGGTCATGTGGCCAGCATGACTAAACTGCTTCTGGTGCAATGGAACACCGTGACAGAAACCAGAGCACACAGAAACGCCGTTTACCCTCCTGCCGCAGCAGTACGTATTTATTTACTAGCACAGGTGTCCTTTTGAACTGCTAGGTGTGCCCTATGCAAATCCCCTTCTCATGGCCACTGAATAAGCAACAAAGCTGGCACAGAATTGAAACAGAGAGCTGCACTTCCATTTCCTTTGTGTAGCTCTCCGTAGCCCTTTTGTGTGTGGAGACCCTTTTGTGTTGCGTCTGCTTTCTTTATTTCTTTCTCTCTCCCTCTTTCTCTTCTCCATTTCCAGGACGCCTCCCTATTGAAACACTCTGGAAACATTTCCGTGCGAACCATTTCAGGGCCGAGATAAATGGCGGCCTGGATGCTGACGCAGCAAAGGCGCGCCCAAGCGTTAGGCCTGTTAAATGGTTTCTGAGCCGGCGGAGCATAGCCGTGCCGCGATAAAAGAAGCACTCCCTGATGGATTGTTAGCGGCGCCCTAACTCTTTACAGGACGATAATATTGACTTCGCATTAGATAAACATGAATCTTCTAAACAAGAAGAGAATGCCTTCGGATTGGTCTCCGAGTTGCGTCTCGCCGTTAAAAGGCAGCAGGACACAGTCGGCAGAGTTTAATTTTAACTGTAATTACCTTTCCCAGTGATGTGCGGAAAGGTAACAAATGAAGCGCGGTGCTGTAACGCAGGGCTCTAAGCCGAGAACCGGGAAGGTCAGGCCCTTCGGCGAGACAATTTTCCTTTTTAAGGAAATTCATTAGCGCCTATCCATCGACATTAAAGAGCCTCTGGGCTTTCAAAGAGGGCGACAATGGGAGCTGAGCTCAGCAAGGTGTTTATGGAGGGAAGAGGGCAGCAGGTACTTGAACTCAGGGTCGTGTTGTGGCACAGAAACGGGGCAAAAGGGAAGGAACAAAAGCGTGTCCATTGTACTTCCAGGCCATTGTGTTCCTGGAGAAAGCAAAGCACATCCCTGACAGCCTCCAGCAGTATTTCATGTATATGTGCCAAGTCAACGGTTGAGACTGGCGTCAGCACTCAGCATCCTTGGGCACCTGCCAGGATGAAAGATCTGGAGAGAAGCCAAAGGAATTCCACAACCGCCCTCCACCATTTATTCATTAGTGTTTGTATTTTACCTTTCCTCTGTAGAGCTCAAGGTGGTGTATGCCAAATCCAAGGAGTTGCACACACTTTGCAGAGTCCGAGCTGCTTGGTTTCAGGGAGGTTGCTGCATCAAGCACCTTCAAACAATGTGTCAGAAACCAGCAGGATGAGGAGGAGGCGCCAGCTGGCGAACCCCCAAGGGAACCCCCAGAGGAGGAAGGTTCAGAGCCTGGGGGGTTGGTGGTGGGACACTGAGGAGAGGGCAGAGGCAGAAGATTGAGAGGAGGGGCTGGGTGCTGAAGGGGCAACAGGTTTAGTGAGCAGGGAGAGCCTGTGACAGGGAGCAGTTCAGACTCCAATGCTGAAGCAGAGGAGGATGTTTAAGAGGTTGCTGCAGAATAAAAGGATTCGCCCCCTCCTGCTGAGACAAACTTCCCTCTTCACTGGTCTCCAAGAACATGCAGAAGAATGAGGGCAGAGCAGGTCCACAAATGCAGTTTGAGACTGCTTGCAAAACATCAAGGAGAGGGGGAGACTTTGGAAGGGTGAAATGCCTTCATTCCTGACAACTGCTCCACAGGGGCAAGACCTACCTGGAAGCGTTGCTGAATTGTATGCCGTTTCCTTGAATAAAGAGTTGACTTCACTGACAAGGGAGCCCTGTGACTTTCATGCTGACCTGCGTCTGACTCCAGCCCTGGCACAATATTCCAACCAAACATCACTCAGAGCGAAGTCCTTCCATCCATATGTCTTGTTGCTGCTATATCACATGCACAATCCCCAGACTAGACTTTGCCAGCCTGGTGCTCTGCAGATGATGATGATTACTATTGCACTGATATCCCACCTTTTCTCTAAAGAGCTCAAGGTTGCAGAGTGCGTAGTTGTCTTTCCCGCCATTTTACCCTCACAACCACCCAGTGATGTAGGTTGGGATGAGAAACTGCGACTGGTCCAAGGTCACCCAGGGAGCTGTATGGCCGAGAGGGGATTCAGTCCCTGGCCTCGCGGGTCCTAGTCTAACATTCTCGCCACTACATCGCATGGGTGTTTGGGAACTGGCAACAGGTTGGTCAGGGCCTTCAGGCCACTAAGGGGCTGATGGGAGTTGTAGTCCAGAACTTTTGGAAGGCACCAGGTGGGGGAAGGCTGCTTTAGGCCATCTCTAACCAGCATGGAGGGACGCGGGTGGCGCTGTGGGTAAAGCTTGCCGATCGAAAGGTCGCGGTTTGAATCCCCGTGGCTGGGTGCGCTCCCGTTGCTCGGTTCCAGCACCTGCCAACCTAGCAGTTCGAAAGCGCCCCCAGGTGCAAGTAGATAAATAGAGACCACTTACCAGCGGGAAGGTAAACGACGTTCCGTGTGCTGCGCTGGCTCGCCAGATGCAGCTTTGTCACGTGACCCGGAAGTATCTTCGGACAGCACTGGCCCCTGGCCTCTGGAGTGAGATGGGCGCACAACCCCAGAGTCTGTCAAGACTGGCCCGTACGGGCAGGGATACCTTTACCTTTACCTTTAACCAGCATGGAAGCAATCCTGGAAACAGCAGCATATGAGAACATTTCAAAGAGGACTGAGATCAATTGAAGAGAACGTGGCAGAATATTATAATGAGGCTCTGTTAAACCCAGTGGGGTAAGATGGCGAGGGACAAAACAGAACAGCACAAGTATTATCCTTCCCCAGTGGCCATGCTATAGGCAGCACACAATTCTTCACAGGCATCAATTAATTAAAGCTTCCAACACCCTTGGGAAGGGAGGATTATTAAAGCACACCAAGAGGCACAGCAAAGTGCATACAACAATCACATCGCTTTGTTATTAAATATTGATTTATGTATTGAACTCTGCATTGGACAGAGGGGAGAAAAATCCCTGAGTCCTGCCATCTCCATAATACGAATAGTGTGTTGTTGTTTTTTCCCATCGTTGGTATATGGGGAGAGGGCTAGATCCTCAGCTGTTTTCACATTCAGAGTCCCACTAAATGAAGACAAGAGTTTACACCAGATGGGTGAGGGACCCCTTCCTTAATTATTTTCCAGGTGGCATCCACATGCTGCAGCTGCCTGATATTTAAACAGGAGGAGAAAGGAGAATCAGATGTGCAGGTTGGGAAAAATACCAGCTTTGGATATTACAGGTAAAAGATCCAAGTGTGAAGAATTATGAGCAATTATCCATCTCACATATCCTGCTTGGAACTGGGACTCAAGCCGTACAGTCATCAGAAAAACATGGTGCTACTTTCACTTCAACAACAAGTGTGAGTTTGTGATTTTGCATGTTCCCTCGTTGTTGCTTTAGTTCTGAAAGAAGGGGCTAGGCTGGAATCCTTTTCAATGCTCTGTCTGCCTCCATTGCTGCGGGCAGTATAGAATCATAGAATTGTAGAGGTGGAAAGGATGGCAAAGGGTCATCTGGTGAGATGCATTGCATTTCTCTTGAAACAGTAGCTATTTCTGGATTTGCATCTATGTGTGAAAATTACCATATGGAAATTTTACGCAATTGTGCCCTGTTTGGTGATGTGTCTGCAGTGGTGTGGTGTAGTGGTTAAGAGTGGTAGACTTGTAATCTGGTGAACCAGGTTCACGTCTCCACTCCGCCACATGCAGCTTGGGCTAGTCACACTTCTTTGAAGTCTCTCAGCCCCACTCACCTCACAGACTGTTTGTTGTGGGGGAGGAAGGGAAAAGGAGATTGTTAGCTGCTTTGAGACTCCTTAGGGTAGTATAAAGCGGGATATCAAATACAAACTCTTCTTCTTCTTCTTTTGCCAGTACACAAGGGAGAGATATGGCTAGAGCATGGGTAGGCAAACTAAGGCCCATGGGCTGGATCAGGCCCAAATGCCTTCTGGATTCGGCCTCTGGATGGTCTGGAAATCACCGCATGGATCACCAGCATGCACATTCTTTCCCTCTTCCTCCCTCTCCCTCGCACGGCAGTGGCGCCAGCGCCTCCTCCCTCCCTCCCTCCTCCTGGCTTCTCCCCGCGCTGCCTAGAAGAGGAAGGGGGCTGGGCTTTGTTGGTGCTAGCAGCAGCAGCAGCAGCAGTGCTCGAGCGGCGGCCATTTTAAGCAGCCACTCTCCAGAGGTCTTTTGTGCACCGCTCATTGTCGTCGTCCCACCGCCAGCCCCTGCCACTTGCAAGGCACAGGCAAAAAGCCACTGGGGCTCGTGGTGCTCTTGTATCTCCCCCCCCAAAAAAAAAAATATAGTCCAGCCTCCCACAAGGTCTGAGGGACAGTGGACCGGCCCCCTGCTGGAAAAGTTTGCTGACCCCTGGGCTAGAGCGACAGGACTAAGATGTGAGAGCCCAGGGTTCAAATGCTCACTCGCCCATGAAGCTCACTGTGGGAACTTGGGCCCTCACAGAAAAAGGGGAGAGGGCAGAACTACATACCTTGAGCTCCTTAGATAAGAGGTGGAATATAAATCTAATAAAATAAAATGTGGTCACTGTGGTGTAGAACCCATAACGTCAGAAAAACTCTTGCAGTGAGGTTGGAAACCAGTGCTGGGAATTTCGGGGTGTGTCTTGTTTAATGGCTCAGGATCACAATACCTCAAGGGCCACCTCTCCCCATATAAACCGGCCCCGGTCCCTGCAATCATTATCTGAGGCTCTTCTTCATATGCCTCCTCCATGAGAGGTCTGGAGGGTGGCAACACGAGAACAGTCCTTTTAGCAGCATTGCATGAGCTGATAAGAATGAGCTCCCTTGGTTTGGAGTCGATGGAGCTCGTTCCTCCCTCTGTGTGCCAGGCACACGGAGGTAGAAACAAGTTCTATGGGGCCCACAAAGCACAGTGGTCAATGAAGCTCGTTCCTTCCTCGGCTGAAGGGCCCCCCAAATGCGCCTCCTTGGCGAAGGGCAGCTCCACCGCCTCTCCGACGCTTCCACCCCAGGTCACGCGTGAAGTGGAGAAGCTGCTGCTGCCCAAACCCCAGCCCCAAATGCCAGTCCGGGAATGGCTTCACTCAATGAGGGAATTATCGATGGGGCACCTGGTTGCGGCCTCTCCAGAAATGTGCCCAGGGCAATGCCCCCCAGCCCCTCCCCCATGCTATGCCACCGGGGCCTTTTCTCCAGTGGCTCCCCACTTGTGGGATGCTCTCTACGCCTTTTAAATATGCAGGTTTCTTTTTGTTTTGTTTTGATTATGTATTTTGTGTTCTCATCTTGTAGTTTTGTTGTTGTGAGCTGCCTAATAATAATAATAATAATAATAATAGGTTGAGGTTAAGTTGCCAGAAACTTCATGTGAGTAGAATTGACACAAAATACGAATATTGAGAGGAAATGGTTCCTGGAGTTTACGTACGTGTTACGCCTTATTGATCAGGGAACGTCCCAAGGGTGAACGCAAGGAACGGAGCTGTGAAATTCAATTATCATGGTTAGCACCATTTTGGTCTCTTCAACAATACGGAATATAAAGCTAGGATCTCATTTTCTTCAGTCTATGAACCACATGACACACACCCTCCAGTTTTCTTCAAGGAAAAGGACTGAGAAAGCTTTGAATATTCTGTGCTTTTACAGCCCAAGAAACAGAATGATGCTTCAAAAAAACTGAAAAGTCTTCAATCCAGCCCTTTCCTATAGATAAAAATCCATTATTTCATGATAACTTATTGGCTGGTGTGAGCAGTGGGGGGAGGGGGTAACCAGGATGTGATTGGAACTGAAAGCCATCCACTTTTATTTATCCCTGCTTCTCTGATTTAAAACGAAGCCTGGCTGTGTGCAGATGATAACTGTGAGCAAAGGTTGACATCAATTGGGAACTCTAGGACGAGCTGTCTCCGTGTGGGGGGAAATATCACCTTCTTTAAAATAAAAATAAAAAAAATAGATGCTGAGTGACACTGACGAAATAGACAAGGCAGCCTGGATCAATGACATAAAAAATAGTTGTCACCCAGTGATTAGCGAACTATCACTTATAATAATCTCCTTCAATATGCTCCTTGGAGGATAACATTTGATTATTTGAACACATCAGAATGTTAATTATGGCTGGAGCCTGCATTTCGAGACTCATTTGTATTTTTTACAGTATGTGACATTTCAAAGCTTGAGGTAATTTTCGACATCTTATTAGGTGTTTGAAATTCAATTTGTAGCCTTAGCTTCAAACAGCAGACTTTTTAATTTAGCAGCTCTTTAGTTAGAGTGGGCTGGATATGGAATAATCATTAGGGAAGTAGCCACATAGATGTTGGAAAACTCCTGGGAATAAGCCTCTCAATCGATCCCCCTTGAAAAGACAGATACATACATATGCATACATTTAGTCGCAAACTGAGATATTAACTCGGCTCCTTCTTGATTTATAAATGATTTATCCAAGTGGTCTGTGGATGGTAGGTTTTTTTTAAAAAAAAAAACTACAAAAATTCCACAAAGTCAGTAGACTATGACTGGCGAAGTGATAAAATATCTGAAACACAAAGCACCATTATCTTACAATATAAATTTACTTTACTCAAGTCATGGTTACTTTACTCTGTAGCCATCTCTATTTTTTAAAAATAATAATAATTCATATTCAATTATCATAAACATATGTACAAACTAACACAGAACTTTACACAAAGCATGTTCAGTATTTAAAAAACTAATTACAGAGATGCAATTACATATAGCAACATTTTTAAGATGAGTCTATATAGCCCAACCACAATGAGGAGGGAGTCAGGGGAGAAGTATTTTTTATCATTCTCCCTTTTTGTATAATAAAAAAAAGGAGCCCAGTCCATGTCAAAACTGTCCGATATGGTTTTGCCCTGGACTACATCTCTATGTCTGACTCTAGACAAACAGATGAAGCGATGTTTCATACATTAATAAACCATGCCTCCCTCAGAGGAACTTTTGATGATTTCCAGTATCGGGCTACAGTGGTACCTCAGGTTAAGTACTTAATTCGTTCCAGAGGTCCATACTTAACCGGAAACTGTTCTTAACCTGAAGCACCACTTTAGCTAATGGGGCCTCCTGCTGCCGCCGTGCCGCCAGAGCACGATTTCTGTTCTCACCCTGAAGCAAAGTTCTTAACCTGAAGCACTATTTCTGGGTTAGCGGAGTCTGTAACCTGAAGCGTATGTAACCTGAGGTACCACTGTATTGCCAATCTGGCTGCTGATAGTAGTGCAGGCACTAGATTTTTACAAGTTATAGGAGGATTAACATCATTCTCTAAACATTTGCTAAAGATTTTGCTCATCTCTCCAACCTATTTGCTTTCCAACAGCGAACTTGGAGCAACCAGTGCTATTTTTCTATAAAAAGAGGTGCCGAAACTCACCATGAGCGCCTCTCTCTTTCTCTTAAGAGTGGCAATGGCACCCACCTGAGAGGTGCCAGAGCTGAGTTCTGGTTGGGGAAAGGAAAAAGAAAAAACCCTGTGCAGTCTCACCAAGCTTGGTTACATCTCACGAACCATGTATGGTAGCCAGTAAACCTCCTGCTTTTATTGCCTACTTTGGACTGCAAAAACTGAACCAGAAAGCTGGGGTGGCAGGAAAGAATAAAGCAAATAACAGGTAACTTGGTACGTCAAAAAAACATTCCAATCTATTCTACAGGATTGTGGCACCTTGGAAGCACAGTGTGAAACCTCAGTACAGTGGAACCTCGGTTCTCGAATGTCTCCATTGACGAACGTTTTGGAACCCGGATGCCAAAAACCCGGAAGTAACCGCTTCGGTTTTCGAATGATTTTCAGAAGCTGAACATGCCATGCGGCTTCCATGTTGAGTTTCCCTATTGTATTGAGGCTTCCACTTTCAATTTTCGGTTTTCGAACGTTTCAGAAGTCCAACGGTCTTCTGGAACGGATTACGTTCGAAAACCGAGGTTCCACTGTATTATTTTCCCTCAGACTGCGCCATGGGGCCAACTATGGCCACATCAACACCATGTATTTAAAGCACTACAATACCACTTAAAATAGTCGTGGCTTCCCCTCAAGAAAAATAATAATTCCGGGAGCTGTAGTTTGTTAAGGGTGCGGAGAGTTGTTCAGAGACTCCCTGTTCCCCTCAGAAAGCTACAGTCAATGTCTCTTCCCAGGGAACACTGGGAATCGTAGCTCTGTGAGGGAAATAGGGAACTCCTGTCAACTCTTGGCACCCTTCACAAACTACAGCTCCCAGAATTATTTAAATTTATAGTGTCGATGGGGCTGGGGAAGAATTGGGCTTGTTGCTGAGTTTCACAGTCTGGCCACGTGGCTGGTGCCTAGAAGTTCTAGAACTCATTTTGCTGGCAAAAGCAGAGAAAGAGAGAGGCCCGCTTCTGATTGACACTGATTTTACCAGCAGGTGTTTCTATGGTGATGAAAGTAAGTGAGGATTTACGGATTAGGAGGATAGAATCTGGACAGCTTTAAAAAAGGCTATGAACAACATATTAAAAGGGAATCTTTCCAGTTAAAAAATATTGATTTTTAGGCTGCGCTGACCTTTCACGTTTTCAGCACAGATTCTCTTAGAATGAACTCCCCCTCCCCATATTATTATTTTTATATATAAAAAAACGGAACTGGATTTACTAACCTTTTAATTTAACATTTCATATCGAGTTGGGAGAAACAGCAAGATAAAGAGCTGTTAGGGGAAAACAGCACAAAAATAAAGCCCCACATGGCAATGCTTGGTTTAGATTTTCCTCCTTTTATGTATATCTTTCCATCATAATTCTATTTGTGTGCTGTGGTGGGGGCTGGGGAGGATTTTTGAAGGTTATTCTACCAGCAGATTTCATGTGTCTCACAATACTTTTGTGCTTAGCAACGTATAATATTTATTGCATTTACTAAGGCTGTTAAAATAATTTTGGCATTCATATGAAGACTGATCCTATGCGGTACGGTTGTACCTAAACTTTCTGATTTATTTTTTTTAATGCCCATTTTATTTTTATTAAGTGCTCAAAGCACTACTGATACATCATCCCTGTATGGAGTAGCCAGCTAATTGTGGTGCGATGGCTAAAGTGCTTTTGGGCTAAGACCTCAGAGCACAAAATCCTGACACCCTGGTAAGCGAGGTGCTCTGCCTCGTTTCCAGGGTCTTGGGGAGGTTGTGTGAAGCCTCCGAAGGCCTCTGTGAGATTTCCCGGGACTCTCACAAGATCTTGCTGGAACCCAGAAGCTGCCGAAGCCACTTCTCCTTGTAGGAATGTTCAGTGTCACAGAGATGATATATTGTTTATTAATAATCCTTCCTAACTTGTGCTAGCGAGTTCCTTTACTTAGCAGAATTTACATTCCCCTTCTCGTGCACAGCAGAAAACTAGTTGCAAACTCGTGTGAGTTTCTTAAGACAATACGCACTTCAATCTGGCTTGTCCAGATTGAAATGTGTTCTAATATTTTCCTGGTAAGACCCCTTGAATCCCTCCTAAAAGAATAAAGACACCTGTCAGGGGTTCAGGGACAGAGGCACAAGTGAGGGAGGAGACGGAGAGCGAGGGGGAGGAATCCCGAGACAGCAAGGAAGAGGATGACAATGAGTTGAGGGATTCCATGAGCCTTTCAAGTGATTCGGAGGATTCCCAGAGGGGGGCGCCTGTGGTCAGGTCGAGGGGAGTCACAGGGGAGACCCGTCAGGAGCAGGGGACCAGCAGGGGAACCCAGAGTGGGAGCTGGGAGTCGGGACCGGCTTCCACGCCAGAGCGCAGTGAAGGGGGTGGAGATTCCACAGTGACAGGAGGAGCAAGTCCGAAAGCAGAGAGGGAGGGGAGATCGGAGCAAGACATCCTCCCGGAAGGGGAGGGGAGTAGTGCAGGGAGTAGTGTAACTGTCAAGAGGAAGGTTAGAGGCTACGAACGCGCGCCAAGTTCAAATGTGGAGGCGCGCGGAAGTACAGGGAGCCCGGGGGAGGAGCCAGGTCCCAAAGCACGCAGGAGGGGGGAAGAGCTGTCTGGGGATTCCGCGTCAGGGGAATCCAGGAGGGGCGAAACCCCAGGGGGCAGGAAGACCCTGCGGAAAAGGAAAGAAAGGAAGAGGTGGAGCAGCACAGCCCTCTTAAACTGGTGCAGAGGAGGGACTGACTCAGAGGGGACTTCAGCGGTCTAAGCGTAACAGACGTGGGGCTGCGCGCCTCGGCTGTGGAGCGTACAATGTACTGCAATAAACATCTTTGTATATAAACTGGACTTGGCGTTGGTCTCTTGTGAGCTGGGACCTGAGGCAGCCCTGACAACACCACTTTTTAAAGACACCATTTTATTCATAAGCAATAAAAAGAACGTTTATTCACGATCAGCACAGTGTGATCCCTGAAGGTAGGCTTAAGGCTTAAAGTTACAAACATATACAAACAGGTTTACCCCATATGTGGGTTGACCTAGTGACTGCAGTTCGCAGGACAAAAAGAAGATGGAAAAGATAGAGAGTGGCAGCAATGCCTTGTCCTTTTACCAGGTCTGGAAAGGTCACGCCCACCCACTGATCACATGCAAGGAAGGATGCTCCAGGCCAGGAGGAACAGGAAGTTTTGACTGGCTGGACCGAACATTCCCTTGCATGTCCACTCTAGGAAAACAAGGAATGTTGTACTTGACTGCTCTCAGTGGATTACATCCCACACTCCTCACTTCTCTGGCAGCAGCAGGTGCTCACTTGCAGAGCTGCCCCTTGGATTCTGCCGCCTGAGGCTGCTGCCTCAATCTGCCACATGGATGGACCAGCCCTCGGCTTAGCTGGAGTCCTGATAACTGTCTAAGGATGCTGTTGCCGGGCTTGCTCACTGCACCTGTATAACAAACACCAGAATTCAGGCAGATATTTCCTGATTCACATGGGCCGTGTGTGTGTGTGTGTGTGTGTGTGTGTGTGTGATTAGCCACTTGCCAGCTGCCTAGCTGTGTGGGCTTCCATTTTTCACTTAGGTAAGTGTGCCTCTGGCAAAGGAGTGATCTGAGTGCTTTGTTATGGGCAACAAACCATGATTCAGCAGCTCATCCATCCTCCCAAATTGTTTGAAGGCAGTTTTTCCTCCTCCAAGCATTACCTCCATGCCAGCAAAAGTTTCACCTGCTTAATTTCTCCACATCGAGGCACAAGAGGAAAGCTTTCTTAAAGACTTCTCTCTCTCTCTCTCTCTCTCTCTCTCTATATATATATATATATATACACACACACAGTGGTACCTCGAGTTACAAACACCTCACATTACAAATGCTTCAGGTTACAAACTCCACTAACCTGGAAGAGTTACCTCAAGTTGAGAATGGAATGAGAACGGAAATCGTGTGCCGGCAGCAGAGCGGCAGCAAGAGGCCCCATTAGCAAAAGTACGCCTCTAGTTAAGAACAGTTTCAGGTTAAGAATGGACCTCTGAATGTATTAAGTTCGTAACTAGAGGTACCACTGTGTGTGTGTGTGTGTGTGTGTGTGTGTGTGTGTGTGTGTGCTGCAAGGAAATAAAGAGAGCTGGCCTATAACATAACTGTTTGAAGGTAGGATTGCAGATGTTCAGTCAACCTCTCCTTCCTTCTCGTGAGACCTAAAGGGGAGTCAAAAGCCAATGGGTTGGATCCAGACTCACTGTGAGAAGTAAGGTTACAGGGAACCAGGCAGAGGGCCTTCTTGGTGGTGGCACCCACCCTGTGGAACACCCTCCCATCAGATGTCAAGGAAATAAACAACTATCTAACTTTTAGAAGACATCTGAAGGCAGCCCTGTTTAGGGAAGTTTTTAATGTCTGGTGTTTTATTGTGCTATTAATTCTGTTGGAAGCCGCCCAGAGTGGCGGGGTATGTATAAATAAATAAATATGATGGTGATGACGACAACGATGAAGCATTAAGCTTGGATCCAATTCATTGCTTTGTAGACCTGTGTCAGCAGACTACCACAGTCAAAGGGCATTGGCCTTCATTCCCCAGCCACCTTGCATTACAGTTGTATATTACTGTCATTTTATTTTCCCATCAGACTGACTGTGCATGTAAACATCAAAAGTGAATAGAAGAAGAAGCAGAACTGTACTTGCTAGACCTGCCCCAAAGTCTGCGAAAGAGCCTATGTATATATAGATTCTGGGTGTGGTCAGGAAGCTACCACATAGCAAGTCAGATAATTGCCTGCAGTGGCTGGCAGTGGGTCGCCAGGGTTTCTGATGGGGGACCTTCCCAATCATGCCTGGGCATTGAGCCTGGGAACTTCTGCATCTGCAAAGCAGGCACTCTGCCACTGAGCTGAATCCCTTCAAGGACTTGTCCGGTTTAAGGTGACATGTGAACAGACTTACTGTTTCCTTTTGATGAGATCTGTCCAGCGTTGCTTATAAGAGATGCAGATCTCTCCACATCTCTGTGTATCAGAGCAGTAAAATGGCCTCTGCGTGACACAGTGCCTTCCACACTGATCTGCACTGTTTGCCTCCCAGATTTGCCTGGTGGAAATGCCAATTTGCATATGAAACGGCACGTTTCCCATCTCGCATTAATCGCTACTTCATTTCTGCTCGATTTCACCCGGTTTCATGGTGCATGCCTTTTTGTCACAGAGGAAACAGTTATACATTTTCTGGTGGTGCTTTTTTAAAGCACACACACACACATTCTTCTCTGGGCCCTTCCCACTGTGCATTCGTGATGATTTAGGCTCTTGATGGTAGTGAGGCATCAGGCATAAGCCTGCATTTTATTAATGTTTGATCAGGACTTGTATATTAAAGAGGGCTTAGATTTTCAAAAGTTTCATGCCAGGCAGACCAGCTGCTTAAGAAAACACTGGCAATGTTTTCCTCCTAGACAAGGGGGCCCCTTGATTTATAGCAGAAAACAATTCTCAAAGTCGTAAAAGCTGAAATTACAGGCTGAGAACGGACACTGACCCTACATGTTACAGAAGATAACAAAGGCAGAGATAAATATAATTAGGAATGAGTAAATAGTAAAATGATACTATGGGCCTCTCTTAAACCTTGAGCTGTATTTTCTAAGGCCAGAGGCAAATGGGAAAAAAAAAACATCTAGCTGACAGAAAAAGAGAGCATTTTTAGGAAATCTTCTAAAAGCAGTTTCTTTCTTAAACAGAGAGAGTTAAAAAGAGCAATAAATGTTGGGAAAGGCAACTGGCTTGGCTGGGGAAGAAGAAGCTTCTTCCTATTTTATTTTGAGGCTGGAAAGGAGGGTGAAAAAGGGGGGGTGAACTGAAGAGGTTTCTTTTAAAACCTGTTTTTTACTGAGTTCCTTCCTTTCTATTTTGAGAAGCTTTATTCTTTTAAAAGGTTACCTATGATAATGTATGAAATATATTAGCTTAAATATATTGGCTTAAATGTAATTATGCAAAGGATTTAAGAAATGCTAGATTCTTATTTCATATAGTTGTAAGAGTTGTATTTATCCTGAAATTAAGTCAGTCACCAGCGTAGCCCCCCCCCTGCCAGAAATGAGACGCCATCCGAGCAGTTCTGATATATATGGTTGTCAGACATTTGTTTAGAAACCTTCATATGAAGTAGATCTTTCAATGTTGATGTGAAACTCAAGATCCTTGACATATGTTTAAGATAAAAATTTAAGATTAACCATTTGTTTTAGAAGGCAGTAGGGCAAGGAGGGCAGGAGGTGAGCTGGTAATTAAGATTCCTTGTTGAGACACATGTAAAGATATATTAATACTTGTTTGTCAATTATAAATGGAAGGAAATATAGCTCTTTGTCTCCCATAAAAGGCAATAGGAAATGAGTGTATTTTTAGGATTGGTTATAGCAGGCAGCCAATAGGAAATCCAACCAGGCTGATTGGACAGATGCAGCCCAAGGAGGAGCAAAGGGGGCTGGATTAAGGGAATATAAGTGCTGGCCATAATGGCAGGAGGCCAGGCCAGAGCTTGGTAACCATATACCACTGTGCCTCTCATTTATTTGTCTGACAAATAAATTATTATTTTAATTTCTCTATTACTGCGTTGAATATTTCATTCCAGCTAAGCGTTAACCACAAGCAGGGTGCTACATTTTATGGTGCCTGCGACTCGGATCAGTGGTCTGCTGGAACGCAGCCCCTTCGCCTTACTGGACGGGGTACAAGACAGAGGACCACACTGCCTACCCAGCGCGCAATGGAAAAATTTTTTCCAGGGGAACGCAGCAGTCTCGTCTGTCTGATACCCTGCCCACCGACGGCGACGGACCGGGGGGAAACGGAACCAGCTAAGGGTAAGTGCACTAAGGGGTTTTGGCCCTCCAATTAATTGGGAGGAAGAGAAGTCCTGATCAAACTTCTGCGTCTCAGTAAAGGGGAACTGAGTACGCTAGGTGGCTGGGTACATCAGATGGTGATCTGGTGTAGGGCAAAAGGGAAGATTGGGAGGTAGAGTGTGGTTGAAGTATCTAGCGCATTGCATGTGTGAGAAAGTACAATGTGTAACTGACCTAAGTGTGGAGTGAGTACTACTTCGTTTCCCAGTAAGGTGTGTGTGTGAGTGACTGAGTGGATACTTCACAGGGCCATACAATGGGAGTTGGGGGTTCAAAGGGGGGAAATACACCTCTTGAATGTATGTTAAATAATTTTAAGAAAGCCTTCTCAGGGGCATATGGAGTCAAAAGGACGCCAGAACGCTTGAGAACGTTATGTGAACTAGAATGGCCAAAACAAAATACTGAATAGCCATCTCAAGGAACCTTTGATATAAATTTAGTAAGCAAACTTTGGTCTAACATCACCAAAGAAACTGGAGGGTGCCCAGAACAATTTTCATATATAGATTCTTGGCTGAGCACATTAAATAAAAATCCTCCATGGATAAGAGAATGCAAAGTCCAACGATGCAAATTATTGGCTGTAAAAGCCGAAGCTAGGAAAGGAATCTTGCCAAATAAACTCAAACCCATTTTTGAGGGACCAGAGGAAGAGGTGTTTCCACCTCCACCCTATGCTCCACATTGAAGGGAGCCTAATTCAAACCCTCCACCAGTTGTAACCCCAAGGCAAGAAAGTGGAACGAATAATGGGGGTAGAGACACAGAACTTGACTCCTTGATAGATTATGATAAATATCTTCAGGAGGCATTGGAGTCCTATAATGAAGCCCAAGCAGAAGTGGTTATTCCATCTGTGAGTCCCAGTAGAACTCCATCTACAGTCTCTTTTAGTGGAACAACTGATTGCCTACCCCAAACCCCTGTACATCCAAGTCCTAGAGAATTATTACAGAAGTTACAGGGAGACCTTAATCGGTCAGCAAGCAATACAGCTAGGCGTATAGAGCTGCCAAAAGAACGCCTTGGGACAGATACCATCCCCTATGATTTGAGGCCCCTAGAGCAAAGCGAAGAGAAAGGTCACGTAGTAGCCCCTCTTAGAAGAGTATTTGATGCACTTGAGGAGCCTGTGCTGGTTAATGGGCAACCCGGACCAAGGCCACCTCGAACTTCGATCCTCCAGTACATTCCATTCACGACTACAGTCTGATGAATTGGAAAACGCCCCATCTTTCGCAGAAAAACCTCAGACTATGATGGACTTCGTGACCTCAATAGTAAATACTCATAGTCCTACTTGGACAGATTGTCGCCAGCTCCTGAATACTCTCTTCACCACTGAGGAAAGGAGAGACATAATTGAAAAGGCACAGATATATTTGCGTGAGCAGGCCAGAGTGGGAAATATTTATAATATTGACCGTCATCTCCAGGACAACTTTCCCTTGGAAGATCCTAATTGGGATCCAAACAATGCGATTCACCTGGCCAGGCTTACCACCTACCGCCAGACGCTTGTGCAAGGTATCTGCAGGGCATGCCAGAAGCCCACTAATATGTCTAAAGTCTCAGGAGGGTAGATGTGTTACCCACAAAAAGACTTAAGTTGTCACCTTTTGAGCTCCTGTATGGGAGGCCGCCCTCCTTTGTTCAGGATATTCCAACTGACCTCAAACAAATAGGAGACCATGTGACACAGGGACAAGTGCAATCTCTCTCCCGTGTTTTTGTCTCTCTCCCGTGTTTGTTTGTTTTTTTATCTTAACAGGTGGGCCCTCAAGCACACGCCGTGCAGCATTGCTGAGCAGATTCATCAGCTCCAGGCTGGCATAGCATATGGGTGAAAGAGTGGAAACGTGATCCACTTGCACCTAAGTGGCGTGGACCTTACACCGTCTTGCTCTCTACTCCAACAGCGGTGAAGGTAGCTGAGGTGACCCCCTGGATTCATCACTCCCGTTTGAAGAAGTCCGAAGGCAGTTGGACGTGCAAAGGTGACCCCTCTAATCCTTTAAAACTGACTCTCTCCAAAAACCCCTGTATCTAGCCCTACCGGGAACGGGCTAGGTCACGGGCAACATTAGACGACCGGCCTGCTGCAGCCACAATCTGGAAGCTGGCTGACCTGCGCACGCCTGAAGCTTGAGGAGCATCTGAACCAGCGATTGTGAAAGGGAAGATTCTCTTATACAATTGATTGACTGCCCCCTTGTGGAACAATTATCAGAGATATTACACATTGGGGATCCTTGGGATATATGTTTTGGTCTTGGTGGTTCCCCATTTCTGTCACTGGGGGAATTATATTGGGACTAATAGTTTTATGCTATCACAATAAGGTAATCTTTTGTGGAAGGAATGCATATGCTAGACATCAACATGATTTTATTATTAATCCTGATCCCTTGGTAAGGGGAAGGGTCCTTGAATCTGACCAAATTTGCTAAATATGGATTCAGCTATGACCACAATATGTGGGTAGGTTTAGCTGAAATGGTAGCCAATGTTGCAAATAGGACCAATTGCCTTGTTTGCTCTCTTGGGCCAGATGATTCAGAGGGAGGTATGCCCTTATTACCGATACCATTAGATGCCATTGGTATGGTAAGCGAAATGCCACACCAAACAGAAATACAGAATTTCCCCGGATGGAACTCAACTAAACCATTACGAGTTATACCTGTACAAGGGGAATTCTGTGTACATAAATCATCAGATGCAGCTGATTCTACCATGATAGGCTCTTCTCATTGTCACTATACTTGGGATTATTTTAAGAATAGTCATACCTGGGCACACGGTACTACCTATCGAACTCGGAATACCTTGCCCTGTGCACCTCCTTTTATTCATGCATGGAAAGTGGTATGGAACACAACTGTGACAGAAAAAGGCAATCTAACATACTGCACTGTGAACTCTCTGCCTCTTTTGATATTTTCGCCTTCTGTACTCCACGTACCAAAAACCTCAGACCCGATGGTTGTGGTGGATATGTGGAGAATGGGCATACAAGAAACTCCCTTCCAAATGGAGTGGGACTTGTTTCCTGGGATGGGTATTACCACCAATGTGGATTATGCCCACTAGTTCGGCCAAGCGAACACGAAGGAATGCTGATATTTCTCGTATAGCAGGAGGAAGTACCCAAAGTTGGAGCGGTACTGATGATTGGCCGCCAGAGCGCATTATAGCTTATTATGATCCTGCCTCCTGGAATCCTGGTGAGCTCATACAAGGGGCACGGGATCCTATTTATAATCTAAACAGAATAATTCGATTGCAAGCAGTAGTGGAATTGGTAACCAATGCAACGGCCCAGAGTTTGAGACTTATTGCACAACAGTTGGATGAAAGTAGAGCCGCCATTTTGCAGCTGAAAATGGGAATGGATTATGTACTTGCCAGGCAGGGAGGCCTATGTGGAGTCTTGAACTTGACAGGGAATGCCTGTTGCTTTAACATTTCTGATAATGGTGAGGCAATCCGTGTGTTGGCTACAAAGATGGAGAATATAGCACATGTCCCAGTACAAACATGGGAAGGATGGGATATGGGATGGCTCACCAATTGGTTACCTAATGTCACAGGACTCAAAGGGATACTATTGTCTTGCTTGTTTTTCTTGACAGTAGTGGTAATGGTTTTATGTATGATGCCATGTATCATTTCATGTTTTAGAAGTACAATTAGCAAGATGGTTTCAAATGAAACTCTACCTCATATCATGGCCCTATACAGAGCTTTACCTCAGGAACATGATGAAGGTCAAGCTATCAAGGACACTTGGGACGAAGGTCCTTGAGCTTGAAAGGGGGGAATGAGGCATCAGGCATAAGCCTGCATTTTATTAATGTTTGATCAGGACTTGTATATTAAAGAGGGCTTAGATTTTCAAAAGTTTCATGCCAGGCAGACCAGCTGCTTAAGAAAACACTGGCAATGTTTTCCTCCTAGACAAGGGGGCCCCTTGATTTATAGCAGAAAACAATTCTCAAAGTCGTAAAAGCTGAAATTACAGGCTGAGAACGGACACTGACCCTACATGTTACAGAAGATAACAAAGGCAGAGATAAATATAATTAGGAATGAGTAAATAGTAAAATGATACTATGGGCCTCTCTTAAACCTTGAGCTGTATTTTCTAAGGCCAGAGGCAAATGGGAAAAAAAAAACATCTAGCTGACAGAAAAAGAGAGCATTTTTAGGAAATCTTCTAAAAGCAGTTTCTTTCTTAAACAGAGAGAGTTAAAAAGAGCAATAAATGTTGGGAAAGGCAACTGGCTTGGCTGGGGAAGAAGAAGCTTCTTCCTATTTTATTTTGAGGCTGGAAAGGAGGGTGAAAAAGGGGGGGTGAACTGAAGAGGTTTCTTTTAAAACCTGTTTTTTACTGAGTTCCTTCCTTTCTATTTTGAGAAGCTTTATTCTTTTAAAAGGTTACCTATGATAATGTATGAAATATATTAGCTTAAATATATTGGCTTAAATGTAATTATGCAAAGGATTTAAGAAATGCTAGATTCTTATTTCATATAGTTGTAAGAGTTGTATTTATCCTGAAATTAAGTCAGTCACCAGCGTAGCCCCCCCCCTGCCAGAAATGAGACGCCATCCGAGCAGTTCTGATATATATGGTTGTCAGACATTTGTTTAGAAACCTTCATATGAAGTAGATCTTTCAATGTTGATGTGAAACTCAAGATCCTTGACATATGTTTAAGATAAAAATTTAAGATTAACCATTTGTTTTAGAAGGCAGTAGGGCAAGGAGGGCAGGAGGTGAGCTGGTAATTAAGATTCCTTGTTGAGACACATGTAAAGATATATTAATACTTGTTTGTCAATTATAAATGGAAGGAAATATAGCTCTTTGTCTCCCATAAAAGGCAATAGGAAATGAGTGTATTTTTAGGATTGGTTATAGCAGGCAGCCAATAGGAAATCCAACCAGGCTGATTGGACAGATGCAGCCCAAGGAGGAGCAAAGGGGGCTGGATTAAGGGAATATAAGTGCTGGCCATAATGGCAGGAGGCCAGGCCAGAGCTTGGTAACCATATACCACTGTGCCTCTCATTTATTTGTCTGACAAATAAATTATTATTTTAATTTCTCTATTGCTGCGTTGAATATTTCATTCCAGCTAAGCGTTAACCACAAGCAGGGTGCTACAGTAGCAGTGACGTGATCCCTCTTTCAGTACAGTTTGCAAAGGTTTTGGGGTGGACCTGCTGCTTCATTTCCAACCAGTGCATGTGTCGATCTGGAACCGCCTGCTATAACTTTTCATACCACAAATGTGCATGAGTGTTTGTTCATTTCTTCTGTGGCACCTTAGTGCAAGGACACGCCTCCAGGGGGCAATAAGGCAGTAACACCAGGGACGCATAGCAGAACAACTAATAAAGTGTATTCTTAGTTTTGCGTATGGGTGGCCCTGTACAATGCATCATTATTGCATCACTGACATGTTGCAGAATACACCTTTTCCCTCTACTCCATGGAGTGGCTCAGTGTTAGTTTCTATTTGCCACTGTGCAGCTACTTTGGAGTGACAAGACTCTGATTACATTCCACACATTCCATACTGTTGGAAGTCTCAGGGGAGATGGGAGACGGATGTGACATTACTGGTTTCCTGTTCCTTTGTTTGTTTCAGTTGCTCTCTGCTCTCACAGAGAGAGGATGTGTTTGCTGTCTGTGTAGTTAGTAATAAAACTCCTAACAATGTAGCCCAAACCTCTCATCTCTTCCCTGTGCTGGAAACTCTGCTGAATGGGGGATGTGCCTGGAGCCTTATCAGAGGCTCAGGTTGTCAATCACGTCGGAGGCGATTCTGAAGGACTTGGCCTGAGGAAGATGAGCTTTATCAGCTCAGAAGAACGGAGATTCCGACACTCAGTACCTGAAAACAAGTTATGGCTAAGTGGTCCAACTGTGTGCATGTATAGCAACCAGAGCTTATCACCCTCCCTTTCAGACAATCTGCCATTGTACCAAGCAGCTGTTCAGCAAGAAGGTGGAACATAAATACAAGTCCCAGCTCCATGACCCCTTGGTGCAGGTAGGGCAGGCATAGGCAAACTCGGCCCTCCAGATGTTTTGGGACTACAATTCGCATCACCCCTGACCACTGGTCCTGTTAGCTAGGGATCATGGGAGTTGTAGGCCAAAAACATCTGGAAGGCCTAGTTTGCCTGTGCCTGAGGTAGGGCCCCAAAGTAACTGCTGCCCCATCCAAATAAGCAGCAGCGATTCCTGTGTTGGTGACATAACTCCATTCCTCTGCCCTCTGTGTGTGGCACTGCTAGGTATTCAACTTTAAGCTCAATGCACATTTTTAAACATTTCAACCAACTTAACCCTTCCCGAAATTAATTGTAGCTTTCACCTTTTAAATGCCATTTTAAAATTTGTTTATTATATTGCAATAGTATCTTTCCATGAAAAAAAATTGGAGCTCACCACTGTAACGGTGTAGAATGAGCTCCCAATTTCCATGGAGCTATATATTATAAAGGACTTTAGTTCCTTCCCTCATTGCTTCACTTCCTTAGAGGGAAGCTCAGCCTGTCCCTCACTCTGGTGTTTTAAAGAGTCAGGCTTGATCTACCCATGCAAGAGAACAAGGTAGGGATTATTTATTTATTACACTTATATTCTACCTAGTCTCCAAGGGGCTGAAAGCAGCTACATGGTTCTCCTCCATTTTAGCCGCACAACAGCCCTTAAGCTGACAGGTGGTGACTGGTCCAAGGTCACCTAGTGAGTTTCCTGCCTGAGGGGTGATTTGAGCTGACTTTCCCATATCCTAGTTCAACACTCTGCACCACACTGGCCCTGAATTATGTGGTAGAGACCTGAAGTGACAGGCACTTTTTGTTACCACACTACATACATACATACATACATACATACATACATACAATGGCTTGAAGCAGAAAACTAGCATAACTAGGACTCTCTACTTCCGGGGAGTTTCTTTATAGCAGGAGAAATGTGTTGTCATTTCCTAAAGGCCATTCCTTCAGCCAGATTGCGTAGCCTACTGTGCTACCCCAGGGCTCTGCCGCCTCGTTCTGTGGCTTGTCATCCATCTAGCCTCAACAGCTAGCTGGTCTACTCTTTTTTTCCTGGCAAGTGCCAAGGCTGGCTCTGTCAACGTTTATAGATAATGTAGAAATATGGTTCTTGTATATCCCAGGAAATTTGCACAAGTCCCCGTCCCCCCTTTGTGGACGGGTGATGTGCACATTCTCCCGGCGGATGTGCACAATGGCTGGTTATTATGCACATTAACCACTCCACTTGCCTTCTCTTTTAGAGATATATATTTTGCTGTGACTTTCCCCCCTCCCTCCCAGTGGGCAGTTTGAAACGCAAGGATTTCCATTCATGTGGAGAGTAGCCAAAGTAGCGACCGTACTTCTCTGCGTGACATTTCATCCTCTTTCTCTCTTTCCCTGGCACAAGCAACTCCATGGAACTTGAAAGCCAAAGTACCTCTTTCAAAAGCGGCTTTCATTTCCCCCCCTTTGTAGGCACAGTGTCCCCTCACTGCTCCGTATAATAAGCGAGCCGTCCATGACCACCCCTCCAATCTGCCAAGCCACAGCGCTGGAGCCGGCTGAGCTCTCCACACTGCCAGGCCTCGGCCGTGCTCCTCGCTCGCTGACCTGTGCCTCACTGCTATTACAACAGCACATTACATCCCTGCACGGCCAAACCATTTCCTGCACAGACACCGAATTTATATAAAAGGCTTTCCTGGGCTTTCATCAAAATCTGGGTTGCAGGCCTATTTCATAACATTAATTCTCTCCCTCGCCGACTGCCACATCAATTCGGTACTTTATAAACTATTTCAGGGATCCGATTTATCAGGCCTGACAGAGCCTTGCGCCGAAATAAACAGCCACTGCCTCAGCCAAGCTCGCTCGGTGTCTCCTATTTATCATTATTTAATTCAAGGGCCTAAAATTCTCTGACATTATTAATAGTAAGATGAATCGCTGGGAAACTACAGAATCTGTGACCAACCAAGCTGAAATAATCCATTTTGGGGGAAATGTCTACTTGGAATTGCATTCCCTGATGGGTAGGCCTCTCTGTCATTAGCAACTCTATATGCATGGGTGGGGAGGTATTGAAGCATGAAGTCCCCATAGAGTTGAAGACTTCAAGTACGATTCTCTCCTCAGAAGCTAACACCCAAAGAAAGTGGGGGGTAGCGGGTGGCGGTGGAGGGAGAGACAACGAGAAGGGGGTGGGGGAGGAAGTACAGCTTGCTTCTAATGCCTCTGTCACTTGAATTCAAATGTACTAATTTAATCCTTTTTTAGTACGTGATTAACTTTAACTTGTCTATGATTGAACTTTGGGTGTTAACTGGACCTGCAAATCCATTAGTTCATTATGAGGGCTATATTACTTAGCCACCTTGATGAAATATAATCAGCTGCCTAGGATGTGTACGAACACTTGCCACTATAATTTGGCACCTCATTAGCGGCTTTTTATTTTTTATTTTACTCTCAATCTCTCCCCCCACCCCACTCCCAATCTTACTTAAATGAAAGGGACTTAACTGAGGGAAAGTGTGTTGCAAAAGCTGGAGGCGTTCTGTTCATAATAAATGTGTGTCCTCCTATCTCTGCTCCTCAGAGTTTAGGAAGCAAGAAGAGGGCCATTTAGAGGTGGGACAGAAATTCAATTCAGTTGGTGAACCTCCCTTATTTGCAGTTTCCGAAACAGTACCTGGACTAAAAGATGGCCGTCCTTCAAAATTCATGTCTCTCCGAATTTTGTGGTGTGGTTCTCTAGCCAATTACAATGATACCTTGGTTCTTGAACTTAATCTGTTCTGGGAGTGCGTTCAACTCCCAAAACTGTTCAAAAAGCAAGGCACAGCTTCCAATTGGCTGCAGGACCTTCCTGCACTCAAGGAGAAAATGTATTGGAAGTTCAGCTTCCAAAAAATGTTCGAAAACCAGAACACTTCCATCCAGGTTTGCAGCGTTCGGGAGCCGATTTGTTCGGGAGCCAAGCCATTCGAGTACCAAGGTACCACTGTACTTTGGACAAAAATGTATCTACCCTAACGTTGTTATTATAATTACATTATTAATCAATTTCTACATGATTTTCTCAAGGAGTTGTACAATAAAAACAGAAAACAACAATGACACCAGATAAATTTGAAACGAAACTAAAACAATGCAAAATAAGCATTTGTGGCAAAGTCCTGTTTTTCCGGTTGGGAGAGTTTCTCAGAATCCTTTTCTTGGGTAAAGCATGCATAGAAATGCATATAATAGTAAAAACAGCAAACAAACCTGTGTTTACATTGGGGGAGATGGCTTTGCAAAAATGAGCATGTTAATAGAAATTTGCACTAAAATACTGATGAATTTTCATTAGGAATTTTTCTTTTCTTTTTTAAAATGCACTCTTAAGTACAAATGTAGGGAACTGGGAGGGGAGATGAGAAACTGAGAGCAACTGAAAATGACACATTTTCTCATCCCTGGTGCCATTGCAAGGCCCTTCTTCCCATGCCATCCTATGTACTGAAGCCTAAGTACATTGCATGGCTACAGTGTAGCCTACAGGACAAAGGTAAGATTCATATCTGCTGTTCTATCCGCACTTGATTGTGGATGTCAGGGGCTCAGGAGCAGAGGCGCAGGGGAGAGAGGAAATGGAGAGCGAAGGGGAAGAATCTGAGGGCAGCAGAGGGCAGAATGACAGTGACCCGAGAGATTCCATGAGCCTCTCCAGTGAATCAGAAGATTCCCAGAAGGGGGCGCCGATGGCCAGGGCAAGGGGGGTCCCAGGGGGGACACACCAGAAGCAGGGGGCCAGCGGAGACTCCCAGAGCAGTAGCTGGAAATCAGGGCCAGCTTCCCCATCGGAGCGTAGTGGGGGGAAAGAGTCCCATAGGTCAGAGTCAGCGTCTCCTCCGGCAAGCAGCGACAGGAGCAGTATAACGGTCAGAAGGAAGGTGGCAGGCTGGGCGCCAAGTTCAAATGTACAGGCGCGCGGGACAGCAGAAAGCCCGGATTGGGAACCAGGTCCTAAAGCCCGCCGGAGGGAGGGGGAAGACTCGGGGGAGTCAGCATCAGAAGAGTCTAGAAAGGGGAAAACCCCGGCGGACAGGCGGACCCAGAGGAAGAGGGAGCAGAGAAAGAGGTGGAGCAGGGCTAGGGTCTTAAACTGGTGTCTGGGGGGAGGAGACTCAGACGGAGCTTCGGCGGTCTAGGGTTTAAGACGTAGAGCTGCGCGCCGTGGCTGTAAATGAGAAACTGAACTTCAATAAAGACTATTTAATATAACAACGGACTGGCGTTGGTCCTCTGTGAGCTGGGACCTGGGGCAGCTCTGACAGTGGGCATATCCCATGGCTCCTGCAAAGTCCCCCAGGCAGAATACATCCTACAGGCTGTAAAATGCTTCCGACCCCTGCTGCAAAGCATCATGGGCACAGATGGAGAGCTAAAAACAAAAGCAGCCGGTCATCTCACTTCTAATCCTACCACCATCTTCCTAGTTCAGGACCTTCTATAGAACATTCCATTGTGAACAGCGTGATGATCAGGCCCGACACCAGCAGTTGCCCAGATCATGCATTATTGGCCAAGGACACCACAACTCAGAAGGGCACCTTACCAACCCAACCTGCTCTCTGCTGCACCTAGCTGTCACCTGAAGTGATTTCCTGGACACCCACCCCCATGCTACCATCTACCTACCTCAACTGGGCTATTGGAAAGAGCCAAGGGCATGTCATGGTGGTGGCACCCAGCAATGGGCATCAGTAGATGACCTCAGCACAGAGGCAAGCTACAGCCCAGGGCAGCCTCTCCCAAGCTGGAGCTGTTGAGAGTTGCAGTGCAAAACATCTGGAAGGTTGGGGGTGGTTGATTTAAGGTTTCATTGGTAAGAACCAGAGCCTTGAAACAGAGGCACAGAATCTGGCCAGCTGCCTGTTGAATCCTGAAACTGTGTGTGTTTGAGAGTAGGGGGAATATGATCACTGCAGATGGTGACAGCAGCCATGAAATTAAAAGATGCCTGTTGCTTGGGAGAAAAGCAATGACAAACCTAGACAGCATCTTAAAAAGCAGAGACATCACCTTGCCAACAAAGGTCCATATAGTTAAAGCTATGGTTTTCCCAGTAGCGATGTATGGAAGTGAGACCTGGACCATAAAAAAGGCTGATCGCCGAAGAATTGATGCTTTTGAATTATGGTGCTGAAGGAGACTCTTGAGAGTCCCATGGACTGCAAGAAGATCAAACCTCTCCATTCTGAAGGAAATCAGCCCTGAGTGCTCACTGGAAGGACAGATCGTGAAGCTGAGGCTCCAATACTTTGGCCACCTCATGAGAAGAGAAGACTCCCTGGAAAAGACCCTGATGTTGGGAAAGATTGAGGGCAAAAGGAGAAGGGGATGACAGAGGACGAGATGGTTGGACAGTGTTCTCAAAGGTACCAGCATGAGTTTGACCAAACTGCAGGAGGCAGTGGAAGACAGGAGTGCCTGGCGTGCTCTGGTCCATGGGGTCACGAAGAGTCGGACACGACTAAACAACAACAACAAATGGTTCAGGATAAGGCCACTGTGCCTTTTAATCCAGCCCCAGGCAGAATTGCTAGCCCATCCCTGTTTATCTCTACAGCTGTGAAGCTCTATCAGGGAAGTGTGTGGGCAATGGGCTAGGCTCAGGAACATTGATCTTGCTTGTATTTACCTGCCTTATTGCTCGCTTTAATCCCTTTACGTTCAGAAAGATGCCCGCAAGGTAGGGGGGGGAATCGTGCTTTATTCAAGCCGATTCTTAAAGAACATAATCTTCAGAGTGATTTGCCATAATAAAAGCAGTCTGAGAAGATGAGGGGCTGAATTGAATGTAACAGGAGGGAATGTATGTTCCCGCAAATACTGGATGAATGTTGGCATCGTGTCTGATATACTTAAGGCACAGAATACGTAGATGGCGCCTGAGGCTTGGCACCTGGACCAGCAGCTCTGCAGCTCTGCCTCCTTCTATAATTATTGGCATTTGTGCACCTTATTTGTTTTATTGGGGTGGGGGTGGGGAATCTGTTTTGAGGAGAAAAGAAGTTTAGGCTTTATGCATCGGCAAGGTGCCTTATTGCCTTCTTATGGCTGATCCCTCTTAAAGGGTTGACTTCACCCACCCACTCTATCAGCTATAATAGCCAACTGACAGAATCCCTATCTTCTTCTCATTTCCTTTCATTCATTCCATGGGCTGCCACTTAAAGTGAACCAGGGACCAGCTGTAGGACAAACCAGAAGGGTGAGTCAGAAGCAAAGGATGAACCAGGGTCAAAGAGGAAAGCATTGAAGTCAGCGCCAAAGAGCTCAGAATACCATGCTGTTCAAGCAAAAGCAAAAGCTCCACTGGAACAGGAAGCTCTCTTAAAATACTTACTGTCTAGGAGGATTTCATTGGCTAGCTGGGAACAGGTACTTCATTGAGGAGCCTAAAACAGCAGCAGCAGCAATAACAATAATATTATTATTTATATGTCGCCCATCTGACTGGGTTGCCCCAGCCACTCTGGGCTGCTTCCAACAAAATATTAAAAATACAATAAAGCAATATGACAAGAGCTTGTTTTTACAGGCATGGAGAAGCACTCTGGGGTTTAAGCTATGCATATGTTTGCACATGGCTTCTTCTGTATCTGAACCGAAACTGAAATTGTTGCAAGCTTCAGGTTCTGCATATAGTAGGATTATACCCCTCCCCCCCCCCAAAAAAAGCAATTCATGGCACTCTGCTTTAATCCATACTAAGAGGGTGACCAATTTAGATTGTCGGGTGCTCATATATACTGTATGTATTTGAAAAATGCTGATTCCTGCAAGAGAGATATCTAAAACTACAACAAAAACTATAAGGAATAAGACAAAGAATAACAGGTTGTTCCCTACACTGAGGGAGGGGCTTTTTTTTAGTCTGGAGGCCACATTCCCTTCTGGGCAACTTTCTAGGGGCCAGTTGTAATTGGTGTGCGGACTCAGAGGCAAAGTGAGCAGAGCAACAAATGTGAATTTTACTTTTGAGCAGAAGGCTGGTCCTACACACACTCACATTTATCTAGTGTCTATCCAGGCAAGCATTTGGTTGGTCACTGTGATAACAGGAGGCTGGACTAGTTGGGTCATTGGCCTGATCCAGCAGAGCTCTTCTTATGGTCTTATAGGATCCCTACAACACGCCCCAGCCAGTAGACAGAGTACACATGCACATTCAACTGCCTAATGGCATCCACATCACCCAGGGGATCGCAGCTACAGAGATAAGAAAATAAGAGTCATTCCATTGTCTGGAGAGGTTACTTCCTGGTTCCCATGGAGAAGCTTTTTTCAATGGAGCCCAGCGCCAGAAGCATGCAGCTGTATTGAGGCACCACAGGGTGTTGAAATGTTGTGCCCCTAACAATTTTGTGCCTGGGGAAACTGCCCCCCACCCCTCCACACACATACACCATGACACTGGTTCTAGATCTACACAGTAGTCCCACAGTCAGCCCCACGGGAATGTACATTACAGGTATTTGCCATCTATTCCTTTGATACTTCTGCTGAAATGCACAAACAAGTTTACTTTCCTGGTGCTGAGTTCCAGCTCCACCTAATTGTCTTATAACTAGATGACTGTGTGCTTCTTTTGGGAAGGCTGTAACAACAGCCCATTTTTCCCAGGGAGTCTTTTGGTCTTAATAGGACAGAAAGTCAAAGCAGAGCATTTCATCTTGGTGCCGCAGTCTCACCCAGAGCTTATTGTCTTTGGGGTTAGCTCAATAGCAGCTACTTCCTTGTGCAATTTATCCGGAGCAAAGGAAAGTCGCTTCCTGATGTTTAGATCTGCCACTTCTAAAGCATCTTTGGAGAAACAAGTGATGTACCTGGGAGCCCAGTATCCGGCTTTGACTTTGTGTGCTGCACTGGGGACATGCGGCGGTCCATTAAGGTCTTTCAATATGGAAGATGTTTTAGAAGGAGAGGTGTGGGGTTTTTTCTTTTTCTTTTTCAGGGGCTGCTTTGCTTACCAAGATGAAAGGGAGCAAAGGTTTTCTGGAAAAGAAAATTCTCAGCGCCATTTGCTTGGTAACAGTGAAAATGAGCCCTGGATGCAGAGAGAGAGAGACTGTGTTCTTTGTACTTGTCTGCTGTTAGTGGCAGCCCTGAAGAAAGGATTGTTCAGATGAGAAAGTGCTCTCTCTTTCTCTCTATATATATAACAAAATGAGAAGCGTATCTACCTGGTGTGCTTCCTAATTTCTCTTCATCTCATTCCCACTGCCTCCCTACCCCACACCCAGATAATGACTGCCAACCAGTGCTATTTTTCTAGAAAAAGCGGTTCCGGAACGCACCACCTCCCTCATTCTCTTATAATGGCTATGGGGCCCACCTGAGAGGTGCCAGAACTGAGTTCCAGTGAGTTCCAGCAGAAAAGATCCCTATAGTGTGAAGGTAGGTACAATGTAAAGCAGTGTTTCCCAACCGGTGTTCCGCGGCACAGGAGTGTGCCGTGAGACATCGGCGGGTGTGCCGCGAGATGCCTGGAGGGAGGCGGGCGAGTCGGCGGCGAGAGGCGGGGCGGCGGCGGCGAGGAGAGGCCGCGCCTCCTGCTGCTGCCTGGCGCTCCTCCTCGCAGCCGGCAGCGCTGCCTGGGCGCCTCCGCGCGACTCTGCCTCGCTGGGTTTGGTCTCCCAGCAGAGACGGGTCACACGCGCCCCTCCCTCCCTCCCTCAGCCTGCGCGGAGGGAGAGCCAGAGAGAGGCATCGCTCCTGCGCGCCGGGAGAGGGAGCAGCCGGAGCGATGCCCCTTGAAATCTTCGCCCTGCCTTCTTCTGGAGCGACGGAGAGCCTCTTAAAACTCGTCCGTCCGCTTCTCTCCCTGCCAAGAGGCGTCCAGCAAGCCGGCTTTGCCAGCGGAGCCAGCCTTGGAACAGACCCATCCGTCAAGCGGGGATTGTGCGTCCTCCTGGACAGAGTGTAAGCAACCGGGTTTAATTTGGGTTACGCGGAACTCCAGCGCTCAGGGCGGGAGTTTAGGAAATCCAATCGGGTGGCGCCGCTCTTCCTTGGGACCCCATGGGGAAACACTGGGGACCTACTTCTAAGCAAACGGGTCTACACGTCTCTCTGCCCCCCCCCCCCTTTAACCTTTAGCTTCAAAGCCAGAGCAAACCGAGGCTAAATCCGTATTTACATAGGATAGCTTTCGTGCGTCCCTCCCGGCGTGACGCTGCGCGCTGACGTCACGGGGCGGGGCTTTAATGGTGGTGTGCCGCGAGATTTTTTTTCAGTAAACAGGTGTGCCGTTGCCCAAAAAAGTTTGGGAAACACTGATGTAAAGGACCCCTGGATGGTTAAGTTCTGCAAAGACGATGGTGGGGTTGCGGCATTCATCTTGCTTTTAGGCTGAGGGAGCCGGTGTTTGTCCACAGACAACTTTCCGGGTCATGTGGCCAGCATGACTAAACTGCTTCTGGCACAACGGAACACCGTGACGGAAACCAGAGCACTTGGAAATGCTGTTTACCTTCCCGCTGCAGTGGTACCTATTTATCTACTTGCACTGGCATGCTTTCGAACTGCTAGGTTGGCAGGAGCTGGGACAGAGCAACGGGAGTTCACCCCGTCACAGGGATTTGAACTGCTGACCTTCCAATCAGCAAGCCCAAGAGGCTCAGTGGTTTAGACCACAGCACCACCTGCGTCCCAATGATGTATGCTTGATGTATGCAACTCAATACCAGTAGCTGGAGAACAATACCAGTAGCTGGAGAATGCTGCTTTTGTGGTGCTTATTGGCAGAGCCAGCCCTACTATTAGGCAAAGTGAGGTGGTAACATCAGACAGCTGATTTTGAGTGTCATGAAAGGGCAGTTGTTTAATTTATTACTGCTGTATTTTCGCTTCCAGGGAAAGGGGAAGAGGTACTTGTGGGATTTTCTGTTTCAGGTACCAGGAGAACTTGGCTAATTCTGATTCCCTTGATTATCTTGTGAACCACCCTGAGGTTTTGTGGTGAAGCTTGGGGTGTAAATTGAATAAACAACAACCACAACAACTTTCGCCTTGGGTAACCTTGACCTGGAGTGAGGACATCATTCTCTGCTCTACTTCACGCATCAAAATGTCTTAGGTCACAGTCACATCATACATTTCAAGCACTGTCATATCATGTTAAACAGTCAAGGATTCCCACAAAGAATTATGGGAGCTGCAGTTTGTTAGGAGATGCCCCTATTCCCTTCCAAAAACTACAGTTCTCAATCCCTCTTCCCAGTGAACTCTTGGAACTGTAGCTCTGTGGTGCATCCAGACACAGACAAAAGCCAACTCTTTGGTCTCAACATACATCATGCACAATTTTGGAACAATATCTTAAGAACTGCCCAAACGCAAAGCAAGCAAATAATTTTCCAAGATGTGTACTAGATTGGGTGGTACTGTCCAACAAACTTGCTTCCTCAAAAGAGTGGGCTTTTTGAGATAAGGAACGTGAAGGGGAAATGCACAGGGAAGTGTGGGATAGCTCTTGTTTTGACTTAACACCATCTAACCTCCCCACGAACGAATCAAAGCGAACCCACGTTAAATACCCAATGTCATCGAAACACCCTGCAAACAAATCAGGGTGAACACATGATACACACACCATCTCAACTCTTGGGTGGCTTCATAAAAGAAACTGTAATCTGTGACCAGAGATTGAATTAATCTGCTGAAGTATGTGACCACATTTAACAACCTTGGCGACTCAGCTCCTTTTTGGTCTGAAGCCAAGATTTACATATTCATTTGTAATTTTGAGCTGTCAAGTCTGACATTTTTCCTGAGAGTCGTGTGAGCTCACATTTGCCCCGAAAATGCCCTTGCTTTATGGAGCTTTATGGAACACAGAACATACTTGCATATTTTCCCCAAAACTGCAAACTACTTTTGCCCTTAGGCGTTACTGGATAGGCCCAGTTAGACAGGCTGATATTGGAATCTACACACATACATATATATACAGTGGTACCTCTGGTTACAAACGCTTCTGGTTACGAATGCTTCAGGATACAAGCTCTGATAACCCGGAAGTAGCTGCTCCTGGTTGCAAACTTTACCTCAGGATGAGGACAGAAATCATGTGCTGGAGGTGCGCACGCAGCGGGAGGCCCCATTAGCTAAAGTGGTACCTCAGGATAAGAACGGTTTCAGCTTAAGAACGGACCTCCAGAACAAATTAACTTTGTAACCAGAGGTACCACTGTATACAAAACATCGTGAAAAATGTTTTTTTTAAAAAACATTTTGGAAAAAATATATTGCATTTGCCATAGCTCACCATCGCCATCTAATGTCACATTTGTATAATGCACTTTACAACACACTTAAAACGCTCCCCCCCTTTTTCCCAGCTGTGTAGGTGAGTCCACAATTTGACATCCTGAAAACCTCCTCTAACATGTTAAAAGGTTTCTACATGCATTTAGGAAAATGAGGCTGAAGATTGTAATAAATGACATAAACTCAGGCCACGTCTGCACCATACAGTATCTATAAAGCCATATCACTTTCAACAGCCTTTGCTTCCCCCAAGGAATCCTGGGAATGTAGTTTGTTAAGGGTGCTGAGAGTTATTAGGAGACCCCTATTCCCTTCACAGAGCTACAATTCCCAGAGTTCCGTGGGAAGAGGGATTGAGTGTTAAACTACTCTGCAAGTATGCTGAATCTCTTGCATTTTGTGGTAATGGCCGGCTTTCAGCCTGTGCGTTAAACTTCTTACACTGAACTCTGTGGGTCTGGGGGCAGCCTAATGAGAGTGTCATGTCCATTTAAAAGAAAGAATTAATCTATAATGCAAAGCAAAACAAAGCCATAACTAGAGCAATTAGAGGACACATTCACATAAAAATGAATATTTAGCAATGACTTCTAACGGCAGAGATGAAAACTAGAATTTTATCTGGGATCACTGCATGGCCTTTGGCAAGTTATTGTACATTTACATCTCTCAGAGTCGTTTCCTGCAATCCTATTAACTTCTACCAAAGTGAAGCAAAAATAGTAATTGTTTCCGATGTTGCTGTGCCAAAACCTGTCCTCCAATTTCTCAAAAGTTTTCTTCCTTGGCAAAAGAGGCTTCATTTTTGAATGGCAGTGGGCCCAGGGCTCTGAATTTGCCTTATCATGGTGAGGTGGCTCAGGCTGGTGGGGTTCTCTTGCCCCTCACTGAATGTTTGTCCAGCACTCTGCAGCCTCCCCAGCTGCCCACAGTTCCTGGTCTGCAAAAGCCCCACATGAGGAGTCAACTGAACTGTGGGAACCTGGAAAGCCTGCAAAGTGCAGACCCATGACATAGCATGGGTTGCTAGCTCCCAGGGCAAGGAAAGTATAGATGTCTCTAAGGCATGTATTGTGCCCCCTAACCTATGCCTTCATGTGGCACTGCTGCTGCTGCCAGACAGAACTGAGGAGCCGTGGCAGGCCACACAAGAGTGTCTCCTCAGGCTGGGGTGCCACCACTGCCACCACCACAAGTCTCTCCGTCTGCCCACTTACCCCACCAGTGGGAGATACCACACAGCTGAGGGATGAAGGGCCCATCCTCTCCCAGCTCCTTCTTGGTGAGCTGCTTAGGTAAAGTGGGCAGGTGGGATGGGGACCACCTCTGGCCTGGGCGGCAGTTGCAAAGGCACGTCCCTAAGAATTTGTGTCATTTTAGTAGTATCACCAAAGGCATTAATCTCATTGCAAAAGAAAAATTGAAAAAGGCCCTGAAAGACCTGCATTGGCTCCCAATATGTTTCCGAGCACAATTCAATGTGCTGGTGTTGAGCTTTAAAGCCCTAAATGGCCTCAGTCCTGTATACCTGAAGGAGCGTCTCCACCCCCATCGTTCAGCCTGGACACTGAGGTCCAGCTCTGAGGGTCTTCTGGTGGTTCCCTCACTGCGAGAAGTGAGGTTACAGGGAACCAGGCAGAGGGCCTTCTCGGTAGTGGTGCCTGCCCTGTGGAACACCCTCCCTTCAGATGTCAAGGAAATAAACAGCTACCAGACTTTTAGAAGACATTTGAAGGCAACCCAGTTTAGGGAAGTTTTTAATGTTTGAAGTTTTATCATTTTTTTTTTAATATTCTTTTGGGAGCTGCCCAGAGCGGCTGGGGAAACTCAGCCAGATGGGCGGGGTATAAGTAATATATTATTATTATTATTATTATTATTATTATTATTATTATTATTAAGTCTTCTGGATTTGTGATTATATTTATTTAATTGATGTGTCACCTAACACAAAAGGGTATCTCTAGGTGATTTTCAATATGGACAAAAATACGCCACAAAAAGAATAAAAATAAAATAAAATACATTAATCAGCAGTAATAAAGACACCCGCTAAAAATGAATCACAAACTGCTCCTGCTCGTTTGATAGTCTGGCTAATCAAAGAATCTATGGCATTTTAAACTGTGGGGGGTATTGTTTTTGTTTGTGACTCTGTTCTATATTTTTGTGTTTTTATATTATAAACTGCCCTGTGGTCATAAATTAATTAATAGAATCGTATAATTGTAGAGTTGGAAGGGACCAGGAGTTCCATCTAGTCCAGCCCCCTGCAAAGCAGGAATCTTTTGCCCAACATGGGACTTGAACCCACGACCCTAAGGTTAAGAGTCTCATGCTCTTCCGACTGAGGTATCAACAAGGACTATACTCAGATGAAGGGTGGTATAGAAATTAATTATAGTATAATAAGTCTAATCTAAAGCAGGGGGAGGCTTTTAAAAAACAACAACCCTCAATTTGAATACAAATTCAGAAATGAAATTTACTGAAATAATAAATCAGGACATGAAATCTTTCAGAAGTACTTATTTATCCTTCACTCACACTTACGCATTGTGTGACCGCGATGTTATCTACATACATGCAGTAGAATTACGGTTTTGGCCGCGTGACAACTTGCGTACACAATATGCTAGCAGTGTGCTCAAATGACTATATAATGTTTCATTAAGGACTGTAAATACCTATCAAGCTAATCACAAAATTGCTGTTTCAGTGGTTTTAGGGCTATTTAATCTTGGGTTATGATGACAGGGATGAATGACTTTATTATATTAACAGTTGCCGTTGGCTGTAACATGGAGGGAAAGGGCTTCTCTCTTCCTCTTCTTCCCCGCCGCCTCACCCCACCAAATGCCATCCTCCCTCTTTCCATGCCACAAATAGTATGATGCTCAGTGCTAAGGGAACGTGGGTCGATGTCTTGAGCGGCTGTTTCGGCGTCACCGTAGAAGAAATAGGAGAGATATTCACGTGAATATTCATGGGGTGAGGGAAGGACCAGGTCTGCTGACTAATCTCTACCAGCGCCATTATAGCCACTGGCCACATGCTTCCATAGCATCAGCACTGTACCCTAAGGGGACCTTTTCCTCTCATGCCAAATTTGCTGCCTCTGGGGGCAAAGCCCACAGAGGCTGGTCCACTAGGGTGAATGCACCAAAGTCCCACCAATGCATCCAAGTGCTGCAAGGCTGTGGCAACTACTGCAACAGGAGTGAGGCCTTACGGACATAGAGTGGAAGCCCTGAAAAGTAAGTGCAGTAATTGGGAGCAGAAATCAGGTCCTCCCTCAAAGAGGGCACGTATTGCGGTGAGACCTGGAAAACCGACACCCTGTGTTGTGGGTGGGTACAATTGGTCAGCCACAACACCCGATTGGTGGGTTCCTCATAGCTGGGTGCAATCTGGCCAATGGGATGCAGTCCAAACGGTTTGAAGGACCTATTTATGCCCATGCACGTGACCCAGAGCTTCCTCTTTCGGCGCGTGCATTCAGAAAACCCGCCCACCTCTCCCTACTTTTAGGGCTTTGCGCTTGACCTTACTATACCGTCATCTGTCATCGGTCGTTGGGACAGGGGAATGGCAGGAATTTTCCCACTTGGCTGATTGGCTGGTGCCATTTGGGTTTCGCCTGCCACATAGCAAATCGTCACAACTTGTAAGGTTGCGGATAGGCTCTGGTCCAGGTGATAGGGATGGGAGAACCACCCTATGTGGAGGGTATTCTGTTAAAGGAATCCAGGGACTCAATGGTTTGGTCAACCCCTGAGAGGGGGTTGTGCCCATGCCTGAGTCCAGGGGGACATTTGGGTGGCGGAGTTAGCCTGCTCCCGGCTTTCCACCTATCCAGGTGTTCACCCTTGGCTGACCTATGCTGGAACTCTGAGTCAGTGCTACCTGCATGGCAGGGAGCTAGTCAAACCAGAGCCTATGCAACCAGTCACTTTCTGTAATCAATAAAGTTGCGGCCTAAATTCTGCCAAAAACAAAACTAAAATTTGAGTCAAGTGTGAATTTATTTAGGGGGGAGGTTTCTGGGTCTGAACACGCAGAAGGAAGCAGACGGGACAGGAAGTTTCAGCCATGCTGTGTTGCCCAAAGAACCCTTTCTGAGCCAACGGACAGACAGATAGATAGAGAAGAGCCACTTGTTGCTAACCAGTTCAGAGCATAGTTTGATGGCCAAGTATGTCAATTTTTGTTTTTCTCAGTTTCTCATTTTTCCAGCCTTTCATTTGGTTTTCCTAGGGTTGCCATACGTCTTGAATTTCCTGGACTTAGCCAGTATTTGGCCCTTGTAAACAGCGTCCAGGTGGAAATCGCTGAAATGTCTGGGCCGGGGGGAACTCAACAACTTTGCCAAAAAAAAAAGTTCAACAATTTTGTGTCTGAATTTTCACTTTTTGAAATATGGGAACCCTGCATTAGTTTGTGGTTTTTTTAAAAAAAGCTGTCAGGAAAATTCATTAGGACCTTTGTGCAAATTTCTCACAACATGCACATTTTTGCAAGCAATTTCCCTAACAGAAATACATTTTAATGCTACTTTACATTTGTATGCACACACTTTCTTCGGCTGAAGAGTTGCACTGCAAAATTCTGAGAAGTGTGAATTTTAAAGGATAGCGGCATTTCGATTCAAGTGTTGCTTCATGAAGTGTGAATTAGGGAAGTTCACATTAAAATGCAAATCAAGCCAGATTTCTACCCCACACCCCACTGCAGAATTTCTACCCCGTCCCCACCCCACTCCCCTGAAAAGGCTGAGTCAGATGGCCAGATTATGGCATTGCTGAGTATGGGAGCAAACAGTTTTCTCAGACAAGACACTTGATCAGTGGTACACCAATGTCAAGACCCATGACTTTGGATCCTGCCACATCAAAATCTCTGTATTCCACAGGTACTAATCCTAGGGCAACTCTAAGCACCAAGAAGATCCAAGCCACCACCACCAGGTTCATAGACCTTCAGGATTTTAAACGATGGCTAAAGATATCACAGCTTAATTGGTTGAGGGATCAAGCTGCTAAGATTAAACTATGAAACATAAGAGGTTGCAAAATGCTGTCATTTGCTTGACTGTGCTAAGGATACTAATTTATGCAAGCTGAGCTGGATAAATCTCAGTGAACTTGCTTCTGAGTAAAGCCACATAAATATCAGGCTGCAAATCCATTACGGCTATTATTTTTACAGGCTTCTACACAGGTTTGGGGCCGGGAGAGGGTCTAAACCTATATTTCTTATGACAGATGCTATTTTGCGCTTCTGAAATTTAGTTCCTCATTCCTTTAGGGCTAACTCTTTTACTTCCATCATAACTCACTGCAAGAGAAGAGGTCAGCAGTTTCCTCTCCGAGTTAGAAACCAAGCAACTCCGCAGCCGGAGAAGATCGCTGCAAAATCGGCATGCCTCAACACTAGGAGCTATAAGACTCCACAATTTTATGCCTATCCACAGAAAGTGAGTATCACTTTTATGCAGTTTTGTAGCCAGCTTGTAAAGATGGCTGTCCTCCTAAATAAATAAAAAAAGGAAAAAGTCACCAATATAAGACTCTAAGGCTGCAATCCCATTTTATGCACACCTATGTGATTGAACACCAATGGACTTACTCCTGAGTAGGCATGCATAGAATTGTATCGTCTTTTATTTATTAGTTACAGTTCTTAATCACCCCGTAATATGGTTTATTTGATATTAAACCACTCTTGTTGTAAGTTGGATAGTGAGTTTGGAGGTGAGATAAATGTCTATAAAAGAGATTAACTGCACAATCCTGCACATGTCCGCTTGAACAATAAGCTTCCCTTAGTTCAATGGGACTTATTCCCAGGTAGGATTGCCATCACTTCTTCCAGTGCATATTGTTGAGAGCCCAATGGCAATGCCCTTATTTTCTCCAATGCCATACATATTCTATGCTGGGGATCTTTTCTCTCTCTGAATTCACTGAGTGCCAGTTTAGCACTTTGTATCTTCTAGGCATACCACTGGAGGGATAGCTCAGTCAGTAGAGCATGCGACTCTTAATCTCAGGGTTGTGGGTTTGACCCCCACGTTGAGCAAAAGAGTCCAGGATTGCAGAGGGTTAGACTAGATGACTCTTGTGGTCCATTCCAGCTCTATCATTCTATGATTCTAGGGCTGTGCCACTTTGCGGGCAGGGTGGACAATGAAATTATTGGGATGATTCAGGGGTCTTTCCCCTCTCCTGAGTCAAAGTGTGATGCCCATAACCACCTCCTCCAAGTCAAATTGTAATCCTAACAAAATCTCACCTTGTTGTTTTTCTGTACTTTTCTGTACCTTATAGCTCTGTCTGCCTATTCTTTCTATACAGTTGTACCTTGGTTCTTGAACGCCTTGGTACTTGTACATTTTGGCTCCCAAACGCCGAAAACCCAGAAGTGTTCCAGTTTTCGAATGTTTTCCCGGAAGCCAAACATCCAACATGGCTTCCGCTTGAGTGCAGGAAGCTCCTGCAGCCAATCGGAAGCCGCGCCTTGGTTTTCGAACGGTTTCAGGAGTCGAATGGACTCCCAGAATGGATTAAGTTCGAGAACCAAGGTTCCACTGTATTTCCATGGGACAAGGGGCTATGCAGGAACTGAGGCTGTCCACAATGTTGCCTTTGGAGCACTGAAGAGCAGAACACTATTTGTTGTTTAAAGCACAGCCCTCCAAAAATAAATTAAATTAAAAAGTTAAAAGCTTCATTTAAGATGGCTGTTGTTTTTATTTTTTTAAAAAACCCTGCTTTGCTCTGTACTAACAACAGAACTCCGCAGGCAGTGAAACAGAACTTGTGACCTTACATTCAAAGCACCTTTATACAATGTCAACAGTCATGACTTTCTCCCCTCCAAGAATACTGGGAACTGTAGCTTGTTTGGGACAATAGGAATTTCAGCACTATGATGGGTCTCCTAACAACACTCAGCACTCTTAAAAAAAACTACAATTCCCAGGATTCTTTGAGGCAAGCAATGTCTGTTGGAAGTGGTATCATGGTGCTTTAAATAGGTGGCATATTGTGGCCCTTCCTCCATGTTGCACCCCTAGAATTCTCACAGTTCATGGGAATCAGGACATTTAAGGAAGTGCTTCCCTTCTTCCTGAAGCGGCTGTGCTTGTAATCTTTCTCCCCTCCCTCTCTCTAATGGACTACATTACATTTTTACAGTTTCCTCTAGTTCCACTTTGGCTAGAGATCAATATTTTGACTATATTCATATTTTTGATATATAGCATTTCTCTGGCGCAGAGTACAAGAGCTAATATATTATATTATTGTCCTCTAAAGAAAAATGGGAATCTGATCAGGAGATTACCCACTAAATGGCTGTGAGGATTTATTCAAATTCCCCTAAAGATCTTAGTGAATAATTTGTTGCAGAGGATTTATTAGCATCCTCACAGGGCCATTTTCCAGATATACCCGGGATGTAGAGCACAGAGAGGGCTTCTCTGCTTTATGAGCAAAGGCTGTCCTTGCTGTTACTTCCCTACTATATGATACCTGTCTCTGTTAACCCTTCCAAAGTAAGATCAATATCCCATATACTTTTGCATGGGTGATACTACTGTACTAGATTCATCTCTTTTTTTAAAGAAAAAAATACGGAGTTGTTATTGGCAATGTACTTTAAAATCCCAAATTTTTGCCTTTGATTCTTCTTGAAGGATACCGTTCTGATTTGGGCCACATCCACACCGTACATTTAACACACACTGATGCCACTTTAAAGAGTTGTGATTTCCCACAAAGAATCCTGGGAACTGTAGTTTGTTAAACTGATAAGAACAGATACTACACTTGATCTTAGCCACAAGGCTGAGAAGCAAATTGTAGTTTGTTAAGGCTAGTTGCTAGTTGGTTTTTATTTTATTTTTTCAAAAAATAAAAACCAGGACACCCTGAAAGTTGTTGAGCTTTTCTTTACAAAAACCAAAAGAAAATGGGATTTATTGATTAACTTGTCTAAGATCCAGGAGGACAAAGTGCCACATTTTGGAAATTCCTTCCGGACATCAATTCTGCCTTTGAAACCCCAGACGTACAGCAGCCCTAGTTGAGAAGGCTGTTGAGAGTTGTTATGAGACCCCAATTCTCTTCAAGGAGCTACAATTCCTGGAGTCATTTAGCAACCAATCATTTTCAGAAAACTCTGGGAACTGTAGTTCTCTGAGGAGAATAAAGGTAAAAAAAGGTAAAGGACCCCTGGATAGTTAAGTCCACTCAAAGGCGACTATGGGGTATGACGCTCATCTCACTTTCAGGCCAAGGGAGCCAGCGTTTGTCCACAGACAGCTTTCCAGGTCATGTGGCCAGCATGGCTAAACCACTTCTGGCACAACAGAACACCTTTATGGAAACCAGAGCGCACGGAAATGCTGTTTACCTTCCTGTCACAGCAATAGCTATTTATCTACTCGCACTGGCATGCTTTCAAGCTGCTAGGTTGGCAGGAGCTGGGACAGAGCAACAGGAGCTCACTCCGTGATGGGGATTCAAACCACCAACCTTCCAATCGGGATTGGCAAGCCCAAGAGGCTCAGTGGTTTAGACTACAGTGCCACCTGCGTCTGAGGAGAATAGGGGTCTCTTAACAGCTCTCAGCTCTTGCCAACCTAGCAGTTTGAAAGCATGCCAAAAAGTGCAAGTACATAAATAGGTACCGCTCCGGCGGGAAGGTAAACGGCGTTTCTGTGCACTGCTCTGGTTTCGGTGTTCTGTTACGCCAGAAGTGGCTTAGTCATGCTGGCCACATGACCCGGAAAAGTGTCTGTGGACAAACGTCGGCTCCCTCGGCCAGTAAAGCGAGATGAGCACCACAACCCCAGAGTCGTCTGCGACTGGACTGAACTGCCGGGGTCCTTTACCTTTTTTAACAACTCTCAGCAGCCTTCACAAACTACAGCTCCCAGGATTCTTTGGGAGAAGTCACAATGTTTGAAAGTGGAATCATAGTGCTTTACATGTTGGGTGTCAATGTGGAATTGAAAAGTTTTTCAAGAGAAAATGGGATTTATTCTCTGCGCTAAAGGATTGCTAGAGCATTTTCTTTTTTCTTTTTATTAAACCACCACAATTAGCACATAACCATGGGGGGGGGGGGCTGAACAGTGTGAAGAGAAGGAAATTCATCCCTCATAATATTAGAATGTGGGGTCAGCCAATGGAGCTTTTGTACAAATCTGTGGTGCAGCTGTGCTTAGAATATGAGGTACAATTCTGGTCACAACACCTCAGAAAGGGATATTGTAGATCTGGGAAAGGTGTAGAAAAAGGCATCTGAAATGATGAAAGGGCTGGAGCCCTGGCATTTTATAGGTGTATACAATTATGCACATTGAGGAGGAAGCAGATAGAGAGAATGGAACTGAATGGTGGGAGATTTGGGACAGACAAGAGGAAGCACTTGATCACTTCATTTGTTAAACTGTGAAATTCACTGCCCCAAGGTGTCATGATGACCACCAAATTAGATGGCTTTAAAAGGGGATAAGAAGACAAATTACAGTGGTACCTCAAGTTAAGTACTTAATTCGTTCTGGAGATCCGTTCCTAACTTGAAACTGTTCTTAACCTGAAGCACCACTTTAGCTAATGGGGCCTTCTGATGCTGCCATGCCGCCGGAGCACGATTTCTGTTCTCATCCTGAAGCAAAGTTCTTAACCCGAGGTACTATTTCTGGGTTAGCGGAGTCTGTAACCTGAAGTGTATGTAACCCGAGGTACCACTGTAATGGAGGGTAAGGCTGCCAATGGTGATTTGTCATGGCGGCTGTGTATTGCCTCCACTATCAGAGACAGTACAGCTCTGAAAACCATTTGTGTGAGGACTTTAGAGGGCCATTGTGTTCATGTCCTTCTTGTGGGTTTTCCAGAGGCATCTGGTTGGTCACTGGAGGAGGAAGGAGGATGCTGAGTCAAAGATGGGCCTTTGACTCTCTCCATAGTCTGTGTTCTCCATATGCTAATAGTCAGCTTAGATGTGAAGAAAGTACCTCACACATCTGGAAATTATGAAGCTCACTGGCACAGGGTGTGGTGAGAACCACTGGCTTAGACGGCAACAAACCAGACAAATTTGTGGAAGTTGGTTCCATCAATGGCTATTGGACATTATACCCTAGACTGAACAAGTGTAGGAGCAGTGTACCTCTGAATATCAGGAGCTGAAGTTATACAACAGAGGGTAGCTATCATCTTCATGCCCTCCTTGTTAGCTTCCCAGAAGGAAGTTGGCAATTGAATGGCGGTTTAAGTTGACCTTTATCTGATTCAGTAAGGCAGTTGTTAGGTCTTTGAAATGCCAGCATTAAAAGTTGAAATTGTGAAGTTGTGGCCAGCAAATCAGGCAAGCAGCTACATATGCCTGCCATAAATACGGAGGATGTGATGGTGGTCAGTGGGGAAATAGGAAAATGATTGCTTGTGATCTTTGCAAAATGGTCCAAATGCAACACAACTGGGATTGCAATTCTCAGCAGTGACCACCTGGGTCCTCCTTCCTCTTTTCTGCGATCTCGTCTTATTGATTTTTGGACTAGTCCGGAAGCTGGCTAAAAAACTGCAGTTGGCTAAGAAGAAATGCAGCCTCCATTGACAACTAGCTGACAACTTCAAAATTCTGTAATCTTTTGAAGATTTAGTAAAAGAGGCCAAATAACAGTATGTGGATGAGGAGAGACGCGTTAGACTGGCAGCGATGTTCTTAGTCAATTAAATGACAACAGGGGATCCACCCTGGAACTTTAAAGGTAATCTAATCCTATTTCCAAAATCTGTCAGCTCATGATTCCAAATAGGCAATGAGAAGGAAAACTGGTTATAGGATTTAAAACTGATATGTTATTTTCCCTCTCTGCAGTTGCAATATTACTGGGCTTAGAAAGGAGATAATTCTCCCCCACCCACTCCAAATAACTTCCATCTTAATAGTTGCATTCTGCTGCTGAGGATGGCTTTGGAAGCTATAATTTCCAAAATGTATTCATTTCTGATATCTTCATTTCTAAAAGTTTATCCACATTAACCTTCAAAGTAGCCTTAGGCTCAACTGGTGCACAGTTATCTAAATTAAGAAAAAATGCAATTATTCCATCCTGGGTCTTAAGTCTAAAGACCTATATTTCTTGGATTCCTCCGCTATTAAGGAATCAACATTTTGATAAATTATTTAAACTCCTTAGAGGATAATAATGAACAAAAGGAATATTAAGACTATTTCCGCCTCTCCTCATTTGGATTAGCCTTAACAGCGATATCCACCAAGTTATCTTCAAACTTCCTCTAGAACCCCACTTACCTCCGGGTCTCATGTTGAATTTTAAGATTATCTAAAAATAAACACATATATTTTATGAAAGCCACAAGGTTTCTGTTAATTGAACTGAAGAAGATCTGTCTTAGCTGTCACCAGATGTGTCTCCGTCTTCTGAGAATATTTCATCATGATTAACCCTTTCAATGTGATGGGACAGAATCTTCGCTTCCCAAGCACAGTGTGAGAAACCAGGATGTAACCCCATGGCCTTGTAAAGGTGTGCAAAACCAGGGATGGGGAACTTATGCCCTTTGCCCAGATGTTGTTGGACTCCAACTCCCATGATCCCTAGCGAGCATGGCCAATGACCCAGGGATGGTAGGAGTTTAGAAACGAAGGGCTACAGTCTCCATCCTTCGTGCAATAAGGAAACCACATATCATGTGTGTCTTTTGCACCTGATCATCACCCTCCCTCCTTGGGCGGGAAGGACCCATGCAATTGATCCTATCAATGTGGTTCTAACAGTGACATGAATACTGTTGTGTGTGATGGGGTGGGGTGGGGATATGAACACAGCGTTCCCTGCAGGGCCGTCTTAACCCGGGGGTGCAAGGGGTGTGGGGCACCTGGGCACAGAATTCGGGGGGGGGGGGCAAATGTATACCTACTATATACCGGTCCCTCTCAATTGGCAGCAGTGAAAAGCAATGGAGCAAAAGTCCCTCCCCCCAGCGCTCTATTACTCTGTAGTGTCAAATATTCCTGACGAGTCAGGAAACAAAAGCAGTTTTCTCCGCTGCATCGTTGTTACAGGTGAGCGATTTCCCCAGGTCAATGAAAGTTAATTTGAGACTGCTGGGCGGATCTTTGCACCCCAGCGTTGCATATGCTAAAGACGGCCCTGGTTCCCTGTAAGGGTCCCAACCCAGTGAGAGGTTTCTCCCATGAGCCCCATGGCCTTGTTGGGATTGGGTATAGAGTGCAGGCTTAGACTGATGAGGAGGAAACAGAGAGAATCATGTCTGGGTGTTTTCTCCTTCTCCCCCTTCTGCAAAGTGAAGAGCCTCATTGGGGGCTGGGGACATAAGATCACAAGGAGAGCTTTCTGGATCAGGCCAGTGGCTCATCTAGTCCAGCATTCTGTTCTCACATGGTGCCTGTGAAAAACCCACAAGCAGGATCTGTTCACAAGAGCGCTCTCCCCCTCCTGTGGTTTCCAACAGCTGTGGAACTCCAGCCGTGGAAGCAGAGCACAGCCTTTGTGACTATCAATGGTGGGCTCTCCAGGAGAGCATTGACCACCTACCGCTGATGGCTGAGCCTGAGGCAGCAGATTTACTCCACTGGCTTGGTAATGTCCAAAGAAGGGAAGATGACAGGATCTCTACAGGGAGCTGGCCGCAGGCACCAGGCAAACCAACTCTGTGTTACAAAGATGTCTGCAAACATGACATGAAGGCTGGCAACATCGACCCCAGTGTGTGGGAATCCCTTGCAGAGGACCGCAGTGTCTGGAGACAGACTGCCAGGTTGCGCATCCACAGCAGTGACCAGAGGAGGAATGACCGCTGGGAGAAACTCAGAGTGAAGAAATGCCATGGTGCATCTGCAGCAGCACAACCGGACCTCTTCATCTGCCCCAGCTGCAACAAAACACGTCTCTCTTGTATCAGTCTCTACGCCACTGCAGGCGCTGTAACTCTCTAATGGTTTGATTTCACCCTCGAAGGCACACACTTCCATTGTCTCCCGAGGCAGACAGATGCCAGCCAATTAGCATATGCTATATAGCCCAATCCAGATGAGGAGCCTCTCTCCCATGTCCCAATCCAGACAGGGCTCCTTGCGCTTGTCATTTTCACTGGAAGGAAAGCTCCCATTTACACCAACGTTGTGATGGCCTAAGACTCGGACTCGGACTCGGAACCAGAGGAGACTCAGTCTGCACCTGATCCTTTGCCTTGGGCATCATCTGAACCAAGTCTGGGGCCTGATCCTGAAGAGTCCCAGTCTGCACAGGTTTCCCTGTAACAAACGCCAGCTGGGCCGAGTCAGGGGCCTGAGCCTGCCCTGGCTCCAGATGCGGGGATTACCTCGTTGCCTTCAGCTGGGCCATCACTTACAGCTGCTCCACTACCGGTTTGGTCAGGGGAGGCTGAGGTGGCCCATGGGTCTAGTAACCCACTGACATCTCCTGAGCTGCAGAGACTAAGGTCTGAGAGAAGGAGAGACCTGAGTACTCACAGGAGGAGTGCTCGCCTTCGGGCGAAACAGGGAGGTGAGTCGCCGGGGGATCAGGACCCGCCGCTACCCCGCCAGAACAGCCGCTACCCTCCCAGCAGAACCTTCAGATTCTGGACCAGTCCTGGACCACGTTTCACGGGTTACCCCCAGGCCCAGCACAAACATAAGCTTTCTTCCTGTGCAGGTGGAGGTGAAAAGTTTATGTCCTCAGTAGATTCCAGTCTGCAATTGGGTGGGGTGTCCTGAACGTTTACTTTTTAGAAAACAGCAGCAACAACAGCAACATTCACACAATTCCCACTGTATGAATAGCCTCACATCTAGCTTTGTCCCTAAAGTTCACCCATGTGGGCCTAGCCTCCAATCAAATAAATACTGTAACGTGACAGATCCTCAGCTGACTCAGACTCAACTCACATGTAGTTTTGCTGCTGAAGAAGTCAGCATCCTTTAGTCAAATGGGTTTGTTTTTCTTTCCCACCAGCACTTTTCGTGAATGCTGCAGCAGCACATCCTATGTTTGGAATGTGATGAGGGTAGCAAAGCAATGCTCAAAAGTTGCACTGCCAGCTTTCGGATGGCTGCTGCGGTGATGTAACTTGTTTCCAATAGACCCGTGAGCTTCTGGAGAATCGGTTTTTTATTTATTTTTATTTTAAATAGCATCAGAATAAATCAGGATAAATGCTTAGTAAACAGGTCTTTCTTTTGTTCCTTTCTGCCCATGGTTCTTTTTCCTAGTGTTGTGGTTCTTTTTCAATGAATCAACCACACTGAAAATGTTACTGGTTTTATGTAAGTGACACAGCTTGGAATGCCTAATGACATCTCAAAATATTGCCCTTCTCCCCTTAGATCCTGCTTTCAGTGCTGACCACAGCAGCAAATAAATAGTCCCCAGATCTGATCATCGCAGGACATCATTGCCCGTTGCCAAAATCAGAGCCCTATTTGGATTGTCAGTCACAATGAGAAATCATATCAGCCCCAGCTTTCCCCACTTCACTTCCCTTTTTTGAGCCATTCATTTCTCCCGCTATTCATAAATCCTTCCTCTCTGCTAAGCTTTTTCCCGGTGACACTTCAGCAAATGCCATTTTAAAAGTCTCTTCGGATATCAGCAGCATCTCTGAATTCCTTCTGTCAGCTGTCTCTGAGTGAAAGGCATGACTTTCTAAAAAGTAAGTTAATAGGCTGCTAAGACAATCGCTGCCTTGAGAGTTAATGTGGGCCCGAGAGATATGAAAATAAATGGAAGCGTATTCGTTCCTCGGATGCTGCTTGCACAGTAGTGGAAGCCTTGATGGGAGTGGGAATATTTGTGAGTGAGAGAAAGAGAGAGGCTGACTTAGAAGAATGTAAGGTTTCCATTGTTGAAACTAAAGTTCCATAACCAATAAAGGCGGAGATTCAAAGCACTGCTTAAGCTGAAGGAAGGGGTTTGTGATATCTAGGAGAATCTGAAGAGAGGCAGAGTGGTGTAGTGGTTAGAGTGTTGGGCTACAGCTGGAGAGAACCAGTTTCACATCCTCATGCAGCCATGGAGATCACTGGAATGGCCTTCAGCCATTTGCTATCTCTCAGCCTAACCTACCTCACAGGATTGTATTGAGTATGACATGCATGGAGTGGGGTGGCAAAAGGCAGGGGCACTGCTTTCAGCTCCTTGGGATCTTGTAAGCCCCACACTTAAGTTCAGGCCAATAGGGGAGAACCCAGAATACAGGCTGGCATAGACAAGGCTACCTCAGACCTCAAATCAGTTACTATGAATCCCACAACTTTGAGAGCATCCATGCAGTTGCAATGCCCTGGTCAGAGTGGCTGTTAATAAATCCTGCTTGTTTCCAGACGTAGTTTCTTGATTGCCTTCAATGTGTTAGAATTCCTGATCTATGACTGCAGTCATGGGATTGTTGTCTATCACATGACGTGGTATGTTTTGACTCCACAGAGTGGGAAGTGACGGAGCCAGGATGTTTGTGTTACTGTGTTCCGTGAAGTGGGACTATTGTCCTTTGGTTTTTTTCTCTTTGCTGTCTGATGCTAGAGAGAGAGGGAGCCATGTTGCAGTGCTCCGTGTGTGTTTATATGTAAATAAAGTAGATTAGCCAAAATGCTGAGTTGCTGAGGTCTGTCATGCAATGCTGTGCAAACTCTGCAGATCCCTAAGTGTGCCAGTGTCGGTTGGCATCGGTCGCTGTGATGTTCGGGCTGAAGAAAGCTTTTGAAGCTCCAGAACAATCGACCAGGAGGGAGAGAACATGCCAGTCAGGCATGTGTCTCTGCCAGGGTCCTACTCGAGTGTAGGCTGAACTCCTGACACAATGAAGGTAATAATAATAATAATAATAATAATAATAATAATAATAATAATAATAGACTTGGGAATGGAGTTGTGGCAAGTTGAAAGCTCCTGCAAAACTAGCGCCCTCTCAGAGCTGGCCCAAGACATTTTGCTGCCCGAGGCAAATGGCAAGATGGTGCCGGCCCTTACCATGTATAGAAGGTGACTGGACTGACAGGTGGTAATAGCACAGCAGTACCCCCAGCACATCAGAGAGCAGCTGGCTAGCTTAGGTGGTGCAGGGCAGGTCATTGGCAAACACACCCTGCCCTCCAATAGAGGGCAACAGCCAAAGGGGTGCTACCACCCCTCAACAACTACCACCTGAAGGAACTGCCTCCCTCTGCCCAATGGTTGCACCAGCCCTGTGCCCTCCTTCACCTCCCAAGAGCTTGGAATGGTTTGCTTAGGGTTCCCAGTTGGCCTCCTATCAGAGTAGCTTCTAGGACACATTTGGCTACAGCAGAAGACTCCTAATTCCTCTCACTCTTCCTCTCTCCATATTCCTCCCTGCCCAGCAGGCTACGAGGGGTGAGACAGATCACTCTTGCCACAGAATTGGACTGATCCCTTTGGCAGGGATCTTCTACCTCCAGGCTGCTCCCACCATCATGACATGAGCCCGTGGACTTCATGTGGCCTCTGAACCACAAGTTCCTCACCTTGGCCTATGCCACTGCAGAGCCCTGCACCAATTCCATGCGAAGACCTGGATATGGCTTGTATATGTGTCTTTGGCTCAGAGGGATTTTAAAAGCAAATTACGAAGGTCGCGACAATAGGCGTAATAACAGGAATACACAGACAACCCTAACTGTGTCGCTTTGAATGGCCTTCATCTGTGCTAACGTCCTTAACTGAGCATTCCAATCAGCCTGAACAGCACACCGCCATTGAGGAATCACGATCGAGGGGCTATTAGGCCAAACGGTATTGTCAGAATCCTGCAAATTATGCAGGCTCCTTTCAGAGAACCAAGTCCCAAAGCTTCCAAATATCAAAAGGGTTCAATATCCGACGGATCATGTATTTAAGGGAAATTGGCCCCTAAATTACTGCGCTATTGTCATTTGTTCTTCTCCGGTTCACGGAAAGGCTAAAGTGAATGCTATTTTTAAAATTCGGCGTGAAGAAGAAGCGGAGGAGAAAGCAACAAAGGAAATTTCCATAGGTGGTGGGGAGTGAAAGCTTCGCTCACCGGAAGGCTCTCCGTTTTACATAGTATTTGAAAATTTAAGTGCTGATTGTGGGCCAGACAGATAGCTACAGATCTATAGATATCTTTCAAACATTCTGAGTGAAATGGCATCATAATTTGGACGGGGCTTTGCTCAGATCTATGACTTGAGAGCATGTGGAGAAAGGAACTGAGAGCAGGCGCCTAAGGAGCAGCTGCCATTAGCTAGAGCAGATCTGGGGAACTATTGCCTCCCCGATGTTGCTGAACTACAACTCTCACCATCCTTGATCATTGGTCATGATGACAGGGGCTGATGGGAGTTGTAGCTCAGCAAGATCTGCTGGGCCAGAGGTTCCCCACACCTGTGGCTGATTGAGGCAGCTGCCTAATGTAGCAGATACTGTTGGACTATGGAGCTACTTGTGCCACGCTGGCTGCCCAGCTTTCCCTAAGTGAGTCTGATTCCCTCAGGGGTGCTAAACTGTTGACATAAGATCTGTACATGGAAATGTGAGGGGTATACCATCTCCTTGGAATGCGGGTGGCGCTAAACCACTGAGCCTCTTGGGCTTGCCAATCAGAAGGTTGGTGGTTCGAATCCGTGCAACGGGGTGAGCTCCCATTGCTCTGTCCCAGCTCCTGCCTATCTAGCAATTCAAAAGCACGTCGGTGCAAGTAGATAAATAGGTACCGCTGCGGTGGAAAGGTAAACAGTGTTTCCGTGAGCTCTGATTTCCATCACGGTGTTCTGTTGCACCAGAAAGTGTTTAGTCATGCTGGCCCCATGACCTGGAAAGCTGTCTGTGGACAAACGCCGGCTCCCTCGGCCTGAAAGTGAGATGAGCGCCGCAACCCCATTGTTGCCTGTGACTGGACTTAACCGTCCAGGGGTTCTTTACATTTACCTATACCATCTCCTGCTCCATATCCTCCAACATGATGTGGCCCCAAACCACGACACCATATTCCGGGTCCAAAGCCCTGCACAAGTCACATGACTCGATACTTTTTGGGGGGCTGAGCTCTTGGCTCAAAATCGCATGAGACCTAGGTGCCCAAAATGGCCACAGAGCTCTCGTGGGGAGATAACATGTCCCATTTTTTCCCAGACAGTTGATGGGTATGCTATTCACCAAAGGCAGCAAAATATTTTGGGCTGGCCCTGCAGGTGTTGTTCTGTTAACTAGGCAAGAGTAAAGGTCAAGCTCCTGGGATTTATATTGGGGGGAGGGGATCTGGCCAATCCAAAGGCTTGATGTTGCCAGCCATTCACAAACACCCATCCATGCCCGTGCTGCAATATCACCGAGGGCAGGCTTTCAGAGTCTGCGAGTGTAAAGATATTTCTCAGTTTGTTTGCTTGCTTTTGCCCTGGCAAAATCCAGCTGCCAGAATTTTAGGAATCACCCACCTGTCATTTTCACATTAATGGGAAATAAATAAGAATCATGCCTCATGGTGCTCTAATACCTGTCTTTGGCTTTTCCGTTGGGCAGTACATTGTACCCTCACAAAAGTCAGGGCATTATGATTTGCAGGCATCTCTCAAATTCAGTAACCACGTGGCAGATTGCCGTGGAGTCTTATCTCTCAGCCTCAAAAGAAAAGTCTGATCTCAATTGTCAGCTTTGCTTTAGCTCCCTCCCCCTTGCGCACACACACCCTGCCCCACACCTCATCTGGGTATGCATTTCAGTGCAAGGGAAAGTTCAGACACCCTGGTGCTTCAAATATTTTCTTTCAAAGGCATTAAAGAAAATAATAGGAAACAAATATCAAGAGATTACAAAGGCATCTGCGGCCAATGAATGTTTATGAAGCTTACTTTTATTCCAACCAGCATAGTCAATGACATCTGATTAAGCTGTCCTATTAATAAAATCAAATAAAAACGGAGGGACAAAGCTGCCTTCAGCCTGTGTAGTACAGATAAATAATTTTCTCGGGAGATCGTTATCATCATATGCTCTGTGCTAAGAACTGTTTGCTGGTGAGGCTGGGTAAGATGTGCATATTGCTAAAGAAAGGTTCGTTTAAAGCCTGGTGTGATAATAGGGCAGGTCAGAGAACGTTTGCCCCACATCGTAAATAGATCTGTGTGCATGGCTTTGACCTGCACTGTGGTGTACCTAGAAAATCTGGATGGTGGTGTCAGCTTCGGGTTACTATGAGTGGAATAGCTTCACCTATGGACATGAGACTCAGAGAGTGTCTAGACCAGGGTTTCCCAAACTTGTGTTTCCAGCTGTTGTGTGACTACAACTCCCATCATCCCTAGCTAGCAGGACCAGTGGTCCGGGATGATGGGAACTGTAGTCCAAAAACAGCTGGAGACCCAACTTTGGGAAATCCTTGTCTAGAGAATACTCTGCAGACCTCCAGGGGGAGCCAGCTAAGTGTGGGTTCTGTAAACAGTGGATGCTTCCCCTCTAAGTACTACATGCCTATTTTACACTTTGCATTGTGCTGCTTTGAAATTTATCATACCATACTACCTAGTGGTGGATTTTCCATCAAAGGATTGGGAAACAGCAAGTCAGTAGGGTTGCCCTGAGATTTCAGGGGCCAAACCTGAGGTCCCTAGCAATGTCACATGGGTGGGCCTTGGAGACAGAGGTTAATTGGGAAAAGGGATAAGAGGAAGGCAGATCACCATACACACTCCCAGTTTTTCTGCTATAAATTGCAGACTGAAGCTTACAAGCTGCATGGACAGTCTTAATGTTTGATGATGATGATGATGATGATGATGATGATGATGATGATGATGATTGTCCACCTGAAGGTTCAAGCTCTCCACCTTCCACCTTTAGGCAGGCAGACAAACCTGGAGAATACAGGTCAGACCTGGAGGTCTGGTAGCCATAATGGTCATACTCCAAAGTAAATGTACATGCAGACTATGAGAGGATTGTGGGAAAGCTGTCTCTATGTATGAAGCATAAGATTTACCTGTTTCTTTGGCTTCAACATCACGCCTTCTCCCCTTCCCTTCCCTTTTCTTTGTTTAGCACCTAACCTGAAGAAGGGCTCTGGAGAACTTGAAAGCTTGCTCACAAGTTAGAAACATTTTGGCGAGCCTAACAATCCTGGGGTTTTTTTAACTGAGACTGTGTATTGGGGAACAGTGGGAGGGGGGCATTGCAACCCTCTTAGTCTGAGAAGCCTGCCATTTTCAGGAAGCTCCACCAGCAATAAATCCGGTCATGCTAGAGGTCATGCATGCAGAGAGAAAGCAGAGATGCTTAGGGGGAGGTGTGGGATTGATAAGAAATGAGAAGAAGCTAAGAGAAGCAGGAGAGGCATTGTCACGGCACACTCCATCCTGCTTGCAGAGTGAGCAGTTTTAGGGAACACAGATCAGAGGGTGGAGCTGTCTAAAGCAGTGGCCATCAGAAGGCGTGAGAAGAGGGACTTGGAGGGAGAAGCTCTCACACTTTGAGCCAATTTGACAACAAGAAAATGGTTTTGGAGCCCAGGTCTGGGGCAAAACGTCCCAGCAGTGAGCCTGTAACAGGAGATTGGTGGAACGTAAGGAAGCAAGATAAATAACAAGCTCAGGAAGGGGTCTGGTGATGAAAAGGGTGTTTGGGCAAAAGTCCCACCCAGTAAATTGGTGTTCTGAGGATCTTCAAGTGGGGGAAAGATGGATAAAAATAGAATTGACATAACACTGAGTCCCGTCATCCAAAAGCGTTCACACTGCTTAGAAGAGCTGCAGAGGGAAATTGTGAGACTGTGTGAGTGAAGAATGGGAGCAGATGACATATTTGGTTAATGGACTGCCTCGCCTGGCTTGGATTATGGATCCCTCTCAACTTTCCCCCAGCTAGCAAAAGGGAAAGAAACAATATTCCAGCACAGGGAAAAGACAGAATCAAGCTGCTCCAAGTGTTTTCCTTCTCCGCAGAGAACAAAGAACAAGATACTTCCTTAGCAAAGTTCTTGTCAAAGGGGCGACCAATTAATCTTGCATGAGTTATGCCCAGCATCAGCACAGCTGCCAAGTATCTCTGGAGAGAGTCTCCCCGCCATTCCGAACACTGCTATCCTTCTGCATGAATTATGAGGGGCTTTCCAAATGACTCTCCGTAGATCTCACCTCCGCTAGCTCAACAGATGGGCTATGCTTCCACAGACCACTTTGTGTAAGCCTCATGCTTGTCACTTTTAGGACCGTGCTAGAATTATTTTGAACATGCCAGCACTCGACGTTATCAACTCCCATATTTAACAAACAGACAAGGTTGGGATTTCTGCTGGTCTGACCGCCAGGAATAAACGGGGGGGGGGGGGGAGAGACTCTGCTTCACAGACTATGACAAAAGGGGTGCACACTATATAAGATCCTGATTGATTTCAATGTTCTTCTCCTGCTTGTAACTTCTGTGTTTGCCATCCTATTGGCATGAAGTGCTGATGTATTCTACTGCCTCGCCAAAGGATCGGACCTGGAAAATTTCAGAGAGATTCCAGCTCAGTTTTTGCCATGTCACCATTGCCTGGCTGTCGGCCCTGGGTCCCAAATCCCTCCTCGTTTCTCCTCCTCATTTACAACACCTCCATGCACCTCACATTGTCCTCTGCTTAAGGTGGCTCAGCCTATGAAATTCTCTACACACATAGGAGAATCATCGTTTCATTGTTATTCAGCTGGAGATGCCCACATTTCCCCCTCAGTATTTTCCCCCCACCCTGTTTCTGGGAGTCAGATAATAAAATTAATTAAAGTAGGTTTTACTGCACATTTGGGAAAGTGATGGGCCCTTGTAGCGCTGGATCAGCAGTCTGCAATTTCATATTTGCATAGGATTAATAAAGGAAAACAAGATAATTTATATAACATCCCAGGCAGATGAGATTGATGGAATTGTCTGCCTAAGTGAGCTGCAATCTATTTGCTTACTATGGCTGACAATGCCTGCGCATTTCACCGAAGTACTCTAAGCCTCGGGCTGCAGCTGCTGATATAGGAACACCAATAACACTGGAGGGAGTCTAATGGTATTATTAACTCCCACTGGCAATCAGTCCTGCAGAATGCAGCAGGGTCAGTACGGGAAGCCCGAGCACTGATCCTACGCACAGCAGCAGCAGCTGTTTGCAATGCCAGCACCACACAGCATTCTTCAGCTCTCTTGGACAATGCCTTAGCAATGTGAGGGCCGCCTTGTGCATTGTCCATAATGCTGGAACCAGAGGTCGACCAATGCAGCTGAGATTCGGGACAAACAGAAGGGAGTACATAAAGGAGAGCTTTCTGGATTGGGGTATCTAGTCCAGCATCCTGTTCTTACAGTGGCCAACCAGATGCCTTTGGGAAACCAGCAAGCAAGACCTGAGAACAAGATCACAAGAACTTGTGGTTTCTAGGAACTGGCATTCAGAAACATCACTGCATCCAGCAGGCAGCCACCATCTTGCCACCGCTCTGTCCTGTCCCATTCCATAAGTTGTAGTGATGCCAGCATCAGGAGGGTATCTCTGCCCTATCGCATTGGTAGCTGCTAGCTTCCAATCATTTTAGACAAAGGGGCAGAGAGGAACGAGCCAACTAATCCTGACTTTCCCCTCTCCTCCTCCTCGTTGAGTTCTACAGAGACAACACTGAGACCAGGGAGGAGAAAGCTGGCACACTGGCCTCCACTGGAAGCATCTCAATATGGGAATGGACCAGACAGGCCTGGCTCTACCATTAAGCAGAGTGAGGCAGCTGCCTTAGGTGGCAGATGCTGTAGGATGGCCTGCCCTAATCCAACCAGCATCTCTCGAGCGTAACAAAGTTTTGAATTTGAATTAAGTTTTGAATTTGAATTACAGTTTTGAATTAAGATGCAACTGCCCATTTAGTTGTCTTCTGCACATGGAATAGGGAGACACAGGGTATCTTGTCCTTTGCCTCAGGTAGCAAAACTTCTTGGGCTGATCCCAGGGCTGGATGTTTGTAGTCTTTCTGACCCTAAAATGCCAGGTGGGTGACATAAACCCAAATATAACGAATAGCCAGCAGACCACAAAATAGCCACAAACAAAGCTTAAGATGGATAGCAACTCACAAGGCCAGCAAGGCCCATCCAAAGGCATATTTCACATCCAAAGCGATATAAGTAACTGATGTAACATGCTGGAACCAGATGCACCTTTATGGGGAACAAGAGAGAGAAAAGAGTCGGTGATAATGTCAAGGTATGGTGTCTCTCAAACAAGGTGGAAGATAACATTGCCAATGGATAAAGAAAGCATGCAAGGAGAGGAGGGGTTGGGAGGAAAGTAGAGGAGTCTGAGAGGAAATAGGAACATAATAATAATAATAATAATAATAATAATAATAATAATAATAATATATTATTTGTACCCCGCCCATCTGGCTGGGTTTCCCCAGCCACTCTGGGCGGCTTCCAACAAAGATTAAAAATACATTAAAATGTCACACATTAAAAACTTCCCTAAACAGGGCTGCCTTCAGATGTCTTCTAAATGTCAGGTAGTTGTTTATCTCTTTGACATCTGCTGGGAGGGCGTTCCACAGGGTGGGCGCCACTACTGAAAAGGCCCTCTGCCTGGTTCCCTGTAGCTTTGCTTCTCGCAGTGAGGGAACCACCTGAAGGCCCTCAGAGCTGGACCTCAAAGTCCGGGCAGAACGATGGGGGTGGAGACGCTCCTTCAGGTATACTGGCAGCAGCTCTCCAAGGTTTCAGAAAGGTTTCCATCCCTTGAGGATTGAACCTTGATGCTCTGCCCCTGAGCTATCGCCCCCTCACCCCTTCCTCTCTCTCCTAAGCCCCAACTTCCTGATACATTTCAAGCAGTAGTATACCACTTTAAACAGTCATGGCTCCCCAGCACCCACTGAAAAATCCTGGTGACTGTAGTTTGTTAAAGATGCTGAGAGTGTTAGGAGATCCCTATTCCCCTCACAGGCCTACAATTCCCAGAGTTCCCTGAGAAGCGGGAATGACAGCGAAACAACTCTGAGAACTATAGCTCTCTGAGGGGAACAGGGGTCTCCTGGCAACTCTCAGAACCCTTTAAACTATAGGTCCCAGGATTTGGGGGGGGGGGGGAGCCATGGCATTGCTTTAGATAGAGCCTCGTCCAGGAACTGAGGTAACTGCTTTCTATTGAGTGAGGCCATTGGTCCATCCATCTCAATATTGTCGGCAGCGGCTGGTAGCAGCTCTCAAGGCAGGGCAGCCATACCTGAAAAAGCCCAAGTCTGAGTCTGGGAGCTTCTCCTGCTGAGTTGTGGCCCTTTCTCCTTAAAACGAATCCTCAGTCCATTCCAGGCCTTCAGATTGGACACAGCAAATGTGGGGAGGGAAGAGGCGGGGGTTGCAGTGGCACGATACCCACCTTTGACCTGACCCGGTTTGTTTGTATGCGTGTTGCGTCTATTCCGATATTCAGACAAATCTGCAAGGGTCAGAGGCAGAGCGCTGAAATCTTGCCACCTCTCTTTCTGTGCCTTTCGTGTGTCCAAATTGAAGATCTGGAAGAGGGGCTTGGTTTTCTCATCCTTTGTTTTGTGTTCGTCTCCCTTCTCTCTCTTGTGCTCCCTCTTGTAGAATCCTTGGGGCAGAGACCTGACTTTTCTCTCTCTATAAAATTACTTTTAGACTGAACAACAACAACGTTTTCCCCCCTGTATGTTTCTCCTATTCAAGGCAAAGGTAATCACATATCGCATTCACGTAAGCACCTTTCATCTAAAGGTAGACCAAAACCGAAAGCTGAACTCAGAGAATCTTCCTAGAAAGATCACGTTGGAAGTCTTTTGCATGTTCTGAGTACCCTCTTGTGGAAATACACGGCATAACACTTCATAGTGGTTGGTTTGCTTATTTATTTATTTATTTAAACATACCGGCAAACCTTTTTGACTGGTTGAGGTCTTATTCTGAATGAGGAGTATCCAGGGTAAAAAAAAAATGTGTGTAAATTTTTTTTAAAGTGCATTGTCTATATTCAGGAATGTCTAAAATCTCCACCAAAAGAAAAGAAAAGAAAAGCACGTTGTTGTTTTTGCTCTCTCCCACTGCTCTAGATTTACAAACATTTCCAAAATATTCATAACTGCATTTTAAATAATAATAATAAACATGCAAAATCAAGCATAAAACAAAATCATCGCAGAAAACAGGTACGAAATACTGAAGCAGAAACCATTTTTGTTTGCTTGCTTGTTTCACAATTCCATTTAATTCCAGCATTTGGAGTATCTTGTTGCAAGAGAAAGACAGAGAGAGAGAGAATGGGAGAGGGGGGCGGAGAGAGAGATTTATAGTGCAGAATTCCAGGTGCTCTGTGTATATTCAATTGATAATAATGACCAGCAGTGACATGGCTGCTTCAGTCCAAAGAGGGTGGCATGTTGGAGAACGTTGTGCAAGGTTTGGGGGCAGTTAGGGACAAAAAAGTGGGCCACTATAAGCCCTTTTTGTCCCATTCCCAGGTTGGTATCCGATAAATGCTAAGGTGACCATCATAATGGCATACTGGCAGTGTTTATAGTCTGATAGTATTGTTGTCAGATGTTGTTGTTTAGTCGTTTAGTCGTGTCCAACTCTTCGTGACCCCATGGACCAGAGCACGCCACGCACTCCTGTCTTCCACTGCCACCTGCAGTTTGGTCAAACTCATGCTGGTAGCTTCGGGAACACTGTCCAACCATCTCGTCCTCTGTCGCCCCCTTCTCCTTGTGCCCTCCATCTTTCCCAACATCAGGGACTTTTCCAGGGAGTCTTCTCTTCTCATGAGGTGGCCAAATATTGGAGCCTCAGCTTCAGGATCTGTCCTTCCAGTGAGCACTCAGGGCTGATTTCCTTAAGAATGGATACGTTTGATCTTCTTGCAGTCCATGGGACTCTCAAGAGTCTCCTCCAGCACCATAATTCAAAAGCATCAATTCTTCGACAATCAGCCTTCTTTATGGTCCAGCTATCACTTCCATACATCACTACTGGGAAAACCATAGCTTTAACTATACAGACCTTTGTTGGCAAGGTGATGTCTCTGCTTTTTAAAAAGAGGGGCTTTTGGGAGGCCAAGGTCCGAAAGAGACCCAATATGGAGGCTGGTTGGCCTAAATATTGGGAAATAATAGAAAAAATTGGAGACAACTGGAGGCTGCAGAGCTTTGAAAAACTAAAGAATAAGGTGCAAGATTGGTTTCATTATGCTCAAATCCAAGAGGTTTTTAAGTTGGATAAAAAAATAGGATTCCAGGTGGAAAAATCGAAATTAGAGACAGAACTGTTGAAACCTAAAACTAAGGTACTTTCAAAAATGTATAACTTGCTGCTTAAATGGAACACTCAGGATGAGACAGTGAAATCAGCCATGATAAAATGGGCTCAGGATATTGGGTACAACATTATGTTTGAAGACTGGGAAAGGTTATGGACCACTGGAATAAAATTCACGGCATGTAGTGCCCTGAAAGAAAACATTATGAAAATGATATATAGGTGGTACATGACCCCAGTCAAACTTGCTAAGATATATCATCTGTCTGATAACAAATGTTGGAAATGTAAGGAGGCTGAAGGGACATTCTTTCACCTCTGGTGGACTTGTCCAAAAGTGAAGGCCTTCTGGGAAATGATATATAATGAGCTAAAAAAGGTATTTAGGTATACCTTTCCCAAGAAACCAGAGGCCTTCCTACTGGGCATTGTCGGCCAGAAGGTGTTAAAGAAGGATAGAACATTTTTTATGTACGCAACTACAGCAGCAAGAATACTTATTGCAAAGCACTGGAAGACACAAGATCTACCCACGCTGGAAGAGTGGCAGATGCAACTGATGGACTATATGGAACTGGCTGAAATGACTGGCAGAATCCGAGACTTGGGAGAAGAGGCGGTGGAGGAGGACTGGAAAAAATTTAAGGACTATTTACAAAAATACTATAAGTTGTATGAATGTTAAAAACTGCACGATTTGGAAGTTTGGGCTTCAGTGATTAGATTTTTGAAACAGGAAATTAAGTTAAAAGCAAGAAAAGGATGAAATTTAAAGTATTACTAAGGGTGATTTAAGGTACAAGTAATTGACAAAGAGTATTTTAAATTTAAAACATTTGAAAGGTACAAATTAAGATGTGAAAAAAGGTAATAATTTGCTGACATTTTTATGGTAAAGAATGCATGGTAGGGGAGATGTGAGGAAGTCCGATTGGTTATGTAAAAATATTTCTGAAATTGGAATTTTTTCTTTTTTCTGTATCTGTTTTCTTTATTCCTTTTTTGTGAAATCTATATTCTTGTTTGTGTATTTGAAAATGTATTTAAAAATATCTTTAAAAAAAAAAGAAAAAAAGAGGGGCTTTTGGTGTAAACGTTGTCTTGGACCAGGCTTCCATTCTCATTGGGCTTCTTTGCTGCACAGCTGCCATCAAGGCTGTGTTTTCGGAAGTCATTCATCTAAGCCCCAGGCAATGCATTTAGCAGTGTGGAAACAGCATGGAATATAAAACAACCCTCTAACAGCCACTATTTGTGTCGCCTTCCCTGTGAGCTAGACTGTGTGTGCTTGTGCATGTGTGCAGGAGCCTGATCCGTAACTAAAAGTGGGCAAGTATGATGCAAACTGGACATCTGTGAAATGGGCGCATTGCAAGCCCCATCTACACTGATGGCTTTAAAGGAAGCTCTGATACAACTCACACCGCATATTCCATGAAGTTGCTTTAAGAAACAAATGAAAAGGGTCGTCAGATCTCAAGCATCATTTCATCCTCAGTCCCAGGCCAAAATCCACCTTGAACTTTCCATTGTTAAGCATCAACTTTTTTGCCTCATAACCTGCCTGCTTTAAAGCATATTTACCTAGGAAAAATCCCACTGTGTACAATGGGGCATCTCCCAATCAGATATGCCTAACAAACTTCATTCCATCTAGTTGCAAATCAAGGAGAAAGGTTGTTTAATGTTAATTTTTAATGTATTATTAGTATCTCTCTAACTAGACTTGAGCTAAGAAATAAAATCTGCCCACATTTATCACCAATGGGGGTCAAAATCACAGAACGTCCTAAGGTTTTATTAATGTGAAAATTACTCATCTGATTAGCATTTAATGAGCCCAGATCTTAGGATTTAAAGGTATAAGATGTGAGGTCAGCTTGGCCTTCTTCACGCTGAGTCATGGAGCATTCTAGAACAAATTTTCATGTCTAATTGGCAGGGGATTTTTTTTTTTTAAAGAAGAGTTTTATGTAGTTGTGCTTAAAAAATTGGGACAGACAAACTTCACTCCTGCCTTCTGCAGATTTTTCTTTAAACATTACAGAAACAATACATTCAAATTCTGTGCATTTCCTCTAATGCGAAAACATATTTTTTATGCATTTTTCTCTAAAACGCACCATTTGTGCATGCGCACATGCACACACACACACACACACAGCCAAAGAAAGGTATGTATTTCTGCATGCAGTTTTGAAGCTCTCACAATGTCCTGAAGTGTCCAGCAAAGCATCACATTATTTTAGAAAATTAAAACAAAAGTCTGCCAACTCTGTGGTGGGTGTTCTAGGGCGTTGAGGGAAACATGAAAAAGTAGCTTCCTAGATGCAGTCATGTTGAGGCCCCAAACCAAGATGTGTGTCTTCCTATCCAAGTCGTGTGACCTGCACAAGGTCACGGAGCCCAAAAGACACACTTTTTTTCAGGGTGGTGCTCTTACGGTGCCAAAAAAACCACACCCCACATTTTGGGGCACCGTGTGAGATTGCAGTCCCTCAAAAAACACTTCTTTTTTTTATAATTTTTTTATTGCGTTTCTTTTCATAATTTTGAACATTCCAATACAAAATAGATCAAATACAAGAAACAATTTTTTGATTTTTCTTAACAAAATAAAAAGAAAGAAAAAAGAAAGAAAAAACCATTGTACTTCCTCACACCTTCCAAATCTGCATTCTTTGTAATATCAATGTCAGCAATTTGTTACCTTATTTCAAACCTTGTTACAACTTTCAATTATTATGTATCCATATTCAATGTATTGTATCTCAAATTTGATATCTTTAAAATAAACATAATATGTTTGGTTCACCTTGTCCTCTTTTCTCTTTTATCACCTATTTTGCCATTTACTTTATCATATTTGCTAAAGCATAACATTTCCAATAACATGCACTGTCTTAGGATTCATACAACTTATAATGTTTTTGCAAATAGTCTTTAAATTTTTTCCAATCCGCCTCAACCGATTCCTCCTCCAAGTCTCGGATTCTGCCGGTCATTTCAGCTAACTCCATGTAGTCCATCAACTGCGTCTGCCATTCCTCCAACGTGGGTAAATCTTGTGTCTTCCAGTTCTTTGCGATGAGTATTCTTGCTGCTGTGCTGGCGTACATAAACAACGTTCTGTCTTTCTTTGACACTTTCTGGTCTACCATGCCCAGCAGGAAGTCCTCTGGATTCTTAGGGAAGGTATACCTAAATACCTTTTTCAATTCATTATAGATCATTTCCCAGAAGGCCTTCACTTTTGGGCAGGTCCACCAGAGATGAAAAAATGTCCCTTCTGCTTCCTTACATTTCCAACATTTATTGTCAGACAGGTGATATATCTTAGCTAACTTGACTGGGGTCATGTACCACCGGTATATCATTTTCATAATGTTTTCTTTCAGGGCAGTACATGCCGTAAATTTTATTCCGGTGTTCCATAACCTTTCCCAGTCTTCAAACATAATGTTATGTCCCACATCCTGTGCCCATTTTATCATGGCAGATTTAACTGTCTCATCCTGTGTATTCCACTTAAGCAGCAAGTTGTACATTCTCGATAATATCTTAGTTTTTGGTTCTAGTAGTTCTGTCTCCAAATTCGATTTTTCCACTTGGAAACCAACTTTTTCAAAAAACACTTTTTTAAGGGTGAGGTCTCATGTGAAATCACATGAGAATCACGTCACCCAAATCTCGTGGGGGCAAATGGGATGTCCTAGTTTTTCAGGGATACTTGCAGGGTATGGGGTTGGGGTGGCTACAGGGCAGACATCAGGGCCAGAAGGTGCTGTGTGCAGATGCTGGTCCTGAGTTAAACCTCTGTTGTGTGGAATGGCTTTCGAGGAAGATGGCAGAGGTCTTTGGCACACATATATGCACTAATATGTGAAGGAAACCAAACCAGAGTGATATGAGCTCCCTGCCCCACAAGGGCTTGGCCATGGGTAGGCAAACTAAGGCCTGGGGGCCGGATCCGGCCCAATCGCGTCCTAAATCTGGCCCACAGACGTTCCAGGAATCAGCATGTTTCTACATGAGTAGAATGTGTCCTTTTATTTGAAATGCATCTCTGGGTTATTTGTGGGGCATAGGAATTTGTTCTTTTTTTTCCTTCCCAAAATATAGTCCGGCCCCCCACAAGGTCTGAGGAACAGTGGATTGGCCCCCTGCTGAAAAATTTTGCTGACCACTGGGCTTGGCTAAGTATGGAATGCCAGTTCCTGGGGATGGACAGTAGGAGAGAGCTGCTGCCCCCTTCTTGCGGTGGGACTACCGCTCAGTGGAAGAGCTCATGGTTTGCACGCAGAAGGTCCCAGGTCCCATTTCCAGCCTCTCCAGGCTGGGAAAGACCCTTGGACTAAGTGTCTGACTCAGCAAAAGAGAGTTTCCTATGTTCCAAGGTGCTTATGGGATTCCCACAGTCTGTGAACCAGTGTGGTGTAGCGGTTAAGAGCGGTAGTCTCGTAATCTGGGGAACCAGGTTCACTTCCCTGCTCCTCCACATGCAGCTGCTGGGTGACCTTGGGCTAGTCACACTTCTCTGAAGTCTCTGAGCCCCACTCACCTCACAGAGTGTTTGTTGTGGGGGAGGAAGGGAAAGGAGAATGTTAGCCACTTTGAGACTCCTTCGGGTAGTGATAAAGCAGGATATCAAATCCAAACTACTACTACTACTACTACTACTACTATTCTTCTTCTTCTTCTTCTTCTTCTTCTTCTTCTTCTTCTTCTTCTTCTTCTTCTTCTTCTTCTTCTTCTTCTCCTTCTTCTTGCCTTGATGGAAACTGGGGTGGTGAGCTCAATGGGCCCTTCTTACAACACACGGGGAACAAACCCAATATCCCCAGGGAGAGAATGGTAGAATAAGACTTAAACCTTGGGAGTTGTCTTTGGACCAAGAGGTCCGTGAACAGGGATGGATTCTGGGCTGTGCACAAGGTGGTGCTGAACCAAAGTGGTGCTGTCTCAAAGCCCAATAAGCGAGGGGCTGGGCTTTGGGAAGAAGGCGTGAGGTTCTGACAGGGTCCATCAAGTCATTGTGAGCTAGGTTAAGGCCTGTTTTGAAGGCAAGGAGTCCGGATCTTAATATGCTTTCAGGAAGGAGCATTGATGGGGAATTGTGCCTAGCATATCCATGGGATGGTGCTGATAGTATGCTGGCTTTGTTAGTTATGGGGATTTATGTATTTTTTTGCAATAATTTATTTCCTCACTAAGCGGCTAGGCTTGTTCTTAAACGCTAGTTCAAACCTGCAGCATCACAATGAGACTTTATGTTCACAGAAGGCAGATTAGCATCTCTTTTTTGGTAGTTAAATCTGCTTTTTTTCTAAAATCTGATTTAAATTAACAAAACTCCCTCCCTCCTTTTTTTCTTTTCTTTTGCAAATGTTTTAAGGAGTCAAAGAAGAAAGTGGGTCACACAAGAAAGTTATCCTTGTGTAGCGTTATCAGCTGAGATAAGCCAGGCCTCCTGCCATTTCAGTCTTTTTTTAAAAAAAAAAAACTGGCTGCAGAAAAGGACAGAGGAAATAAGACGCCTCTTTAGGAAGGGCCACAGCCCAGTCCTCAGCATATGGCATACGCTATCTCCAACTCCTTGAAGGAAAGGTGGTACAGTCATACCTCATGTTACATTTGCTTCAGGTTACGAGTTTTCAGGTTGAGTCCCACGGTGACCTGGAAGTAATGGAACAGGTTACTTCTGGGTTTCGCCGCTTGTGCATGCACAGACACGCAAAATGACGTCACATGCATGTGCAGAAGCGGCGAATCGCAACCCGTGCACGCGCAGACGCGTTGTGAACGGGCCTCAGGAACGGATCCCGTTCGCAACCAGAGGTACCACTGTATACATTTGTAAGAATATAACTAAGTGAATAAATAATAGGGAAGATTTTTGTCAGGAAGGTGGGGAGAAGAGTTTAACCCTCTCTTCACATGCAATGAGCCTGACAAAAACCATCCTTCTGTGGTAGATATTAGGCGTAAAAAAATGAATGCCATTTTGAACGATGTATTTAGGCTGCAGTCTGACCTGTACACACCTACCTGGGAGTAAATCCCACCAAGCTCAATGGGGCTTATTTCTGAGCACAATGGTAGTGTAAATGTAATTATTATTATTATTATTTCATTATTTATACCCCACCCATCTGGTTGGGTTTCCCCAGCCACTCTGGGCAGCTCCCAACAGAATATTAAAAACACGATAAAACATTAAACATCAAACGTTAAAAACTTCCCTAAACAGGGCTGACTTCAGATGTCTTCTAAAAGTCAGATACTTTTGATTTCTTTGACACCTGATGGGAGGGCGTTCCACAGGGCGGGTGCCACTACCGAGAAGGCCCTCTGCCTGGTTCCCTATAACCTCACTTCTCGCAGGGATTTAGTTTGGCCAAAAAGAAGCAAAAGGTTGACCCCTCTGCGCTTTCACATGTTGCCCAATATCAACCATCTCAGGCCCTACAAGTGGCAGGAGAGGCCCTGTTTGTTGTGGCACAACTGGGTACTGCCGGGTTGGCGGCCGATTGACGGGGGGCGCATGATGTCGTGAGGATCCAGGGGGCAGAGCCAAACACCCTCTAAACATTAGGGAGGGCTGTCCCCTCAAAAAAACTTTCAGGGGGCTGAAACTGCCTCGGCCCCTAGGAGTCAGTGCCTATGGTTGGCAGTGACCCAGGACACAGCATACTGGGTGGTAGTTCTCCATTTGTGGAATGCCCTCCCTAGTGTGGTGTGTCTGTCTTGCTCATAATTAACTTTTAGAAGAATTTAAGAGCATTCCTGTTTACCCAGGAATTTGATGGCTGGGAGGTAGCGTCCTTGGCAACCCTGAAATTAGTAGGTGTGCGAGTAGGTGGTCGTTTTTAGAAGTTCTAACTGTTGTTAGACATTTCAGCTATGTTGTTTTATTCTTTATTTGTTGTTACCTTGGGCTCCTTTGGAAGGGCAGGGTATGCATTTAGTAAATAAAAGTAACAGTATATCAAAAGGGTTGCCAACCAAGTAAGCAGGGCATTTGGAGATGAAATCTGCTCTCACCTAAACCATGATTACTGGTGCTACTGGACCCTCCTGGTCATCAGCCCTTTCCAAAATATATTCAAATTAGAATGAGAAATAAAGGAAGAAGATGCAAAAGAGATGCTAATGAAAAGCTACTGTTCCACTGAAACATGTTTTTGAAGTTGCACTGTGTCATATGCCGATGAGCATATCAAAGCTGTTTTTAAAAGAGACGGTCGTAAATTGTCTTATCCGCCACCATCAAACAGATGAAAGCCAGGAGAATCTCATACTGCAGATGGCTGCCCTGTTCATGAAACGAGAAGAAAGGAGGAGGAGGGGAAAAGAGAAATAATCTTCCACTTTCAAACTCTTGTCTTAATTACTTGGTACATTTCCTTATTAAAATGGGAAATGAAGAAAATGCATTCTTTTCATGAAATATTCAGTGTCCTTTTGAATCGTTTAACACCAAGGGCTCTTTCAAATCTTCAGATGGGAAGAAAAGTGACAATCAGTTTGTGTAAAAAGTCTCCAGAGAGAAATCTGAACTCCTAATTGCACGATTGCCAAATGCCGTTCTTGCTTCCTACCATTTATTTTTATAACAGTGTTTGCCACGGATGTACTTCACAATTACGTACGTTGTTAACTAAATACAGTCGTAAAAAGGAGCAGCAAGATTCATAGGTAAATAGCCAGGTAGGCATTCTCAAATATATATTGTACTTTTTTCTATAGCTAGACATGATGGGCAAACTTGTTATTATTATTTAGTTTCTATACCAGCCTTAATCTGAGGATCACAGGGCAGTTTAGAAAAACACAAACATACATAACATAGTAAGAAACAAAAGCAATAACCACCACCACCACCCCATATTAAAAGGCCATAGATTGTTTAATTAGCCAAAGGCCTGGGAAGAGAGGAATTTTTTTGTGCCTGGCATTGAAAGATATGTAGTGAAGGTGCCAGGTGAGCCTCCCTAGGGAGAGCATTCCATAAAGGGGGAGCCACCACAGAAAAAGCCTGTTCTCATTTTGCCATCCTCCAGACCTCTCACGGAGGAGACACAGGATCACCGCGTCCAGACTCATAGTTCAATTCATAGCTCCATTCATGCTCTGAAGCTCTTCAGGAACATCTGTTGGATCAGACCCTTGTTGGATCAGACTGATACTCCACCTTGTGTTGGTAGTGTGTCGAAGACCCATTACTATTTCTCCAGCAGGGTTCCTGTGTCCTGTGCCTCTCTCCCTCAGGCCCTTCCCCCTCGTGGCTCCTGGCTCCCTCCCGCACCCCTCACCACCCCACTGACAAGCCCTTACACACTTTTGCCTCCTCCTCCAGATAGCAATACAGCTTCCACCTCTGAAGCCATCGCAGCCACTTTGAAAGCCAAAGCACTCAGCTTTCCAGCTTTCTACACCACTTCTGGAAGGAGGAGGAAGAGTGGTTCCATCTTGTGGTCCTGTGCTCTGGTGTGAGCCAGCTGACTTGTACCATGGCGCAGAACCAAAAAATGTGCATCTTTGTGGCCCCGTACTCTGGTGTGGCCAGAGCACAGGAGCCAAAAACGGGACATCTGAGATTGGGATCAGAAGTCGTAGTGGTATGAGGACTTGGTGGCAGATTTAAGAAGGGATTGCAGCCTATGTAGAAGTTTGACACGAGGTGTCACGTGATGGCTTTGTTCTGCCTCCACTGGGGAAGGCAGTATGTTTCGCTGAATACCAGTTGCTGGGAATCACAAATTGCCAGAGTTGCACTCCAGCCTTGCTTTGGGGCTTCCTGTCAGGAGCCCAGGTTGCCATCTTGATAACACAGCACGCAAGTCGTAATTAGCTAGAAGATTTATTGCAATACAAACAATTAGCCTCGGACGTCTAACCGATCAGTCATGCCTTACGAGTCAGTTGACCCTTCTGGGGAATGCTTCCAGGTTCTGCAGAATATCCTGAACCTATGACCCTTACGCTTCCAGGTTTGTTTTCTGTATAAGACCTTTCCCATACGTCTACTCTTTGGGCTCAGGGGATTTATTGCCTCCTCTTCCGATGAGGAACATCTACCCTGCCTGCTTCCTGAGGCTCTCTGTGCTTCTTGAGCTAGCTGACTTCTCTCCCTCCCGCTCTCTGTTGACACCTTATGTACATTCCATTCTGGTGCAGAGGGAGGGGGACTGCTTGAAGCTGTCTGACTGCTTCCAAACTCATGCTGTGTTTCTATACTTGGGGCACATGTGTTCATGACACTTCCCATAGGTCCCTGTTTGGCCCCTGTGGGAAGAGGATGCTGGAGTAGATGAGCCATCGGCCTGATCCAGTAAAGATTTGGTTATGTTCTTAAGGCCTGAGCAACTATACACAAAGATTGTTGGTGAGATGTAAAAACATAGCTTTCTCATGCCTGCTCTCTCCATTTCACAGGTGCTGGAGCTTCTGAGGTGGCAAATGGATGCCGAAGAATCTTCCACTGTGTTTGCAACCATCAGATTCTGCCAGAAGTTTGCAGGATTATTAAAGTTGCCTTGAGCAAGTGGTGCTAATTGGATTTTTTCCCCTCGTTTTTCTGTTCCCTTGGTACTTTATCCCCTGTCATATTAACAACACATCCTACAGCCCTGTGTTTCCAGTAATTGTCATCTTAATGATGTGAAAATCAATAGCAAATGTTGTGTTTTTAAAGTCATTATTGGATTGCAGAGCATGGAGATCTCAGGGAAGGAAGGGTGACCCCTGTGAAGTCTCTGATTCTAAGAAAGAGAGCTATCTGGAGTGGACTCCTTTTGATATAATTTTCCCTCTCTCCTTTTTACTATAATTGCTGCTGCTACTTCAGGATGAGGTCAAACTGTGGGCAGGAAAGGCTCCGTCATGCTTCTTTACAGATTGCCCAATTGGCATTTATGGACGTGAGGACTAGCTTGGTAGATCAGAGTAAGCTCATGTAGGCAAACATCTTCTTTGCAAAAGCAGCCAGCCATTGTCCTGGAGAAGCTCATTAGCAGGATATGAAGAGGGGTTGACTTCTCCTGTGTTTCATCCCTAACGTCTGTTGTGTTGGAGGACTTCTGGTTGGCCACCGTGGGTTTAAAGAGCAAGGGGAGGAACCTTTTTCAGCCCATCTATTTTTTGGCAACCTTCCATGGGCCACATTCCAGTGGTGAGTGTGGCCTAAGGCAAAAGTGGGTGGAGAAATGAAGGAAGAAGAAGAAGAGTTTGGATTTGATATCCCGCTTTATCACTACCCAAAGGAGTCTCAAAGCAGCTAACATTCTCCTTTCCCTTCCTCCCCCACAACAAACACTCTGTGAGGTGAGTGGGGCTGAGAGACTTCAGAGAAGTGTGACTAGCCCAAGGTCACCCAGCAGCTACATGTGGAGGAGCAGGGAATCGAACCCGGTTCACCAGATTACGAGTCCACTGCTCTTAACCACTACACCATACTGGTTGCCTTTGTACAGCAGACTATTTGCAACTCATGCAACCAAGGCACCCATGGTTGTCTAGACGAACAAACTGATATAAAGAAACCCTTCTATGCTCCAGTTATGCCTCTGTGAACATGAGAAGAGGCTGAAGGCCCTTTGGTCCAGAGGTGGCTAGTCTTAGGCCTGGGGGTTGAATGCAGCTCTCTAGGTCCTCTGCCTTGCCCTTGGAACTTTTCCCATACCACACCCCCTCTCCTCAGGTGACACCCCTCACTGGCCCAGCATCACAACCCCAAGGGTTTTTGCCTTTCTGGACTTGAACTCTGATAATGCATGATGGGTGCTAGTGAGAAGTGTGATTGGCCTTGTCAGGCTGTGGGAGAAACCATCTGCTCCACTGGATTCTGAAGACAGGAGTCATCCACTTTGAGTCCCTTTGGGAGGAGATCCAGAAAAACGATTCTTAGGTAGAATGCCGTTTCCACACACAGCTGCTGGCCCTGGCAAAGTTGACTTCTGAGCAAACTTCCAGGGGCCACATGCTAGGATGGGAGGGGCCAGAGACAAAGTGGGTGGAATAATGGATATTATTCTTGCATTGCCACAGCTGAGCACTCCAGGAGTGCATGGAGCAGCACTAGTGAGGCCTGAGGCCTAGGGGAGCCTTGAGGGTTCCTCAGAAAGGCCTGGGGTGCCACATTCCCACCCTAGGCCTGAGGTTCTGGGCACCAGTTTTAGAGGAAGAATGCATATTTACGGTGAACCAAAACCTTTCATGTGTCATCTCTTTGTACACAAGTGAATTAACATTCCTTCTGTGGAAGCATATTATATGTTGGGTGGGTGGGTGAGTGAGTGTCTACAAGAATGTCCTCACACAGCCCCCAATTGTAGTGTCGCCTTACAATCCTGGATTTGCGTTAAATTGGAGTGGAGGGGCACAAGATAGAAGGCAAAGAGGGACAAAGAAGGAAACAGTGGTTTTAAACAACAGCAGAGGTTTGAATCAAGCAGGAATGGAGCGTTATGTATGAAATGCTACAGCCCCTTGGGGGACGGAGAAGTTTCCGGAACTAGTACGAGCTGGGAGCTGTCTCCTGTGATGCCCTCAGGTGTCCTCAGGTGTCACAAACACTCATTCACTGCTTTACATACAATATTCCTTCCCTGTTACTAAGGTGATACATAATTATCGCCTTCAGTCATTGAGTCTGAAAGGGAGAAGCACAGAAAGCTGCCCTCTATTGGTCCACCTCTATTGGGCCAATAGAGGCCTCTATTGTTCCAGCTCACTCCATATTTTTGTGTACACTGTGTACACTGACCTATTCAAAATTTCAGACAGGGAACCTGTGCCAGCCCTACCCAGGGAAGCTGGGGATTCACTGGGCTACAGCCCTTCCCCTGATAAAACAAAGGCGCATCAGAGCAGCTTCAGCAGACCTGTGCAAGAAACACCAGGTCCAAAAGGGTGGAGATATCGATTGTTATGTGCTTGCCATTTGTCCTTCAGGTCTGATGGATAAAACTCCTCACCTCCGTTTCCAACCTGTGGCTCTGTTTTGATCAGAGGATGGATTGCCGGCAGACATAAAACAAAATGGCCACCCCTTGATATATAATTGGCAGCATCTTCCTCCCGATGTGCGAAAAGAGAGCAAGAGAAAGAGCAGCATCTGTGGACTGAGCTGGAAGCGGCGCAGACATCGCCCGAGTACCAGTGTTCAGCGCATAACAACAAAGGCATTTTGGCAGAGGGCCCTCGGTACCCTTTACTACCAGCATATGTTTCTGCCATAATGGATGTCAAGCTCATTTAGGAAAAAGAAAGGGGGAAAATTACATCGATCAAAGCGGAATGGGCAGCGGAACGGTTCATTCTAAATGGCCATTGGGATGCAGTTCAGACTCTTAAGTGTTGTTGTTGAAGTCGTAGTTACACAGAATGAAAAAAGATAGACGCATTGCCATTGCAATGATTACATTGCCCCAATGACAGGGCGGTCGCAGGCACTGCAACGTCACCCTAGGCAGATGCGGTGCTGTCCGCTTGGATCAGAGAGTGTTAACATTGCGACTTTAGGGAAGCTGATATCTTTGGTCCTCAGTCTTCCATCTGTAAAATGGGAAGAATTGTGGGGAGCTGCCTTTTACTGAGGCCACATCCACAGCACTTTTCGTGCCACTTCCAACAGTCATGGTTTTCTGCAAAAAACAACAAACAACACAACCTGGGAACTGTAGTTCATAAAAGGCACCACCCTCCCACAGGGCTACCATCCCTACCACACTTATCAAACTACAGTTCCCAGGATTTTTGGGAGGAAAGCATGTCTGCTAAAGCATTATAAGAGTGTTTTCAATGAAGGTTTGTGGATGTGACCTGAGTCAGGCCATTGGCCCACCAGGTTTTGGATCTAACTCTTCTCAAGCTGTATCTGAAGATGTCTCCACTTTAGCAAATGGAGACATCTCTCAATTTTGCATGGCTGGACTGTACCACCTTGTAGAATGGTAAGAGTCATATCTTATTGCCTCACACACTATTTGCATGCAGCCCCCAAAAGGTCACCCAGTACAGAATGCAGCCATTGGGCTGTAAAATGTTCCCCACCCCTCCTTAGATGTTTATCATAGTAGGGATATTGGGGTATTTGTTACATACCTTTCCTGTTATAGGGTCAGACTGGGATAACTGCTCTTTCATCTCAAATCCCTTCCAACACTTGTCATGGTTCTTTTTCCAACTTAGGGAGAATAAGTCTTAAAAGGTGATTTTACCCTGAGCGCTCTCCATTTTGGGAGGTTGGGCATCTAGAGTCAGCCATGGCAGTGGGAGAGAGAAAGCGTCAGCATGTCGAATTCAGCATTCGGCCCTGAAAGGTCCTGATACTGCTATCAACAGCACATTGGAACCTTCAAGGCTCCTTATGGATTTTGCTGTCAGTGTTAATAAAAATCAAGTAGCGAGTGGAAAATATTATCCAATTAAATGGTTTTCGAGGGAACAGAACAAACAAACAAACCAAAAATCCAGCACTTATTGATGGGCTAACATCTTGACAATAATAGACAACAACAACAACAACATCAAGCCAACAAATAAAGGGCATCAGGAAAGAACATGAGGTAAAAATGAAACAAAGCAGACAGAAAAGTACATTTTATGGCCAACATTGGCTAGGAACATGTATAGACTTCCATAACTGACCAATAAAAAACTCTGCATAGTGTTAGTGTTCAAAATGCACAGCTGTGAAATTGGTCCAATAATAGAATCAGAGAATCAGAGAATTGGAAGGTAAGCCAGGGTTAACCTTGTCCAACCTGTGCATTGCAGGTATCACAACTAAAACATCCCTGGCAAATAGCCATCCAACCTCAGTTTAAAAACCCCCAGTGAAAGAGAGTTCACCACTTCCAAGCTCATCCATTCCACTGTCAAACAGCTCTTATAACCAGAAAAATCTTCCTAATGTTTAGTTGGAATCGCCTTTCTTGTAATTTTTAACCCATTGGTTCTGATACTGCCCTCTTAATCAGCAGATAACAACCTTGCTCCATCTTCCATGTGACAGATCTTCAGACAGTTGAAGATCTATTGTTTATTCCCATACGTCCATATCATAAAATATATGGGCAATGTACATCTATGAAACATAAAACAATACCAATAATAATTAAAGTGCCTGATTAATCAGTTTAAACGTATGCAAAGGCCTGTTGTCATAAGCAAGTCTTCAAGAGCACCTTGCGAGATGTTCTCAGTGATCAAGGCGGGATACAAGAGCTGAGGCTGTCCTTACGGTGTCCTGGATCAAAGTTTACCATCATTGAATCCTTCCATTTGTCTAAGGAGCTCAAGGAAGTATACAGGGTTCTGTACAGGATTCTGGGGAAGAAATTCAAAGCTTGTTGTCAATTCCAGGAAGCTGAAACAGATCCTGGACTGGGAATGAAGGAGAAATTTAATTCAGTACACATTTAAAGCCAGATCTATGAAATTCACACTTTCTGGTTGGGGGACACTCATCACAGGCTGAGTATCTACTCAACTTTCCCATCAACACATGAGATAAACAGCATAAGCAGCCCCTATGGAAATAAATACATTCAGATTTACAACCTTGTATGCCATTATATTGTCATTTATGACCAGGATAACTCATGAGAGCCAGTGTGGTGTAGTGGTTAAGAGTGGTGGACTTGTAATCTGGGGAACCAGGTTCGCGTCTCCGCTCCTCCACATGCAGCTGCTGGGTGACCTTGGGCTAGTCACACTTCTCTGAAGTCTCTCAGCCTCACTCACCTCACAGAATGTTTGTTGTGGGGGAGGAAGGGAAGGGAGAATGTTAGCCACTTTGAGACTCCTTCGGGTAGTGATAAAGCGGGATATCAAATTCAAACTCCTCCTCCTCCTCCTCCTCCTCCTCCTCCTCCTCTTCTTCTTCTTCTTCTTCTTCATGACAGCAAATCATGCATCTAAGTCATTAAATGTACTGCAAATGTGATAACAAAGAAGGCATTCAAGAGCTGAACAACTGGAGAGGGCATCAATGCCCTACTTGGGTGCTACTTTGTCTAGGGCAGGAGTGGAGAACTGGATCTGGCTAGAAGAACAAATCCTTACCTCCCTCCCTCACCACTTTGGGCCACTTTGACAGGTGGGTGGGGCCAGCCACCAGCCAATCAACTGATGTCGTTGTGAATCAGGCAACAATTATAAAAGGGGCTAGCTGCCAGCACTGATTAGCTGATTGGTGCTGACAACAAGCCCCAATTTCTCTACTGCAGCCATAGTTTGTCAACTGATCACTACTGTCGGTGAGCCCAGCTTGCCAAGGAACAATTGGGAGTGTGCTTTAAGCTCACAGTTATTCCTTTGCAGCCACCAAGGTCATTTGCAGATGTTAGGTGTGGGGCAGATGGACGTGGTTTGAGAACAGTTTTGTGGGCTGAATCAGGATCCCTGCCAGGCCTAACATCAGCCTGAAGACCAGAGGTTCCCCATCACTGATCTAGGATCAGCCATGACCCTAACTATGTACCTCACTGAATGTACGTGGTCCAGAGACCACCTACATCAATCAAGGCTGCTATTCAACAAAAAAGCATGGAAAGAAGGCATGCTTTCTGGGTGCTTCTATCAGCATCAGTTGACACCCAGCAACCACCAGAATCCCTAGTGCTACCACTAGGGATACTCTGGTATTCTCCCTGGATTTAGAGAAATGGGACATAATCAGGTTGCAGCTGGCAATTGCCATCAGAAAACTGCAACACATCTCTTTGCCTTCCATCCCGCTTAAATCAGATGTCAAGGAAATAAACAACTATCTGGCTTTTAGAAGACACCTGAAGGCAACTCTGTATCAGGATTTTTTTTGAGTGTCTAATGTTCTACAATTTTTATGTGCTGTAAGCTGCCCAGAGTGACTGGGGAAACCCAGTCAGATGGGCAGGGTATAAATAAAATTATTATTATTATTATTATTATTATTATTATTATTATTATTATTAGTGCTGTGGCTATTGCTAAAGCAGCAAAAGCAGCAGGGGTGAGGGAAGCAAAGTGAGAAGGGCACTATAGACTCTTGGAAGGAAGCAGGAAGAACTCAATGCCTTCAGTCCATTTTTACATGGAAAGGCCATAGTTACAACACTCTAAAGTAAAGGTAAAGTTACCCCTGACCATTAGGTCCAGTCGTGACCGACTCTGGGGTTGCGGCACTCATCTCACTCTATGGGCCAAGGGAGCTGGTGTACAGCTTCCAGGTCATGTGGCCAGCATGACTAAGCCACTTCTGGCGAACCAGAGCAGCGCACAGAAACGCCGTTTACCTTCCCGCCGGAGCAGTACCTATTTATCTATTTGCACTTTGATGTGCTTTCAAACTGCTAGGTTGGCAGGAGCTGGGACCGAGCAATGGGAGTTCACCCCATCGCGGGGATTCGAACCGCCGACCTTCTGATCAGCAAGTCCTAGGCTCTGTGGTTTAACCCACAGCGCCACCCGCTTCCCTACAACACTCACTCTACAGACGGCTTAAAAGGCAACGTGGACCGTGCATAAATCTACAGCCAATAAGAAACTGCATCTAGGGGTGCTGTGGAAAAGCATTTATCAGAAAATGATTACACGGGAGATTTGCACCATAGGTACCAGCTTCAGCTTGACAGAAGATGAAGGCCACGTGCAATTAACTCCTAGTGATGACGCCTGCATTTCCTCTCAATTGATATGTGGCAAATCTTTCTCTTTATATGAATCAGACTCTAATTGTGAGTTTGATTGCATCTTCTTCTCCCGTGAAGGCACCTCAGCTCGAGACAAGAGATGAGAACCTATTGTAAAGCAAAGAAAGGGAAGGGAAGGAAGTATAAAATAGAATCAAAACTTATGTTCCATGGAATGTGCTCTACAAATTGGGATTCTCACAATAGACTGTCCACATTTTGGATTGCTCAGTCTGGAAACCAAGGCTTATGAAAGACAATTGAAGGAGTTGGGTATGTTCAGCCTGGAAAAGAAGAAATGGAGATGAGATATGATATGATATGGTAAAGGTAAAGGTAAGGGAGCCCTGACCATTAGGTCCAGTCGCGGACGGCTCTGGGGTTGCGGCACTCATCTCGCTTTATTGGTAGAGGGAGCTGGCATACAGCTTCCGGGTCATGTGGCCAGCATGACTAAGCCGCTTCTGGCGAACCAGAGCCGCGCACGGAAACACCGTTTACCTTCCCGCCGGAGCGGTACCTATTTACCTACTTGCACTTCATGCTTCCGAACTGCTAGATTGGCAGGAGCAGGGACCGAGCAACGGGAGCTCACCCCATCGCTGGGATTCGAACTGCCGACCTTCTGATAGCCATCTTCGAATATCTATATGGATGTTGCATGGAAGATGGAGCAATCTTGTTTTCTCCCTGCTCTGGAGGGTAGGACCTGAACCAATGGTTTCAAGTTACAAGGAGGCAGATCAGGAAAAACTTTCTGTCAGTAAGAGCTGTTTGATAGTGGAATGGACTCCCTTGGAAGGTGGCGGACTCTCCTTCATTGGAGGTTTTTAAGCAGAGGTTAGATGGTCATCTGTCATGGATACTTTAGTTGAGATTCCTGCATTGCAGGGAGTTGGGCCAGATGACCCTTGGAATCCCTGGATTCTATGAGTTCATCAAAATCCGATTTAAATGTGACTCCAGAAACTTTTCTATGTTCCACATTTCATGCACACCTTCATGTCTAGGCACAGCATCAGCACACTGGCACGATATTAGCCCAGGCCACAGTCCTCTACCAAGCCAATGTGTAGACACAGGTTAGGACGCCCAGTTTAAATGAGTTGCCAGCTGGGGAAGGGGCACAAATGTAATGCAATTCACATTTAAAGGTGAACCTACCCTATTCCCCAGCAAGCCAGTAATAAAATTTAGAACACAGTTACCTTTCTAGTAACATCAAGGTGGTGATAATAGAATTTGATCCTCGCACAGAAAACAGGGGCCCTTGGTGTAACAGGAGATTTGAGTGAGATTTTTTTTTTAATTTAAGAAAATCACTTTTTATTATTCTTTTGAGCTTGCTGTTCACCTTCTTCACTTGCAAATGGCTTTGTTTTAGCACTAGAGACTTTAGGCTGCTATAGATTAGAAGAAGCCTCCTGGGTGTTGAAAGGCTTAATTAGTTAACCGTTGTAAAGTGCTTTGTGATCTCGGAATTGAAAAGCTGCACATAACAGATGTGGCATTTTACTAATTATGATGGTTATTATTAATTGACTCTATTAGCCCGCAGCCCTTACTTAACTAAAATCCTCACTGCAGAAAGAAGGGTTTTACCCAAAAGAAGCATGTTATTATTCTCCAAGACCCAAATTCTGCCCTCTGCTGCCGTACAAGGTCATCAGGCCTCCCTAGGCCTTCATTCTTGCCAAGCCTCAACAAGCTCCAAGATTTCTTTTCTCAGGACTCAGGAATGGAATGTGCAGAGATGATATTGAGGGGACAAGGCCAATTCTGAGCATGTGCCAAGTGCATCTGCTCTTGCCCAACTCTGTCCATGTTTGAAATTTGGAGGCAAGATGCTAAGACCAGCAGATGCAGTCCTCTTTAAGAAATTAAGTTTTGGACTTCAGCTCTTTCAGAAACTTGTAGGCACACAGCTTGTGTGGGAACCCCAGCCTCTCCTTTCCCATCTGGCCTACTTGAGAGTGGGGAGAAAGCCCCATACATGCTTTGGTTGGAAACCTGAGAAGTTTCAGGAAGAGCCACCCAGCCACTATAAAACTGTCCATCCTTAGCTGCTCAAAACAGGAGCAACAGCTCCATTAGGAAGATGCTGCAGAGGCAGTGCTAGCTACTTGTGGTCTGTTGGACAGCTCCCCTGCTGATCTAGGGCACCTAAGCTACTCAGTTCCTGCTGGTCAACTCCCTGGGTGATCCAGAAGACTGCTGGAGCCCAATACTTACTTGTGACCTCCTGCACTGCTCAAGGTTGGCAGAGATAAGACACCAATACAGAGGGGTGGATGAATGGAAATAAGATGTCAATGTTTCTGGGGGAAAGAAGGTTTAAGGTCCTGTGGGTCCAGGACCTTCTGCTGCCCACAAAGCACTGCTTTGTGGTGACCATGATGGAGCTCTCTGCTGCCCCAACAAAACTACTCATGATTGGTGATTGAGGGATCCACAGTATCCAATGGCCCCTCAGCTGCCACCCCTGGAAATTTAGGATTGCTCCCCGAACTTTTTTTAGTTGGGTGTCAAACCTAATCAACATCTCTTATTTAAGATGAACCTCTTTTGAGTCTCTCCGAGAGAAGCTGTGGAGATACGTTTTAAGAAAATTCATACTTATCTGTGGCTTTCTAGATTTCTTTCATAGGGTTAGCTAAATATCAGCCTTGGCACTGAAGGGGAAGGGTGGTATTTTAGTGATGGAGCATCTGTTTTGCATGCAGAAGGTCTTGGGTTCAATTCCTGGACTTTCCGGTTAGGACTGGGAATGTCCCCTGTCTGAAACTCTGGAGAGCCACTTGCCAGTCAGTGTAGCAAATACTGACCTATATGAGCCATTGGTCTGACTTTGTAGAAGGTGGCGCCTTGTGTCCTTATATTGGAGGGTTTGTTTTGTTTGTTAATTATTTGTATTTACAGATCACCCTTTACCAAACAGCCCCAGAGCAGATTACAAAATATCACCATTAAAACAAGCACAAAATTTATGAAAATCATAAAACTACAAAATTAACCAAGAGAATAATTTAACAAAATGGTTTCATTCCACTGCTTCAAGACTGGGACAGATGTGTCTTGCAAAGGGCAGAATTCATCCAAAACTAAGCCCTTTAATGCCCATTAAGCTTCATCACAGAGAATTAACAATGTGCTGTCTCTCTCTCACTCTCTCACTGTCTCTCCTTCAAATGAAGTGGTTTCAAAACAATTCAACTTCAGCTGGATTGGGACCTTCCTAAACAAATGAAATAAATGCCTCATAACGGGCTTGGCATCATGCAATGTTTGGAGCACTCATTCTGTAGGCAAATTTCCAAGGCTAGGGAATCTCATCCGAAAGCTTCGTGAGCTGCTGGTTATCATGAAAAAGAGGATTACGCCGAACACTGAATTTACAAAAGTAAACTTTTTGTACATGGGTTGCCGGTTTAATAAGGAACCGAAGCCTTGAGGGTCTGGGTCTCCCTCTACAGAAATGTCTCAAAGCTGTGCTGGGATGTACCCCCTTTTTGATGTTCTGGCAGTCAAGCCAGGCTGCTTGGTGTTAAGCATTTTCAGACACACTACAGGGTATGATTTAGCTGGAGTTGTATAAATCTGAGCATGGAATTAGCTTTGCTCTTTGGGGACGTTTGGTTTTATTTGTTATCAAGAAATTAAAAGTGGCACATCCCAAGAAGCCATTGAAGTGTTCACTCTGCAACTTTTAACATGAAAGAGGGGACGGAAATGTAGGGAGCTGTTTTTCAGCATTGAGAATCCAATTACTCGACAGATGACACCCACTCAACATGGCTGCATCGGAACTTTCTGAACTGGTATTTTCAAGGACATTTCATAAGCTGCAGATCAAGTCATGAATACAGAAGGATATGTTTAGCCCAAGGTAGCTTCTCAACATCTCCCAGAACATTGGTTGTACTTTATTTATCCATTTTATTCATATCCCATGCTTCCTCAGAAAGTGCTCATTGACGACTTCTTGTCAACCTGGAGAAAAGGGACAAGTGGTGTTCCACAGGACTCTGTCCTGGGTCTACTGTTCTTCAACATCTTTATGGATGAAGGCATATAATTGGTAGATGACACCAAACTGAACAACCTAGCTAATACAGTGGTACCTCAGTTTAAGAACAATCCTGTTTACGAACGATTTGGTTTACAAACTCTGCAAAACCAGAAGTTGTTGTTGTTGTTGTCCGACTCTTCGTGACCCCATGGACCAGAGCACGCCAGGCACTCCTGTCTTCCAGAAGTAGTGTTCTGGTTTGCGAACTGTACCTTGGTCTACAAACGGAAACTGAACAGTGGAAGGGCACCAACAGTGGGAGGCCTCATTAGGGAAAGTGCGCCCCAGTTTAAGAATGGATTCGGTTTAAGAATGGACTTCAGGAATGGATTAAGTTCATAAACCGAGGTACCACTGTACCTTTGAAGACAGACTCAGCATTCGAGAGGTCTTGGCAGGATGGAGACCTAGGCCAAAACTAGCTCAGTGAATTCCAACAGAGTTCTGCATTTAGCTAATGCAGCTCCACAAATATAGGCTGGGTACCAACCTAACTTGACAGAAGTATACGTGAAAAGGATCCAGGAGGCTAAAATGGTTATGAGCAAAAAACTGGAAGACCCCCTAATTCTAATTTATTTGAATTCTAGGACCAAGAAGTCTGGCAGGTTGTGCTCATGGAAAACCTCTCTTATAAGATTAAAGCACAAAGGAAGGGCCCCAAAGCAAATGAATTTCACATACTGTGGAATAAATTTATTGAAAAATATGCACAGCCTTCCTTCAGCCCGTGGAGACATTGTGGACAACTACGCTGGGATGCTTGGAAATACTGAATAATGACAAAACGACAATACTTACCATAATGTGATGTGGCAAGGCAGGGAGAGATCGACACCTGCTCCACACCTCTTTCATCTCACTCATGTGGCTTGACAACCCAGTGGCTGGTGTAAGTTAAACTCTATTTTAAAGGCTTGCTTTCCCTCTGCCAGGCTTAGGCCAGCTCAGCCAGCAGTACTCCTAAACAAAATTTGGAACGGGGTAATTCATTTATTTCAATTTAAACTAGTATAAATCCCATGGGTTTCCTATACTTAGGATTGCTTTGTCTATCTGCTGCTGCTGCTGCTGTTGTAGTTGTCCATAAATTCACATTAAAATACATATTAAAAATTAGGATTCCCCCCTCTCATATTGACTTGCCCATCTTAAACTTACTTGCCCATCCACAGAGAAAATCCCATGAGTATACTCCCATCAGGCTGTGCACCCAGCTACCGATTTATACAACAACCCCCCAATTTTAATGGCCAGCAGAGATTCCAGGAGCATTTAATGCATGTTGTTGTTTAGTCGCGTAGTCATGTCCGACTCTTCGTGACCCCATGGACCAGAGTACGCCAGGCACTCCTGTCTTCCACTGCCTCCCAGAGTTTGGTCAAACTCATGTTAGTAGCTTCGAGAACATCATCCAACCATCTCATCCTCTGTCGTCCCCTTCTCCTTGTGCCCTCCATCTTTCCCATCATCAGGGTCTTTTCCAGGGAGTCTTCTCTTCTCATGAGGTGGCCAAAGTATTGGAGTCTCAGCTTCACAATCTGTCCTTCCAGTGAGCACTCAGGGCTGATTTCCTTAAGAATGGATAGGTTTGATCTTCTTGAAGTCCATGGGCTTCTCAAGAGTCTCCTCCAGCACCATAATTCAAAAGCAATTCTTCAGTGATCAGCCTTCTTTATGGTCTATAATTTAATGCATAGTTCACCCTTAGCTGTAAACAAAGTATAGCTCATTTGCCCAATTGCCCGTTTGTTGTGTATGGTTGTGTGTGTGTTTGTGTGTGTGTGTGTTAAAGGACAATAAAATGCAAGCGCAGCTCAACTCCCGGCACCAGCTGCCCTTGCGACGTAAATCACCAAACCCTCATTGAAGGCCCATCATGTCCGCATAAAATCGAAAGCGCTCCTGAGAGGGAGCCATTCAACCCAGACAGTCTCATTAGCACAACAGCATTAAATTAAACAAGTGCGTAAAAAGTAACACACTCTCCCAAAGTCTATGCCTGATCTCTCTGCCCAAGCAATTGTGCAGGAGGCAGATGTGTGGATGCATGCATGTGTGTGTTTAAAGCCTCGCCGCGGCAACTCGGATGCCTCGTGTTTAAAAAGTCAATAAATTAAGCACGAATCATTGGGCCCGTTAAATGGATTGCAACTCATAATCATCTAACTTGCAACAAGGTCTTCATTTTAACTGACCTAGATGGATGTAAAGAGTTATTAAATAAATGAGAATACAAATGGCTTGTGAGAGGGACGTGGGGTTTACTTTCAGGATTCTGGTAGTTTTTCATAAGGTTTTCTTAAGATCTCTGGAGAGGGAAGCAAGATGGACCCCAGCTATTTCCATACTTCAGTGCCCTGCACTTGAGAAACTGCTGAAGCAGAAGCTTTTCTCAAATCGGCAAGGCAAAGGAAGCATTTGTTGTGGAGAGAAGGAAATACTTAGAATACTGCAGAGAAAGAAGAGGCTGGAACCAGGGACTTCAGCCAAAAGCAGAAATGCTGAAGGACTCCAGGGCCAATCAGCCCCAGCCAAAAATTGCTAAAAGAGGAACACTGAGTTAGACCATTGGTCTATCTAGGTCAGCAGCTCTACAGGGCTTCAGGAAAGGCACATTGCAAAGCTTACCGGGAGATGCCATTGAACCTGGGACATTTTTGCAGATTAAGTTGCTCTACTCCTGAGCCATGGCCCTTCCCCAATGGTCAGAGGCCATGGAAGTTGAAGTCCACTAATATCTTGAGGGCCACAGGTTCTCCATCCCTGGTCTACAGACAATGTTGGATCCAGATTGGTTGGGGGAGCTTGGCAAGTGACTCCCTCCTTGAATGGGGCCATCTTCCTGCCATTGCCCTTGCTGCTCAGGAGAGGTCGAGGCAAGGGGAAGGTGATGGACGTTGAGCAGGCAAGTGGACAGCAAGGAACCACAAAGAGGAAGAGGAGGAGAAGCTGAGTGGCCACTGAGATCAGCTGTAGAGAACCCTGCTGTAACTTGTCAATCTATTAGTTTGTAATCTGTTAATCTGAGATTTTGAACCATCAACAAGACCTTACATTGAAGCACTAGAATACAGGAAGCATCCGTGCTTTGCCTACCAATTGGACCAGACCACAATCCAACAAGCCCTCTTTTATTATCTAAAGTGGAATTTAGCTGAATATGGATTTGTTGTTAGGAGGCCCATATTCCCCTCAGAGAATTACAATTTCCTCACAAGAGGGGTTGAGAATTGTAGTCTGTGAATGGAATAGGGGCCTTCTAGAAAGCTCTCAGCACACTTAACAAACTACGCCTCCCATAATTCTTTGGGGTGAAGCCATGGCTGTTTAAAGTGGTATCATGGGGCTTTAAATGGGTGAATGTGGCCGTGCTCAGAGCAGATCCCCTGAAATTAATGGATGTGACTGACTTAGGTCCATTCAATTAAACCAGTGTACTCTCAATGAGATTTAGTTAGATGCCATCCTATGCAGCATTTTTTATTATAGCTCTGACTGTAAACACTTTATTGTGCATTCAGGACTTGCTGTGGTGACTTCTGCTATCCATATAATCCTGAAACAGAGAAGTCTAACTCTAAAGAAAAAGAATGTCACATATAATTGTTCCCCATTTAGCTCGAGAGCAGAAAATCACTGTAAGTAAATGCAAAGTAAACCAAAATCGTTTGCTAATTGCCTGTCACTACTGCAAACAGTATTTTATTTGCAGAACAGCATTTTGCTTTTGAAAAAAAAAAGAAAGAAAAAGGAAGCTGGAGAAATGAATAATTTCTTTTCAAATATTTACTATCAAAGAAGGACCAAGAAAATCTGATATTAATTATTATTCTCTAGATAATCGTCTGGAATCAATAAATGTAAATACAGAACAAAGGGAGGGCTGTTGAATCTCATTTAAAGTGTGCATACCAATAAAATTAAGATGTAAATGGGTTATATTTTAATTTCTCTGATGCCAAAACAAAGACAGAATCAAAGTAATTGTAACTGTGATTAAAGGATCAACTAATCCCTGATGGAGAGGTCTGGAGGTGCAAAGTCCTGTGAAGAATGCGAAGCAGGCAGAGGAGGACTTTTCAATACAGCAAAGCACAAAATAGATAACAAGTTATTTGGGCCCAATCCTAACCATGCTTATTGAAAACAAAGCTCTACTTATGCGTGGACATAAGAAGAGCCAATCTGGATCAGACCCAAGGCCAGAAGCGGTTTAGTCATGCTGGCCACATGACCCAGAAAGCCATCTGTGGACAAACGCTGGCTCCCTCGGCCTGAAAGCGAGATGAGTGCCGCAATCCCATAGTCGCTTTTGACTGGACTTAACTGTCCAGGGGTCCTTTACCTTTACCTTACCCCCTCCAAGCAAATAGTTTTTAGAGGTTGCCAGCCTCTGAATCTGGAAGGTCTCAAGGATTCATTTAGCTATTAAGAGCTGACAGAACCAACCTTAACCAATTTATCTAGACCCTTTTAAAACCGTCCAAGTTAACGGGCAGCCTCCACTTCATGTCATTTAGCAATGGTGAATTATGAGGACATGAGGAGAGTGCTGAATCAGGCCAATCCCACCTTGGCCAACCAGATGCCTGTGGGAAGCTTGCAAGCAGGACCTGGGTTCAACAGGACCTGATCAGGGTACAGTAATAGATCGCTACACTGCATTTGTGCCTAGTACCATCCTCTCTGAGCTTTCCCTCGAAACACAAGCTCCGCGGCGTAATCAAATCAGCGATTTAAATTCATTTGACAAACCGAATTATTGCAGCTGAGAAAAATTATTTTAAACGGGCCACTTTATTTGGAGATCTAAATACGGGTAGCGTTGAAAAAGGAGCTCTGTTTAAAATACTACACGAGTAAATTACTTGCAAATGGACTAGATTAAATTCCAGCTGAATCTAATTGAAGGAACTGCTTTTGTTTTTATGAAAAAGAAGGGAAGGCTGATTCGGTTGAGCTGTGCGTGGTCTCAACGTAAGGCACAAAGCGGGGAGGATCTCAATCTATTAAAGCAATTGGTTAGTCAGGATTAATTGAGGACCCACTCTAAGTATGGCTGTGTCTGGATCCAGCCACGCATACTGTATCCCCCTATGCCAAGGGTGGTGAACCTTTTTGAACATGAGGTCCACGTCCTGGGCGTCATATGAGGTCCACATTCGAGCATGAGGCAACGTCCTGGGCGTCACATGCCAGGAGTGAGTGGGGCTAGAAGCAAAAGTGGGAGGAGCAACAAATGCAACCTTTGACCTTTGTACAGTAAGCTAATTTCTACCTTCACTCAAACATTGCTCTCTATCTTCCATCCAGGCAAGCAAAGGCATTATCAGGGTTGAAGGACACTCAAGGAGGGTCCAAAGTGTAGTATATTTAAGAGGCACGCAAATCAGCAATTCATGTTTCAGAGGCAGTGTACCTGAGACAAGGGTTTCCATAGGTCGACTGCGAAAGTTGCCAGGCCCATGGCATGGTTGTGGCTATTTTGGGATGCATGGGGTTAGACCCCAGGAAATATGATGCTGGACTAGATGAACCTTGGTCTGATTCAGCAGCTCTTTCTTCATTCCCAGGTATCGATTGTTCGGATATATCGATCTGGCCCTTGATCGATAGAGCCGCGACTTCAGACAGCTTTACGTTCCCAATCAATCACTTACAGCGGTCCGGCACGCTTCCTCCTTCTGTCTCTTCTCAGTCACGGCTTTTAGCAGAGTAGAAACACAGCGTGTAAAGCAGTCTTACTCCTTGTAAGCACACATAGACAGGTTCGTCTATTTACAGCTCTTTATTACAACATTTCAGCATCAAAGTCCATCACTGCTGGCAGCCATTGCTGCAAACATGTCTCCCTCTCAGATACACAGAGGGAACATCCTTCTCCCCTCAGAGTCACAGGGGGAACTGAACAAACAGGGAATAGTCCCGCCCAGCTTCTAAAGCTTCTGTCTCCGCCCAGCTGTAAGCTGACGTCAGCAGGTGACACACACCAGGGAATTTAACCAGATAAATTCTGAACTATAACACCCCCCCTTGTGTCCCTGCGTGATACCTGTGCAACATCTTCAGTAATACCTTGTGAGATCAATTCCTTCCCCAATGCCTTGCGCCTTCCCTTGGCAAACCTGTTTGGCATTTGTGGAACCACCTCACAACTTTCAGAATCGCACTGTGAGAAACTTACCCACGCACCTGTGGCCTGATACCTCTCTGGTGGGATACCCTTTGTTGTGCGACTGGACCTCCTAGGCACAAACTCAGGTGTTCCCTCTGACTCACTTTGATCAGCAGGTGTGTCCTCTGCATCATGGGATTCTCCTTCTGACTTAAGGCGTCTTTGAATCCTCTCCATCACACTCACAGGAGAACTAGGCGCACTCTTGGGCTGTTTCTTAACAACTTGTGGAGATGCCACATCCTGCTCCTGACCCTGGTCAGTGATCTGGTCGTCATCAGCAGCCTCAGCCCCTTCTTCCTCTGCCTCATCAGAACTGTCTTCTGGATCAGAGAGACAATCTGAGAGAACATCACGCCTAACAGGAGTCTTTGATTTCACCTCCTCCTCTACGAACTCAGCGTGTTTACTGATCAGCACCTTACTCTGATCACCTGACGGGTAAGCAAATCGCCATGCACGGGCTTCTGGCTCATACCCACAGAAGATCATTTTCTGGACTTTGGCTCCATCTGGCCCTCGCAAAGCCTCAGGCACAGAGACAAGCGCAGGAGTCCCAAACGTCCGCAGAAAGTGAACCTGGGGTTTTCGGCCATTTAACAAAGAGAACGGTGTGTCACCTACCAATGAGTTGTAGACACGATTCCAGGTGAATGACACAGCCCTCGTAGCCTCCAGCCAAAACTCAGGAGGTAACCTGGCTTCTTTCAGCATCACCTGTGCAGCCTTAACCAGAGCTCCACTTCTCAGCTCTGCCACCCCCCCTTGCTGGGGTGAAATAACTGTGTGTCGTATCCCTTTCTGTTGAAAGAACTTCTGCAAAGCAGAACCAGTGTACTTAGCATTTCTGTCACTGATGATAGCTTGAACCCTGGTGGAGAACCTCTGTTCCACCCCCTCAATCCAGCTCTTGATCAGCTGTGCTGCATCCTCCCTGGATTTGAGACCGTGAGCCCAGGAATTCTGCGAGAAATCATCCAGAAAAGTTAGCAGAAACCTGGCCCCCCCTAGACTTGGTGCCTTGACAGGACCGGACAAATCTATGTGAACCAGCTCAAAAGGTTTAGTGGCTACACGTTCCACCTTTGGGTAACTGCACCCTCTCACCTTTGCCTGCTTGCAAGTGTCACAATTAATGGCACTTTGACAATTTTTAATCTTACAACCTGTAACAACCTCAGGTAACACCTGCAAATCCTCTAAAGGATTGTGAATCGTTCTCTGATGCCATACGCATGCACATGTAACATTATGAGCGGGAATTGTAGCACGCTGGTTGGGAACTGTAGCACGCAACGCTTGTGCTTTCTCAACCTTCCCCTCACCTCCAAGAGACGTTTTAAGAATGAAAAGATCATTCTGTCCCTTCCGCACTTTGGCCAGTAACCTCCCCCCTTTGGAGATTGTGCAGACATCATTTTCAAAACAAACTTTGAACCCCTTACTTAACAAATAAGGCACAGATAACAAACAATGTTGAATCTCTGGAACAATACAAAAATCCACCGTTTCCTGTAAAACAGAAAGATAGGCATTAGTACACTTGGAAACTCTAGTTTTCTGTCCATTTGCAAACTTAATAGTCTGTCCCTTCGGAACTGCCGTGCAATTCCACCTCTCGACTGCAGGGGTCTCTGGAACCATGTTGCGGTTAGCTGCAGAGTCTATTACAAAGGCCATCTCGGAATTTTCCACTCGGCCATCTTCAAACACTGCCATACTCGCTGAGACTTGATAAGACTCTTCTCCCTGCTGTTTACCACGGCCACCTGGCTCAGTTCCACGCCTGCCTGTCTTCCCAGGCCTGTTGCCATGGAAACCCGCCTGATTCCCATGGGAAATGTCCTTCACAACATCCTGCCGCGGCTCTCTGCACCGGTGGGGGCAACTGCCACTCAGATGTTGCGCCGAATTGCACACGTAGCATCGACGAACTCCAGTGGAAAAACACTGCCCGGGGCTCCCAGCTGGCTTGGCCCTCCTCCTTCTGGAACGGCGCCTCCCACCAGCCTCGCCCCCCCTGAAGCTGCTCTCCGCTTTAGCACAAGTGGAAAGTTTTCCAAACTTGCCTTTGGAACTCCTGCCCCCCCCGATCTGCGCACCAGCGCTCCTTGAGGCTGACTGGGGAATAGGGGCTTCTAGACCAGCGTCTGCAGGGCTCTGGCCTCCCGCTGAAGCTTGACACAGGCCTTTCAGTAAATTCCAGGCCGCCCACGCTGATTTCACACCCTCTAGGTGGGGTCTCAGTGATGCATCAACGCATGCTTTGAGCATCTCCAGCTCTCTTTGCATTTTCTGCTGGCTATCTTCCGGCAACGCAGCCTCACAGCCTGCAACGTCTCCAGCCGCTGTAGCGCTGGGGGTTGGTGGTAGGGGCTCCCTCTGCCATGCTTCCCAAAGCCCATGGACCAGGAACCACCCCTTCACTCTTTTGCTCCAGGTTGCCCAACTCTTTAGAGTGAGCTTTTCCACCGGTATATCCTGGCAGTCTGCCATCTTCTCCCGTTCTCCCAAGGGGCCCCAAGCTGTACTTACTGCGTACTCAGTGCTCAGTACCAGCTCCTACGGCTCTCCCTTGCTTGGAGTAACGATTATCCAGCTGCTTTTTTCTTTTAGCTCTGTGTCCCAGCAGCTCTCTTTCAGCAGCTCCTCATGCCTCTCAGAAGCAGGCAATTACTCATTTTGCTCTCCGGCATCCGGTCAGCTCCCGTTCCTCAGAACCCAGCTTCAAAGCCTCCTGAAGCTGTTTTACGACTGTTTTACAGGCGTTGGCTGACCCCCATAACCTGTTCGGATATATCGATCTGGCCCTTGATCGATAGAGCCGCGACTTCAGACAGCTTTACGTTCCCAATCAATCACTTACAGCGGTCCGGCACGCTTCCTCCTTCTGTCTCTTCTCAGTCACGGCTTTTAGCAGAGTAGAAACACAGCGTGTAAAGCAGTCTTACTCCTTGTAAGCACACATAGACAGGTTCGTCTATTTACAGCTCTTTATTACAACATTTCAGCATCAAAGTCCGTCACTGCTGGCAGCCATTGCTGCAAACATGTCTCCCTCTCAGATACACAGAGGGAACATCCTTCTCCCCTCAGAGTCACAGGGGGAACTGAACAAACAGGGAATAGTCCCGCCCAGCTTCTAAAGCTTCTGTCTCCGCCCAGCTGTAAGCTGACGTCAGCAGGTGACACACACCAGGGAATTTAACCAGATAAATTCTGAACTATAACATCGATCGTATATTTGCATGTTGATCTCTGAAGACCTAAGGAGTAGAATCTTACTTTGTAAGACACACACACAAACACCAAGTTGAGAATGCTCCATTAATCGCCAAACCATTCTCAATGTAGTGGGCCATGTTGATCATAACCACCATCACTTTTTGCGTGTTTCTTACTTCTTTAAATCAGAACTGCCCAGGATTTTGCTTTGCAATGCCCAACAATAAACATGTAAACTGCTTTATCGTTTGCTTCGTTAACTGTTCTGAAAGGCCAGGTGGTGCCTTTTCAGTGTGAGCAGGCCTTGACTGGCTTGGTGCTTCCACACGAACGCTGAAACGACCTTAATGGATTTTGCATGGCTGTCTGGCAGTCTCCACTTCCAGCCTTTAAGTAAGGAAACTCCTTGAGCCTCAGTATCTGCCACTGCTTGTCGCTGCAGACATCAGCCCTGGAGAATGCCGTCAATCAGCCGGCCTCCTCTTTACACATCTGAGCATCTGAAGAAACGGCGCAGATTGTGCAAAGGTGGAGGAGGCCAGCGCATGATATCTAAGCATTACCTGTGATTATTTTAATATGTAATTTGCTTGGTCGGCCACGATCTGCAAAGGAAGGTTAACTCAAGCATTGGAGAATGCTCCTTTTCTGTCTGTTATAGCGAGCCATAAGCACTCGCATTCATTTCCTCAGTCTATTCATTTTTATTTATATTTTTTAAAAATGTTCCCATTAAAAGAGGGAGAGGAAATATCCCAGATTGCATTAGGATTTTTTTAAAAATCCCTCTCATGCCTCTCCCTCTTTTAAATCTATCGAAAGTTATAGCCTAGACAGCTGCTTCCATCTAGTGGTAAAACAAACACACACTTTAACTAAACCAAAGCATATATAATCAAAAATAAATCCTTGCTTGGTTTATCCCTGCCCATCTGCATTATACATTTAAAGCACTATCATACTGCTTTAAACAACCGTGCTTTCCCCCCAAATAATCCCTGGACCTATAGTTTTCAAGGGTGCTGAGAGTTGCTAGCAGACCCCAAAGAATCCTGGAAACTGTAGTTTGTGCTAAGAATTCTCTGGGAGGAAGGTCTGATTGTTAAACTGTGGCTTTCTGAGAGGAATGGGGTTTCCTAACAACTTCCAGCACCTTTAACAAACTATGGTTCTCATGATTCTTTGAGACCACCAGACCTCCCCCCATGCTTGAATGCAAAGAACACATGGTCTTGTTGGTTATGGATTAGTTTGTACCATTCGACTGCATTTGTTTTTGCTTCTTTTCTTCTTGAAAAAATTGTTAATTTATTAAGAAGAAGAATAAAAAACACTTATTCTCAGAGCAGCTGGAAATGAGCCAGCGTTTTGGAGTAATAAGAGTGTCAGAGTAAGGTTTAAGGTTTTAAGGTTTAATCATTATAGCTTGCTTTTCTATTAAAATGATGCTCAAAGCAGCTTACAAATATTGTGATTTTACAAATAAATTACACAATTTTTTAAAAAAATTGCTAAGAATCCATTGTTGCTGAGATGATTCCAGAGTAATAGAAGTGGCCGTTCTTACTGAAGATATGGATGCTTTTGAGTAGCACTGCACCGCATCTATGGGAAAAGTTAAGTGTGAAAGCCTACTTCTGCAGCCCTGTTTAAATTAGAAATGAACAGGGAAAGATTGCCTCCTTGCCAGATGTTCTTTGAAGGAAAGAACTGAAATAGGTCAGCAGTAGCTATATGACTGGTTTCTCAGACAATTGTTTGGCTGGTCTCTGAACATGGAGAGGTGAATAGCTGTGACCCTGTGGCCTGGGTTCAAATCCCCAATCGTAAAACGTATCAGGTGAACTAGGGACTCTCTGTTTGCCTGTCTCTCTCTTAGCTTAGCCTGCCTCACAAAGTTGTGAGGATAAAATGCTGGGGTGTGGGGAAGAAAAACCAAGGGCTTCTTGGTGAAAAGGTGGCATATAAATTTAATAATGTATTTATAAAAATGTGGTGTGGGAGGAATTGTGCAATAGGGATTAAGGTTTTGGGCAGATGGGATTTAAGAATCTGAAGGACCACATCTCCCTACATGAGCCTGCCTGGGCTTTGCCTCCACCTGATCAGGCATGTTTGGTGAGGACACGAGAGAGGGCCTTCTCGGTGGCTGCTCTCAGATTGTGGAACTCCCTTCCATGGGCAGCTAGCTTGGCCTCGCCTCTGCTTTCCTTTCACCAGCAGACAAAAGCTACTGACAGGAACTTCAGCCACCAACCGGCTGTGGTGGCAGGGTCTTCTGAGGGTGGGTTCTACTAAATGGTTTTAAGTGTTTTCCCAATGCTGTTTTTAACAGGGGTTACTTATTTGTGTTCTTGAGATATTTATACTGTGTGTGGGCGCGCGTGTTTTAGCTGTATCTGTTTTAATTTACGCTTGGGTCCTGCGCTGGGAGAAAGTGGAAGATATATAAATGTCACAGATACACGAACAAACAAAGAAACAAGGCAATTGACTGTTTCTTAAAAAGAAATAATGGAGAGAGAGAGAGAAAGAGGTTTGCTGTCCTTTCAGTATTCACAACCTTCTAATAATTGTGTATTAGAACCTTCCTTTGCTATTTATTTCCTCTTTATTTTCTTTCTTAATTTCCTCCCCCAAGTCATTTGCATCTCATCCCACCCTTTCTAGTTTCTTTCTTTGGGTTAGGAAAATATTTCAGGGGAGGAAATGCTCATGGAAGTGATGGTGAGGCGAAGGCTCAGGAAATAAACTCTGGCTTAGTTGACAACCAACAGCTTGGTCTGCAGCATTGGTCTTATGCCTCCCTCTGCTGGTTGCTCAGCTTTATGCTGCTTTGAGACAACCTTTGGCCAGTCTCGGCCCCACAGGAGATTTTGCTGTGATCCTGCAAAGCCACTTCCAAGACCTGGCAAGGAGGTGGGGTTGTGGGCTTCATGCCCACCCCACTTGCGCGGGGGCTGGGTTGCAGCCCCCATGAGATCGAGGGAATCCCAGCCGCGTCGTCTGCCCAGCCAGCCAATCGGGTGGCTGGGGGGGGGCATGGCCTGCCCTATTTAGGGCCGGCGTGGCCGGGGCTCACCCTCTTTTCACCACGCCAGCCATCTCGTTTTCCCACCCTCCCTCCCTTTAGGTAGGCTTCTGACTTTGCTATGGACTTCGGTCTGTCGCCGCAAGGGGCATGGTAGGAATTTTCCCCAATTCGCAATTTTCTGCCATTTGGTTTTTCGCCTACCTCGTAGCAACTCGTCACAACTCCTCGGCATTGATGGTTAGGCATTGGTAAGGTGGGGTTAAGAGGATGTGGGGGGGGGAGGAAACGCCATCACCTCCCCACAAAGCGAAGGATGGTCCGATAAAGGACTCCGGGGGGCGTGGCCCTGTCCAAAGCCTATGGAGGTGTGGGCCTAAGGCACGCCCCCCGAGCGGTGACCCGGGGGAGCTCCTAGTTGACGTGCCTCAGCAGGACTCCCCCTTTTATGGTGTTAACCCTTCCCGGGCTTCAGCAAACAGGCTGGAGCCGGATAGTCAATAGGACCAATGCCTAAGCCAATGCCTCTCATTCCTGAAATCAATAAAGTTGTGGCCTAATTCGCCCATTTTAACCTTTATTCTGGTGTCCTGTGTCTTTATTTCTCCCTGGTGGGGGGCGGGAACTCGCCACGCAACACCAGAGATTGAGGAATTGCCCTGCCGTGCTCTGCAGCTCTTTCAAAGGGACACACACACACCCGCCTCCTTGGTCCTTTGCCGTCTTTCTCTTAGTAATGACTTGTTTTGTTTTATTTATCTATTTAATGTACATACTGTTCTTCATCGGAAGATCACTGGGAAGTTTACAACATGAAAAAGGAGATGATGAAGACAGTGGTGTGGAGGTGTTGCTATTAGGTAGCTCTTACGCGGATGAGGGGGGGATTGAAATCTTGAACCAAGGTATTTCCTCATGAGGAAATACCAGCAAAAGAACAATAGCAAGAAAAATTGATGAGCTACGCAGAGCTGACTAAATTGACATACAAATTGCGGGACAAGGACAACTGTGACTTTAAGGAAGAATGGGAGCTTTTTACAATTTATCTAAAAAGACAACAAAATGAATTGGACTCCTTGGCAGGTTTTGAATAAACATACACAAATTTATTGGTTGATAACATGGTAGATAGATAATGTAAGGATATGTATAATTTTATAATATGCAGAGAATAATATGTGCTGAGAAATCAGAGAGAGGAGCTGAGGGAAGTCCCTGGGGGAGGGTTTGAAGGGGTGGGGAAAAGGGGGGGAATAATGACTATGATATGTTTTGATAATTTGTTATGTTGAAATTGTTAATAAAATATTTTTTAAAAATAAAAAATAAAACAGCTCAACTGTGGGTTTTTTTTAAAAAAAATCTTGAACCAAGGGGCTTGAAAGGGAGAATACAATGTGAAACCACCCAGTTACAGTCATCAGTTTGATCACCTGTGACTTGAATCTGGGTAAAGTGCTTTTGCTTTTTAATCACACGTACACCAATGCCAGGATCTCTGCATCACCACTAACCAATTTTGTGTATTCCCCCTGTTAATAACATAAGTATAATTGTGATTTCTGCACTTCATTTCCCTCTGGCCTTGCCATTCACTTTTGCTCTCTCTCCAACCTTATGTACCTGTCAACTCATTATAGCGCTGCATGCATCTAAAGAAGTAGACTGTTGTCTGTGAAAGCTTATGCTATAATAAATGTGTTTTTAGTCTTTAAGGTGCCACAAAACCCTTTGTGGTTTTGTTTGTTTGTTTGTTTGCTGCAGCAGAATAACAATGATGACCCCTTTTGAATTTATATTTAATTAGGGTTGCCATATTTCAGAAAGTGAAAGCTAGGACACCTCACAATTGTTGAGTTTAAGAAAAACCCAGAAGTTGTTGAACCACAAAGATCCAGGACAAAGTGCCACCTTTATAAATTCTCCCCAGAATTGGAATATAAGGTCCAGGAAAATCCGGACGTATGGCACCCCTAATTTAATGGTATTTTATAGGGAGATAGTATGGATAATAATGTATCATTGTCAGTGTGTTGAAGTGCTTAGAGTGCTGGACTATGCCAAGGGTCAAATCCCCACTCACTGTGTGACCTTAGGCCAGTAATTCACTCTGAGCCAAACTACCTTACAGGGTTGTTGTGAGGATGAAATAGGGAGGAGAACTATGCATGCCACCACGAGCCCTTAGGAGGAAAGATGGGGGTATAAATAAAATAAATAAATAAATAATAAAGCCTCTGGCTTGGTCACTCCTGGATTGGTCAGTTCTAGGAAATGGTGTAGCTTACGGTCAGAGCATCTGCTTGGGCATGTGGGTCCCAGTTTGAACCCATGGCATCTCCAGCTAGGACTGAGAGAGAGCCCTGCCAGTCAGTATAGATAATATTGAACTAGATAGACCAGTGGTCTGACTCTGTATCAAAGACAGCTTCCTGTGTTCCTACGGATGTGAGGGAACTGACTTCCTGCCCTTCTTACCTGGGTAATAATAATAATAATAATAATAATAATAATAATAATAATTTATTTATTTATTCCCCAGCCACTCTGGGTGGCTCCCAGTCAAGTGTTAAAAACAATACAGCATTAAATATTAAAAACTTCCCTAAACAGGGCTGCCTTCAGATGTCTTTTAAAGATAGGATAGCTGCTTATTTCCTTCAAATCTGAAGGGAGGGTGTTCCACAGGGCGGGCGCCACTACTGAGAAGGCCCTCTGTCTGGTTCCCTGTAACCTCACTTCACTCAATGAGGGAACAGCCAGAAGGCCCTCGGCACTGGACCTCAGTGTCCAGGCTGAACGATGGGGGTGGAGATGTTCCTTCAGGTATACAGGACCGAGGGTGTTTAGGGCTTTAAAGGCCTCGTTGTCAGCAGTCCTGCTCAAACATTGGCCCTTACTCTGACTCAAGCATTCCAGCATCAGCTACTGCCACAAAGGAAACCTGGTGTGGAGAAGTTTCAGCTGTGGCCACATATGACTCCAGCCTGACCTTTTCCATGTCAAAGGGTTGGTGTCATCAGAACTGCAGGCACTATTGCCTTATTGGCTCCCACTCTGATTTACCAGCCCTGGCAGCATTCTTGGAGGAGCTGGAGAGGAGCAAAATATTTTAAAGTTTCATTTATCAAAGGCTGCTCATTAAGGTCGGTAATGTTCATGCGTGTTCCAACATGTGCAGTTTCTTTTTCCTTGGGTGCCGCACTTCTACCTGCATCGAGTAGCTTCAGTTTCATTTACTCGACTTTTAAATATATGTATATAAAGGTGCTTTCGTTTACAAGATCTGCTTTCTGCAGATATGCTGCAGCGGACATGATGTCATGTTTCAAGTTGCCTGTCCTTGCTAAAATCAATATCGAGCTTCCGTTTGTTGACACAGAATTGTTCCTCGAAAAGGAAGGGAAATCTTGAGTCTCGAAGATGAGTAGGCATACCCTACGCATTGCTGCAGGGGAATGCTTTGAAAAGCAGAAGCTGCCTTAAAAGCACATTCAACGCACACACACCCCCAAAGAACTCTGGGAACTGGAGCTTATCCCTCACAGAATTACTGTTCTCCTGGAGCTATCCAAGGTGCTACACATCTTGCTCATTTACCTTCTGAACTTGGACCTGCGCTTTGACCACTGTGTGCAACAGAGCACTGTTGCAGGAAAGCTACAAGAGAGCCTGTGGCGTTCGTATGGAGCCCCCGGTTGTCTCACGGACTATTGACCCGTACACCACTAATCCGCCGCCACCAACCAGGTCCTCCCCGGTAAAATCACTTCAATCTCAGTCAGGTTCTCAAGTTAATAAAAAAAGAGTGTAGTTTATTTCAGACACAAACAAACGGCATTCCAAACGTTGTTACTCTTTACTTTCTTAGTTTTATTTTCTTCTCTCTCCAACTGCCTTTCCCAACCAACCAACCCACTAAAACCAAACAACTAACCAGCAACAACTAACCACCAACAAACCTCGGGCTAAGCCCTTTTATAAATAGGTAGCCTCCGCCTCCAGCTTTCCTATTGGTCTATATTTTTAACCCTTTTTCTTCCCCCTGTTCAAACATTTTCAAATGAACTGGCAAACACCACAGAGCCTTCTGCACTTGAAAAGAAAAGCAGATTTATTGTGGCATGAGCACCTATGGAGTAGAGCCCATGAGATGGGTGGCATTTTATTAGAGGTGTGGGGAGACAGCTAATAGTGTCACCAATAGACCTTGAAATGCAAGAGGTACATTCTGGGATAAATCAAGCAGGGAAAGTCTAAATAAATGAGTAGGGTTTTAAAATCTCGTCTAAAATCATAGCACCCTTGGCAAGAGTAGGGATGGTGGGTGCTTGAATTCGCACTTGCATCACCCTTTGACCTGTGGCATTTTATCCATTCATCATTTCCCATCCTTCTTCATAAGTTTCCATTTCACTGAAATCCATGGGTCTCCAAAGTCAGTTTTGGCGACACCCTCCACTTCCTCTGGCAAAAATGAGCACATGCTATCTTTCAATGAAGACTTTAGTGCAAGTTGAGACACAGGATTTCCGGGCATTGTTTGAATTAGTATTTGGGGTGCAGGAAGGGAAAGAGAGGGTTGTAAATGAACTGCTTTCCACACCCTCCCCAAAACACCCTTTTATGCTTCTGACACTTGTCATGTTCTGCGATCAAAGGTGTTGCAATGAAGTGTTACTTAGGAAACTACCCTGTGGTTACAGTATCGCCAGCTGAATGATGTTGTTAAAATGGGTGGAAGAAAGGGTTTCGCTACTGCACTATCAAAGTTTGAGAAAGAATTGTTACAAAATAATGTGAAACTACTTTCTAAAATGTATAAACTATTGTTGGAATGGTTCACCAAAGATGAAGACGTTAAATCGGTAATGATTCAATGGGCAAGAGATTTTGGGTATAATATGCAGTTTGCAGCATAGGAAAGACTTTGGGGAGAGGATTTAAAATTCACAGTGTGTTACACATTGAAAGAAAATTATATAAAAACGATGTACCGTTGATGTACCGTTGATGTACCGCAGGTGACACTGTGGTCTAAACCACTGAGCCTCTTGGGCTTGCCGATCAGAAGGTCAGCAGCTTGAATCCCCACGACAGGGTGAGCTCCCGTTGCTCAGTCCCAGCTCCTGCCAACCTAGCAGTTTGAAAGCATGCCAAAAAGTGCAAGTAGATAAATAGGTTACCACTCCAGGGGGAAAGGTAAACGGTGTTTCCATGCGCTGCTCTGGTTCGCCAGAAGTGGCTTAGTCATGCTGGCCACATGACCCGGAAAAACTGTCTGCAGACAAACACCGGCTCCCTCGGCTTGTAAAGCGAGATGAGCGCCGCCACCCCAGAATCATCTGCGACTGGACTTAACTGTCAGGGGTCCTCCACCTTTACCTTTTAAGTTAGCAAAAATATACAGGACTAGTTCAAATGTCTGTTGGAAATGTAAGGAAAAGGATGGCACCTTTTATCACATGTGGTGGAATTATAAAATGATAAAGGAATTCTGGGAAATGATATATAATGAACTGAAATAAATGTTTCAAATAACCCTTGTTCAAAAACCAGAAGCCTTTTGATTAGGAATAACAGGTGCAGAGATACCAAAGGAACTGAAAATACTGTTTATGTATGCTACAACACCTGCAAGGATGCTGTTTGCCCAGAGCTGGAAAGATGATAAGATACCTGTGAGAGAGGACAGGCAGATGAAATTACTGGACTATGAAGAGATGGCAAGACTGACCGAGAAAATCTGAAACCAGGAGGATCAAAACTTCAATAGAGAATGGGACAAATATAGATCGTATATAAAAGAACCCTGTAAACACTTGAACTCTTTGACAGGCTTTCAATAACTTTTGCAATGATACAAAGACTTTGGATAAAATGGAGGACTGTAATTTGGAGGAATTTATAATATGTAGTTGTTAAAGGTATTTAAAGAACCCACAGAGGGGAGGAGGGAAGTTCTAAGATTCGGAAGAATCTTATTTTAATTATAAGATTTGCAAGAATTTTATTTGTGTGAATGAACTTGTAAAACCAATAAAAAAATTATGAAGGGAGGCGGGGAGGAAACTACCCTGTGCTGAGTCAGACCACTTGTCTCTGTAGCTCAGAGTTTTCCAGATCAGATGTAGGCAGTGTGGTGCTTTCCCTAAAGATGCTGCTCTCCTGCAACTTCCACTATGCCTCACCATTAGTCATGTGGGCCAGAGAGGTTGGAATTTGGAGTCCAAGAATATCCAGAAGGTCTCACATTGACTACGCCTGGGTCAATGACTGGCAGGTGCGCTCCAGAATTTCATACAGCTGCCTCTCCTAGCCTCCCTAGGATGCTTGAAACTTCTGCACACAAAACATGTGGTCTACAATGCATGTGATTCAGAAAATGGCAACCAAGATGATATAAAGAATGGAGAACACACACAACCTAGGAAATGTTGCCACATTTGGGGCATTTTAGATTAGAGAAAAGGCAAATAATATGCAACATAATAGAAGTTTATAAAAATTATGCATGGCATGGAGAACTCGAGGAGATCCGATGAAGCTGAATATTATATTTGTGTCAATTAATTCAACATTTATTTATTACAGTCGAACCTTGGAAGTCGAACGGAATCCGTTCCGGAAGTTTGACTTCCAAAACGTTCAGAAACCAAAGCTCGGCTTCCGATTGGCTGCAGGAAGCTCCTGCAGCCAATCGGAAGCCATGGAAGCCGCATTGGATGTTGGCTTCCAAAAAAAGTTTGAAAACGAGAACACTCGCTTCCGGTTTTCGATTGTTCGGGAAATGAAATGTTCAGCAACTAATCCATTCGAGATCCAAGGTATGACTGTGTATTTATTCTTTATTTTATTTATATCCCACTTTTCTTCCAAGTAGCTTAAGGTGGCTTGTTATCATCACAACTCTGTAGTGCAGGTTAGGCTAAGTAGCAATAACTGGCCCTAGATCACTCAATGAGATTCATGGCTGACAAGGCATTTGAACCTAGTCCAGCACTCTAACCATTGAACCACATTGGCTCTCAAAACTGCTGCACACCTTCACAAAGCACTTAACGGACTTCCAACCTTCCTTTTGGATCAGTCAAAGTACTGCTTTTACAGCAGATGAAAAACATTGTTGCATAGGCAAGGAGGAATTCACCTTTTCAAAAGTGAGGTTAACACCTGCCAAGTCCATGCTAACCTGTACAATGATTATACTCTGATAAGCCAGGAAATACACTTCTTAAAAAGAAAAAGGGAAAGGGGTTGGGCAGACAAGGAGCCTGTGTAAACTTGACTTCTACTGACAGAGACTTCCTCTCCTCCTCTCCCGCCCCAAAATAAAATCATTTCACTTTCAGGTTTCAGAAATTAAGAAAAGGAATAGAAAGAGAGAAAGACACACAAAGAAAAGAGTGCATAGATCATTTCCAATAATGGGCAAAAGGGACACGTGTGTGTCCGACTTGAAAATTTCTCATATAAAGTCATTATTTGCTTAAGTGATCTTCTCTTGGGAAATTTCAGGTAATATTACTTATGTAACATGCTCATGTGTGTTTTTCACTTAAATTGTTGTTCGTTTTCTTATTTCTCTTAACACAGCATGAGAGACATTTACAAGAAAGCCGATTGAAATGGATGTCCCTGAATTTTGTTCCGTTCATGAATTTTGTTCCATTCATAAATGAATTATTTTTTAACAGAAATTCATTAGTTGATTGTAATTAAATCTCAAAGTGGCTTACAAAAAGACTAAAACAATAAAAGTATCAGGAAAGAATCCCACTTTAAAAAAAACCATTTGAAACATAAAAATAAAAATAAAAAATAAACTAAAATTAGATTAAAATACATGTCTTTCCAAAAGAAAAAAACATTTTCAGCAGGTGTGAAATAAATGAATTTTGCTGGAGGGAATAGTATTTCTTTTCTGTTGTATATTTCAAGGTAGTTCACAACCTAAAATTACAATACATAAAACACAAAATGAATTATAAAAATAGAAGCAAATGGAAACCAATAATCCCTCCTTCAACAATGCATTTAAAAGGCCATGAGATGTCAATCAGCCAAAGAGAAATGTTTTTGCCTGGTTATAAATGTGTATAATGAAGGCGCCAGCTGAGCTTCCCTGGGGAGAGCATTCCACAAATGTGGAACAAGACTCTTGCATTTCAAGGATTCTACATGAATGGAAGATACTGTCAGGGGCTGGGTGGATGAGGAAGAATGGTGGAGACTGCTGCCCCAGGCATCACCTAGAGAGGAGCAAGGGGCAGGTAGCATAGACCTCCAGGAGTGGGTTGGCACAGGGCAGACCTCAGAGGGAGATGAGGGCAAAGGTTGGGAAATAATGGGAGAGGAGGTGGAGGACGTAGATAGCAGAGCCTGAGCAGCAGTTGAATGAGATGCTGTCACTGGAGAGAATCCCAGAACCCGTACCCTTGCCCCAAACCAGGCGTTCACTGAGAATAGCAGAACAGAGAGCTCAGAAGCAATTGTCACTGTCAGAGGCAGGAGGAGGAGTCATATTAACAAGGAAGTTAATCCCCTGCTATGCAAAAATCTCCAAATGAATCCGAACTTCAATGTCTAAAGTCCCTGGTAGAGGACAAGGATCCTGAGAGCACATTAAGGGTAGCCAAATTCTGTGTGATTGCCATAAAACTTAGGGAACAAGCTGCGCTATCATAATGATTAAGGCCTTAAATGATAATTTTAGGTTGTATGTTAGTGACTAAGTTTTAATTTATGTATATTTTTTAACTGTTGCTGTATCTGTATTGCCCCTGTTATACCTAATTGCAAATTCAAATGTATCCCTATCGTGTTTTAGAACTTCATTGATATTGTATGTGGGCTGGAACTGATCTGTGACCGAAATAATAAATTCATTCATTCAATAGGGAAGTAATGTAGAAGGGGATGGAGCTTCACTCGGGGCAACGCTAGGCATTACAGTGCATCTTGAATTCGTCTCCGTAAATTGTATTCATAAACAGAAATGAAAAAGCTTACCATTTCCAGAAAGGATACCAGTTCCTCCTCTCCCACTGGCAATTTCCCTGAACAGTGTCTCTAGTGCCATGGGACCCTCCAGATTCACTTTGTAGGCGGTACAGAGACTACAGACTCACTGTCTCAAACCGCAGAGTGGTGGAGAAAGTTTCATTCCACAATTGGAAGTCTCTTGCACTAGGGGAACAGCAATGTTTGATACTCTCCTAGGCTATCTGCATATCTATTTTCCCCAAAAGATTAAGATGGTAGAACAAGGGCTCCGATTAAGATGTATTTGCACTCATGAAACCAACATGCTGAGGAATCGATTCTGGGACCTTCTGCAGCAAGCCATATGTTCTACCAAATGTGGGCCACCTTGCTCCCATGGTTGAGGGGTCCTGGGGCCGTGAGACATCAGCACACCGTGTGTGCATGCCCCGCAGTGTGTACACATGTCATCAGCATGCCCCGCAGTGTGTTGATGTGTTGTGCAGACGTACTGCAGTGTGCTGGTCCCGGGGTGGGGGTTACCGTGAGGCGTGGTCAGAGTCCGGTCCTGGGCCAAGGGTCTGGAGACTGTCCACCAAGGGCGAAGCGGGGTCCAAAGCAAGAAGCCGGGCGTGGTCGGGAACTCTGGAAAAACAGGTCTGGGTGCTGGCAGAAACAGGTTTCCAACGACTTTGCTCCCGCAACCTGGGACTGGGCTGACTGGCCTTTATCTCCTCTGAGGCATAGGGTGGTCCCAGCCCACAGGTGAGTCGCCTCTCCTGGCCTTAAGGCGAGCACTCCTCCTGATAGAACTTAGTTCCCTCCGCCTCTCTGCCCTGAGCCTCTGCAGCTCAGGAGAGGCTGGAGGGTTACTGGACCCAGAGGCAGCCTCACTTTCCCCTGACAGGGCTGGGAGAGGAGCACCTGCAGGCAATGGGTCCTCAATCACCCCCCGGAGCCAGAGTGGATTCATCTGGTGTCTGCTCATGAGGATCCGGCACAGGTGCAGGCCCTTCAGATTCAAGCCCCTGCCCCGGCTCAGCCGGCCCTGGAGGCGGGGACTCCTGTGCAGGCTGGGATTCCTCTGGTTCAGCCTCTGAATCAGATTCCCAGGCCATCACATGCAGCTTGTGTTTGGGACACAAACATGCCCCATGTCATGCATACACTGCTGCCATGGAACTTTTGGGTGCAGCCCTTTCATAGGAAATATTGGGGGGCTGGGCCCCCCTACTTGGCACCACTGCTACCATACAGAATAGTAGCATGGGGTGTGGAGTTGGCCCTTATGTGGAGAAAGCTCATAAAAGTGTCTTATCTATCTGTAATCTGTGCTTATATGGGAGAACCAAGGATGCTGCAAACAAGGCCTCCAGAGCTATGGAATGGAAGGAGTCATTGGTTCAGAACTGTGGCTCGCAAACAAGCCTGCTTCGTCTTGCAGGGCAGAGCAAAGATTCTTCTCATCTCCTGGACCTCTTGATTCTGAAATGAAAGAAACAGCAGATCAAAGATTGCCAATGTGACTAGGCCTTGGCCAAGCTATGCTCCAGTGCCCCATGGTGTGAAGAAGATGTACAAAGATGGATAGGTCCAGCAGATTTAGTCCTAGAGTGTACCCTGATAGTCATGACCCCAGAAATCAGGTCAGTTGCTTCGGTTGACCCTGAGAACATGTCAGTTGTCCATAAACTGTAACATAAAGCGATGTGATGAACACTTTCTTCTTCATCTGCCATTTACCACCTCAGAACCAAATTTGAGTTATGAGCAAAGGGGGAAGAAAAAGAACCCATCAGGAAGGAGGAATGTATTTGGATATGATGGGGAGCAGAGAGTGGCTCTAGATTCTCCACTGAGCTTCCTCTGAGCTTAATCACTTTCCACACAAGTGGTTTTTTCCTTGGGCCTTCCTTCCTTCCTTCCTTCCTTCCTTCCTTCCTTCCTTCCTTCCTTCCTTCCTTCCTCTCTCTTTCTGCTGTTACTTCTCTCTTCTCTGAAACACACATGGTGAAGAAGAGAACTTTTAGACATCATCCTTGCTGATTGTAATAATTTTACACGGGGTTAGATTTTTTTTGTGGGGGCTGCATTTTCCACCATCTTTCTTTGGAGCTCTGATTCATCAGGGCTACTACTTTTGGAATATTTTACTTCTCCATTATCAGGAGGACTTTTCCTAGTGATTTTCACACAGTGCATTTTCTGTGCAGGATTTTATTTTATTTTATTTTAAAAAACACTTCTGATTAACTGTTACACTGAGCTAGAATCCCTGGGCTTTCGATTATGGACAGCTTTGAATATATTCGATTTTTTATAGGTAGCTTTTCCTTTCTCCTTCTTTATTTCATTCATTGTGTGGAACAGGAGGGCAGAGAGAACTAAGACTGTTTTATTCTTTAATTTTTACACCGGACACTAGACTGATTTCTAACAGCTTGTATCTAAGGCCACAGGAGCAGGGCTGGCCCAGGATGCTTTGCTGCTTCAAGCAACACAGAAAATGACCCCTCTCCTGCCACTACCTCTCTCCTCCACACCCACCCACCCCCTCTGTGCCCACCCAGGCCAGTTTGAAGGTGGCAGTTGTGACGATGGCAGATGGCTGCAGAGGAATACAATAGTTGACATGGCTAACTATACGTAAGTATTGGAAGGCTTTTTCCTTGGAAAGCTTTGATGGCAGATATAATAATAATAAAACACCAGGGAACTACAGATGCTGCTCCTCAGCATCAATGCTGAGGTAGAGTTTTTCTTGCATGGTTTTTTTTAATCAGGGGGCTAGAAAAGGCTTACTATATCCCGGGTTTCTCTTTTGAGTCTCTTATCATCACTTTGCTTCAGGGTTGCATTAAATTTTTGAATACAGCAGTACCTCGGCTTCAGGTTACAGGTGCTTCAAGTTACAGACTCCACAAACCCAGAAATAGTACCTCAGGTTAAGAACTTTGCTTCAGGATGAGAACAGAAATCGTGTGGCGGTGGCACGGCAGCAGCGGGAGACCCCATTAGCTAAAGTGGTACCTCAGGTTAAGAACAGTTTCAGGTTAAGAATGGACCTCCAGAACGAATTAAGTTCTTAACCTGAGGTACCACTGTACAGCTGTCCTTGCTAGACTGCTTATGACTGCCTATTTTAGGTCAAGGTCAAGACTGCTTATGACTGCCTGACAATAGATATCTGTATATTTTATTGATTTACAGTATTTATATACCGCTTTTTCAGGCAAAGCTCACAAAGCAGTTTTCAGGAGACTTCTACAACAATAAGCATCACTCTTTTTAAAAAAAGAAATAAGGTTACAATAAAATGGGTAAGACAAGTTATTTGTTTAGAAATAGCTGTTGCTGCTGCTTATCCCCTCCTCTCAGGGTAAAGATGCCCATTCAGACTCCCCTGTGGTAACATTTGTGGAGAGGGAGAGACCACGATATATAATGTCTAAAATTGAGATTCTGTGTTTGTTCCTTAGCTGTATTAACATGTGTTTCTATCACTGTTATCAGTTGTAATTGTCAGTTGTTCTAAAATGTTTTAATGGTCTGCTGGCTGCAGATAAAGAAAACCCTTCCACCACTGAAGTGCTAATATTACTACTAATACAGTGGCTGGTTACTACTATTGTTGCTATTATTACACATAGTACAAATATTATTACAGGCATTATTACATATTGCTAATATTACATATTGCTAATATTACATGTCCATCTGAAATTGCACCAGATCAACATCTCATATTCGGTTGTTGGCTCCTGTGAAAATGATGCTGAATTCCAAGAATGGGGGGTTTTTCCCCTCCCTCCCTCTCTTCTAACCTTGCCACCCACACATCACATTTTTTCATTGCCTGGAATTAAATTTACCTGAACAGGTGGAATACTGAAAGAAGGAAGTGTTTCATGCTTTATTGAGAAGTGGGCAGGTCAGTGATGGAAGGGGAGATGGATATTTATAAGGCGCTTGAGACAGCCTGCAGAATGGGGTCTCCAACTCTTCTCCAAAGCGGTGTGTCGAGATCTGAATCACCTCAGCGAGGTAAGAGTCTGTCGACTTCTCTTTGAAAGCTATTGCCTAAGTAACATTCTTCCATCACCACTGTGATGAAAAGGATAAAGCAGTTCCTTTGAATCGGAAGGACTTGTTTTCATATCCTCACTTAGGGATGAAACTCACTGGGTGGTCTTAGGCCAGATATTCTCTTGTCAGTCTAGTTTACCTCACAGGGTTGCTGTGAGGGTAAAAGGATTTAAGGATTTATGTCCCCTTAGCTCCTTGGAGAATGAATAGGATATAAATGTAATAGATGGGTAGTTCCCAAACATTTTCTGCACCACAAACGTTTTGGGGAAACACCTACTGCTTTTTCTGCCTGTTGTAGCAATTGTAATGCCCTGTGCTGAATGATTTTTTAAATTGTGAACAATACAACAGTAGAGAGAAAGTTTAGTTCCTCGACTGGTGGCTCCATTTTGGCTTCTTTGGATACCTTCCAGCAGATGTGGATTTCCAAGCAAGAATGCAATGGAGGAAAGCAATGTGCAGAAAGGAAATGCCCATAAAAATCTGTTATTAAAAAGAAAATGTAAAAACTGCTGCCTTCTCCAGTGCTTTTAATATTGGACAGCTTTAGCATACTCAGGAATCCAAAGTTTTATGTCTCTTTTGTAGGATATGTATACTTTTTGTGGCTTCTGCAATTTCCATTGCTCCTTTTATTTCATATATATTGCATTTTATTGTATCACTCCGAATTTGAATTGTAATACAATGAAATACAATATAGGAAATCAAAGAAGCAATAAAAATATAACTTAAATCAACATGAAGGCTTAATGCGATGGATGTGCCACATCACAGATCCACAGAGGTGGTGTGGAGCACTTGAATGAAGCTCATGGACCACAGTTTAGGAACCTCTGGTGTAGAGGATGCTGCGTTTTCCTTGAATCCGGATGAGCTGATGTGTGATGTAGAACAAGGTGTTCACAAAGTGTGATCCATGGACCACCGGCAGTCCATGAGCTTCATTCAAGAGGTCTGCAGCATGTCTGCATTCAATATTCATCTTTTTTTTATTCCTTCTTTGATCTCTTATATTATACAGTGGTGCCCCGCAAGACGATTGCCTCGCAAGATGAAAAACCCGCTAGGCGAAAGGGTTTTCCGTTTTTGAGTTGCTTCGCAAGACAAATTTCCCTATGGGCTTGCTTCGCAAGATGAAAACGTCTTGCGAGTCTTGCGATTTTTTTCGCTCCCCCCCTTTTTCTAAGCCGCCAAGCCTTTAATAGCCACTAAGCCGCTAAACCGCTAATAAAGCTAATCCGCTAAGCCGCTAATAGGGTTGCTTCGCAAGACAAAAAAACCGCTAGATGAAGAGACTCGCAGAACGGATTATTTTCGTCTTGCGAGGCACCACTGTATTTGATTGCATTGCAGTTTGAATTCCGTAAAATGCAACATAAGAAATAAAGGAAGCAAAGACGATACAGTTAAAAATCATACAGCATCGAGCATTAAAATTGTTACAAGAGGCAGGGGGGGGGGAATGATGACATGGTCCGCAAAGACCACCAGCAGTTTTCAAGTGGGGAAAAATGTTTGGGAGCAACTGATGTAGAGTGTGATGGAGTGCTGATGGAGCTAGCAGCTCTGCTTCCTTTCTCTCCTTTTCCTAGAGCCTGATGCTGCCAATTGGGAGAAGGAGGACACTGATGGAGCTAGTCTTTCAGTAAAGCCATTGGGATTAGAATAAATCCCCGTTCCCAGTGTCCATGGTGTTACCACTAGCAGCACAGACAACTATGCTGACATTCACGCTCATGATCAGGACACGAAAATTCAAAAGAAACTATGAGCTGTTCCTTCTTGATCAAAAAGGAGTTGAAACATAGGAGAAATCCTCACTAGAAGGTTGTGCTAGGGCAGTAATTCCCCCCCCCCCCGGGTGGGGATAGCACAGAAAGCTATCCCAAACATGCAACATCTTTTTGTCATATGCAAAAGGGTGTTACAGTACAGTGGTACCTCGGGTTAAGAACTTAATTCACTCTGGAGGTCCGTTCTTAACCTGAAACTGTTCTTAACCTGAAGTACCACTTTAGCTAATGGGGCCTCCTGCTGCCATCGTACGATTTCTGTTCTCATCCTGAAGCAAAGTTCTTAATCCAAGGTACTATTTCTGGGTTAGCGGAGTCTGTAACCTGAAGCGTCTGTAACCCGAGATACCACTGTAACAGTCATACCTCGGGTTAAATATGCTTCAGGTTGAGCGTTTTCGGGTTGCACTCTGTGGCGACCCAGAAGTAACGGAATGCGTTACTTCCAGGTTTCACTACTTGACATCACGCACATGCGCAGAGCAGCAAATCACGACCCGCAGGCACGGGTTATGATTGCTTCAGGATGCGAACGGAGATCCGGAACGGATCCTGTTCATATCCAGAGGTACCACTGTACTGGCAAACATGGAAAAGATCTTTGACACTGTTTCAAAGCAAGCAACAGCTACTGTTGCAGTTGCTAAAGTTTGATATGGCTTAATGTTAAGACCAAGTTTCTATCTCTCAGAAAATGTGCTGGTTTGGAAAACTCCTTTTCTTGGCAACTGGTTGCTTCCTTGCACATGCTCTGCCGCATGCCAGAACCAATGAGGAAAACTGTCCCACGGTGAGGAGGTTGCGTGAAACTTGGAAAGAAATTGAAAAACTGGTAAGTTGCATTGGCACTGTTATGTGTACACCAATCTTTGAGAGACTTGGGTTTCGTTTCCTTGGAACAAAGGTCACCAGAGACTGAGGGAGTTTTCGGTGATAGAAGGTTTTTAGAAGGGGGGGTATAGTCAGGGCTTCTTTTTCAGCCAGCACTTGGTGGAACTCAGTTCCGTCACCTCTCAGGTGGGCGCCATTACCATTCTAAGAGAATGAGGGCGGTGTTCATGGTGAGTTCTGGTACCTCTTTCTAGAAAAATAGCACTGGCATAGTGATTAGTGTATTGGGCTAGGACCTGGGAGGTGGGGGTTCAACTCCTTGCTCCAGCGTGAAGCACACCAGGGGACTCTGAGCCAGTCACAGTCTCTTGGCCCAACCAACCTCAAAGGGTCAATGTGAGGATAAAATGGGGAGGAGGAGAACCATGTATGTCACCTTGAGATCCTTGGAGGAAATAATACGGGGAAACAGATAAGCAAAAATAAGGCGGGAGCCTCACAGAATTAACTCTTCTGCTCCCCTGTTTGGTATCTGCTCCACCATTAAATTTCTGCAGGGGGTCACCAAAGGCATAGCTTTGGATTCTCACAGAGAAAAGCAGAGCAGTTCTAGAACCAAAGATGTTTGTTTCCTTTGTTCTCTTTCACATCACCTCTAGTCAGAGGGGGAAGGGAAGCCCCCTTCCGCTCACCTTCCAGAAGCTTCTTTAGCTTTTAGCTCCAGTGACAACAAATCACCTGCACTTGGCCTACTTTCTGGATAAGCAAAGACCCATTTCCCCCAACAAAATGGAATGTGCCAAGCTATCTACTTAACAAAAGAAACTGTTTTGACCCTTTCCCCCCAATCCTCTTTTTCTACAAGGTCAGATCTTAGAGCTGTAAAATTTCAGAGCTGGAAGCACAACACTATCCCCTCACAATACTATAATATTACAAAGAAGCCTTACACTTTCAATGAATTACCGGCTGCCTTGACATGATTTCTTTTTGTTCTGTTTTTATGAACCATTGCATGTGTTGTAAATTGTGTTCCTTTTCGCTTTGTAAACCTTCTTTTCCTGATCTAAGAATGGAGGAGGCTCATCTCAGGAATGTGCATTTATGAACAAAAGCAGTTTGTGTGAACCAGCACAGATCGTGAAAATGGTAAGATGTTAAGCTTCAGTTATGCATTGTAACCCTTCTGTTGTTAAATGTTTTCAATGTAAGCCATGATATCAGCCTACTGGCTGAAAAGTGAGATAGAAATAAGTAATAATGCATTTTCAATGGGTAATTTATATACTGCTTCCTTACAAGAATCTCTAAGTGGTGTACAAGTAACTCAAAACAATAAAAATAAAATATATTCCCCACCCTCATGCTTTTAAACTAGTTTCACAAAGTAGTAGTCCATCTCAGTGGATTTTGTAGGAACAGAAAACACCCCAATATTTTTTTTAAGTATAGTTCTCTAAATTTGGGGTAGTAGCCAGCACGATACTCCCCAAATATTATGTGCTAAGGATCCTTGGTGATGCTGGTGGCAGCTGATGTGAGCTGCAATTCAGCATCTGAAATGCACCATTTGGGCTACCCCCTCCTCTAAATCGTTCTTTTAAAATTTATTTTGCAGGGTGTCTCTGATAAAGCAGCTATTGTTCCTCAAATCCTCAATGAAACAGCTAAGCTCTTTGAAAGGAAGGACGTCCCCTTCTCCAATGTGAGAGGCGTTCTGGAGTATATCTATTATGTACATGATCAGCTAAAACCTTGTGTAAGTACTAAGAATTATTTTCCTAAGGAGTTATTATGGCAACATGAAGCAGAATGAAACTTGGTGTGCAGAAGAAACAGAGGGCAAGACAGAACGAAATTTGGATTTGTACATGTCTGTCACTTTATTAATGTAGGTGTGTCCACATGGCATATTCCCCAATGTTGTCCCAGACCTTTCTCCTCTTTGAAAGTGATTCCCCAGGTCCTGGCCCTTTTGGATTTTCTAAATATAGAAGGGGGAAACATATTTAAAGGAGAAAAGGTCTGAGACAACACTGAGTAGCCCCTAAATTTATGGGGAGACAGACAGATGCAATCCACATTTTGCTCCAGTGTTGACAAGCCCAGAATGTGCTTATTCCACACTTTAACTGCTACAGCATGGGTCGGCAAACTAAGGTCCGTGGGCTGGATCACACCCAATTGCCTTATGGATCTGGCTTATGGACGGTCCAGGAATCGCCGCATGGATTGCCAGAGCATGCATTCTTTCCCTCCCTCTCCCTCACACGGCGGCAGCGCCTCCTCCCTCCCTCCTCCTGGCTTCTCCTCGCCCTGCCTAGAGGAGAAAGGGGGCTGGGCTTTGTTGGTGCCAGCAGCAGCAGAGCTCGAGCGGCTGCCATTTTAAGCAGCCCCTCTCCAGAGCCCTTTCGCGCGCCACTCATTGTACCGCCACTGCCAGCCCCTGCCGCTTGCTAGACACAGGTAAGCAGTGTGGATATTTCACCCCTCCCATTGCAAGAATCGCATGATGTTTTCAGAAAGGAGGGGCGGAATCTGCTCACCGCTTCTTCCGCTCCAGCCTGACTCTGTAGGAGTCTGAGTGTTATCTGTGTAGAGACAATTTGACTGCATAACGAACTGTAACACTCATGCAGTCCGGTAGCCTCTGTTAGTCTTTAGTTTGTAATCTATTTCTAGTTTGCAGTAACTGTAAAAGAATAAAGAAGTTAAGCTTCGAGCCGTCGTTTGTGTAATTCATACTCTGCTGTGCTCTGCTGACTTTGGTGCTGAGTTTGGTGCTCACAGTTCAAAGTTGTGAGTCCATTGCATTTAGACCTCTTTTCCTGAGTGGAAGGCCTCTGGAAGTGCTTCCCATCTTGCCTAGCCCAATCGGGGCACCGGGGCTGAAGAGATTGAGCCCAGTCGTTGGCACTGGCTCAAAGGCGAAGCTGACAAGCAGCCACCGGGGTTCATGGTGCTCTTGCATTTATTTATTTTTTCAAAATATAGTCCAGCCCCCCACAAGATCTGAGGGATAGTGGACCGGCCCCCTGCTGAAAAAGTTTGCTGACCCCTGTGCTACAGGGAAGTCATTTGTCTTCAGTTTACTCTATAGCAGAGAGCTGAATAGAAACTGAGACTCCAACAGCCAATCTCCAAATACCACCTCTCTTTCTTTTTTCTTCAGAGGTGGGAAACAACGTGTTCTTGCCAACTATGCTAGTAAGGGTCTGTGTTCAAATTCTCTTCCCACTTAATTTACAGCTGCAATCCAAAACCAGTCTTCCTCTGATGGACAGCCCTATAGAAGATTGTTTCAAAAAGCTGCAGCTATTTTTGAATGATGTAAGTAGACTGAGTATCTCATCAATGAAGCTTTTAATTCTAGGAATGCTTCTAACTCATTCTGAGTTTCCAGCTGGTCACATGGGCCAATTGTGCAAATCAAGAATGGGGCGCTTACAGGTCTTCCAGATGTTGTTGGACTCTAGTTGCTATCATTCCTAACCATTGGTCAAGCTGGCAGGGGCTGATGGGAGCTGGCATTCAACCACATCTGGAAGGCCACAGGTTCCCCATCTCTGCCATAAATAATTTCTCAAGGTCAGTGGTTCCCAAACTTTGTTTCCCATGGACAACTAAAAAATTGCTGAGGGTCTCCACAAACCACTGAGTGATGTTTTTCTGCTTGTTGTAGAACTTGTAATCACTTAGATGCAATGTCATTTTTAATTGCATTTTCATTGCTTATTTTATTTCAAATATACTGTGTTTTATCGCATCACAATTTGAATTCCATAGAGGTCAAATTGTAATACTGTAAAATTCGAAAGAAGAAATAAAAACAGCAATAAAAATACAATTAAAGGCTCGATATCAATATGTGGTGTCTCCACAATTTTCAACCAATTGATGTGCAGAGACACATCATGGACCACCAGAATGAAACTCATGGACCACAGACTGGGAAGCTTTCATTGATGTTTTGCTGCTACTTCCCACCATCCTGCCTCATCACCAGGGTTTTCCAGATGACAGCTCATTGTTTTCATATGGGGGGTGGGGGGCAGGGATAAAGTGTGCCTGTCCCTATATCTGCATATGAGATCCTTTAAAAAGAACAGGATTATTGTTATTATAATATGATTTTATTACCCACCCTTCGCCATAAGGGTGTGTTATAACAATTTCAAATACAATATTTAAAGCAGTTTTAAACAAACTACATTCACAAGGATAGAGTGGGTCCTAAATATATAAGCCTACCTGATTTCAGTAGTGTACCTAAAATTCCCAAACAAAAATTAGGAGGGAAATTGCTCTACTGATCAGATCCAGTGGCGTAGCGTGGGGGGTGCAGGGGGGGCCGGGCGCACCGGGCGCAACATCTGGGGTTAGGGCAAATCCACAGGTTAGGGGGCGCAAATCCACGGGTTAGGGGGCGCAAATCCACGGGTTAGGGGGCGCAAATTACTTGCCTTGCCCCGGGTGCTGACAACCCACGCTACACCACTGATCAGATCCCAACCTTGCGAAGCTGTGCAGGGCTGGTTTGGGGACAGCAGCGTGAGCATTGCACCCCCCCCCCCAAAAAAAAGCATTCGGCAGGGCCACCCCATGCTACGCCCCTGCTCTCAGCCTAGCCTACCTCAATTGGGGATTCAGTTGGGAGGAGAACTATGTATTGAGCTCGTTGGGGTATAAGTACCAAAAATAAATAGCAAATGAACCCAAGAAATCCTTTACCATTCTTCCTTGTTTTTAGACCGTTAGCGGTCCTGGGAAAGTAGGGTATCAATGTTTTAAATAAATAAATACCATATTGTTTCCGTGTATAAGACTACAATGGTACCTCGGGTTAAGAACTTAATTCATTCTGAAGGTCTGTTCTTAACCTTAAACCATTCTTAACCTGAAGCACCACTTTAGCTAATGGGGCCTCCCGCTGCCACCATGTGATTTCTGTTCTTATCCTGAAGCAAAGTTCTTAACCCAAGGTACTATTTCTGGGTTAGCGGAGTCTGTAACCTGAAGCGTCTGTAACCCGAGGTACCACTGTATATTTTTTCCTGAATTTTTGAAGTTTAAAATAAGGGATCATCTTATACATGGATAGTGCCTGGTGCATTTTCTTAATTTTGAGTCCCCCCAAAATAGGGGGCGTCTTATACACGGGGGCATGTTATACACGGAAAAATATGGTAATACCTGCAACAACATATTCCACCAGATGACTAAAATGGACCCATGACTATATGGGAGTAAACAAACCACCTGCCAGAGAGTAGCACAGTATATAAAGGGCTGTAAAGCGGGTAATAAATATAGAAACACATTACAGTAATGATGATTCCTTTTTGTGTGTGTTTGCCTCGCTTGAAACAGGGGAGCAGTCACTGCACTTGGCAAGTGGCTCGCGAAGATGTCATGGTGGTTTTCCAACAACTTGAACTTGACATTTCTGCTTCACGGCATCGACAGCGTAGAACTGAGGTGAAGAATCTTCTGCTTCCATGAGTCGGCCGATGGTGCCCCACAGCCTTGTAGCACTGAATATACCTGTATAATAATATTTGTTTCCAAAACTAATTATAATAAATGTATTTTGAATAGAACATCAGGTGTCACTCATTTGCTCCATTTCAGGGCTGGGGAAATGTTTTCATCTCAAGGGCCGCATTCACTTCTGGGCAATTTTCCGAGGGCCACATGGCAGTGGTGGGTGGGGCCAGAGGGGAAAGTGGGCAGGACAACAAATGTGCAGTTTACCTTTCTGCAGTACGCTAGTTTCTACACAAACTCTGATTGGCCAGGAGTCTCCTTCTTTGGAGGTCTTTAAGCAGAGGCTTGACAACCATATGTCAGGAGTGCTCTGATGGCGTTTCCTGCTTGGCAGGGGATTGGACTCGATGGCCCTTGTGGTCTATTCCAACTCTATGATTCTATGATTCTATGATATACTGGCAAGCTCCTTGACTATTTCTTACTTGTGTGCACATTACTATTAATTGAATTTGTTTGCAAATTACTTTTCCCAGCAGCATCATTAGCAAATTTATTTGCAAGCAACTTGTTGCTGCAGCTGAATTTATTGGCAAAATACTGGTTTTTTTCATCGTAATTGTTAAGTTTACGTACAAAATATAAATACTACTTTTTATTCAAAGTGCATAAAGTGATGTACAATCAACTCAAGTTAAAACACATGCACAACCAGCAATCCAAATGGAAGAAAAATGTATCCTAATGTTATAAGAAAAAACTGCTCCCTTTCCCTTATGGGGTATTCCAGAGCCCTTATGGGAGGGGTCGGCAACCTAAGGCCATGGGCCACAAGAGGCCCATGGGGGTCGCTTAACCGGCCCACGAGCTACCCCCGAACCAAGCCGCCCACTCGGCGAGTCCCCGGGTGCTGCACTAAACCAGTACAGTGCACACGGGGACTCGCTTCCGCGGTGCTGGAAATCGCATCTGTGCAGAGGCTGGAAATCACGGGCACGCACGCAATGTAGCCCACGGAGGGATCTCCACTGGAGTCAACTGGCCCAGGCGAGGTAAACCTTGCTGACCCTTGCCTTATAGAGTCCTTAAGTGGGTTCCCTATCGGTAGGAGAAAAATAAAAGAGGCCAACCAGAGTATATTGAGAAGCAAAGCGGCTAGTAAGCCTGATCTATATTGAAGGGAATAAGCTGTTGCAACATGGTCCCCACTCACCACACACAGGAGTAACTTAGTATCAGCAACAATATGAAAACAAAGCAAGCTAAGTACAGTGGTACCTCGGGTTACAAATGCTTTGGGTTACAGACGATTCAGGTTACAGACTCCGCTAACCCGGAAGTAGTACCTTGGGTTAAGAACTTTGCTTCAGGATGAGAACAGAAATCGTGCTCCAGCAGCGCAGCAGCAGCGGCAGGAGGCCCCATTAGCTAAAGTGGTACCTCAGGTTAAGAACAGTTTCAGGTTAAGAACGGACCTCCGGAACAAATTAAGTTCTTAACCAGAGGTACCACTGTAAGACCAAGGAAAGCTCATTTGAAACAGCCAAATTGCAATTCAGTGGGGGGGGGGGAGCATAAATTGATGGAAATAAGTTGCACATTGCAAAGCTCTCACTGTTGTTATTGGTTTATTGCTAAAATGTTCAAAGCAGTTTCTTTGTTGAGTAAATGGTCCTAGCTAGGTCTGCTAAATATCTGCTTTGTTATGTAGAAACTAAATAGTTGGGAGATAAACAGAAGGGGGTATGCGTTTTCTCCTTCCCCTGGCTGTGGTCATCATGGGTATAAGTGTATGAAAGGGAACAACAGGCTGGCAGTCTTGTCATGGAATTGGCTTGGAAACAGAGAGACCTAATTCTCTCTCTATAACAATCCAGTGCCATGACATTGGGGAGTCCACTCCTTAGACACCTGTTGGGAGATATCTGCTGTAGTGTCAATGCTGTGAATCTTCCACCTTATGCTCAGCCCATAGATAAGTGCAAACAAGCCATATATCACAGGAAAACCCCATCTACCTCCAGTGACCTCCATTCCAAGGAAACCCAACCCAACATATGAGCTTGGACTCTTGAGATCTCTCACCGCTTAGAAATTAGGGTACACCCAATTTTATTTTGGGAAATTAATTAATAGCACTTAAGGCATATTGGTAAAGGACAATATTAGGCTAAGTGGGCAATAGGATAGAGTCAGTATAAGGCAACTCGTAACTTTGCTTGGAACACTGTCCTTAACACTTGCAAAGATCTGTTGGCTCCCAAAACTTTTACTGAGTTTGACTCTGCGGAAATTGTTGTGCTCCAACTCCCATGGGCCCAGCTAGCATGCCAGGGAAAGTAGGAGTTTAGTTCAGCACCTTCTATCTAGAGGGCCATACAGTTTCCGTAACCCTGCTCTAAGTACTCTTTAAAAATCGGAAAGCATAATTTTGTACAATATGACTCATTGTAACGCATGTCTATTGATTTTTCTAGCAAGGCCAATAAAATAACATTCCAAACTTGGCTAATGTGTGTGAAAATACGGAAGGGGGTCATGAGAAGGAAGTTTTGACCAAATAAATCAGAAATACAACATCTACTGGACTGCAGATTACAATAAGCTCATCTTTCCTGCGCCACCATGTGGTTTCAAGCAGGAGGGAAATCTGGAAAAGAAACCAATGTCGCTGTTTCAGAGCCAGGCTATATATGAAATTCACCACATGAGAGCAGTCTGGAGCTGTCTATTGAGAATGACTTCCCTGCTGAAAGAGAAAATGAGAGGAGACTACAATAAAATACCAGGATGGGAAGAAGTCACCAGCTGCTCTGTTCTTTCTTATACAGTGGTACCTTGGGTTACAGACGCTTCAGGTTACAGACGCTTCAGTTTACAGACTCCGCTAACCCAGAAATAGTACCTTGGGTTAAGAACTTTGCTTCAGAATGAGAACAGAAATTGCGTGGCGGCGGCGTGGCAGCAGCGGGAGGCCCCATTAGCTAAAGTGGTACCTCAGGTTAAGAATGGACCTCCAGAACGAATTAAGTTCTTAATCCGAGGTACCACTGTACTCTTCCCCAGTCCACCCCCCAAACATAGCAATTTGAACTCTATAAACAACTCTAAACCAAGAAAAGTGTAAAAACTATTAAAAGTGGGCTCATATATTGAACAGTTATAAACAACTCCATATGCAACATTTTAAAACAATTCCAAATAAAAAAACAGCTAAACAATAAGATCCAATACTATTATGCACCACTCTAAGCTCCAAGTGGTGTGAGGTTCAGGGTTTCCCAAACTTGGGTCTCCAGCTGTTTTTGGACTAAATCTCCCACCATCCCTAGCTAGCAGGATCAATGGTCAGGGGTGATGGGAACTGGAGTCCAAAAACAGCTGGAGACCCACTAAGCTGTGACAACATTCACAGGAACTGCTAACCGTTTCTTACATTATGTTTTTGGCAGTTTTGTGACCTCAGTGGTATTTCTCCACTTCTTCCTAAGACTGGAATTCTTTTCCTCCCTCTATTTATGATGCTTTACTCTTAAAAAATACTGTACTTCTTTTGACGAATTAATTTTCTCTTGCTTTATCCTCTCTGACATTTCTCTTCTTTGTGTGTGTGTATTGCATATATCTCACCCAAAGGAAATTTCCATCAATTTGTAACACTGCTTGTCCATTTTGACGAAGGCATTTGCTTTTATAAATTACGCATTATCTCCTCCCATACTATCTGATTCCCTTCTCTGTTCTTCCTGCTCTTTTCCAATTGTGTCATGGCTATTCTTAGATTGTAAGCCTTGAGGCAAGGGAGCATTCTTTCTGTAGTATTTTGTTTAGTTTAAGTACCATCTCCTGCTAACCTAGCAGTTCGAAAGCATGAAGTGCAAGTAGATGAATAGGTACCACTCCAGTGGGAAGGTAAACGGCATTTCCATGCACTGCTCTGGTTCACCAGAAGCGGCTTAGTCATGCTGGCCACATGACCCGGAAGCTGTACGCCAGATCCCTCGGCCAATAAAGCGAGATGAGTGCTGCAACCCCAGAGTCGGTCACGACTTGACCTAATGGTCAGGGGTCCCTTAGCTTTACCTTAACCTCAACCTTGTTGGGGGGGGGGCATTTTGAAATCTTAAGGAACTGTAAGGGCTACCACAAAATACCCATTTCACAGAAGGGAAGCAGGCAATGCTCAGATTCCTCTCCCCCACCCACCCCAAACAAAACCCCAATAGGAAGAACTCCTACATCACCCATAAACAACAAGTAAAATACAAGGGAAAGATTGCTGTATTTTAATATTTTGTTGGAAGCCACCCAGAGTGGCTGGGGAAGCCCTGCCAGATGGGCAGGGTATAAATATTATATTATATTATATTATTACTATTATTATTATTATTATTATTATTATTATTATGGCAAGCCCTCCAACAAAACAACAACAAAATTAAAAAGAAAGACAAGTGAGAACAGGAGGCTTTGTCAAGTTCCAGTCGTGTGTGTGAGGGAACTGTGGAGCCTATGGTTGCCACACTTGGGACACCAGCACTATAATTTGGATTGCCAGATCAGGAGCATCCCAGACCCTGAGGCTTGAAGGCTCAACCCTGAGACATGAAGAAGCCCCTAGCAATGTCATGGGGTGGGCCCTGGAGATGGAGGTTAATTGGGAGAGGGGAGAAGAGAAGGCCAGACTCCTCCATCAAAGTGTCTGACAATGTAAGATGCTATTTATGTTGTCACTTATAAATTATGACAAGGCATTTTTCTGACATGTTTAAGGGCAATTTTCAATGGAGGAGAAAGTGCTGGTGGGATAGCAGAAACAGCCTTGAAAAGTATCGATGTTATATACTTAGAGGAGTCTTCTGGGAGAACTACATGATTCAAAAAAGAAGATAAAGTAGTTTGAGCTCAAGTATAACCACATCTTCCTGCTCAAGAGTCTGACAAAGAAAACCGGAAGAGGCAGGGCTTCCTGCTTCCTAAGTAGCTGACATTCTGACACCCTTATCTGAATGGAATAGGAATAGGGATAGTAGATTTCTTTAAACAAATTACTTGTTGGCCTTTAACCAATTAATCACTTACATGCAGACAAATTTACATGCAGTATATATCACGTATCCTAAATAACTGTCTTTTCTAAAACCCTGACAGAAGGGGACAGTTTCTGTTACTAGTGAGATAATATTCAAATTTAACAAAAAAATTACACTAATCTTTTTGAAGAACTGGGCATCTTTATAATGATCATTTGCAGTCATGAGGTATTTTAGTGTTTTGATTTCTTGTTGAGACTAATAGCCACCTTATTCTTTCTTATTTCTGATTCTATTATATTCCTTCAGGCAAAAGGGCCTGAAAAATAAAACAAAGTCAAGATCCATCATTGTGAAAGAGGGAAATTTAAATGACATAAGAGAAGAGGCAGCTTCATCTACCTGAAGTTGTTATAAGGAAGGAAAGCAATGGCACTTTTGCCGGGAAAGGAAAATTACATTCCACCCTCTCTAAACCGGAAAGGTGTTTTGGCACAGAGCAGCTGGAAAGAACAAGCGCTTCTGGCTGATTTCCCAGGAGGCAACTGGCTCATGGGGTAAAATACGTCCTGGGAGAAATATTGTGCTCCTAAATGTACACAGTACCACCCAGCAAGGTTTGTGAGGAGCTACCTTCTTGATGTACCCTTTAAAAGGAAAGTTCGTGGTCACTTAATGGAGAACAGGTTAGTTATCCTCAACACACTATAACAAAACTTTTGTGGTCATATAATTGGGGTGGTGATCAATCCATGCTAACAGGTGAAGTAGGGAGTCAAGTATGCCTTCCTGATTGTGAATATAGAACCAAAAAGGTGTTTGCTTTTTCTGGCCAAATACACTGGACCTGATGTCTGTGGTGTAAGATTCAGTGAAGCTGGAATACTATGAGGAATGCTATCCCTTATTAAAGAGGTAATAAATGTTTAAACCACAGAGCCTAGGACTTGCCGATCAAGAAGGTTAGCGGTTCGAATCCCCGTGACGGGGTGAGCTCCCATTGCTCGGTCCCTGCTCCTGCCAACCTAGCAGTTCGAAAGCACATTAAAGCGCAAGTAGATAAATAGGTGCTGCTCCGGCGGAAAGGTAAATGGCATTTCTGCGTGCTGCTCTAGTTCGCCAGAAGCGGCTTAGTCATGCTGGCCACCTGACCCAGAAGCTGTACGCCAGCTCCCTCGGCCAATAAAGTGAGATGAGTGCCACAACCCCAGAGTCGGTCACGACGGGACCTAATGGTCAGGGGTCCCTTTACCTTTACTAAACATTTCAGAAATCTGCTGAGCAATACATTTCTGTCTGTTTCATTCTGCATTTCTAGACATGCAAGCAATTTGAAATCTTTGCCTTGTCTGTGTCACAGAGGCAATCGTGGGTTTTTTGCATGCTTTTTTAAAATTTAAAAACTCACCCCATTCATGAAGGCTGCTGTTTGGAACAAAAAAAAAAATGTAACACAGCACATTAAGTGGCCTGGCTTGTTCAGCAGCACAGAAGGCAAGCTTAAAATAGCACAAGATCTTAAGATGCACTTGAATGAACACATCCCCCAAAGGGGACAATTTCTGAAGTTTTATTAGTAAGTGATGTGGAATATTAAAACGACCAATGTTGGTGTGGTGATGTGGCTTAGTGAAAGAGATTTCAGGCAGTGTTTGTAATTTGCACTACATAGTAAAAGTAGATGTGAAGAGAGAGAGAAATAGGGTAGGTGGGTAAAGGTAAAGGGACCCCTGACCATTAGGTCAAGTTGTGAACGACTCTGGGGTTGTGGTGCTCATCTCGCTTTATTGGCCAAGGGAGCCGGTGTACGGCTTCCAGGTCATGTGGCCAGCATGACTAAGCCGCTTCTGGCGAACCAGAGCAGTGCACGGAAACGATGTTTACCTTCCTGCCGGAGTGGTACCTATTTATCTACTTGCAGTTTGACGTGCTTTCGAACTGCTAGGTGGGCAGGAGCAGGGACTGAGCAACGGGGGCTCACCCCATCGCGGGGATTCGAACCGCTGACCTTCTGATCGGCAAGTCCTAGGCTCTCTGGTTTAACCCACAGCGCCACCCGCGTGCTGGTAGGTGGGCAATAAGAACCAAAAATGTCCCCATTAAAAAAACCAAAAAGGATAATCAAGGGTAAAACCGGGTAATTTTTCGGTTGGTCTTGAAATTTACTGGTAGATTTCAGATTTCTTTGATGTTTCCTATTGTGTTCTTCATCATCTAAGAGAGCCTTTCTCAGCCTTAAGCTGCCTAAATGTTTTGAAACTACAATTCCCATAAGCCCCATCTAGCATGGCCAATGGTGATTCATAATGGGAGTTAAAGTCCAAAGCATATGGGGGGCACCAGTTTGGGGAAGGCTGAGTTAAGCATGAATGGTATATTATGTCCTACCTCTGCAGGGAGCATGGGGCATTTGGCTCTGGTTAGCCTTATCAGGTGTCAGGCAACAGGATGCTAGATTCCAAATAGCATGAGTTTGCAGGGCCAGGGAGGGAGAGATCTCAGTGAGAGCATCTCTGCTTCCACAAACAAAAGCAAGTCTGAGATCAAATAGCTGAATTACAATGGAGACCTGCTGAGTGTCCCTTAGACGCAAGCCAGCAGGAATTTAAAGAGACTTTGAGCTGTGAACTCAAAGATTGCTGGGCTTTCCATATGCATGTCAGGAAGATCTTTTGGAAGAATGAGGGTGGGGGACATTTAGTGACGTGGTTCCTCAGTTGAATATGAGCCTTGGGTAGACTATGGTGTCACATCCTGTTCTACTGGCTTAGATTCTGCGCAGTAAACATTAAGGCAGACTCCTGCTGACCTCGGTCAGATGTCTTTGCTTTGCTCACTGTCCAAGCATCCAGGAATTGAGACATGCAGACACGCAATGTTCACTGCATTTCCAACATTCCACAATATGATAAAACATATTGGTACCCCCTATGGGTTTTCAGTGATGAAAATATACTCTGAAAAGCGCACTGTGAGATGCAGCACAGCACATAATGTAGATTTCACAGTCAGGATGGCCAGCCGCAAGCAAAGCTCTTTATGCGCTTGTCTGTGCTCTCTAGATGCCTCGGTAGACAAGATGTCTCTCTCCTCAAGCTGAGTCATCGCAGATCCTTCCTTGAACTGCCATGAATGACTCAGTATATGATGGGGCGGGGGAATATCTGAAGAGGTCTTCAGAAGCCTTGCCAAGGATGCTTTAAAAAGCAGTAAACAAAGTAGCAAAACAGTGTATTGATTTGATAAATCATGACCACTGTTTCTCTTCTGGAGAACTGATCATTACAAAATGATAGGTGTGATCAGAATGGAGCATTCTGGCAAATATATTGAAAGCTAGGGATTTCAGACTTCACATTTTAACAAGTCTGAAATGGGGCATTTTCCACATTGTTCACATTTTATTACAGAGCAACAAAAGTCTTATGGAGAGGCTAATGTTATCCAGTCTTGGCTATTTATGTATTTCATACATCCATGATTGTCCCACTTAAACTCAGAATCTGGATACCGAGAATGTCAGCTTTCATTTAGAGAAAATAATGAGATTCAAGCCCTTGTGTTATGGAGATAAGCTTGTAAACATATTGGTTTGCCAGTGCCCGATAAAATCTCAGAAACCAGGGAAGAGCTTGGCAGAACTTGCATTGAAAGGGGGATTAGGCTAGCGATAAAATGTTGTGCTCTCCAGAAGTTGTAAGGTGATGACTCCTATTAGTTCCAATCAGTGTAGCCAATGGCTAGTGCTGATGTGAATTGCGGTCTGCAACACCTGCAGATCATCATGTCAGCTGGATTTTGAATTCAGTGCTTTGGCACAGCCATAGCACCTTGCTGTTTGTCATGCCTAGGCAAATAACAATACATTGTGGAGAACAAGTGTACATAATATACATTTGCTTAACAACTCAGTCAAGTAGTGTAGCCTTGCATTTCTTGCTCAGCATTCTGGCTATTGTTGTTGTTGTTGTTGTTGTTAATAATAATAATAATAATAATAATAATAATAATAATAATAACAACTGTATTTCTAAATAGCTCTTCATCTCATGATCTCATGCATTGCATTCAACGATGCAGGAGTATTTATTTATTTTATTTTATTTCTACCCCGCCCTCCCTGGCCAAGGCCAGGCTCAGGGCAGCTAACATCAGGTATAAAAACAATTGATTAAAATACAACTTAAAAACAAGATTAAAATACTACTTAAAATGCAGCCTCATTTCAGTGGAAGCCCAGATCAAAAGCTGTTTGGGGGGAGAAAACGCCAAATCTTCACCAAGGCCAACTATCCAGTCTGGTCCTACGTGGGCTAGAAAAGCCAAGGAAGTTCCAAATAGGGGTTCCATCACAGAAGGAAAAGGAAAGAGCGGGAGAGGATCAGGCTGGTTCCAAGCCAAAGGCCAGGTGGAGCAACTCTGTCTTACAGGCCCTGCGGAAAGAAATCAGATCCTGCAGGGCCCTGGTCTCATGAGGCAGAGCGTTCCACCAGGCCGGAGCCAGAGTTGAAAAGGCCCTGGCTCTGGTTGAGGCTAATCTGACTTCCTTAGTGCCCGGGACCTCTAGAGTGTTGCTATTTATGGACTTTAAGGTCCTCTGCAGGGCATACCAGGAGAGGCGGTCCCATAGGTATGAGGGTCCTATGCAGCTGTCCTTTACCTGCAACCTTGGCATTGTCCACACATTTTCAAAAGTCCTTGTATTCATAAGGACTAGAAGATTGCTCTTTAAAAAAAATGAAAGTGGACGTGGTCATGCCACCTTTTGTGCTCATGAAAATGATGGCATATTCACAATCCTCTGTATGAGTAACAGCAGCCAAAGAAATATTTCCTTGGGAATGATGTGGATAGATGACTCCCCCCCCCCCACTAGTTAGCTGATAGGTTCTTGGCCTCTGTAGTGACATCTACATGCACAATTGAATTGCAATTGTGATCGTAATTGGATATAATAGATTTCCCCCTGACAGGTGACATAATAAAAGTAACCTTCTCATTTGCTGTTGTTTCTGGTCAGTGCAAGACTGCATAATTTATTATAAAATGAACCTTTCCATTTGCCTTACATAGAATCAATACAAGAGACTACTATCCATTCAGGTTTTCGTTGCCAGTTGGAACCATTGTAATAATTCCTTCCTAAACTGTGGGAGCAGCATCTTCATTCTAAAAAGTTCCAAATCTTTTGCTTTGGAAGATCTCCAGTAAAGTAAACCAAAGGGTTGCCTGTTTATTTTTAAAAGGTGATGAAAGGCATAAACATCTTGGTTGTTTTCCTTCACTGTTATTAGGCTGTTACTTGATCTTTTTCTTCACTGAGTGTTTTTACCACTAAAAGGATCTGGAAAACTCATTCTGGAACAATGCAGTTGGCTTTAAGAGCCAGCTTAATAGGAATCTCTGCTGATAGCACCTTCGACTGTCATATACTGTACTTTCTCTGATTCTACAAGTTAAATGTTTAATGCCTTGATTTTTCACTGATGCTCAATAAGCACTATGAAAGCTCTAACACTAAACAGAGAAGAACAGCTACACCTGTTTTAAGATGCATTACCTTAATTATTATTTTCTTGAGGAGATCTATATTCCACCTTTTGTCTTCTAAAAATAAATACTCAAGACAGATTCTCGAGCAAACCTTATAGTTAAACAGAAAATTACCACTGGTTCCATACAATGCCTGCAAAAGTTATGGGCATATCTAGCAGGAAATGAAAGTGCAAATGTAATTTAGACTAAGCATTTTTGAATACTGGATCAAATTAAGCACTTGACATTACTCAGAGGTAAACACTGTGAACATGTAAATCCAAACCAGTGTGAGACAAGATCTAAATATTGTCCAGACCGTTAGTCAGGTGAAATAGATATGCGTTCATAATCCAATAAACAGTCAAAGGATGCATACTTTGATATGCAGAACCTCCTCTTCTATCATCCATATTCCATTATTATATTCTATAATTCAACCAGAAAGCTTAGTCCTGCTGCTGCAGCAAATTGGTGGATATGTGAAATGTGTTGTGATTCGAGGACCCGATCCCCGCTTGTGGAATAAAGACACATGGACACAGAATGTAAGGTTAATGGGCAAGAAAAGGCCACAACTTTGTGTGAGAAGGTATTGACATAGGCATTGGACCACGGAAGATTTGACTCCACCCACTCGGAGAGGGGTGAGTCTGAAGAGGGGTTAACCACCAGTCGGGGGAGCCTGTTGATGCTAATACAACTATAAGCTCTCCCCTGATGTCACCGTGGGGTGTGCCATGGCCTCCCGCCACACAGGCATCGGACAGGATCCACGACCGCTGGATTCCTTTAACGGAATACCCAAAATGAAGGGGAAGGTGATGGCCACACCTTGCCCTTTCACACACCAACAACACATTCCAATTCCTAACCACCAAATACCAAGAAAGTTGTGACGATTGCTATGAGGTAGGCGGAAAAAACCAAAAGGCCGGTGCCAATTTGCCGGTTGGAAAAAATTCCTACCAGGCCCCCTGGGCAACCAGGGCGACCAACCATAGGTCCATAGCAAAGTCAGGAGAAAAGCTAAGCCCTAAAGGGAGTGGTGGGTGGGTGATTTGAGGCGAAAAGTGAGAGCAATGAGGCAGAATGGCTGGCGCGGCAGAATTTGAGCAGCAAACCACACCCCCACCGAGCCTCCCGGTTGGGTGCCCAACAGGGGGCGTGGCGCGCCAGCCATGAGGATAGGGCAGGGGGCAGAACGCCCCCTGCATGATGCGGGAATCGTCTCCCGCTCACAGCACCTCCCCTCCAGAAGGATGAGAGGCCTTGCGGCCACATTGTGCTCTGAGGGGCTCTTATAGTTCAATGTCTTCCACTGAGTTGAAGGTGCAGAATGACAATGGTAAACACAGACCAAGTGTTGATTACAGGTTTTGGACTCTAAATATCGGGTTAGTTTTACCTCAAAATGTTTGTTTTGAATGACTGTTGTGAAAATGATGGAACAGAGAGTTGTTTGTCCACTCCCTCCCAGACTCTTTTGTTTCTACATGGCTTTTGACCTTGATGAGATACAGCGAGCTGATAACACTCAGGCTGCAGCAACAGTGAGTCTTAGAGGATGTCGTTATATGTAGCTATTAAAAAACACAGAAGCCACAACTACGTCTCAGAGCCAGACTCAGGGCAATATTGGCCTAAGTGCTTTTCCTTATGATTATATATAATTGAACATGGAAACCTTGGCTGGTGCCACTTTTTATGATTCTAAGATCATCCTTCCACTGCAAATGGTTGCTCAGTCATTGATCTTCAGAAGACGTGTTTCTCAGTCTCAGTGTGTCCCTATAATAAACTTGCCAGACCGTTTAGAGAGCCCTTTGCCTGGCGAAAATGCGTCCTTGGACTCTTTGCATGGAGGACTGAGAGGGCTGTGTGAAGACAATAGACTGCTGTGCAGAGATGAAACTTACATTTGTTGCCCTGATCACCGCTGGCAAATGACCTTGATGCTCAGGCCTCAACAGCAACCTGTGAACCTATCAGGATATTATTATAAATAGTTGAGGAGAGGAGAGGAGAGGAGAGACCACAACAAAAGGGTGGGAAATCTTTTTCAGCCTGGGGGCTGTATGGAAAATATACGGAAGACATGTTGGGATCACAAGGAGAGAGTTGGCATTTCAATGGGTTTCATTTTTGTGAGCCGCCATGAATCCTGGTTCTGGGGGAAAGGTGGGATGATGATGATTTCATCTCTCTGAGGCCTTATGCAGCTAAACCCCAAACTAAGAAAGAGCTAATAATAGACTCTTGCATCCTACATAAGTTGTGTAGAAATGTGTGGACTTCTGAGGAAGGGATGTGGCGTTCTGCTAAGACCACAGGGTGAGAAAGTACACTCATACTGGTGGTGTGTTCCCCACAGAGACCGCCAAGATAAGGCACCAGAGAGCTGCCCAGGCTTCACTGATGCACGATGACAGCATAGAAGTAATGAGCCACCCCCCTTGGCCACTGGCCAGGCCTCTGCCCTCCCCAGTCGGGAGAGTGGGAAAGCTTGGTGATATCGCCATAGGATATTTAAGAACAATATAAAGCCCAGTAGTATCCTTGCTTAATTGAAGATCCTACTGCCAGCTGCACTGAAGGAATAGGAGGACATGCTGCTGTTCTGGAAGAGCTTTCCCAGAAACCCAGAGGGCTGTGAGATCTCTTCTTTCATGCTTTTATGCTTCTTGTTTAGCAAATAAACCCTGTTAAAGTCTCTGCTTGGTGTTCCCTTTCTTGCTTGCCCTGGTGTGAAAGTCTCTCACACAGAGTACAAACGGTCAAAAGGAAGCAGCTTGCTCCTCTTCAGCAATGGATCAATTTTTTAGGTCCCATTGGAATTTTTGCACATTTGAGATAAATGATATCTGTATGGACACTATGTCCCCTGTGAAAGGAAGGATAGGCAACATCAGGGCCTGCTCAGGTTCGACTGTTCCCTCCTAGAACACAACAGCCGACTTTACATCTTATATCCTTTGTTTTGGTATTTTAAAATGGTATAACTCCTGGAGTGCCTTGGCAGAAAGGTGACTGGCAAGTGCAATAACTACTGAAGTAAAATGTCTTTGGGTATATAAATTATGCTATTGGAACTTGCTACGTTAGGGGCCATATCTTGTGGCCTTCCGTGGGCTAGAAAATTCCCTCTATTCTCTTGCCCCAGGAAGGGAAAGCAAAAAGGGGGGGCACCAATTGTGGCAGGTGGATTGAAGTCTGTTTGGGTTGTACAAGTTGTGCAGACCCTGTATATCTTCACATATTCAAAACAATCTCAGGGAAAAATCAGCTAGGCAGAAGCTTAGGAGCAATGGGGTTTAATAAAAGGTAGATTTATATTAAACATCGGGGGGAAATGTCTAAACTAGGAGTGTGCCCCAATGTGGGCACACATTGGGGCCCACCCGACTCTAGAGTTTGGCATATTTATATATATGCATCACATTATTTCAGTCCAGTAAACACGTTATACAATGATTCCACCCCCCAAAAAGGCAAGAATTTCTGCTGTCTCAGGCTGAGTGCTGTTATGTAAGCACCAACATTGCCTTTCACACCCACTCAGTGTGTGGATGGGCCAATTCCACACACACACACACACCCTCCCTGCATCATGCGCCCTATAAAAAGAAACCATTGTTATGTGAATTTGGGTCTCTGACTTGCAGAAAACCAAAGCTTTTACTCTGGTTATTTTGAACCGTAGCAAATTGGGGTGGTTATTTGCTTCACTGTTTATATTGTTTTTTAAGAAAATATATAAACCAAAAGTGACAATTCTCAGCTACAACGCCTCACCATCTGTAGTGTAAGGCAATACCAAACAGAATCATTGCAGAGATTTCATAGTTAATGTATGTGATTGCCTGTACATACCATTTAAGGAGGGCAGGAGGCAAAGGCCTCCCCCTGTCGTTTGGACCATTTGTAATTATTCCCCAGGATAATGCTAATATAGTCTATGCAGCTTTTTAGCAATGCGCTTTTGAACATATCCAAAACAGGCTTTTGGACCTTGCACCTTAAAGCTGTCATGTAAATATACAAGTATGACTTCATTTATACTATCATGCTGCTCCTTTATTAACCGGGGGCTTAATCCCTCACTTCCTTCTCCCAAGGGAGTGTTTATTTTCATTTTTAATTAATTTCACCCACTGTTTTTTTTACCCTTAAAGCATGATTCAAGGAGCCCAAGTAAGCAGCAAAGGCTTTGTAGCTATGTCACAGTAAACTATACAGTGGTACCTCAGGTTAAGTACTTAATTCGTTCCAGAGGTCCATTCTTAACCTGAAACCGTTCTTAACCTGAAGCACCACTTTAGCTAATGGGGCCTCCTGCTGCTGCCGTGCCGCTGGAGCCCGATTTCTGTTCTTATCCTGAAGCAAAGTTCTTAACCTGAAGCACTATTTCTGGGTTAGCGGATCTGTAACCTGAAACGTATGTAACTTGAAGCGTATGTAACCTGAGGTACCACTGTAGTTAGCATTTTGTTGCAAACACACTGAACTAGTTCAGTTTGCTCCTCTCTGCTAGCATGACAAAAGAACCATAATGGCATTTTCCTCCCTTCCTCCACCATCTTTTTTACTCTCCAGGAAAACAGCTATGCAGACCATACTCCTATCACGCATGCTGGATGAAGCCCCTTCAGATCCTATCCCATGGAAGGCAATAGCCCATTGAAGCTAAGGAAGGCTGATTTCTCTCTTTAAAAGGCCCTTTTGACCTGCTGCACAAATGACAAAATAGGGTGGCCAATTTCTCAACCTGCCTCCTGTAACTATGCCTGTAACACTAACATCATCTTGAGAGGCAGACAATTAGCAGGTGGATAATGTTTATTTCCATGCAGAATCGGCTGCTGACAACTGGCCATCAAGCTGCAGTTCAAGAGAAGTGCCCTCCTTCCCCATCTGGCAACCATATTTGCAAAAGGGCTCCGTGGAACATATTGCAGTCTGTGAACCAAATGAATTTCAAACAAGATAGTGAAGTTTATGCTGTATAAATATTTGCTTTCCCTTAACGAGTTATGGTTTCATAAGTGAGACACGGAACAATCCTAACCACAGTCTCCAAATTTTGATCAATGAATGCTCAGGTTTTGTAGGTTTTTTAAAATTTGGTGTGAGGATAGGCCTGCTATCCTGTTATTTATTACATTTATGCCCCATCTTCTCCCCCAAGGAGCTCAAGGCACAGCTCTCCCCATTTTATTCTCACAACAACCCTGGGAGGTAGGTGCGGCTGGAAGACCAAATGACTAGCTGGAGGTCACCCAGTCAGCTTCAGGGCTGAACAGGGATTAGAACCTGTGTCTCCATCCAGCGCCCAAACCACTACACCCCATTGGCTGTCAATGTGCTCAGTGTTTGTTCACACCATGAACAAGACACACGTATACAGTGGTACCTCAGGTTACATACGCTTCGGGTTACAGACTCCGCTAACCCAGAAATAGTGCTTCAGGTTAAGAACTTTGCTTCAGGATGAGAACAGAAATTGTGCTCTGGGGGCGCGGTGGCAGCAGGAGGCCCCATTAGCTAAAGTGGTGTTTCAGGTTAAGAACAGACCTCCGGAATGAATTAAGTACTTAAGCCGAGGTACCACTGTAATATAAATGCAAATTAATCCAACAGAGTAAATTAAAAATGCTTAAAAATCTCCCCTCATTGGCGACCTTACCCACCAACCACCCAGCCACTGCAAGACAAGTGGCTTTTGCCGGGTCACCAGACTCCCTAGATAGGCAGAAAAACACTGCCCTTAAAAAAAAAATGCAAATAATAACTCTATCGCTACCACACACACACACATACACCCCTCCCGATGAGGGCTACACATGAGCAAAGCTCCACACAAGCAGAACATTGGAAACAGTGTATTTTTTATTGTTTTTAAGGCCTGATTTATGCTCACAACAACCCTGTGGGGTAGGTAGGTCAGGCTGGAAGACAGTGATTGGCCCAAGGTTCACCCAGTGATCTGACAGGGATGAAATGGAGGGAGGGGGAGAGAGAGCAGGGAGATGGCAGTTGATGGCAGTTGATGGCAGTTGGTCTGGGGGTGAAATCCCAGCAGAGCTCATAGGTCTTGTAGGGTTTTGGAGCAAGGAAAGGTATATACAGCAGCAGCAGCAGCAGCAAGATGTCGGACAGTAAGTCCATAAGGAAAGGTTTTTAAATGATGTAAATGGAAGGGAATGAGTGATGGAGCACAGCATTAGAAGGAAGGTGGGTGACATTGGAGCACAGAGGAAGAAAACAGGGCACTCGCGGTTTCAAAGCCATAGATAAGGCGCCCGCATTTGGGGAGCAGCAATTGCTCAGCGTTAGAAAAGAAACCAGAAACTCAGGTAAAGGAAAGGTATGGATGCAAGTGGCAGAACAGAAAATTCGTGAGGGGGGAAATGAAGGCAGTCGTGGAACAATTAGGTATTATACGAAGTATGAACTTGTGTGTGCAAAAAATAAAAAGGGGTTTGTATACAGCTCCACTCCAACATATAAAGGCAGTGTTGTATAGTGGTGAGAGGGTCAGACCAGGCCCTGGGAAACCCCGGTTCAAATCCGCAGTCAGCCATGAAGCTCACTGGGGTGACTTTGGGCCAGTTTGCTGCGCGTCCGCCTAACCTACCTTTACAGGGTTGTTGCAGGGATTAATTGAGGAGAGGGAGAACCACAAATGCCACTTTGAGCAACTTGGAGAAAAATAGCAGGATATTAAGGCAAACCCAGCAGGAAAGAAGAAGACCAAAACCAAAACGGGTTTAGTTTAAGTTCAGTTACTAGTCCAATAAGATATTTCTGGGGCCCTCCCGGAGATTTCTAAAACAGATCAAAGTGATATTTGAGAGCAGATTGTCAAAACTACACCCAGAATCAAAATAATAACAATGGTAAATAATTTCAGTTTATTTCCTGCCTTTTACCATAAGGCCCCATGTAATTTAAAATACAGTAATTTAAAATACAATATTAAAAGCAGTTTATAACACTAGCCAACTGTATGTAGGTTAGCAGACCTGTTGCCAGTTTAGTAACTGCAAGACAGCACTTTTCTCAGCTGTTCAGTATAGCAGCTCTTTTCCCTATCTATGTACACCTGAAAAGGAGATGCCTAATTTTTTGGCCCAGCTGTAAGAGATTTAAAATTGTGTTTCCACTTCTACTCAACAAGTTTCGGGGTGTCCTCGTTTTTACTTTTTGAAATATGGCAATCCTAAAAATGCCAGTTGTCATATATTGGGACTTGGACTGCAGACTTTTCTCTGCTGTCAGCCCAATCATAACCATGCAAATTCTCCTGAATTCATTGAGGCTTGCTCTCAGGTAAGTAGGGTTAGGATCGCTGTCTTAATTCATGAGTTTTTCCTTTGCTAACTTCCGAAGAAAGGATATAATAGCAAAGTGACCATAATCATTTACTTTAGTGAAAGAAGATTTAATTTGATGATAGATCTGATTATACTACAGTATAACTGAAACTCAAAAACATACAAGTACATTTGCTGTCATGATAGGGGAGAGGTATGGAAGGGAAGGGGTGAAGGACATTGCATGCATTTCCCTTCATGCTGCCTGGGGTCAATGTCCATCCTACCCCTACTAACTTATTCTAGAGACTTTTTGGCAGGGGGCTGAAATCTGAAGAATCACAACTCTAGCAACTCACATGAATAAATATTTTTGGAAGAAAGGCACCCTCAAATTTATCCAAAACATAAAATATGGACCAAGCAGGAACAATGATTTATCAACATAGCTACCAGAAAACAGGGGCTGTTACCTGGTAAAGGGATGATACAGATCATAGACTCCAATCTAGTTAGTCTGGACGAATCTCTAATACTTAATTGGGCTATCATGCAAGGCAGGGAGTGGAGAGAAGGTTTGCAGGCTCGAGTAAAATATATAAGCCCAAGCTTCAACATATTTACTCTGAAGTAAGCCCCATAGGGGGATGCGGGTGGTGCTGTGGGTAAAAGCCTCAGCGCCTAGGGCTTGCCGATCGAAAGGTCAGCGGTTCGAATCCCCGCGGTGGGGTGCGCTCCCGTTGCTCGGTCCCAGCTCCTGCCAACCTAGCAGTTCGAAAGCACCCCCAGGTGCAAGTAGATAAATAGGGACCGCTTACTAGCGGGAAGGTAAATGGCGTTCCGTGTGCTGCGCTGGCTCGCCAGATGCAGCTTGTCACACTGGCCACGTGACCCAGAAGTGTCTGCGGACAGCGCTGGCCCTCGGCCTCTTGAGTGAGATGGGCGCACAACCCTAGAGTCTGTCAAGACTGGCCCGTACGGGCAGGGGTACCTTTACCTTTAAGCCCCATAGAGTTCAGTGGCATATACCCACAGAAAGCTTCAGCTCAGTTTCCTCTGCCTGTCCTAAACTCATTGAAATAACTTGGTTTATGTGTGTCTCATAGCCACATATTTGAAAGTAATTCCTGTTAAATACATTGTGGCTTATTTCTAAATAAACATGCATAGGACAGGGCTATGAGTGTGTTTTTCTGCTTGGACTGATAATTTGATTTAATTAGTATAATTAAATCCTTCTCGCTTTTTCAGAGAAAACTTTGGTGTAAACAAAAAGCAACATAAATGCTTTTCTTTAAAGTGGTAGGCATACTCTTTTTACAGATCATCGATACAAAAGACATTAAAAAGATACATTGGGATTGTTAAGCAAAACATCATAAAACAGTAACAACATAAATGCATCATAGGGAACAAAATCTTTCCCAAACTTGGTTACTGCGTGTGAGTGGGTTGCACAGATAGCTGCATTTCACACTTTTTTGTAGGGTAGGATTTAACTAGATTAGCTAACGAAAATCCTATTATGCACCAACCATATAAAAGCTGCTCTTAGAGCCTCTGCCACAGTCAGACGGTTCAGGTTGGCAATAAATGTAGGGTTGTAATGGTTTCAGCAAGCTGCTTTAACTGTTCCTTTAACCTATGTAAGACAGATTTGTGGATGGTGTTAACCCTGGAGCTGGTGGATCTGGGTGACATAGGATTCCTTCTGAAGGCTGAGGTCCACAATCTTGGGGACATGGTAGACCCTTCATTTGTTCTCAAAACTCAGGTAGCAGTCAGATCCATGAATCTGAAGTTGGTTTGCCAGCTGTAACCAATCCAAGAAAAGGGTGGCCTAACTATATGACGCACTTCCTGGCAATCTCTGGGCTGGACTACTATAATATGTGGGGAATTGTCACTGAAGATTGCTCTGAAACTTCAGATACTTCCAAATGCATTAGCCTCTGTTTTAGTGGGAATGACTTGCTAGTAAGAGCTGTGCAATGGTTCCCAATTTGTTTCCGAGCAGAATTCAAAGAACTGATTGTAACCTTTGACACTGTAAATGGCACTGTATTGGTCCAGAATGTCCTGTACTGTGGGAAACTGCTCTCTGTGTTACCTTTCTTGGAGGCGAGACTAATGATAACAAGAAAGCAGGGCATTTTGGGTAATGGAACTTCCTCCCCAAAGAGACCCAGAAAACCAGATTGGTTTTCATTTTCAAAGCTTTGGGTTGTTGCTGTTTCACTTAAGAGTGCTTCCTTGGGCCTTTTTGCAGGTGACACCTGCTGACCAGCTAGGATACATCTTGTTAACTTGCTCTGCTGTTGCTGACTATAGATACAAAAGAGGTTGCTTATGGGGGCATTTAAACTGAACTTTACAAGTGATCATGTCTACCTTTGCCTTCCCTTGGCAACATTTTCCCCCAGCCCTTTTCAACCTATTTATTTATTTGGAATACTTGTTTTCCATTTTACAGACCCAAGAAGCTCTCAGAAAGGGCATACAAAAGATGTTTGGAATAAAAATCACATTCAAATCTGGCATATGGAACAGAACCAAAGTTCATGAAGGAAGCCTATGCCACAAAACCTTTGTTAGTCCACAGTGAGAGGCAGTAATGCTTCTGAATGCCAGTTGCTGAGATCCAGCACTGAGGGCCTTCTGTCGGTTCCCTGACTGCGAGAAGTGAGGTTACAGGGAACCAGGCAGAGGGCCTTCTCGGTAGTGGTGCCCACCCTGTGAAACACCTTCCCATCAGATGTCAAAGAAATAAACAACTATCGGACTTTTAGAAGACATCTGAAGACAGCCCAGTTTAGGGAAGCTTTTAATGCTGGATGAATCATTGTATTTCAATACTCTGCTGGAAGCTGCCCAGAGTGGCTGGGGAAACACAGCCTGATGGGTGGGGTATAAATAATAAATAATAATAATAATTGCTACAAACCCCAGGAAGGGAGAGTGCTCTTGGGCTTGGGATTCTCCTCACTGGTTTCCCATAGGCATCTAGCTGGCCACTGTGAGACCAGGATCCTGGGACTAGATCAGGGCCGGATTTAGGTTTGATGAGGCCCTAAGCTACTGAAGGTATAGTCATACCTCATGTTACGTTTGTTTCAGGTTGAGCCTTTTCAGGTTGCGTCCCGCGGCGACCCGGAAGTACCGGAAAGGGTTACTTCTGGGTTTCGCCGCTCGTGCATGCGCAGAAGTTGCAAATCGCAACCCACGCACGCGCAGACGCAGGTTGCATTCTGCTCATGTTGTGAACAGGCCTCCGGAACGGATCCCATTCGCAACCAGAGATACCACTGTAATGGGACCCTTTGTATTTCCAGCTGTCCTTTGTCAACAACAAATTGTCTGTTTTTTGGTGTTGAATGTATGCTATATGGCAATTTATGGACCTAATAGGGATCAAAAGCCATTTGCACATGTTGCCATGCAACCAGTCCATGCAGAATGTAGGCACCCTGTATATAGAAATGAGCAAACCAGTGACATTTTAGGGAGCAGGCTAGCAGATGGGGCCCATTATTTACATAATAGGAGCCTACACAACACAAAACACTGTTGCTGTATGTAGGTTTTATTTCATTTGTTTTTTATCTTATATTTTGGAAATGTACATCCAGTTTTTCCCCTTTAATTTTTTCGGGGTTCCCCAAGAGAGTGGGGCCCTAAGCTATAGCTTGTTTAGCTTATACGTAAATCTGGCACACTAGACTCCCCCCCCCCAACCCCTCTTCTTCCCTCCTCTCTGCTCTCCACGCGTTATCCTCCCTTCCACTCCACCTAAGCATCTTTACACCTCCGAGCCCAACGTCACTCGCAACCCGACGCAAGATCTACCTCCCGCCCCTGCCTGCGCGTCGCCATTGGCTCTTTCTTCCTGCCCGTCAAAGTGCCGACAAGCGGCTTTCTCCGGGGAGGAGGCGGGGCTGCTGCTGCTTGGCGTAGAGCTGTCACAGGAGGGCGAGAGGGGAAGGAAGAGTCTATATCGTGTCGCCACTGCAGGAGGAGGGGGACTCCTGCTTTGCGCCGCCCGGTTTGCACGCACAGCATCTCTCTCTGCCGGGTTTCATCGTTTCTCTTTCTCTTCCCCCCCTCCCTCCTCCCCGTGATCTAGGAAGCAGCCAGGTCTATTATTCCTTCAAAATCCAAACTTTGCGCGTGGAGTCCGTGCACAGCCCTCCTCCGGCCGAGGGTGCCGTCCAGCAGCAGCAGCACTCCGAGGCGCCGCGCTCCGCCTCGCCGAAGGAAGCAGCCGTCGCTTCGCCCAAGGAAGGAGCGAGACCCAAGGAAGGGGCGCCCCGCAAGGAAGCTCCTTCACCCACCGAAGGAGCCAGACCCAAGGAAGCCGCTTCGCCCAGGGAGGCTCGTTCCCCCAACGAAGGAGCCAGACCCAAGGAAGGCGCGCCAGTAAAGCAGGGCTCGGCGCCTGCGCTCCAGCAGCTCCTTTCCCCCGGCGACAGGGACAAAGCCGCCCGGGATCCCGCCCCGAAAGTCTTCATCCCTTCCTCCAACAGCATGCCGGACAAGAAGTTCTTCGAGAATCTCTCCGGAAAAGGGAAAGCCATCGGGGTGTTGACCAGCGGAGGCGATGCGCAAGGTAAGACAGTTACTCTGGATTTTATTTTTGTTGCTGGGGGGATTGGGTAATGCTATGCGCACTGCCCAACCCCACCGAAGGGGGGAGCTCATTGCCAGATGCCTCTAGGGGGGTGGTTTGAGGAGCAGGGAACGACCTGAAAGGGGACTGGACGTGGTTTCCGTGCAGGGAGGGTTCAGCTGCGCACGCATGGCTCCGGGAAAGAAACTGGAAGCGTTACAGGTGGAAAGGGAGGGGTCCCTAAGAAGGCATAGGGTAGTGGACGTGAGACGGCTGGGCCAGAAAGCAGTGGGGATTCATATATGCAGGAGCAGGGGGGGGGGGGGGAAGGGTTGGTGGGGGGTGCTGACAGGTGAAGATTGCAGGAATAAGCATAGGTGGTGGAGGGATAAAGTAAAAGAGGGCACGCGCTGCGTAGCTAAGATTATTATTTTTTATATTTTTCTGCTGGTGGTAAAGTAGCTAAGAACTGAGCTCCAGTTTAACAGGAGAAAAACCCAAACCTTTTTGCAAACGTTGAGTTAAAAATGTGCTTGGAGTGAGATTGAAACAGACTCGGGGGGGGGGGGGGGAATTGCTTCTGACATTCCTCCTCCCTCTCCCATCACATTCCCAAACGTGTGACCTTCCTCTTAAAGGACCAAGCACCGCCAGGCTCTCTGGGAACTCGGTTATCATTCAGATGAGGATGCCTTTCCCCTCTCTGGCAGGAGAGGGAAGACCAGAGGAGGGGGAAAGGCCGAGGGAGGCCTTTGTTGTTTGGGCTGGTTTTGGAAGTGATGGGGCTGCCTGCTACAAGAGTGAAGAGGAAACCCACTGGGTGGTATTCAACTAACTTACTCATTTCAGAGCTGTTGAAACTAAGGCACCTAACTTAGTCGTGTTCAATGGTTTCACTGGGTCTGCTTAGTCAAATACCACCATCTGTGGTATTTGGTTCTGCCAGACCTGATATCCTCAGGCTTTCCCTTCACTTTATATAACACATATATATAAAGACAGCCTTATATGGCTAAAAACAACAAGCCACTTAGTGGAAATAGTAGTATGACTTGTGTGTTTGGCCAAAGAGGAAATCGATTTTTAATTCTTAAGAATTTAACAGGCTGCTGGATGAGGCCCATCTAGTCCAGCATCCTGTTCTCACAGATGCCTGTAGAATACCAGCAAGCAGGACCTGAGACCCCTCCCTTCCTGCGGTTTCCAGCAACGAACGCGTTAATTCTGGACAGTTAATTCTGGATTTACTTCCTTCTGCATTCATACAATTTGAATCATGCACTGAGCCTTCAGAGGGCCAAGACAGTGGCGGTTAAGCGAACTTGACCATGTGCCCTAAGAGGAAGAAATGGCGATGGCGCGGTGGTAAACGTGCATGGGAATCACGCACGTGTCTAACGAGGGCCAGGGTAGCACCCTGCGTCTCATTCATAACTTCCCCCAACAGTTGCAACTGGTGACTAATAGGGCTGCATGGGATTTCCAGGGGGTGGTAGAATCGCGTTGCAAAGACGCCTGGCTCCTCCTTGGGCGGCAGCTAACTGGAGTTTGATCCTCGCCTGCTCCTGTTGGCATCCGTCTGTCTCGGGAGGCAGTGGAGGATTAACACCTCTGGAATTTGCAACACGATCAAGAGCCACAATTTCCGTTAAGGGCTGAACCGGCTCAAGATCACTCCCCTGCGACTAACTGAGTCGGCAGTTTCCGTTGAGATTCCTGCATTGTAGGGGGTTGGACTAGATGAGAATGCCCTGTGCAACGGGTCTACTCAGAAGTAAAGCCCACCGACTTCATTGCAGGTTTCTAACCGGAGCTTGGATAGGCATCTGTCAGGCATGCTTTAGCTGTAATTCGTGTCTTGCAACGGGGTTAGACTGGATGAGCCTTTGGGGTCCCTTCCAAGTCCACGATTCTGTGATTCGATTATTCTATGACTCCGCTTGTAGCTCGCGGCCCCCGCGTGCCCTTCTTCCCGGTATCCTTGGAGGCAGGGCTCTTCTGGCCGGCGCAGGCTCCGCCTCCAGTGTGTACGTGATCCTTTGCGAGTCGCTGCGGATTGTGCCTCGGTACGTCACGCTCGCATGTTGGAAGCACCGGCGGCACATCTTCTCCCCGTCTGCCTTGCTCCACCGGGAACGTTGCCCATCCATCAGCTAGTGGCTGGACCAGGGCTTGCTTTGAGACCGGGAGCTAAAGCCTGCGGGTTCTCCTTGAGTACACGCGAAGGAAAACCGTTCTCCTGAGAGTGTGCAGAGGGCAGTCGCCTCGCCAGTGCTGTGAAGCTAGCTTTCCAAACGGAAGGTTCTTAAGTGGTATTAAGTTTCACAGAAGCAATTTCACTGAACTACTTGGGGTCAAATAATATTATTACCCCTCCCTCCTCCACGCGTTCTCTCTGCTTACTTAAACTTTCATCATGTCATGCCGGCGAAAGAAGGTGACTAGGTAGCAACCCGAGTAATCCACACTCAAGTGCTGCCTCTGGGCAGTAGGAGGAGGGCAAATCCTAGTTTTTCCCAGGAAATAAACTGCATCATTCGGAGGGCGAGCCCTGGCACACATTCCAGCGTGACTGGGGCTTATATAAGAAAGGCAACAGCGGCGGGGCGGGGGTTGAGAGAGACGGAGAGGAAAAATACATTTATGCCACAAGGCAGTCCATTGCTACATTTAAACCTTCTCCTGAAATTGTCTCTCGATTTGGTTACCTAAATGGCCCCTTGACAACTGTAGCATGTGAACAGCCAAGAGGGAAGAAGAAAAGTTTGCATTGCAAACGCGGTGGACATCAGCCAAACCCTTTTGTTTTCTTCCAGGAGGGGAAAAGCACGGGCTGAATCCAGCCTAAAGACTTGGAATGATTATTTTTTCTGGAGGGAGATTAAAGGGACCCCTCTGGGAAAAGTAGGTGTGTGTGTTTCTGTTTTATTAACCTGCCAGGGAAACAGAAACACAGGCAGGGTTTTGTATCCACATCCCGGAAGGAGAGAGTAAGCATGCACTGGTTGCCTTTGAGTCATAATCTTTCAAGGTCATTGAGACAAGGTGGAGCAAGTGCAACTTCTGACTAAAAGTTGCAACGTTGGAGGTTACAGAGGAAAGCTTATGCAAAGCAGCTCTTTAGATCCACTAGTTTTTCCTCGTTTGCTGGTCCTTCAGTGCCCAAACTTTTTCTTTCAACAGGCTTTATAGTCGGAGATATGTCATTTGTACGCATCATTAATCGGAGCTGGAAATTTGAAACTGAATGCACATTCTTGCTCTGAAAGTCAACCACTGATTTAAGCGTCACATTTGCACATTTCTGTTATATCAAATTTCTCCTTATTTGCTCCTGTATATTCATACAATCCTAGAATTTTAGTTTTGTATGTGTGTCGAACTAGACTGGAGAATACATACAGATATGAATACTTCATATTTTAAAGCGAGGATTAAGAATGTTGTCATGAACACAATTACTTAGGAGTAAGTCTCACTGACTTTGGCAGGACTCTCAATTACGGATGCATATGATTTGGGCTGCATATTTTCTAAGCTGCACACTGCTATAGCTCCTTTTCAGTAAAATACTCGCCAATGTCTTGTCTGAAAGTGAAGACAGTACTGTATGCTCATGATGTGCGAGACATTCCAAGGCTGCCTTTTCAGGCACTGCAAAAAATGTATCTCAGGGCAGATTCCGGAATTGTACCAGCTCCTTATGGTATGCTCTGGGATATATTCACAGCGGATAGAATTCAGCATCATCATTCTGATGTCAGGCGACAAATGGAAAGGGTCTAGCATTTGAAGTCCATTTGCGGTTTTGGTACAAACTCTTACGCAAACTCCCTTCAAGAGATGTCTCAGTGCCCATCAACTGATCAGAGCTGAGAGAAGTCCATTTGCAAACAGTTTATTATTGCTAGGTAGCGCATATTGGGAATAGGGCAATATTTATAACAGTTGACATAAATACTGTGGTTGAGGATGAAATTTCTTTGTAATTCACCAACCACTAAAACCTACCTATACTAAAATGCCACTATTTCTGTAAAATCCACTGTGTTTACTCCTGTATTTGTCCTGCTGAATTAAAGGGGACAGGTTGTTGTAAAAATTGATAGTACGGAATTGTAAGTTATTTTGCATTATCATGTCATGCGTCTAGTAGATCTATCTATTCATCAAACAAACAAACAAACAAACAAACAAACAAACAAACAAACAGTATCCATCTATAAACTCCTTCGCAGCCAAAATAAAAGGCTCAGCATACTCATAAGCTGCTGCTAAAATCTGATGTCTGTGGCTGTGCAGCAATGACTGAGCACAGTTAATGCTTGAGGATAGTTTTCTGTGTATGAGAAGATAATTACATTATTGTAGATATAATTGAATTTCTATTACGGCAGCAAAGAAACCAAGGGTAATAAAATAAAGCCTTGCTTTCCATGGCCTCTCATTAGCCCTCTAACTAAAATACCATTCCTCTGTGTCTCTGCATATTCTCGTTGCCTGAAACTTAGAAGTTTCAAGATTAAATTGAAAATGTGAACGGTGACAAAAGTCTTGGGTTCTCTGAGAAGTAACAAGACATTTAAAAGTGTTGAGAGCTGACATTGGATTGGAGTTAGTTGAATTTTGGTTCCATTGAAACCAGCCTGATGTTAGTCATACCTAACCCTCTTAATTTCAGTGGGAACAAAGACTAGATCCAACCCAAATGGTTTTGAGAATATATTTGGTAAAAGGAGCCTGTAGAAACAACCACTTAAACATTATTTTTGCCTAACAATAAAATACAAACTGTGTTTCTTGCAGCTAAAGGTCAGAGCAATCTGAAAATAAAGAAACATTTCCATGTGATATATACAGAAATAGAAAGTAAATGTGCAAATATTGAGCCTTTTTAAAATAGGGAAGCACTTAAAGCAGGCACCCCCCAACTCGGCCCTCCAGATGTTTTGGGACTACAGTTCCCATCATCCCTGACCACTGGTCCTGATAGCTAGGGATCATGGGAATTGTAGTCCCAAAACATTAAGTACTTAACAAATTAAGTACTTAACCCGAGGTACTACTGTATAGGGAACGATCCTGCAACCTTGGCGTTATCAGCACCATGCTCTAACCAGCTGAGCTATGCTGATGACAAACTATAGGACCATTGCCTTTGTTTCCTGGTTGTGAACTTCTGGAGGCCTGTGGTTAGCTCCTGATGGACCTTTGGTCTGACCCAACACGTAGCACATTTAAATGGTCCTGAATTTAGCACCTCTTGTGTTCCAGCTGGGTGATCCAACACAGTGCTTTATTTCTAAGCAGGAAGGTGTTAGGGCTTAAGCCATATCCCATGGCCTAGAAATCTTGTCCCTAGATTCAAACATATAGGCGTCAGCTGCAGTCACTCAGAAATGACACCATGGTTTTCTGCTGCAGGTCCTCCATGGCTGAGCAGTGGAATAGAGAATAGGGCCTGGTAACTAAACTATAGCTCGGAAATAATTGGGGAGGGGAAATCAAGTTGCAAGGAAACAGCTCGAAGATCTGTCCGGACACCTTCATTTTAGTTGAAAATGACATGTTACCTAACAAGAGCAATCAGCAGCCGAGCTTCATTAATATAGAAGGCATGCAGGGGGGAGGGACCCCATTAACCTACCTATTCCGTTTTACTTTTCTAATTTGGGAGAAAGCTTATTATAAAAAAGGATTACCAGACAAATTCATTAAAGTGAGGCCACTACTTACTAAGAAAGGCAGATTTTGGGTTCCCTTTGGGAAATATAAATTATGCAGCTTTAATCATGGTTTATGAGATTATCATGGCTATAGGATATCTGATACTATTTTTATTGAAATACAGCATGGCTTTGATTAAAGCACCTTATTGCTTCTGTTCAAAATGAAACAATAAGTGTTGTCTCATTTTATTGGAGACCTGCAGGTACTATCCGAGAGGTCCAGCATCACATCAGCAGGCGTGCTCGGGCTTTTCCTTCTCTCCTCCTTTTGCAGCCTTCACGTTCTCAGTCTTCTCTGGAAAATTCCTCAACCTGCTGGAGCAGATTTTGTGGGGTGGGGTAGGAACTGTGTCATTGGGGCAGAGAAGAGGAAGGGAAAGCCCCATACATGCTAGTGGAAGTCTGTTGTACAAGTGGGATCCTGCAAGTGGATATAATTCAGTACATTGGTACCTCGGGTTACATATGCTTCAGGTTACATACACTTCAGGTTACAGACTCCGCTAACCCGGAAGTAGTACCTCAGGTTAAGAACTTTGCTTCAGGATGAGAACAGAAATCGTGCTCCGGCAGCGCGGCGGCAGCAGGAGGCCCCATTAGCTCAAGTGGTGCTTCAGGTTAAGAACAGTTTCAGGTTAAGTACAGACCTCCGGAACGAATTAAGTACTTAACCCGAGGTACCACTGTACTATGGTGTTTCACGCTGTTGCATTATGCAATATGGCCGATCCTTTCTTTTGACTTTGGTGTGGGCTGATTATTGATAGATAATGAACATCAATGAGCAATTGATTATTTTGAGCTGTTGAAATTTGAGTCGTCACCATTGATCAGGATAGGGGCTGAAACCGTTTTGTCTGACATGGTTTGCATCAGAAGGGCTAGATATCAGCAGGTTTTAAATTTGGTTTGGAGAGAATTGATCTGGATTCTTGCGAATAGGTTGATACCGCTGAATTCAGAGCTGTATTTTCTCCTACACCCACACAGTGAGCACTCAGAATAAAGGCTGCACTTGACTTCCCTCGGGTTGGAGGCAACATGAAACTGCATAATCCAAGCTGTCTGGATAACAATCAGATCAGATTCAAATTACTGTAATTGAGGGTTCAGGAAGAGGACTAGGGAAGAATGCATTCACACTAGGCCAAAGACAACAAAGAACCCTGTGGTGTCTTCAAGATTATCAAATTTGTTGTTATTGCATGAGCTTTCGTGGACTGAGGCCCAATTAGCTACTGTGGCAAAATTATCCTAAGACTTAATAATGTAATCTGCAACATCAGGGATTCTTTCACTTGTTCATTTTCCAGGGTGATTTGTGCTATGCTATTATCTGCTCACAAGGGATGCGGGTGGCGCTGTGGGTTAAACCACAGAGCCTAGGACTTGCCGATCAAAAGGTCGGCGGTTCGAATCCCCACCCGTGACGGGGTGAGCTCCCGTTGCTTGGTCCCTGCTCCTGCCAACCTAGCAGTTCGAAAGCACATCAGAGTGCAAGTAGATAAATAGGTACAGCTCCAGTGGGAAGGTAAATGGCGTTTCCATGCGCTGCTCTGGTTAGCCAAAAGCGGCTTAGTCATGCTGGCCACATCACCCAGAAGCTGTACACCGGCTCCCTCGGCCAATAAAGCGAGATGAGTGCCGCAACACCAGCGTCGGCCACAACTGGGCCTAATGGTCTGGGGTCCCTTTACCTTTACCTATCATCTGCCCACACTGCCCTGCTTCATTCTGCATAGGCCAGACCCATTTTTCTAGACGCATTTTGTGACAAGGAATTTCATTAGCGTGAGCAGTTTCTGAGCTCTGGGTGCAGTACGGCACCTAAGATTTCAGATGAAAACTGCAACGTCCCCACTTCCAGCTACTCTCTGAAACCCTCCTAAGAATATTAGGAGGGTGGGCAGGGGAAGGACTAAACCATGTGAAAAATGAACATAATATTTTAGCTGCAGTTCATTCATTTTCAGCTTTGCATTCTTGTTATAAAAAAAGTGTGCCTAGACATTCTGTTGTGGCACCTATAACCTAGGATTAAGGTGCCATTTAGCTCCTGCTTTCACATCTCAGTTTCTAACACTGGGCCAGATAGGTCAGTCTCTATGCAAAGCAATGAATGGACAGAAATGACAGTATCTATAACCCAGTGGCAGAATGTTTTGGTGTCCCAAGACACTTTCTAACTGATCTTAATTCAGGCGGCTATTCTGCAATGAAGGAATCCACATGGAAGAATACAGCATGAAACAGCTGAAACACAATTTATCAAGAAGTTCAGTGCCATCACTTGTGGGTTAAATACAGACAAAGGATTTTTAACACACTACATGTGTTAATATTACCAATGCCTGGACATCTGTGCTATCTATAACTGTAGCTTGTGATTAGCTCCATGCCCAACTGCAGGTGTTAATTCACTCAGCAATGCTGAGGTTGACTGCATTATCATCAATCTGCTTCTGTAAAAGGTTAAAGGTGTGTTTACTTAACATACACTTAAATTCTAGTTAACACTGACTTCAATCCATCTCATTGCTAGGTGAAAGCGAAAGGTGAAATGCATGAAGCGAAATCTTAGGTATACAAAGTAGAACATTGGCAAAGTGGACTTAAGTTCATGAAAGCTTATGCCAGGGGTAGTCAGGATTTTACCATTCAGGTGTTGTTGGTACACCTGTTGGCTAGGACTGATTGGGGTTGGAGTGCAGCAGTGCCTTGTGGGTACCACATTGGTTAACCCTGGCATATATCATAAAATTTAGCTAGTACTTAAGGTACCCCAATATAATTTTGTGGCTTTCTTGAGGGGGTGACTGCAAGGGTTCCCCTCTGAAATTTTTTACAAGGTTGTGACTTTCAAATCTGGATGTCAATAGTGGTTTGGCAGGTGAACCTCCTAAGTACCGATGGGAGGTGTACTTAAAGACCGTAGTTCAATGACTATTAAGATCCAAAAACCTCTGAGGCGTATGCAACTCACAAATAAGTAACCTAGGTTCTGGCTGTAGTCTTTGGCAGAGTGAGTATTTTCTGGCAAATTTCTCTGGAATTTTGATGAGGCTGTTGAAGCAGAACAGTAGTCAGACAATTTCCCCTCTCTTCATTTAGCGCTGAGAGTGCAAGGGGGCCGTTAACAAATACAAACACAAAGCTACCTTATAACGAGCCAGGTATTTCCAAATCTTGCTGACTAGAGATGCCTGGGGCTTCCTTCATGTGAGACACGAACTTTACAGCTGAACTGTAATCCCACCAAAGGAGGCATATGTTGGCTGCTCCCCGATATCTCTGTTTCAGGCCACATGTGGTTACTCCTCTCTGGTCAACTCATTGATTCTCAGTGGATTTTAGAATAATTGAATGTGTACTAGCTGTGCACTTGTGCTGAAGGCACAGAACCATGTGCTCCCCAGATTATGTGAGAGAATTGTTGCAAGAATAGTCTTGCCATGGCACATGCTGAAGTTTAGATCTGCTCACACATGTCCAGTTGATCATGGTATTTAAATAGTCATAATTTTAGGGTTCTCTACATGTACCAAATGACTCAGGGACGGGAGGCAACTGACTCATATACTTCTGTCTGCATCAGTTTTTAGTGTGACTCTACCCCACATTCTCTGTGAACTTGTGTGATGGGCACTGTGTGCTGCTGGACATGCTGCCTTGCCAGGGCACAAGGGGCATTTGTCCTTCACAAGCTGGTATTGGATCCCTGAAGATCTATTTTCTGCTGTTGTGGGCCTGTGCTCCCAAGCCATAAATGATCTACAGTGCATAATATCCCTTCAGGCAATTAAAACCACAGTTGAATGTTCAGGAAGGTGAATGGATCCAGTTACCTATTTGGCAATAGCACGTTGCTGTCATACAGGCAGTCAGGCCATATTAATGTTCATCACCAGTGATGGGATTAGGTATTTGGGTCATCTTGTTCACTGGTTTGTGCAGTTGATTCCAGTGATGCCATTGGTTCATCTTTGGAGCCTTGTGAGTGGGTCATCAAGTTGTTGGGAAAGTATGTTGATCCAGGGAAGAGGACAGGAAAAAGTTTTCATTTGGGGCAGTGGGTTACAATTCTCTTTACAGACCCCTTTGTAAAAAAGCTTGGGAACCACTAGCCTATGTTTGCCTTATGCTTTGTAAAACAAGAAGCTTTTAAAGTATTGAACCCTAGTTTTTGGAACAAGGATATAAGCAAGTAATTTATGGTAGCTTGCACAGCCTTTTGTTACTAATCAGTGAAACTTGCAAACAAAGAAAGCTCTTATGAACCTAACTGGGTCTGTACCATTCACACAGTAAGGCTGGAGTTTGGAGTGGTGTTCTGGAATACTGCCAGACAGGAATACTTTTTCTTAAGATAACTAAGGGGGGAGGGGGATTTGGTGTAGATTTTACAGTATGATTGCCGCTAGCTCCGTCATCTACATCATTCCACTTCCCGATTTAGATCCCTTTGTGTTCCATTTACAAATTCCTTGATATGTAACCCTCATACCCAGTAGGGTAATCCTGCACTCCACCACTTAGAGATTACTGTGTGCTATCCAGGGCAAATTAAAGCACATCACAGATATTTGAAATTCTTTATTGTGACTTATTGCAATATCATTATACTGCCTTACACTTACCCTTCAGTTTGTCCTTAAAGGAAATTGCTGTTCTTGGAAATTTGCTGTCAGGACTACTCAAAACCAAATTCTGCAGAGATCTGTGGTTCACAGTTGTGCCCTGGGGTTATTCAGCAAACACATGGTGACTTGTCACACCACACACAGAACATTTTGCAGTTTACTGAAGAAAATGGGGCAATGTTGGAGGAGATCTTGTTATTTTGTTCATTATCTTTCCTTCCCCCATGGAGCTCAGGGTGATTGATGTACATGAAGAATTCAACTATTGGTTGAAATAGTTCAGGTGAGAGGTAGTAATTGGCTCAGGCTCATTCAATGAGCTTCATGGTTGAGTAGGGAATTGTCTCTCTTCTATCTCTGTCCATGCTGGCACTGTGCAGGCCCGGTGGTGTGATGGTTTCCTGTTGGTTGTGGGTCTTTGGGGCATCCTGGAATTTTGCATCAACAAATGTTCAACCATTCCTTGATGCCGCGTGAATTTCATGGGGAGACTGCACATTTCTACATGGGCTTCCTGTGCCGGTCAACTGCAGTACATTGCTTCAAGCATTCATTAATCTCTCTATATATGGCAACAAAGCGTATAATTACAATACACAGTGTCCTTTCTCCAGACACAATCAGAATTAGTTTTGTAATATGCCTTTCATGCTAAAAATTACAGTTTGTTTATCGTTAAAGACACTTCAAGTTACTGTTTGTTTGGTAACAATGTTAACCTTGCCTCTCTTTGCTTTCTCCTTTCCAGGTATGAATGCAGCCGTCCGTGCAGTAGTGCGTATGGGAATTTATGTTGAAGCAAAAGTATATTTTATCTATGAGGTTGGTGTTCACATTTGTTATATGTATGCCCCCACGGTCCATCTTTTGGTCTATGCAGAGAGAGAGAGAGAACACTCCTTTGGAAAGTGCGGAATGACAAGGGGAAAAGCAGGGACAAATTGGGAAATGCAGCCATTGTCTCTCAGTACTACATGCTTGACTGAAAGTATAGGAAACAAATAAGTGTCGGGATCAGAAAAATATGGCGACACAGAGAGGGAAAGTAAGGATTTCCCCCCTGATTTTATTCTCCTCCTCTGCTCCACACCTTTGCTTTTTTCCTTGATCCAACTAAGGAGGTCCACACATGGAAGCAGCCTTCTCTGCATGACACTTCCTCGATCTGAGGCCAGGAGTCTAAACTGGATGTGCATGTTGGTGCTGTCTGTCCATACTGTACAAATTTATTTATTGCTCTTTTTCATAATCTTATAAACTGCTTCACTGCCTGAAGCCACCAAAGTGGTTTACAGTGAGATAAAAATGAGATAAAGTACAAAAAGACGAGTTCTAAATGCAATGAAATAAGGCGTACAATTATTATTCCATTGATGACTGGGTCACAGCTCAGTGGAAGCCTTTTTTAATGAAAAGGTATCTCCTGTAGGTACCTAAATATCACGACACACAGCACCTGTCTAACTTGAAATGGTAACTGAGGGCTGGACCTGCAACACTAAAAGCCCAATTTCTAGTACAAACAAAACACCTCTGGGGCATGTGGTACACTTTCTGGATCCAGCTCTGTTACTGGAGGCTGAGGTAGTCTCAGTGGCCAGAAACACCTTTTAGTAGCTGTTTAATAATATTTGGCCTCCCAGCCCATGTCTCTCACTTGGGATGTAATGACAACCACACAAAGAACAATGGTTCTGTTCCCTACTCCCCACTGCAGCTCTCACCCTATGGAGGCACGGTTTTATTCTAGTACGTTCTCACCCTGTGGGACGCACACCACTTTCTTTCTCCTTTGTGACAAGACTTGTACATCCTCTGCTATGTCAGGCAACATATATTGAGCCCACAGCAAAAGTAACAACAATGAACAAACCTCACAGGTAAAGAACACCAGTAGCAAGGGGATGGCACTTCCATAACCATTGGAAGTATTGGTGTTGCCCTTCTGAGGTGACCCACAAGTGCACCATAACATGGCTTAATTTAAAGTAACAAAGGCTTCGCTCCACCAGTGAGAAACTTGGCCACACGTTTTCTGGCTCCAACATCACTGCTGCCTATGCAGCTGACATTCAGGCAGCCCAACCAACACAAGGCTAGTGGTTTATGAGGCAGCAAGGAGGGCAGATGACGTTATTTACTGCTCCGATGTGCCATGTAGCCTGCTACCAGCAAGAACAGATTTGCACTTGAGTGTGCATCCCTATGAACATGTGCATTTAGGTGTGCATTCAATCGAAAGCCATGTAATGTGGATTACTGACACCTGTGCGCCCCACAGTCCTTTCAACTTCAAGGGAAAATCTCTTGTGATGTGGAAGGTAGACTTTGTTTTATTTTGTAAACTAACTTTGGTGACGGTGTCTATAGGAACTTAAGGGTAGAATATACATTGGAAAATTCCCTTCTGCCCAAGTTCATGAAGCTCGATTGCTGGCCCTAAGACTTCATTCTGCATATCCATCCAAGTTGTTTTTATAGTGGGTGGTATCCTTATTGTAGGACGTACTATATATTTGAATCTATGCATGCTGAACGTTCATTGGACTTCTTCCAAAGCCATAGAAAGAGCCTATTGTCCTTAAGTTCATAAGCTAATAAAGCATTCAGCTCTTGATAAAGTTGCATCTGAATTGATGTGATTGTAGAGATTCAAAGTGCATTAGGAAGTGTTTTTATACGGAAGAGTATTTTCTCCTGTCTGGCTCTTTGTCTTTGCTGGCCCATGCCTGTCTACTTCCATAACTTGTGAGTCGAGGAACTGTAAAACATATGAATCTGCAGGCAAGCGGAAGTCGGTGCACCACAATCCTTTGTAGTATTGCCACAGCAACTAACCAAGTATTTGTGTGTCATGCCAGCGCTGGAAGTTCCTGTTTTACTGTTTTACTGAAAAGTATTTTGCCACCTTGCTTGAAAGAAGCTGGGTGCTTTTATGGTTGGAAAGATTTTTCTTTCCCTTATCTCTGCAAAAAGTTATCTCAAATCTGTCCTCTTATAGTGCCGACTGACTTGGGGGCGAGGGGTCACATTCTGAACTGAACACTGGCTCTCCACAGAATCTCTGAGCTGGGGTTCAGGCAAAGGGCCTCTTAAGCCCCACTTTGGCACAGGCCCCCCTGATGACCCACATTACATTTAGCATAAGATACATACTAAAGAAAGTCTCTCTAGCTGTTTACCCTGAAGGAGGGTGTTAAACAGCCCTTTGCCTGTCTCTTTGCTCAAGTGGCAGAAAGCAATGGATAAATTTAACAGGAATATGGAGACTATACTGGTGGGCAGATCCAGTCACTAATGGTTTATCCCTGGCATGATTTCACTGGCATTCTGGATTCAATCTTCCATTTCTGTATGCAATGTATTTGGAATGCTGCCTCTTTTTTTTTTTTTTTTTTTTTTTTGTTCACGCAGAAAACTTATTCTATGATGGAAGTTATTTCAGGCCATTAACATTCTTTTAAGCAAATGCTTCAAAAAGACTCTTAAAACATCTTAGTAGTTAAAAGATAATTTCCTAAGGTTATGAAAAGATAAACTTCATGGTAGAGCACCCATTTTGCAGTCAGGAGTTCTCAGGTTCAGTTTCTGACATCTCTAGGTAAAGCTAGTCAGACAACTAGATGCTGCCACTCCATGTAGACTGCACTGTATAGATGTACCAATAGCTGACTTGGACAAGGCAGCATAATAGCTTCATATCCGTAATTAACCCAACTATGCTCTGAGACTATTTCCTCTTTAGTTCCAAAGGTCAAAGGAAAAACTTGGGAGGTAATAGCTAACTCCTGCTTCCTTCCAATGTTTTGACCTTTGAAGGTGGGAAGGTTGGCAAATGTTTGATACCTTTTTTAAAGTTTAATTTGACTAATAGCACAGCTTACTCCAAAGTAAGTCTCACTGATTTCAGTGGGTCTTACTACCTGCTGCATATAATTGCAGCCTATTTGTGTTTAGGATAATTGTACCCTGATTAGAGAGCCAAGTCGTGGAGTTTCTGGTCTTCCATTGATGTGCTACAGAGTTGTAGTTCCTAGCATCTTTATTCTGCTTCTTTTTTTTATCCCGTTTCCTCCCAGCGAGAGTTTTATTTGTTCAGTGAAGTAATTATGCGTCGAGGTCATGGGGAAAAGTAGCCCCCATGTCAGCACTGCTGCCGTTTTGTGTCAGCTGTGCATTCCAAGCTGCGATAACCTGGAAGTTGGGCTGACTGTAACTTAGCAAAGGCAGAAATGCAAACTGGCTGCGGACAACTTGTGGGGTGGTTTGTCTTCAATATCCCTTTCTGTTTAAACACACAAGTGCCTATCAGAAAACTAACTTTTCTCTAAGAGCCCCCTGGAATGACGGAAGTGTTTGGTGTGTGAACCTTTTGTATTAGTCATGATTAATAGACTGGAATCCCATCTCGGCATAAAATAATCTAGTAAAAAACACCTTGAACTATTTATTTTGATACCACTTTTCTGGTGAATCTTACAAATCTTACCAACCCCCCCCCCCCCGAAAGTATTAAAAGTATATGATAAAACAACTTTAATTTATTTTTATTTTAACCTTCTGGTGGCTACATGCCAGCTAGCAGTGGGTGAGGATCCAGAGGAATGGAGTTATAGATGTGATCTTTGTAGGTAAAGGTAAAAAAAGATAAAGGACCCCTGGACGGTTAAGTCCAGTCAAAGGCGACTATGGGGTTGTGGCACTAATCTCACTTTCAGGCCAGTGTTTGTCCACAGACAGCTTTCTGGGTCATGTGGCCAGCATGACTAAACTGCTTCTGGTGCATGGAGGACCGTGACAGAAGCCAGAGCGCACGGAAATGCCATTTACCTTCCTGCCAGAGTGGTACCTATTTATCTACTTGCACTGGTATGCTTTCAAACTGCTAGGTTGGCAGGAGCCAGGACAGAGCAACGGGAGCTCATCCCGTCGTGGGAATCCGAACCACTGACCTTCCGATTGGCAAGCCCAAGAGGCTCAGTTGGCAATGCTCCAGCCACATGAAAGCCAGAGGTTTGCACTCACACAGCCACATTCAGGCAAAAGCACTTCTGTGGCACTCAGAGCAGGATTAGTAAGGGGTATGCCCTTGGAAGAATCTAGAGGGCTACAGGGTATTGCATTTACCTCCACCCCAGATTCCCTACCCTGTGGTAAGGTTTCAGGGTACAATGTTTATGAGGAGAAATTATAATTATTGCTCATTAATATGGATGAGCAGGTTATTAAGTGGCTAATAGTCTCTAGGTATAAATCAAGAGAAATTAGATATCTGGGAATTTGTCAGATTATGCCTTTATTAAGCATAATATTTTTCAAGTATATGAGAAAGCAACATTAGATAAGAAAAAGTGGGCCACTTTAGCTCAGCATATGTGTGTGTGTGTGTGTGTGTATTTTGTGATATATTCAAGAAGAAAAGGATGCTGAATGTATTTAGACTGCAGCAGTTAGCTTGTCCTAAATGAGAAGTTTAATACACTGCTTAACCTCACAATGGATCAGGATTTACTATAGAATAGATTTAATTCAGCACCATCTATTATCTGGATAGAAGAGTGTTGGGGGAATAGAGGGAGAAGTTTATTTGCAATTCTATCCCCTGCCCCACCACCCACAAAAGTCTGGCCATTGGTTTTTCTTTTAAGAAGTGTGTGATATGAGATTCTGGTAACTAGAAAACCACAAATGCCTTCTAGCATTATAAGGCAAAGTAAACCTTACCAGCTACAGTCTGTGAAATAATCTTTGCTTAAGAAGTGACGGGCATCTGCTTCTCGAGACTTTGGGGATGGTGCTGAAATGTAACAAATGGATAATGTGGCAACTCTAGAGCATATTGTACCAACTTAAACATCAAAATTAAGGTACTCCCCATCCCAAACCTCAAAAATCAAGAGTGAGAAAATTGACCAGCTCTTTTTTAGTAATAGGGATCAGAAATTCAGGACTACCCTGGGAGAACTGGAGCATATGATGAGATGCCGTTTTGTTTTTTTGAATGCTTCATTAGCTGAAGAATAAATCATAGCCAACATCTCTTGAATGCCTGGGTCTGCCACAAAGAGGTATTTGTTGTAGGTACCAGAATATAATCGGGCAAATCCGGTGCCATGGCACGTAGGCTGGGAAATTCCAAAGGATATGTTGAAAGGACAGAGATTTCCTCCGCTCCACTTCAGAAACCATCATGAGCACAGCAGCTTCAATGGACATTGTTGTTCTGGTGATTTGCCCTCTGTCTGCAGTGGAGAGTAGCCATGGTTGCTGTAACATGCTTGTACTTGTAATTAGTGTAGAATTTTCTGTGTTTGTGTGTGAACGCCTTTGTCTCTATGCTTACTCTGTGAACACTGCAACATTCTCAGGTTTATCAGCTGCAAACTTGTTTTGATTTACATTACCTCAGCTGGAAGTACAGTCAAACTATGTAGGAAATGGATACACAGTAAATGTTAAGGCTTCCATCAAGCAATCAGTTCTTTGAAAAGAAAAAGCAACAATGTTTTAGAGAAAATTATAGATAAGAGATTTGTTCTGAAATGTGTATTCAGAGAAAGGGACAGGTAGCACTTAGGAGTTTTGCAGATAATCACAGTGCCCTAACACCGTATACATAAACCAGCCTTAGTGAATTTTTACACAAAAGGTTTATCTACACTACAGATGTATATTTCTTAACATGTTTATGCTGTCATAGCTTCCCCCAAAGACTACATGTGTGTGGTTTTGCATTTTTCTTTCTCCTGCAGCAATGGGACCTCTTTGAATTTGCCCTGACTCCATATAACTGCCCCTAAGAGTTGGCTCCTGTGGTTGCTGATATTATAAACTGTTTTAGCCTTTCATTTCAAATCTTATTGCTTGTAATAATAATAATAATAATAATTTTATTATTTATACCTCGCCCATCTGGCTGGGCTTCCCCAGCCACTCTGGGCGGCTTCCAAAAAAATATTAAAATACTGTAATACATCAAACATAAAAAGCTTCCCTAAACAGGGCTGCCTTCAGATGTCTTCTAAAAGTCTGGTAGTTGTTGTTCTCTTAGACATCTGTTGGGAGGGCGTTCCACAGGGAGGGTGCCACTACCAAGAAGGCCCTCTGTCTGGTTCCCTGTAACTTGGCAATGGTGACACCATTCTCGTTCTTTCCTATCCATCTTACTTGATCATAAACTTAGCGTAAATTTTATCATAAAAACCCTTTTATGTTACAATTGTCTTTAATCCCCTCTTAAATAAATGCTCTTTTTTATATGTCAGGTTTCTATAATGTTTCTCTCTTGTCACAGGGTTACCAGGGCATGGTTGATGGAGGTGACAACATTGTTGAAGTCACATGGGAAAGTGTTTCAAGCATCCTTCAAGTGGTAGGTCCTGAATTAAGACTCATTTTCATGCAAGTGTGTTACTTTTCTAAAAAGATCTAATGAATAAAATGTTTTTGCAATTAAGCAAAATGCTTTGCACTAAACAGCTTTGTGTTTCGGTCCCAAACCTGTTTATTTGAAAGTAAGTCTTAGATAAACTTACTTAGAATTTTTGCTTCTGTCACCATCCAATATTTTCAGTGCACAAATATCTGGACAGCCTTGTTGTCTCTTTATGCTCAGGGAAGAGAAATGGAGCAGCATCCAAGCAGAAGGATGCCAGCAGAGCTCTCTTTGCTTTTTATTTCCCCCTCCTAGTATGAGTCAGTATAAAAAATGTTCCTATGTTGCCTTCAGGATTTAATAACTGTTTTGTGTTGGCTTGAGCTTGGCTCCTCTTGCAGGAAAATTCCCCGCCTGCCGTGACTTGCATCACGTATGGGTATGGTAGTGCCAAGAAATGTTTTCAGCGTAGATGAGCCCTGTACCACAGTAAATTGACACCGTTCTGAGAGCAAAATATGGACATAGCTTTAATTCTTTTTCCTGCATCAAAAAAGAGGAATTAATATTGCGTAATCAGCAACTAGCATGTTTTCAGCAAAGGAAATTACATAACACTTTTCTCTTATATTGACACTCTTCTAGTATGCAAAAAATACTTCTGACCAGTGGCAGAACTTCAGTCAAGGATAATAAATGTGATTTAAACCTTGACCGAAGGGATTTATGCTTTTGAACCATATACTATAAAACTAACGGAACAGATTATCTGTTTCATAAGATTCAGCTGAAACACTGATTCTTCCTGACTTTTGCACAGCAGCAGTTCTGAAGGTGTAGAGGAACAGAATACCAAGTCCAGATTGAAAAAATAGATAAAGAAATAAAGGAAACTGTTGTGCAATGATAGCAGGAAGGCGAAAATGAACCTGGCTGAAATGCTGCTTTGTCCTATAGTCATGAGTAACAGTAATGTATGTGTTACTTATTAAGGAACTTGTCATTAATGTTGTTTATTCCCCAGTAGCAATCACTTTATTATCACATCTGTTATCTATAATTCAAGTTTATATATAACTGACAACCAGCCATCATTTTTAGTCACCATCTGTACCAGACGACCATAAATGCTATGCTTTGTGCGTAAGCCAAGGAAAGAGGATTAAAGTCTGTTAAATGTAAGATATTGGATCTTCTGGTCAATGTTGTACTTTCACACCTGCATCCTGCCCTTTGTCTGCAGAGTTCAGTGTAGCACGCAGGGGCTTATCCCATTTTATATTCACAGCATTGACCCTAGTCTCTCCTTTCTTGTTTCTTGCTCCCTCCCCCAAATATCCAACTGATCTGAAATGAAATGACCTCTGCAGAAAACCAACATACTGTTGCTGTTCTATGTCAGCACTGCACATGGTATAGGGAACCTTTCCGTATCAATGCTCTCTGTTTTTATTTTAGCCTGGATCTCAGGCATGAGAGAGAAGCAGCAACTGCTGACCTCCTTTCTCCCCACGCTCTCTACTGCCCTCAACATTTTACCAGCTGAGGTTTCCAGGACTGATCCTTCTTGTCTGGTGCCTAGCTGACTTATGAACAGGTTTGACAGGAAACCCACTCTTAGCTACCCACCTCCAGGCTTCCTGGCCAGAGAGGAAGTGTCTCTCTCGTTACGGCAATTGAGTCAACTCTCTCTGCCACCTTGCTTTCCCTCTCTGCCATCCTCAGTTCTCAGTTCCCTGCTAATAAAGGCATTGCTATGGCAAGTATCAACCATGTGTCAGAGCCCTAGCGGGTTGTGAAGGTGACCTTTTGTCTCATCATTGGTGCTGTTGTTTGACTGCTAATAATGAATTTTGTCCCTAGAATAAAAGGAATAGTTTGGAACCAGTGAGCTACAAAATAAGCGCAATAGCTTAAAATAATTTTCAGTCTTATGGAGGACAAGGAAATGTATATGTGTTGCATATTTCTTTAACCAAGTAGTGTTTACAGCTGACAACAGAGATAGGAAATGTATATAGACTATATCAGGGGTCAGCAAACTTTTTCAGCAGGGGTCAGTCCACTGTCCCTCAGACCTTGTGGGGGGCCGGACTATATTTTTTGGGGGGAAATGAACAAATTCCTATGCCCCACAAATAACCCAGAGATGCATTTTAAATAAAAGGACACATTCTACTCATGTAAAAACATGCTGATTCCTGGACCATCCGCGGGCCGGATTTAGAAGGCGGTTGGGCCAGATCCGGCCCCCAGGCCTTAGTTTGCCTACCCATGGACTATATACTCCATCATACTCCTGCCAACACCAGCTTCTGCATTAGTGTTTATAGCAATGCAAGTAAAATCTGGAGAGCTTGTTTTCTCAACCAGATTCTTCTCTTTTATCTTGAAGGGAGGAACGGTCATTGGCAGTGCCCGCTGCAAAGCTTTTCGGACCCGGGAGGGCCGCTTGAAGGCAGCCTGCAATCTGGTGAAGTGTGGCATCACCAACCTTTGTGTGATTGGTGGAGATGGCAGCTTAACAGGGGCTAATCTTTTCCGTGAGGAGTGGAATGGCCTTTTAGAGGAACTGGCACAAAATGGTAAGTTGTGGTTAAGCTTGTGGGACATTAAGCTCCTCACGTTCTGTGTCATTTATTTTAGTATTTTTAAATTGCAAACCACCTTTGGTACATCAGCAGAAAAGTGCCGCATAAGTGCACAGAAAATGTATTTGTTGTGCTGTACAAGCGCTTAACGTTGTTAGTTTATTGCATAATATTTATATCCCTCCCTACATCACCATGATCTCGGAGCATTTCGCAATTAAATAAAAACCAAGTAGAATATACTTTAAAGTGCAACCTTCTCCCTTCTGTTAAATATATCTGTCAGATTAGACATGCACTGACAAATATCACTTGGACACATGACAGCCCATTCAAAAACCCTTTGTGGAATAGGAGAGTCTTCAGCTGTTGTTAAAATATAACCAAGGTTTGTGCTGGTCAAAGCTGGGAGGGGAGAGTATTCCATACCTGGGGAGCATTTACACTAGGATTGCAAGTGTATACAGAGGTGAAGGTGCTTGGATTGAGGTACTAGTGTTACACAATGATGCAGTTTGTCACTTATTTCCTTGCTGATTCCAAGAAGGCATCTGAGAGACAAACTGTACCTAGACAGTTCTGTTCTCCCACTTGCCTCTGTCACAGAATTAGGCTCTTAATCCTAGCTTTTGTCCTTAAAAGCCAGTACTGATAGCCACTGCTCTGTAGTTTTTACCCTGGTTGAGAGTGCGTAGCACTGAGGTAACATCTTATTTCACAGTAGAGGAGCTATAATGGCCCTTGATACAATTAACTGGTTTTGTGAAACTCTTAATAACAAATAAAGAGCATATGGCTGCTTTGAAAATGGCCGGCATTTGTAATACATGGATGACAAATGAGAATTTGAGTCACTATTTCAGGTTGGCCAGCTACTGTATTCTGCAGTGGGTGCTGTCTTGTCCAGCAAGTACTCTGGGAAACAGAAGTGTATTTTGCCTCTCAAGCAGTACTCAGTTTGGTCAAACTCTGAAGCACAGTTAGTGACATCTGGCAATCATATTTTCACACCACAAAACCTAAAGGGATAAAGAGTTTTAAACCTAAAAATTTCAATGTGAGCTCTCTCTTCTTGTGTGAAAACAATTGCTTTTTCTTTAGAGTGAAACTCTGAACAAGCACTCTACCTTTCTAAACATTACTTAGGGGGCAGAAGTGGCTCTGAGGCCACCTTGTGTTGTATTGAGCACAACAGATTACATTTAAAGGTTAATAGTTGTTGTTTTTGTCTATTCATACAAGCACAGTCATATCAAAACTTCAGTTCCATGACCCCAATAAAGTGAGGACATCTCTGGTTTCCCAGCCCACTCCCCATTCTTTCCCAATAATTGAAGGCAGAAATAAAACTCCCATTCATTGGTGAAGCTTCATGTAGCATTGATTCACTTAATCCTTTCTTCACAAAGAGCATTTTCTTGCCTCTTACACACGCCTAGACTGTAATAAATGACAAAGCTACATTTCTTTAACTTCAGGGGAGGGGGGTGTTTGTCAGACATTTCTGGATCTATTTTTCTCTTGCTTTTTTGGCAGGTGATATTGAAAAAGGGGCTATCAAGAAGTACGCTTACCTCAACATTGTGGGAATGGTTGGCTCCATCGACAATGACTTCTGTGGTACCGATATGACCATTGGCACTGACTCTGCCTTGCACAGAATCATTGAAGTTGTGGATGCCATTATGACCACTGCTCAAAGGTACTTTGAACTCAGGATGTGAGATTTTAAGATGGCCGCTTGGGCAACGGTTAAGAGCCATGGTTCTTTTCTTTAGCAGTACTAAAGTGCACCACAGTTGTATTAATTTCATCCTTTTGCCAAAGACGGAAAGGTGGTTATGTCACACGGAAAACCCACCTGCGTTGCATTTTATGACAAAGAGAGGAGCTAGTTGAGAATCCAAACAAGGATGTCAAAAATGGCATCCCTATCTTCCTTTCCTGTGATGTGTATTTGTGGAAAGATGTGGCAGTCTTTGACTGCATCCACTATGATTTTTTACCCTGCCACCACTGGCATGTGCAGAATGCTGCCCTCAGGACAAAAAGGGCTTATCACTCTCAGTTTAAACTAACTGGAGCACCCAGTTCCGATGGATTGAGGAACTGCTTAGTTTAAACTAGGAAGCACATACCTCCAATCTCCTCACAGCAGTTCCAGAGGAGAAGCAGGAAGCAGGTCAAGGCTTACAGTTACTCATTCACACAATGCTAAAACACAGATTGGCGTTGCATTCAAACTTTTGACCGCAGTCTGCTTAAATACTATTGAAATCAATGGAATTTAAGCAGCTTCTGTGGAGGCTTGCAGCCTTCTGCATTGTGTAGCCAGAGGAAAATGGAGCTCTGGAAGGCATTTCTGGATTCCTGGGAATGGCAGCTGAGTCCTGTCACCACTTGGGCTGGTATTTATCACATCATCAGACACATGCAGTGGCATGAAAACTGCATGTGGAGGTCAAAAGAGGGGGAAAGCCCATCTTGCATAGGTCAGGGGCTTTAAAGTTAGGCCTTGCTTTAACATTGCTTTTTTTTATGTAGTTTAGTTCTGTCAACAAATGGGTGGGGGGAGAGATTGACATTTGATTGTGAGGACTTGCCTAGTTTTGCAGTTTTTCAAATAGTAGCCATCACTGAAAGGCAATTAAGATTTGAAGAATAACCTGTACGCTCTCTTAAATGGCATGACTTCATTAAATTTAGTGTGACACAGTGGTCTGCAATCTTAGTTTGGGAGGGAAATAAGAATGCAAAGAATAATGGCACATGATAAAAGGTAAAGGGACCCCTGACCATTAGGTCCAGTCATGGCCGACTCTGGGGTTGCAGTGCTCATCTTGCTTTATTGGCTGAGGGAGCCAGCGTACAGCTTCCGGGTCATGTGGCCAGCATGACTAAGCCGCTTCTGGCGAACTAGAGTAGCGCACGGAAACGCCGTTTACCTTCCTGCCGGAGTGTTACCTATTTATCTACTTGCACTTTGACGTGCTTTCGAACTGCTAGGTTGGCAGGAGCAGGGACTGAGCAATGGGAGCTCAACCCGCTGCGGGGATTTGAACCGCCAAACTTCTGATCAGCAAGTCCTAGGCTCTGTGGTTTAACCCACAGTGCCACCCTCATCCCATGGCACATGATATTATGCTGCAAACCAGAAAGTTAAGAAGTGCCTGGGGGAAGATGGAAAACACAAGTACAAATGTAGTTTCTGCAGTGCCAAACAATCGTTTGTCTTCTTTCTGTGCATTTGTACATATCACTTCATACTTTGATGCTGTTGTGACACTGTTAATATTTATTGTAATTGTTACAGCCATCAGAGGACCTTTGTCCTGGAGGTGATGGGGAGACACTGTGGGTACGTATGTCTGCCAACACCACATTTAGTTAAAATTGCCAAAATATATAGTTCACGCCCTCATTTGGATTTTCTGATTCTGTTCTAGGTACCTAGCTCTTGTTAGTGCCTTAGCCTGTGGTGCAGATTATGTCTTTATTCCTGAATATCCACCTGAGGAAGGATGGGAAGATCATATGTGTTCTAGGCTTTCTGAGGTAATTATTTTCTGCAGTGGCTTTCAAACTGTGTCCTGGGATCTCTTAGACTTCTTTGAAAGCTTTCTAGGTTACTCAGTGAAAAGATCAGGGATGGCCAGAAAGCTTTCAATCTCGCAGTGTCCTAGTTAGAGCCAAAATGGAAGAAGTGTTCCACAGCATTGTATTCCTACTTAAAAATTGTCCTCTTTTTTCATCATCTTTCCATTTCCACCTAGTAAAGACCACCCACCCACCCATGGGGCAGTGTAGTGGGAAGGCACATCCAGGCTGTCTCAAAGCATTTTGGTACCTGAGCTGAACTACAAAATTGTGCCCCCCTCCCTGCCAGGGAAGAAGGGGTGGGTGAAAAACTACATCAGGAACAAGGGGGGTGGGATAAAGATTTACATTGGAATCTGCTGCCCCTGTGGATCCTGCCACCCAAGGCAGTCACCTTGCCTCATGTGTGGGCCGGCCCTGTCTGTGGAACATGTTCAGGTAGCAGGCTCCCCCTTGCCAGCAGGCACCTGGCATTTAGGTGACCAATGACAGCACTCCCTTGTGAACTGCTTTGTAGTCCACCTGACTCTTATCTTTGGTGCTAATGTACAGAATGAAAGGTATTGCTAGTGTTGAGGATTTAGACCTGATTGGCTATAATCAGGGGTCAGCAAACCTTTTCAGCAGGGGACCGGTCCACTGTCCCTCGGATCTTGTGGTGGGCCAGACTATATTTTGGGAAAAAAATATGAACGAATTCCTATGCCCCACAAATAACCCAGAGATGCATTTTAAATAAAAGGACATATTCTACTCATGTAAAAACATGCTGATCCCCAGACCATCTGCGGGCAAGGTATAGAAGGCGATTGGGCCAGATCCAGCCCCCGGGCCTTAGTTTACCTCCCATGGGCTATATGATGATGCTACTGTTGCAAGGAGGGACGTGGGTGGCGCTGTGGGTAAAAGCCTCAGCGCCTAGGGCTTGCCGATCGAAAGGTCGGCGGTTCGAATCCCCGCGGCGGGGTGCGCTCCCGCTGCTCGGTCCCAGCGCCTGCCAACCTAGCAGTTCGAAAGCACTCTCCCGGGTGCAAGTAGATAAATAGGGACCGCTTACTAGCGGGAAGGTAAACGGCGTTTCCGTGTGCGGCTCTGGCTCGCCAGAGCAGCGATGTCACGCTGGCCACGTGACCCGGAAGTGTCTCCGGACAGCGCTGGCCCCCGGCCTCTTGAGTGAGATGGGCACACAACCCCAGAGTCTGTCAAGACTGGCCCGTACGGGCAGGGGCACCTTTACCTTTTACTGTTGCAAGGAGGAAGGGTTATTTGCCAACAAGCAGTAACGAGGTGGTAAAAATGTGTTAAGAGGCATTATTTTTATCCTGCTTTAGCAAGGTCTGTGGGGTGATTAATGTTCATTTTCGAAATGGCAACAACACATTAAGTAGTTGCAATAGTCTGAGAAGCTTTCAAGGTACAGCCCAGCTTTGAACTTCAGCTATGTGCTGTGGTCTCAGACCATGAGGCAAATTTAATGACTTTTCTGCATTTTTTTACCCTAGAACCGTGCACGAAAGAAAAGGCTGAACATCATAATTGTAGCAGAAGGTGCCATTGATTGCCACAACCAGCCTATAACTTCAGAGCAAGTTAAGGATGTAAGTATCAAGCTGCCAATCAAATCTTCTACCAAGGATATACCGTATTTTTCTCTCTATTACACGCAGATTTTTTCTCCTAAAAAGGAAGGGGAAATGTCTGTGCGTGTTATGGAGCGAATGTGGGGGGGGGGGTCCCTGGAGCCGATTAGGGGAGCGCAGGAACAAAAATAAGCAAAAATCAATCGTGCGTTGTGTCCGAGAGGGAAACCTGAAAAGAGGAAGTGGTTGCTTTCCTGCATTCTGCCTCAGGGTCTTACTGCCCACCCTCCTCTGTTTCGTTGCTGTGTTTGCTCAAACGGAACAAAGAGCAGGCAAATCCCCTCCCCTCCAGGCAAGCAGAGGGGAAAGCAGAGGTCTTTCCTTCTAATTCCTCTCCGTGCTCCTCGCAGGCAGCCAGAAAACATGCAGGAGGAGAGAGAAAGCTGGCTTCGGTTTGTGGAAACTTTTGCCTTTCTTTCCTCCCTCCCGTAAAATCCCTCTCCTGCTTTCTTAGCCAGCTGCTTCTCTGCACACCGCTCTCTTGTCCCTTCTGTGTTTTTCCTTCACTCCCCACTTAAAATGTAGTTACAAAGCATGGATCCACATGGATCCTCAGGATCTTTGCATTGGGCCACCCCAAATTCACCATCAGATCACATAGCAGCCTGCCCCCCTAAAATCACACACCCACTGTTGCCTGGGGCTGCAATGGTGCAAAAACGTGGTTAAAAAGCATGGATCCACATGGATCCTCAGGATCTTTGCATTGAGCTACCCCAAATTCACCATCAGATCACATGTCTGTGGCCACAGCATGAAGCACAAAAATGATACATCCACTGTTTCATTCAGAATTTTTTTCCTTGTTTTCCTCCTCTAAAAACGATGTGCGTGTTATGGTCAGGTGCGTGTTATAGAGCGAAAAATACAGTATGTAACTGAATGCTTCTCTTCCACATAGTGTGAAGCGTGTATCATTTCTCTATGAACATAATTAGCCTTTATATGGTTGATTGCATTTTAATCATTTCAGGCGATACAATAAGTATTATATCTGTGCCCTTTAGCAGTAACGTAATCTCAGTAATTATGATTATAACCTAGCTGCTGCCTTTTGAAAGGCATAAAACAAACATACAAATACAAATGAGTATACTATGAGTATTTTGTAGGACCTGGTCAAAACGTTCAAAACAAGGAGGATGCCTTCAGTTCTCAGTGCTGAACTGATTTTTGTTATCAAATTATATCCATTATATGAACTAGGTTTGGCACTTATCAACTTGGCTACAATCCCGGCAATTTGAGCCTGCTCTATCATCAAGGCTTCTCAGAACAAACTGTTACAATGTTCAGCCAGACAGTGACCCAGAAGTGCTATAAAAGGGAAGAAAAATCTTCACTTTAATGTGGAATGGAAAATAATTCCAAGATGAGTAAGATGCTGCTGCACAAACCACTAGGAGGCCATAACTTACCTTGACATAGTATGGGTTTCTTCTGTGTTTGCAAGTGGGGGTGGGGTGGGGTTGAACACACAGCCTTTCAAAATTGTGTGGCCATTCCCTGCTGCATACACTTTACCTTTGCTTCTGCCGCCAACACATTTATACTTGTAAAAATTCTTTTAAACCACCTCTGACTCAGATGTAGAGCCTGGACTGTTTGGACTTTACTTTCTGTCACCTCAGCACACTGCAAGCTTTCAAGTGCTTTGTGTGGTTCCTTACCCCTTCTCCACTTCCTCACATTGTACAAAAGGGAATGCCAAACAGGGAGATCTCACAGTAGTTCAGATAAAAGATCTCTCTCTAACCCCATATACCAAAACCCCTTTCTGTATCACTTTCTGCATCCTGGGTTAAGAGAGACCTTGCATTCAGGCTTTCACTTCTGTACCTCAAGGCCTTGTCCCAAAGTTACCATACATGGAGGTAGGTGAAGGATTAATGCCCAAACAGTCCCACTAAGATGTCCAGTCAAAGTCTGGGGTTACAGGGTCACCCATTGTCAGGTTGTAATTCTTAATCTTGATTGGAAAGAGGCCAGATTCTCCAGGAATCTTGCCCCACAAACAGAGCGGACTATTCCAGTCTGTTTGTTCGGGGGTGGGGGGAGTTTTCACAGATCTGCAGTTAGGAGAGTACAGACTTGATTATAATAAGGAATAGGACATAACTGGGTTTTTTCCTTGCTCTTACTCCTCTGTATACAGTGGTAGATATTTTTACCTCAGCCTTGTAAGATACATCAAAAGTTAGTCTTTTGTTAGTGTAATATTTGTGCACTAGAGTTAAGTAATTTCAAAATGTTCTACTTTAATTATTAGTAATTAATAATTACTAATTTACTAAACAGTAAATAATTTAGTAAATAATTACTAAACAGTCTTTCAGGATGAAGATAAACAATAGTTTTTCAAAGACTCGAAGTGGGAGCAGTGGTGACATCGTTGCCAGTGCTGCACACACTTTTTTTTTAATTATCCTGCTGTTGCTTCTAGTCAAACTGGTTCTGAAACCTTGCCACCTTCACTTTTTAAAAATACTTGCTTCCATAGGGATCAATTTTGCTTGTCTTAAGGTTAAAGGGATTTGAGAGCGTTGCTCCATCGCTATTAAAGAATCCTAACTCTTCATAATCTTTGTATTGCATGCATTCTTAGAGTTTTAAACTAGGATTTCCACCTACTGTTCAGGCACAATAGTACCCCAGTGTGTTTCTGCAGCTGTTACAGCTCATAATCCTGTTCTCGTCTTTAACTTGACACTTCGTCTTTTTTGCAGCTTGTGGTGCAGCGACTAGGGTATGACACTCGCGTGACTATCCTTGGCCATGTGCAAAGGGGAGGCACTCCCTCTGCATTTGATAGGATTTTGGTAAGTAGACACAGGCAGCCTGTGTGTTTAGGGTGTTACATAGATACTTTCCCTCATTCAGATTGTAGAACAGTCACAAATGCCACCGGCTCTCTAGTGTGTGGGGTAGTGAGGAGAAGGTCATACATAAATGAGCAAGTCATGGATTAAAATTTGTACTCAGCCATTATGTTCTCTGGATTTTGGTACAATAAGTGTCTCTCAGCCAACCTTTAGGATAAAACAAGGTAGAACCATGTATGTCACCCTTACCAAGGAGGACTAGGTAGTTCTGTAATACATATACAGCATCTAACACTGAAATCAGTTTTCTGTCTGTCTCATAATTTCCCGTTGTGACATTCCATCAAAATGGCTGGTCCAGAGCAAATGAAGCCATAGCATAAGAGGTCCTTAGCACAGAGCTAGCCTTCGGAAGGGTGCTATCTGCCCACCGCTCATTGTCTTCTCCATTGGAAGAAGGGGAGAGTGGATAAGCAATATTTGTGGCAGTGGGGATTGGACTTCTTTTTTGCCCTATTTCCTGCAAGATTTGACTTTCCAGCACAATGAGTTGCTGATCAGGGAATAGCATTGAAACTTCCAAGCACGTATATAGGTGCTTAGCAAAATGGAAGTAGAGACCATATAGATAAAGAAGTAGACTCTTGATCAGCTATAGAATTATGTACATGATTTAGGGGCTCTTTGCTTTCTCATCTGTTCTGCAATAGATTTTAAAGCAACCTGTGGTCATTTGTTCTTACAGTATTGTAATAATTATCCCTCCCTATTTCTAATTCTGTGAAACTGTTCTTTACAAAGAACATTCTGTAGATGCTTGCTGGCATGTATCAAAGTTGGCATAGCCTCCATGCAAAATGTTCACGTATGGTTAAAGGTTTCTTATGGATTTCTTTTTTTCTTTTCTTTTTCAGGCAAGTCGCATGGGTGTGGAGGCTGTCCTTGCCCTTCTAGAGGGCACACCTGAAACTCCTGCTTGTGTAGTCTCTCTGTCTGGAAACCAAGCTGTCCGCCTGCCTTTAATGGAGTGTGTGCAGATGGTGAGTTGCTGAAAAGAAGCAGTTGTGTTTGTTCATTGACACTCTCTTGTTGGTTAGCCATCAATAGTCGGTTGTTACTTGGAGCCTGGAAAGATGTGAGCAGAACTCTTATCCACGTTGGGCACAATGAACTCCAGTCATTCCTTCAGTGACAGTAACTGGGCTATTCGTTACTGCCCCATGAATCTTGACAGCAAACAGCACTGCTTACCTTTTGTAATGCAGATGCCTTTAACATAGTATCTGCACATTTATATTCGCAATGAGTCTCTTGCTATCTAAACTCTCATTTCTTGTTTCTAGTTTAGTTTAGTGACTACACAGTAACACCCACATACCATAATACACATACATACCCAATGAGCTGCATGCTGAGATTATTCTGGTTTCCCAAAACCTTCGCAATAATGTTCAATTGAGGTGTTCTGTATGTTGCAGTCTTATAATGCATGATTGGAGACCATGAACCTAATAAAAGATGGTCTTTTCCTGTTTATTTCTGATTTTAAAATTTATGCTTTAACTTTCCCAGGCATTGAAGTAACATTGGCTGAAGTGCTGGGCTGGTTAAGAGTCCAATTATATACATGTCTACTGAGACACCAGTCCCATTGAACTCAATGGGGCTTATTTCTAAGTAGACAGATTACATTATAAATCCCACTGAAATAATTTGAATTTACTAACCCGAGCAAGGCTATAGCGATTGTCACCATTCGGAACTACTTCATAGCCTTCTAGTATTGTGATAGATAATATCATTTTCTAATAAATGATGACTTTTTTTTCTTTATTTCAAAAAGACCCAAGATGTACAGAAAGCCATGGATGGAAAAAGATTCGGTGAGGCTGTGCAACTTCGTGGAAGGTACTCCTCTGTTGTTTATTTCTCTGCTGGCAGCAGTAACTTTTCCAATAAATCATAGCTAATTGTGTTAAGGCAGGCATAGGCAAACTCAGCCCTCCAGGTGTTTTGGGACTACAACTCCCATCATCCCTAGCTAGCAGGACCAGTGGTCAGGGATGATGGGAGATGTAGTCGCAAAACATCTGGAGGGCCAAGTTTGCCTATTCCTGTGTTAAGGGATTATTTTTTACAGCTAAGGAACAGGGGGGAAATAGATTCTTTTACTCTAGTTTCTAGTGTACACATTTTAACCCCCAAATCCCTCCAAAGTTATATGACTATTCTAGGCCAATTCTATACCAGAAATTCACCACCAGTATTATCTCTGCAGAATTTAAAATGCCATTTCATCAGAAATGGTGCTTGCATTGCTTTTCGCAGTTCATAGAGCACATAATATTGAATGCTAAGTGGGTATCAGTTGTGGAGTTGCACAGGGAGGAGCAAATGTAATTTCTGAAAGATTCCCTCAAATGGCAGATCATAATTGGCCATTTGCCTATCTGAAATGTATATAAGACATTTGTTGTTGTTGTTCGCATCTGTCTATCTCAAGAGACATTGGAGTGCACCTCTGGAGGTGAAATCAAACCGTTGAAAGCAGAGTGAAGATATTTCCCATTCAGTCCTCTCCAAAATAAAACAAGTTGCACAAGGGAAAATCATTCACATTCCATGATTTCTATCCAATGATGTTGAAGGGCTGATGATGGAAAGCACTGGTGGAAATGGAGGAGTCTACCACCCTAGCTAGGAAGGGGGGAATTTTTCACCAGTTCCCCCTTCCACCTTCAGTCCCCCAAACCACATCTCACATTGTTCCATTGGTTCCCAAGCCAACTAGGCCAGGTTGTGTCCGAAGCGGAATTGGTGACTCTGTCAGCAGAGCGACACCAATGGCTACAACCTATGTCTCAAATACAATCTACCAAGTAACAAGTAAAGATATATAGTTACTAAATGCTCTGAGTGACACTTTAGGTTAGAAAAATACCTCTCTGTATTCTCTAACATTGTGAAATAGCTTTATTATTCAAACAGCATGAAAATATCGTTTTCTGTTGCAGGAGTTTTGAGAACAACTTGAATACTTACAAGCTGCTGTCTACCAAAAGGACGGCTGCTGACCTTCCCAAGGTACTTCTTAGATAGTTGTCAAGTTGTCTGGTTAATTCCTAATTCTTGTGTCCTTAGGGCCAATTAAGTGCATCACCAAGAAAGGGCATGCCAATTTGCATAAAAATTGAAAATGCTGATGTATATGAATTTAAAAATAGTTGCTACAGTTTAAATAGAAACACCATCCTGCCATTGTGGGGAAGACCTTTCTCCTTACTCAGTTTGCTGTCCCAGGAGCTAATAAATGGATGGCTTACAGCAAACATGCCAATCTGTAGATTGGCCCTTCCTCTTCCTCCTTATGGTTCTTTATACTTTTCCTGCTTTTCAACTGCTTTCAAATAGAGGACTGTCCTCTATATAGTAGAAGACGCTACGTGTTTTGTTGAGAAAGCATCTAAACACACACAGCAGGTTGTTCAGAATTTTGAAAATGGTCTCCATGGAAACATCTATGGACTATGGACTTGTATACTGAGTTGAAGCCTGGCAGGCAGTGATCTAAATTTTGTAAATACAGCATTTTGTAAACAGTCTAAATTTTGTAAACATTGCCATGTCTATTTCCTTGTTTAAACTACCAAAATACCATTTTTCCTGAAAGGTCTAGGCCTTTCTCAGATAACCAATTCCATGTCTAGTTGTGAAATTCAAAGGTGTCCCTAACGAGAGGTACTGAATGCATCTATATACAGCAAGCTGTGTTACAGTGGTCTACAAGCTGGTCAGCTGAACAGTATTTCAAAACAAGGTTTTTTGCCCAGTGCTAATGTATGTCGGGAGAAATGTACATACTGGTTTTGCAAAATGGCTCAGTAAGTGGGAAATATCTGCAGCTACAGTTTTACTTTTAAATCTTTCTGTTTTCTTTAACAGGGTGATATCTCATGTAGCGTATGTAAAAAAATAAACAAATAAAGTGACTAACCTTAGCAAGGTCTTTTGCTTGCTAGGTTGGCAGGCTCTATTATTTTTGCATGGCAATGGGATTTGATATATAGTTATTTTTGCTTTTCGACTGTGCACTTTTTTGCTTAAAGCTGGACAACCAGTATGCTCTTCAGTTTTGCCACAACTTTGATTTACACCAAGCGTAACTTTGCAGAAGCTTTAATAGAGCGAATAAGACGTGCTTCTTGTGAAGTTGAAAGAATTCTCCAGAAAATGCGAAAGGTCCCCATTTATTGTCATGGTCAAAAGGTAGAAAAATGCCATGCATTTCAAGAATCGCTTGAAATACCGCATGACTTTTATACTCCTCATTTTCAGTTCTGCTATTTTTATATGACTTGGCATAGGCAGACATGGTCCTCTGAAAATACCCCTTGTTGTGAGGCCTCCTCATTTTCCATACAAAAAGTGACATAAATGGCTACCAGACTCTCCAGCAGGGCTGCCCTTTTTGTGATTAAGAAGGTAGAACAAGCATGAGCAGGTTGTGCTTTATTTGCTGTTTTCTGAGACTCATAAGAGGAAGATCATACATTAAAATGGCCTTGAAGTGGCTCTCATTTTTCATTTATGCCACAGAAGCTGGCAGGCTTAGGAGAATTCCAGCCATTCTTGCAACATTTGCAAGCATGAATTAATTACCAGAGACCATGAGAGCCATAGGGAAGGAGGGATTACAAGGGAACCAGATTTCCAGGGAGGCACTCCCAACATAAGCTTCTTTCTTAGAAAGTACAGGAGAAAGATTCTTCAGGAACATGCTCTTTGCTGAAATGCTGTGCAGAGGCAGGCATAAGGCCTCAGTCAGAGGGGTGAAATATAGGCCTGTGCTTTCCAAGAGTCCAAATTTTCTCTCAAGGGGGCTGGTAATTGCCGATTTAGTCAATTGTCTAGATAAGAGTAGACTAGCCTCCTTAAAGACATGCTCCTTAAAGACATGCTCACATTCCAAACTGCTAGGTTGGCAGCAGCAGGGACCGAGCAATGGGAGCTCACCCCGTCACGGGGATTCAAACTGCCGACCTTCTGATCGGCAAGTCCTAGGCTCTGTGGGATCAGCAAGTCCTAGGCTCTGTGATTTAACCCACAGCACCACCCGCATCCTCTCATGACAGTTTATCTGAAAGCAAAAGAGATGATAGTGGTGTTCTGTTGATCAGCATTTTGAGTACTTAGGTTACAGAACTACAAGCAATAATTACTTCATTAAATTTGTTTCCACGAGAATGTGGTGCTTCCTTGAGGGCAGTAGATGAAGAAATTAAACATCAATATGAAAATCAAAATCTTGTAATACAGCATATAACCCATTGTGACAGACTGTATTCTCCTCAAGAGAATTGCTTGTGGCAATTGTGTAGTTTGAAGTTTGTATTTTTACGTTGTGAATTGCCCTGCAATCTTCGGATGAAGATGGTATACAAATTTAATAAATAAAAATAAAATTCATGTTCTACCTTATGTACACATCAAAGGTGCTTAAAAGGTGCTAGAATAATGTTATATCCCACACTTGAGCACCCTAAAGGCAGATGATATGGCAATAGTTTTATAACACTGAAAAGAGAGGTTGTCAAATGCCAAACTGATAGGGTTCTCAGATACTTTAAAACATTGTTAGGTGCTGGCAATAATGAATCAATCGCTTGTGCCATAGCTCAACACAATACAGCATGTGGCATCACATACTTTGGTTGCAATGGGCCAAGGAACAACATTGCACAAAAGCCATGTATGCATGCATATGGTTATTTGGGTTACAATTCCTATTCTGTATAAATTTGTTTCTGTATGCAATGCATGTGCTTGTTTCTCTATGCTGGGTTATTGTTATGCCAGAATCTGGACTGGATAGTTCAATGCCTCACATTTTAATTTGGACCTGCTGCTGATTGCAAAGAACTGAAGGCTCCCTGAGTGCTATGAAGGGTTGACCCCACAATCTAAGATTAGTTTTAAAATTAAGTTTTATATAATGTGATGGGGTTCAGAAGGTAAGGTGTGTGTCTTGCTCTCTTTTGATGCACTTTTATATTTTTGTCACTGGAGATACGGTTAGCAGCAGGCTAAAAGGTAAACTGGATGTTCAGATTTACCGCTTGATGATTCCTTTTTCCTGCCATGGGGTTTATGTTCCTGACTATATTCTCTCTCTCTTCTGCTGCAGACTAACTTCAATGTAGCTGTTTTAAATGTTGGTGCTCCAGCAGCTGGCATGAATGCTGCCGTTCGCTCTGCCGTGAGGATCGGTATAACCGAAGGACACAAAATGTTTGCTGTCACTGATGGATTTGAAGGCTTTTCTAGAGGGCTGGTTCGTATATACCAAAAATTGTATGGGAAGTGTTCCAGTTGCTGGAAATCACAGGAGGGAAAAGAGTTATTGTGCTCAGGGTCTTGCCTGAAGGTTTCCCACAGGCGGCTACTGTGAGAACAGGATTCTGGACTGGATAGGCCACTGGTCTCATCCAGCAGGCCCTTCTTATTTTCTTATTCTTAATTTTGTTTTAACTTGCCCTCTGGCAGGCCCCCATAACTTAATTTTCCAGCTTTCAAAATGCACTTTCATACAAAGATTGCAATTCAAAGAAACCAGAGCTAGGTTTTCCACTGATAGATACTATGCAATGGGAATGGAGAAGAGAGGGTCCTCCTTGGGGAGAACATATGTTGACTGCAGAGATAAATTTAATGAAATTTGTTATGGGAGGGGTGTTTGTGAGGTATTTTTAGAACACTAAACACAAGTGACCAACACCACCAAACAACACGGAGCAGGAGTCTTGTTATGACAGATGGATATTGTGCATCTCCCACAGGAGCTCTCCTCATAGAGGCAGTTTCAAATATAGTAAAAGCATAACGGTTTGATCTATTTTTGCTTGGATTGCAGCTAATTCTACCCCCCCCCCCTGTACGTCTTCAAAAATACCCTTAAAATCTTCTTGAAGAAGAAATGATTAACTATGTTTACATGAAGCGTTTGCTTCTTTGATACTTCGTGAGAAATCTTCCATATCAGAGTCAATATACCGTATTTGGTCTCAAGGATAGCTTTGAAGTGACCTTGGCAAGAGGCCATATTTGGCAGTTTGCCTATCCTGGAATAGCTGTGGGAGTATGAAATCTATGGAGATAAGAATACACGCTAGATAACTATTCCTGAAGTTATATCACAAAATCTGTTGTGTTTGATTCTTGTTTCTCAGTTGAGGTGGTGTTTGTTGAATGCTACATTTATAGTGTGCCCAGTCCTGGGACTCCTGATGCAGCATGCTTATGAGTCTATAATATATTATATATGTTAATATAAATTGTTCAGAAAAAAACCAGATTGCCTCTTCGTTAAACAGGTAGAAATTGGCTTGAACATTTCAGAGCATCTCTCAACTGCATCACATTGTGACACTTGTTAGGACTGCAGAGTGGTAGTCAACTTAAGTTTTACTCAGAGTAGATCTATTGAAATTAATGGATCTATCATTTCAGTGTGTCTTCTCTGAATAAAACATAAATTAATACCACCTGCAAAATTTCATTCCCAAACCATTGACGAGTTTAGGCTCAGTCTGCTTTCCACCATAAGGAGAGACCATTGCTCAAAAGTACTAAAAATATAAATTTATCTGTAGCTTTTATTATTATTTTTATTTATTAAATTTAATAGACCACCCTATACCTGGAGGTCTCTTATAAGAATGCATTTGGACTTCCATTTTGTTTAACCCATTAGATAAAGTTAGAGCTGAGCCAAAATTTATCAGAAGACATTTTTCTGAGATTTTTCTTTTTCTGAACCCCCTCTACTCCAGAAAAAAGAGAAAGCCACTCCAAATGTTCTGTGCCATATTTTTGTTGGAGCCACCATTCTCTGTCCCTCCATGTCCTTGAATGGCACTAGATCTGGGGCTTTGTGGAGGACACAAAATGGTGGCCAGACTACCAGCACAGTTAGCACTTGCAACAACAGCAAAACACACACATACACCATTGTGAGAGTGGAGAGAAAGAAACTGTGCTGTTGCCATTGCTAATACCGATCCACATCTCGGAAAAGCTGTCGCTGTCTTTATCTTCCCCCTGGAAAAATGTGTTGATTTCCCCAGTTTCTCTGCTCACAGGGTGGAGAATATTGAGAGGCCATCTGCACACGAAAAACATCTGAAGGAGTGTCAGAGCCCCGCACCACATTCTGTGACCTGCCACTGTTTTTGTTTCTCTTCTCATATTAAAGGAGTGCAATGTTTTTGTGCAATTGTTCAGGACAGAAGGCATGTAGGCCTCCCTATTTCATTAGATGGTACCCTTGTCTATTATCCTCTCTGGAAAAGTGGAAGTCGAAAACTGAACTGTAAGAAACACTGGTTTGGACACGCTGTACAGTGTAGTGCTGAATGAAGTTAACTTTTGTATCCATTACAGAAATGACCTACAATGTGTATCTAAACTAGGGCATAGTAATTCAAAAACTATGTCTTTTTTGTTTTGAATGATAGATCAAAGAAATCAGCTGGGGAGATGTTGGAGGTTGGACTGGCCAAGGCGGGTCAATTCTTGGCACAAAACGGTAATGTGATCTTTCATACTGATATCTTTGAGAAAATTAACTTTCACTTGTGTGTGTGTGTGTGAAGATTTATATACAGACTTGATGCAGCAGTCAATAAAGGGGAAATTTTTGTGAACATTGCTAATGCAGACTTTGGAAGGTCATAGGGGCTGCAGAGCGAGAGAAGAGGACTGTGAAGTCCCATTTCTTGAGCAGATCTGCTCATGCAACATTGGATTCTGCCTCATAGTTTTAATTAATGCTTATTATAAAAAGGGAGAGAAGACTTGCTTAATGGTGTGATAGAAGGACCTTCTATAACTTGATCCTGAAATTTAAATCTTTTTACCTCAGCATGTATTATAGATATTGTAAAGGGGAAAATAGAATTTTTTTAAGGAACATAATTAATTTGCAGTTACATTTTTTATGAGGCATAAAGTGTGTGTAGGTCAGACAATGTCAACCAGTCATCACAGGAAGCAAAGGCTTTTCACAAAGTGCTATAACGTAATAGTTTAGAGATTGGGTGTAACCTTCAAAAGTAAGATGTGGAAAAACACTTAGTGTAAAAAATTATAGTCTCTTTTAATCATATAGCCTTAAGTGCCCTGCAAAAAGCCTTTTTAACAGAGATGTGTATATATTTTAGTGCACTCCCTGGAAAGTATTTGGAGAAGATTGCAGAACAAATGCGAACTCATAACATCAATGCCCTCTTGGTAATTGGTGGATTTGAGGTATGTCACTTTGTTTTGTTTCCCTTGTGAATTCTTGTTAAATGAGCATGTAACAGCTGAAACATTGTAGTCAACGATTAATGCTAGAATTTAGATTCCAGTAAGACCAGCAAGATTATTTAATTTAAACCTAACAAATCAGTTCACAAGGTTCCAATATGTTAAATGTCTAGATATTAACTAAGTTACGTTGCAGTTATGTAGTAGGAGTTGGAACTCTATGTGCGGTTTCTATTTTCATGTTTCTTATTATGATTAGAATTATGCAGTGGGTATTTTTTTTAATGAATTGCATTTAATGAATATTCCCACAGCATGGTGCCAATTCTGAAAGCCAAACTCCTGTTCAGGAGTCCAACTTTCCTAAACAGGGCTTTCATAAACCTGTTATTTAATCAACATTATTGATATACTGATGTCATCCGTGTAGGATTGGGGGTGGGGACCTTAAATTTGTAAGATTTTATTCTCTGTGTTATACAATACTTGGAGGAATGCTTAGATGTATTTACAGTATTATGTTGTCTTATATATTCTGTTTTGGCCTTTCCTAGTGTGTCTCTGTGGCTGGCAATAGATAGTCGTTTTCAAGTGCATTGAGAGAGAGGCTTCACTTCCCATCTAGTACACATTTGTTTCTGTTCTACTAACATCTGCAGTGAAACAGAATTTTGAAACATTGCGAAAGCCTGTTTACCAAATGTGTCATGAGCAGTGATTCCCTCTTTCAAATCACTTTTGACTCTCTGGAAAAAACCAAACAAACCACTATTTCCAGCATGTGTGTGTTTGTGATACAGTAATCAAACCCCTCTGCCCAAACCCCATCCATGTTGCAAGCCTTGTCCTCTTGTTGTCCCCTCTAATTCTGCATTCGTTACCACATGTGCCCATCAGGCCTACTTGGGACTTTTGGAACTGTCCGCTGCCCGGGAGAAATTTGACGAGTTCTGTATTCCCATGGTTATGGTTCCTGCAACCGTATCCAACAATGTACCGGGTTCTGATTTCAGCATTGGTGCAGACACTGCTCTGAACACTATCACTGATGTAAGTTTCTCTTCTCTTGGTGCATGCTCACTAACATAGCTATCCCAGGTGCTGCTGACCACGGCTGGAGCTGGAGACTTTTGTGAACCAGAACGCCCCCAAAACATGATTGTGGCAGAAATGAGGTGTAAATACATGTGCGTGCACGCTACACAGAGAGAGAGAGAGAGAAAGAAAAATTCTTTGATTAGCCCATCGATTTCAGAAAGTTTGAAAACTACATTTTTACTTTATTCATTCATACAAAAATTATATTGCACCTTTCCAAAAATTTGATCTTCAAGGGTTTTTACAAATACTTAAAACAATGTAAAAACATATATAATAATGGATTCAGTCAGAAAATAGCAGCGAAGACAGATAACCATTAAAAGCTCAATTTGGCATCTAAAAGATTGTAATTATGAATTTGGGTGAATGGTTTTAGTTAATCATCACTCTTTGGCTATTTACTCTCTGAGGATAGAAAGAAGCCTGTTTATTTCCAGGACACCTCCAATGTGCTTGTGCACATCTGTGTGACTTGAATTCATGGCTAGCATGCTCAGGATTTCTGATGGAGGATTTACCTTTTTAAATAGAATTTTCTATTTCTGTTGCAAAGCACTGCTGCTTCTCCATCTCCAAGGGCACTTGGTGTAAATTTTCCTCAAGCAGCTTCTTTTCTCCGTTCTGTTTGGCAAACTGTTCTTTCTGGTGTCTCCAAAACATTTTATGATTTGTCATACATCTGCTTTTACATGTGTTGAAAGGCAGAGCATCCCTCAGCAACTTGCAATGAGCTATATAAATCTTTAAAGAACGCTGTAAAATTTACATGTTTGATTGTAACAGGTTTCATAGGTGCTTTATTAGATGCAAAAAAAGAGAGACACCAAGAGCTCAAAGCAGTTCTGCTTTTTCCTGCTGATGTCATTCTTGGCAATTAAAGTTTCCTTCCTCACAAGATACTTAACGTCTTTCCAGTTCTGGTACATAACATTCTCCACCTCTAGTTTTATAGGCAAACTAAGGTGAGTAATGGTCTCCTGCATGTTTCTTGTTATCCTCTCTGCTTCATGGATTTTCTTGGGACCTGTAGATTACTTTTCTGAAAGAAATGGTTTCTCCTTCTTTTGCATTATGCTCAAAATGCAGATGTCACCAAGTTGGACTAGACTGTAGGTAGATGGTAGTTTCTACATTTCTTTCAGTAGAAGCTGAACCATCTTAGAATCGCTGTGGCTTCTATACGAGGGAAGCATTGTGGCTGGTTTAGCATTTATTTTCTTCGGTCAGTAGTTCTCAAATGGTATTCCAGTGGTGGTAAGGAAGAGAGATTTCTCACCACTGTGATCTTCTGCTACCACGTTCAGCCACTGAGGATTATGGAATGCATACTCCGTTTCCAACAGGTACAGCTTGCTCCACACAGGAACTGACCATGTGCCCTAAAGATAACTCAGAATCCTCTGCAACCTGGAAGATGTTGATGAAGAAAGGAAGTTCTAAATCACTGGCATATATATTGCTTCCAGATGGAGGTTTAGCTTTCAAGCTTTTATTTTGGCCTTGGGCATCTGCCCATCAGGCTGCCACCTGTTGTCCGAAGTCAGGAAGTGCAACATAGTTGAGAATTGCAATGTCGTTACCTGTTCTCACCTGTCCTTTCCTGTCTTCATCTGAGATTGTTCTCTCCCAGTCCTCGCTGTTACATTTGATTTTGTGAGATCTTAACCTGTCTGTCCTTTTGTCCATTTTTCTTCTCTCACCATTCTTTTCCCATCAGTTTCTCTGTCCTCCATCTTGTTTCCTTTCTGCTTCCCTCTCTGTCTCCTTTTCTCACTCCCTGCAGCCATCTTGGGCTCAGGAGTGCTTTTTAAAAAGACAACTCTAGTTTACAGCCACCTCTTTCTGCCCATCTGCCTCCTCCACTGTGGTGGCCACTCTGTTGAAGGCCACTCCAGGCCACAACTGATAACCAGTTGAGCAAGTCTTACTGCCCAAGTAACCTTGGGAATAAAGTTACCACGTCATGTTGGAATTTGTAACAGTAAGCAATGTGAAAATTATGTGTATTTGGAGGTGTACCCTGAACATTAGGAAGAGCTCAGATTAAAATTGAGTACAATCCCATGGCCTGAAATTTTGAAGGAGATAAATGTTCAAGAGGGATGAGAGATTGTAGAAAGTGAAATACTGAAGTCATAGTTGCAAGCATTTCCAAGGAGGAGAGAAAATGGGAGACATCTAAATAATTCATTGTGGCTGCACAGAGGTATGGAGATGGAAGGAAAAGCATTTAACTAAGGACAAATACAGTAGAGTGGCTTGAACCCATTAGAACTGTGTCAGGAAGGCTAAATCTCAGAATGAACAAAGGCTTCCAGGTGTTTCTGAACACAACAAAAATGGATTCTGTGTTCAGAGCAAGAAGGTCAAGAAACAAGCAAATTGCCTGTTTAGGAAAGGTGTTGAAGTGTTAACAGAGGATGAAGAGAAGGTAGAACTACTCAACTCCCATTTCAGGAAAAGTTAGACAAATGATATATGGATGGATTTGCAGTCCAGGATAGGTAAGGAAATAGCTGGAGAAGAGAACACATAAGAACTTTAAATAAGTTGACTTCTCCAGGGTCAGATGAAGTACATCTGAAAGTGCTGAAGGGGCTGGCAGAGTTTATTTCAGAACTGCTCTCTGTAATCTTTGAGAATTCTTGGAGAATGTTTGAGAGCCTGGACAGAGACAAACGTACCTATTTTCAAAAAGGGGGGGAAAGGTGGATCTAGAAAACCATAGACCAGTTGGCTTGATGCTGATACCGGGCAAAACTCTAGTCTAGAACATATTATTAAGCAGTCCATCTGTGAGCATCTAAAAATGAATGCACTGATTACTAGGAGCTTTCACAGGTTTATCAAGAATGAGTCCTGCCAGACAACCATCTCCCCTTTACTGAGAGAATGACTACTTTGGTAGATCATGGGAATGCCATGGACATAGTATATCTTGATTTCATTTTGTTGGCTGAACAAAACTACTGTTAAGCAGATTCACAACTGGTTGAACACTTGTACCCAGTGCATGCTTCTTACTGGCTCTGCATCAAACTAGGTATCAGTATAGTGATATGTGTTAGTGTTGGACCTTGACTAGGGAGGCTGGGCTCAATTCCCTATTCAACCATCAGGCTCATTGACAGTTACAAGCTGACATACCCTACAGTATTGTGTGGATAAACTGGATCCTCAATCAATACTTCACGTATGCTAGCCTATGATCCTTGGGAGAGAGGATTGTTTGAAAGCTTAAATAGGTAATACAATAAATCTCCTTCAAACTGATTGTCAAATTCTTGGTTTGTTAGTTCACTAAATGTAGGAACTGGTCTCCACGTTATGCAGAAGGAGTTGTGGAAATTATGGATTGTGGTACTTGGGATAGCTATATTCTTCAATGTGGTCTTTCAAAAACAAAAACAAAATCCTACCTGCACATCAAGGTGATTGTTATTCTAACACTTTCTGTTTGACGTATAAGTTTTCTACAAGTTCTTCTTCCTCCTTTTTCTGATTCAGGGGAATTAAAAAGTTATGATCCTATCCATAGAAACCTATCACCACATTCTGCATAACATGTGTAGTCCAGTTTGTTAAAAAAGGATTCTTTATAGGAAGGGTTTTTCAAATATTAAGTATGCCTCTTCACTACACTTGATGTTTCTCAGTCACACAGACTGCTACTCTCCCATGACAGAGCAGGAAGCAGCAATATCAGTGTGGCACATAACAGTCTAAATGCATTAAGTGCAAAGGATAGACTATAAACGTGAATAAGTTTTTTACATTTAATTTGCAGATTTATAAATCGCTTCACAACCAAAAGTTAACAAACAGGATAAAATAAGATAAAATGCAAAAGGCTACACACTCTGTAAACCGAAGACAACGTAACCATTTCTAAAATCACACAATTAGTAAAAGAAAAGGTCAGACTTCATGGAAATCCTTCTTAAACACAAATATCCTGATTAGCTGCCCAAATGTCAAAATACTCAGGGCATGTCTGATTCCTTTTTTTTTTAATAAATTTTTTATTGAAAGTTTCAAAAGTTTTTTGTAACACAAAACAAAACAAAACCATACAATAAACGTAACAAACATAAAAAACACGTATAATTTCAACCCTTAATTTCTTATATCTTACTTTCCCGACTTCCTGGGCATGTCTGATTCCAGTTAGTAACTCATTCCAGAGGGCTGGAGCTGCAACACTAAAAGCCTGCTTTATAGTGAATACAGTACAATGCAGGAGTGTAGCTGACAGGCACTGTTATTTGGGGAAGGCAATCCTTTAGGTCACTTTGTCCCAAGTTGTTTAGGGGTTTTAATGCTAAAGTAAATCCTTGACTTGTGGTAGGGTTGCCTATTGGCACCCAGTACAGTTCCCTCATCAGATGTTATACGGTGTGAATGGCATGTCAGAGCCAGCGACCTAGTTCTGCACCAGCTGCAGTGGGAGGTTTAGTGCCTATACTTCTGGGAGAAACTTCTTTGAGAGGAATGAATGAATAAAATAGAACCACACAGCCAAAATCTGAAGATTTTCATCACTTGATAGAACACTGCTATATAAAAAGTTCAGTTCTATTAAGTTAGTGCTTGCATCATTCAGAAGTAAGAATTTAAATGCATTTTGTCAGGGATAAATGCATCTTGCGATAGGTCTGCTTTTGACAGGCCTTCACCAATCTGCTTACCTTTTGCTTTGGCCCTCTCACGTGGCCTGTGTTCAGCATTACATGAGAAACACCCTGTCCCCTTGACTTTGGAGATAGAAGAAGAGTTGTCTCATGTCGTGCTTAGCTTTGGCAAGCCTTGGCTTGCTCCACAGCCCAGTGTGATGATATGACTGTCCCTAGCCTCTCTGGCATATACAGAAAACTGGAGAGGAAGATTAGTAGCGCCCACAAATGATGGCCGGCTAGTAAGCTGTGCCTAGCTTCTTCCGTGCTCCTAATCCATTTTGAAAGCTGAGTTTGACAAGCAGGGTATAAATAACCTAAATGGTTATTTTCCTTAACCTTTCAGAAAACAGAACCGTTGCTAATTTCCTTTACTACTAAATGACTTCAATCTTTCTGTGCTTTCCCACTTTCTGCTTGTTTCACCTTTCTAACTTCTGCCGATCTTTCTTCTGCACCAATGCAAACACAGCAACCTGTGGTGGGTCTACACGAGCAAAACCCTTCTTAAAATCACCAGCTTGGGAAGTCTTTGCACCCTCGGAAAGTCAGACCTTCCATTGCCATGCACAAAGAGCCACTAGCATAACGCCTAATCAGTAACTATACAAAGCAAGAGCACCATGCGTGTTGCTTATCATTCCTTGTACCACCACTTCAGGCCTTCGATGGCTGCCTGCAGTTATTTGAAGCACGGCCCCGTTTTGAGGAGTTTTGCATTCCTATCTGCATTGTGCCTGCTACTATTAGCAACAATGTGCCCGGCACTGACCTCAGTATCGGTGCTGACACTTCCCTGAACGCCATTGTAGAGGTAAGACGGAAAATACTTAAACCCATGTCTGCAAGATGAAAGAGAAGAAAGGTTTCCCTTTGGTTTTATGCCACTAAGTTATTGGGGCTGAATCAAAATTGTGGTTTCAAATTCTGAAGGTCACTGCATCAAAACTCCTGAAATTTAGCCAGGATCCCATGCACCAGATCTCAAGTAGGATGCGCCATAGGTTTGTGCACAGGAAGAAGTCAAAATGCCAGGTTATGCTCCCAACCGTCAATCATTTTAGCTCCCTAATTTTTAGTTGCTTTAACTATGCGATTTTGGAGCAGAAAGGTGGCACGAGCATTTAATTGCAACAATTATTATTATTATTATTATTATTATTATTATTATTATTATTATTATTATTACTATTACATCGTCATCAGTGATTTTTTGGGGGGGAAAGGTGCTGGTACTCACCATGAAGTTGTTACAATAAGTGCCACACTTGTAACATTTGGAGAGAAAAACAGTGTTGGTACTGCATAATAATAATAATAATAATAATTTATTATTTTTACCCCACCCATCTGACCGGGTTTCTCCAGCCACTCTGGGCGGCTTCCAACAAAAGAGTAAAAATACATTAAAACATCAGTCATTAAAACTTCCCTAAACAGGGTTGTCTTCTAAACATCAGATAGTTGTTTATTTCTTTGACATCTGATGGGAGGGTGTTTCACAGGGCAGGCGCCACTACCGAGAAGGCCCTCTGCTTGAGTACCCCTAGAAAAAGCTACTGTTGTTGTTGCTGTTATTATTAAAGATACTTCCTTTGTGGTTGCTATCCTCCAGGAATTCAGAAGAGTGTTGTAAGATCAAAACAGAGATGTTAGAAAGGCACAGTCTCCTACAGCTGAAAGCAGTGTTCTTCAACCTTTGGTGGATCACAGCTCCCGTCATCCACAGGCCAAAGATGATGGGAGTTGGGTTTCCAGATGTGGGTGAGTTACAAGGTTGAAGAGCACTGATCCTAGAGGCTAGGGCTGCCAGCTGTGCATCAAACTCCCTCCTTATGGAAGAGTAAAGATGAGCCGGCACAAAGACAGGTGCTTTTGATGTTCTAAATAAATGGGCGCTGTGCTGCCAGGTTGGGGGGGGGTTGCATTCTAGGGACAATCAAAACCACGAGATCTTCTCCAGGTGGAAGAGAAAACTCTGACTTCATAGAGGGCAGTTCTGATGTTGGATTCCCATTGCCTGCAGTGTCACAGCTCCAGATGGTGATAGGGGTGAGAAGGATATGTGTGCTGAGGTTGATCAGAGGAAGGCTGGATGATGATGATGATGATGATGATGATGATGATGATGATAATGATGATGATTTATTGAATTTATATACAGTGGTACCTTGGTTTGCAACCGTTTTGGATTGCAACCACATCAAACCCTGAAATGTGTGTCCCTTTTTTTGGATTACAACCCATTTTTTTTGGATTGCAACCCATTATTTTTTTTGGAAGGCCCCATTGGCGAAAGCGCGCCTTGGGTTACAACCTGTTTTGGTTTACAACCGAACCTCCGGAACGGTTTATGGTTGTAAACCAAGGTATCACTGTACTGCCCCATGCCCAGAAGTCTCAGGGCGGTTCGATCTGAAGGACCCAACACTTTGCCACTCCTCCAACTCTTTCAAGCCAGCCCTGAAGCTGGTGTAGCTCAGTCTCTTTTATTTACTTGGAGGGAAATGTTTTGTTCTTGAAACATAAGAAGTAGGGAGGTGCCCAAGAGCATTTCCACCCTGCTGCAAGAAGCTTTCAGAGGACTGGGTATGCTAGATGTACCACCTTCAGTTCTCTCCCTTCCCTGCCCAAGGCACATGGTCCTATAAAACAGGCAGTTGAAGAAACTGTTAGTTAATATTATGACAATATATATATCACATGTCAGGCTATTAAGTTACCCAACTGATTGCTTTAGAAGGTAGTAAAGTGTAAGTAACCGTTCTATCTGGATCCATATATTATAAAGTATATAACGTCTGTTTCCTTGCAAGTTATATACACCTTATTTCCATGAATGGAACAGTGTTTCTAGAATGGGCCTTTACTGTTTTCATTTCCTACATTTACCCAAAAAATCAGATCTGGAAGGTTGGGGGGGATATATTGTATTTTGGGGAGGGGGCTGCAGATGAAGGGAAGAGCAGTTGGAAATGGTCGTCTCTCTTATATGTACTGAAGAGCAACTTTGGATCTGGCAGCACAATGTTAGCCATGCTTACTCAGAAGTAAGTCCTGTTAAAGTCAGTGGGACTTACTTCCAATAATGTGGGGTTAGGATTGCAGCTCAAGCCTGTGTCATTAGAGGGAAAAGACTTGATCTCAGTCATAGCTTATGTTGAAATCTAAGAATCAAGAGGAGTCATGGATTTTTGCTCCAGAAAAACGGCATTTGTAAGATTTTCTGAAAAAAACTACTGGTTTTTTTATGCCAAGTTTCACCTAATATTGTGTGAAGCATTGCAGATGACATGTGAAAATCTCAGAGAAATGTTTCTGAACTAATTATTTTTAGTTCTCATGGTGCATCATAAAAACAAAGCAGTTGTGCTCCGAATGATACTAAAATATCATCCTTAAAGGATGGTGAGCACTTTGGTTTGAAAGTCACTAATAGACCATTCTTTGCTAGACATGCGACCGAATCAAACTGTCGGCAAGTGGGACAAAGCGACGTGTGTTCATCATTGAAACTATGGGCGGCTATTGCGGCTACTTGGCAAATATGGGTGCCCTCGCTGCAGGAGCTGATGCTGCATACATCTTTGAAGAGAAATTTGATATTCGAGAGCTCCAGGTATGCAGATCCTATATTTTACCTATTGGCTACCTTGGGCTCCATTGGGAGGAAGGGCAGAATGTGGACTGAGCTCAATAAGTAATAATATGTAAATTCAATGTCTGTGGAGCAGGTATATCAACAGATTTATCACTGGCTAATGGCTCAATGCTGCATATGAGAACTCTTCTCTCTTGACTAGAGTTGCATTAGGGGTGATATAAAGTAATGGGATTTCTGTCTGGCAGGCCACTTTAAGGATGTGCACAAAGCAAAGGTTAGCAAAGCAAACCTTTGTGCACAAAGCAAATTTACACCACTTGACTCACAGTCATAAATGATGCATTCTTTTTAGGCCAACGTGGAACATTTGACTGAAAAGATGAAAACCGGCATTCAACGTGGTTTGGTGCTGAGGTAAGCTGACTGCTCACTAAAGTGCACTGTAAAAGGAAGTTAATTTGTTGTTGGGATGGTACTTTGGATGGGGGGAGGAGAAGAATGGCAAATGTCACCACTGGAAAGTGCTGTAGCTCACTGACAGAGTGCAGGTTCAATCCCAGAGTGCAGGATCTCAGATAAAAGGAACAGCAGAGACCTCTGCCTGAACTTTTGGGAGAGCTCTTGCCAGTTATAGGAGACCAGACTGGAATAGTTGGACCAGTAGTCTAGCCTAGTATAGGAGTAAGCCTGGACCAATGGTACCAAATAGTATGGGAAACAGCCTTACTAGAAAAATTAACCAATAAACTAAAACTGACACGGGGACAAATGGAAGAAGACGCCTTCACCCCAGTATGGCTCCCTTTTATCACATACACAGCCCAACAAGACAACAACAAGAATCCATCAACAGCATATGAATCAATATGGCTAACCTGATTAAAAACAACCCCCCCCCCATGAAAACAAAGATCACCACAGCAAATCACAAACAAGTAACCGCACCCTAAGCCAACCCCAATTTCTCCCACCACCAAAGGAACACAAGCAAATAGTAAAGAGAACCTGCACAAAGGACACTGACACAAAACCCCACACATACATTAAGTAAAACAGAAACATTACCACCCGACCCCACCCCTACTCACCATGGCCCCCTCTACCTCTTCCCCCTTTTCTTCCCAATGTAACAGCAATGTCTCAACAAATGAAACTGACTTGTAGAAAATGTAGCTTGAAAAAAGAGACATTGCACATACTCTTGTAAACCAAAAAAATCTATCTATCTATCTATCTATCTATCTATCTATCTATCTATATATATAGAGAGAGAGAGAGAGAGAGAGTGTGTGTCTAGCCTAGTAGAGACAGAGCCATCTCCACTTCCCAAGGGGGCACCTTTGAAAAGTTATGTTGGCTGCCAAGTCAGTTCACCCACCCATACTTGTTGTGGTTGGCAGTGGCAGTGTAATAGCCCACCACAAGCAGTGGCAAAGTCCTTGCCATTTGAGATTTCACTCAAGAAATTTTGGAATGGCAAGCAGCTTCCAGCCGCCACACAAACCAAGAAAAGGCCAGACTGGGACTACAATTAGACCCAAACCAGCTCAGCTGTCAGTGCCATACGACAATACTGAGCCTGATTAAAGGGCAGTTACTTATGCTCAGTCATTGTCTCTCTCCCTGTCCCCACATTGCAGCTGGACAGCTATTTTTTATTTTTTTAATGTAGTGTCCTATTTCAGTTTTGAAGGCGATAAGCTGTAGGGATTTGTACTGACAATTCCCTTCAGTCGTATTTGCACCACTGTTATTGTTACTTGTTTGAGAGTCAAGTTTAGGGGCACGAAATTCCTTTCTCGGTTTTGTTTTCCTTGGTTTTGTTCTTTTAAAAAAAGCTCATGATGTTTGGGTCTGGTCCGTGCGTGGGCGGAAGACTTGGGTTCCATAACGAAAGAAAGGCAGGATATACGTGTAACTCGATAAAATATAAGCCAACCACACTTATGCTTGTGTTGTACAGGAATGAAAATAGTAGCGAGAATTACACAACAGACTTCATTTACCAGCTCTATTCCGAAGAAGGGAAAGGAGTCTTTGACTGCAGAAAGAACGTCTTGGGTCACATGCAGCAGGTAGGCATACCTTACAGATTCTCCAGGATGAAGCAGGAGGCTTACAGTGTTATTCTAGTGCTGCAGTTGTGAGTGCAGGAGCTGGTTTCATGTTTCCTCCTGGACTGGAAACCTCCCAGGACAAATGCTGCAGGGCACATGGCTTCCAGTGCTTAATTTCTGCATCCATCACCTGGGACAAAATCTGCCATAGATGCAAATAGATGCCATAGATGCACATACATCTACATAGCTTGAAAGGGACCTTTTTGCCTACTTCAGTGTTGCAGGTAGTATTACATAACAAATAGCTCCATTGGCAGAGTTGTTGTTGTTGTTTCGTCGTTTAGTCGTGTCCGACTCTTCGTGACCCCATGGACCAGAGCACACCAGGCACTCCTGTCTTCCACTGCCTCCCACAGTTTGGTCAAACTCATGCTGGTAGCTTCGAGAACACTATCCAACCATCTCGTCCTCTGTCATCCCCTTCTCCTTGTGCCCTCCATCTTTCCCAACATCAGGGTCTTTTCCAGGGAGTTTTCTCTTCTCACGAAGTGGCCAAAGTATTGGAGCCTCAGCTTCAGGATCTGTCCTTCCAGTGAGCACTCAGGGCTGATTTCCTTCAGAATGGAGAGGTTCGATCTTCTTGCAGTCCATGCGACTCTCAAGAGTCTCCTCCAGCACCATAATTCAAAAGCATCCATTCTTTGGCGATCAGCCTTCTTTATGGTCCAGCTCTCACTTCCATACATCAGTACTGGGAAAACCATAGCTTTAACTATACGGACCTTTGCTGGCAAGGTGATGTCTCTGCTTTTTAAGATGCTGATTGGCAGAGCAGGAGACTCTTAATCTCAGAGTCGTTGGTTCAAGCCCCACGTTGGGTGAAGGTGGCCTGCCTTGCAAGGGAGTTGGACTGAATTGACCTTTGTGGTCCCTTCCAACTCTACAATTCTCTACTTCTAAGTTTAATAGCATTTAACTAGTTTTAATACTAATTCATTGGTAACACCGAGGCATGAAGATATTAGCACTGGGACCACAGCCATTGAATTGAGGTCTCGCAGCTCTGTATGTCAGTACGACTTAAATTATAACTATCTGATGCTGCACAAAGAACTGTATGTAGAAGCAGTCATTTGTTTATAATGCTGCCTTTGTTCAGTGGAGACCAAGTTCACTGCAGGCGCAGGTAATCTTGCAACCTGGATCCCTAGTTGCTGTCCATGACTATGGGCCATGCCTCAATTTCCGCCTAAGTGTGAGGCAGGAAGCCTCCTAATTGTTTTGTAACTCTGAACAGAGTCCTAAAACTTCAACTCACTGTTAACGTACGTGTCGAATTTCACAGGGTGGCGCTCCTTCACCGTTTGACAGAAACTTTGGGACAAAAATTTCGGCGAAAGCTGTGCTTTGGCTCTCCAAGAAACTCAAAGAATGCTATCGAAGAGGTAAGGAAATGCTGATGGCATTAAAAAAAATAAAAATTAACTAGTTTAATGTGTCAGCTGCTAACATCAATAGGAAAGTGCCAAACATGTGATACTGAGTCTGTGAGGCACACCTGTTTCTTCTCTCGTATGTTATCACATCGATGAAAAAAGGCTTAGCTGCCCTGTTTTATTTTTCCGTAGCTTGCTGGAAATATTGAAGCCATTATTTCCAGTAATGGCACCTCATTTGTACAATGCTCTTCCAGTTTGAAGACTGGAGTCTTGAATCACTGTTGGCCTTTTGAAAGCAGGCTGTGTTTTGATGTGCTTTTACAGGGGAAAGTATCTAATCCTGCTTGTTTACATTTTTTTTCTTGACTTTAAAAAAGATTTCATCGTTTATATTGCTTGTAAACTGCTTTGCAGGCCCACTTCAGGGCAGAAAGACAGTATAAATATATTAAAATATAATATAGCAAACATTTACAAACGGCTGTTAATATTTCTTAAGCAAGTAGGCCAGCTCCCTTTCTTCTTTTGAAAAGGCATGTTTAGGACCAAGGTTGTTTGCATTCTCAAGAATATTTGAGGCTGATAATTCAGAAAACTTAATCCACAATACTTTATTTACAGGGGCTAAAGTATCCATGAATGTTAGGTATACCTCATGGTATTCTATATATCAAGCCACATTCAAGTGGTTGCAACAGAACTAAGTAAAAACCAGTCAGTTACTAAGGAATCCTTTCACTTAACTGACTTCTAATTTTCTGAGCAAAACGTAAGTCTAGACAAGCTTACTCAGGGGGTAAGATCCACCAAATTCTAATGGTACATTGTTTGAGTAAACCTGCGTAGGATAAGGCTTCAGATTTCTTAGAATATTAGGCAAATTACCAAATCTTGCCATGATTTGGTCATGTTGATTGATATTTTACTCCAGGGTTGTCAACTTGGTGCTGTCCAGTGTTTTAGACTACAGCTTCCATCATTTCTGGCTGGTTAAGCTGATGGGCATTATAATTCAAAACATCTGAAAGGCACCATGTTGGCTATCCTAGCTCTACTTTTTTTGATTATGACCGACTCCTCAAACTGTGCTAAAATGTGTGAGTAATCTCAGAATTCCAAACCTAACTCCCCAAGACTTAAAAGTTCCTGACAATAATTTGTAAAAACATAGGAATGCACCGCGTGAGTTACATATATTCTTCCTTTCTTGTTTTGTTTTCTTGGTTGCTGCATGGATCACAGATGAAGGTAACACGCTTCATTCTTTTGCAATTTTATCAGGTTTGAGGAACAGTTCTTTCTGTAATGTTGAACGATTTCTAACGAAATTAACCATGGCCAATGACATCAGTTATTTATCCATTCTCTTTCACTCTAATTACCGATTTGAAAACCATGCCCTCTAACAGTTTCAGTCCCTATTTTTTGTTGTCGTTCTTCACTGTAACATTTCAGTTAACCAAATTCAATTAAAAACCCTATGTGGAATTCTTTAACATTTCATCCCCCCCGTACACTATTCCCGTATGTTACTCTTTTATAGCTAAAATGAGAAAATGTATGTTTTTTTTTCAAAGGAAGGGTATTTGCCAACACTGAGGACAGTGTTTGCCTCCTGGGAATGCGCCGGAGGAACCTTATTTTCCAGCCTGTGGTTCAACTGAAGGATGAAACAGACTTTGTGTAAGTAAAGACAGTGTGGGGGGAAACACCGCTGTCCACACGAAGATTAGCATTAAGAATTGGTATCTCTTTGGGGACAAACGGTAGACTCTAGTTCAACTTCAGACTTGAAGTGCCTCCCCCCCCCCAAAAAAAAAAAACAACTCCTGGGATTATTGAAAAGAGAATTTCTCTTTTACAAGGACCTGGCAGCGCTGAACCAGACACAATATTCTTTCACCCCCTTTTTAATCTTTTAATAGCAAATGCTTCCAATGTACTGTTGCTGTTGTGGGTGGTGCCCAGCTATTGGGTAGCATGGCAGCTGCTGAATTTTTCAAAATTCTCTTAATCCCTGCATCATCTCTACTGGGCTTTTTGCCCAGCCAAGCTAGGTGCCAAGTCTGAAGCTTGGATTTTAAGAGAAGCAACATGCCCCAGCGGAAGAGCATAAACTTTGCATGTAACATTTTGCTTCTGCAGTATTATTTAGTGGCACCTGTAAAGACCTCAGCCTGAGCTGTTTAAAACCAGCAAATTAGAATCCTTGTTTTAATGGAGGAAGGGGAGTGTGTTTCCATGATCTAATGGCTCTCCTATTACATCGCTTGTGCAAATAGGCAGCTACTTTATCTGCTGGGCACAAGTTGACATGACAGCATGTCACTAGCACTAACTCCCCATATAAACTATCTATTTACATGAACAGAGTGACAAGACCCTATTGCAAAGTTCCTGTGTCTTGTTTCAAGTTGATCAGCACCCTCAGTTGGTGTTCCTTAAAGCCTGCCTATAAGCTTAAATGAGTTCTAAAAGCATTTCCCCTCTTTCTTGCTAAACAGGCACCGAATTCCCCGCGAACAGTGGTGGCTGAAGTTACGGCCCCTGATGAAAATTCTGGCCAAATACAAGACCAGCTACGATGTGTCAGATTCGGGCCAGTTGGAGCATGTGCTCAGACCAAAACAGGCAGAAGCGTGAGCCGACGGGTCCAAGGTGTCCTACTGTTAAAAGGTTGCAATAGCTCTCCATTGTGTGTCAACGATGCTTTAGAATACTTGTTGCAGCTTCGTTTTGTAACATCTAAGTTATTGTACCAGCACTTTATGTGGAAAAACAAAAAGCCGCCATCACAGACACTCTCTACCTGGTATTGTCCTAGGCTTCTTAAAAAGACACCACACAAAACACCCTAGAGCCTAACTTAACAACAAAAAAACCCAACTTACCAATGTGTTCCTTACCAATAACCTGTGCAAAAACGGTTCTATGCACTCCGTGTGATGCTATTCATCTCTTGCACTTTTACCAGATAGTGTTTACACTTAGAGTATGTTACAGAGGCTTAGTTTTGTGTCAAACTAAAAAGGAAACTTATATATGTCCCCCAACAGAATAAAATACTATATTAAAAATAAGCACTGGAGTCATTTGTTCTGTACAACCTGGGACGAGCTTGCTTCATCCTACCCACTGGCTAGAGCTTCTCAGGGCTAGCCCATGTTATTGGTACAACTTTACCAGCCCTAGCTAATGTAACCAATGGTCAGAGGTGATAGGAGCTGTAGTGTGGCAACATCTGGAAGGTGCCAAGTTGGCTAACGTGCACTAGCTGAACGTGCTCATAAAAGAAAAAAAAGCATTGGATTTCAAGGCCTACAAATTCAAGGCAATTTCTTGCTTGTGTAGCAAGTTGTTTATGTAGTGCAACCAACTTCAGTCCAGCTGCTTGGATATCTAAGGAGCAAGAGTTAAAGTAGCAAATGCAAGATTATGATTTTTCTCTGCTGTAATTGCAAAGAGACCCCAGCTTCAAAACTAATGTTTGCCACAACCCCTGCAGTGGCTTGGATTCCAAAGCAGATGTAAAGATAGCTTGTTAGATCTGTTCTGGAATCCACTGGCATGGGGTGTGACTTTTGCTTTGAAGACAAGTGACTTCTCCCCATGCTTAGAGCCCTCAACCAGGGGTGGAGTTAGCAGGGCAGCCACATGGTACCCAAGTAGGCTGGGGCGAAGACTGCTGGAATGCATCCTCATGTGTAAAATCACCACCTGCAGGAGTTGTATATATATTAAGATGGTAGGAGCAACCCTGTATTTAAAATTCTCAGTGCTGATATGAGTGCTTCTGCCAGTACATCCTTTACTACCTAAAACACCAGAGAAGAAAGGAGTAACCTCTCGCCAACCCCATCACTAAACAAAAAGTGGCAGGCACAGACTTGCCTTCTGCTGTGTTGTCTCTAAAGATAAGCTACCTGATGCGGGAATAAGAAGTCTCATGACAAGATACTACGCAGAACAACTCATCAGAGGCTGGAAATATTTAATGGCACAAGGTTGAGACACACAATATTCAAATAAGAGTACTGAAGATGGTCAATGACAGTAATCTTAGAAAAAAGAGGAAACCCTAACTCTATTAGACATGATTTAAAGAAAACAGAAAACTTAATTGTGTGCTTCGACAACGTGCTAGGTACCACCTAGTTAAACTTAATCATGATCGGCTCTAGGCAGAACCAACAGTAGTTCCGGTGGGAAATTAGTCATGGTTATTGAGCTAGTTTGGGACCATAATCCAGAGCTTCAGTTTGGCAAATAGTGAAAGACTGACAGAGGGCGAAATCCCGCTTGAGAAGTAAGCACCACTGTGGAGTCAAGCTCTTTAAGATGACACAAGTGTAGTGCTGTCCGGTCCTGACAGCACTGCTATAGAGGAGGAGGACCCCAAGTTATTTTGGTATCCGTCACACACGATTGCATCTAATCTGAGCCGGCAGCAAATATCATCGTATAACCCACGAAGGGTCTTTGGCAGTGTGTGGGTTTTCTGGGCCAAGAATAGCCAGTCCTTTTGTTCTCTTCCCAGCGGCAAGATATCTGAAAGTCAACAAAGCATGAACCGTTAGTCTACTGTTCATTTGCAATTGTCTGTTCATCGGATAAGTGTAGGGAATATTAGGAGTCTTCAATTCTCAGGACTCAATGGGCAAAAGTGATGCTTTCGTTTTAAACTGCACTGGGATCATTATTGATAAAGGGCAATTCAGAAACTGAACAGCACACGTCATTCTGAAAAACGTTTTAATTTTAGACAGCATCAAAGTCTCTGGAGCTCCCTTTCACTTGATGCTGGAGGGTTGTTCAAGCTGGAGAAGTAGAGCATATTTGTATGTACACATTGCTCAGTCTGCAATTCATGCTTGGCTTGCTTATGAGTTATTCTAGGGCTTCACCACGCATACTGCCATCCAACTAGCTAGATTTGATTCACAAATCTAGGTTCTGTGTAAGTTTTACACATCCAACTGATTTGTCCCATTATCCCATTCAATAGCCCCATGCCACAGTAAACCCACAATCCTGAAAATTAAAGGGCTGTGTGGCAAACCTCAGTTGCCCCCACTCCCCTTGTGGGTTTCTGAAAGCTATCTGAGAAGTCTCGCACTTCCCGGTCAGGCACACAAACTCACTTGTTGGCTGCATCTATGAGGTTATCTTTGGAGACGGCGAAAAGATGCTCTCTGTGCCTCTGCTTCATCTCATCGGAGATCCCGTACAAAAAGGTATTCATTCCTACAAAGAATTCACGAACGTTAAGAAAACTAACTTGATTCTTAAGAGTGAAAGCAGCAGGTGGCAAACCACACCTCCATCCTGCAGTTCCTACTTTTAGACAGATCTGTTTCATAACGCACTGAGATCACTCTCAATTCTTCTGGAATGGCACATGTAGCCAAGAATTATGCAACAAATTTTAGATAATTTCTCCATGTTGGAAATGCCTGATAATGTCAGAAACTCTTTTTGGCTGCGATTTAGACATATGGAACTGGGTCCGCCTCCCCCCCCCACTCAAAAGCATCAAAGATAACTAAAATATGTGCAAAATCATATTTTGGCTTTCAGACTGATGGCTATTTTGATCCAGGAAAGGCTATTCGCTCTACTCATTTGGCTCAATCCTAAGATGAGAAGTCAACATACCTTTGTCTGATGGGGCTTGTGGGGCATCGACAGATGCAAACATGGCAAGCTTGGCTTCGTCAATGTCTTGCTGCGTGAATTTTCCCACCTTGGCCCATTCGGCGGCCTTTTCAAAAGTAGACAGGGTACCCATTGAATTTGGATCCCTAAAATGCAAGGAAGGCACGGGTAAGTTTATACAGCCATTTTATTTTTTTACAGAGAAATGACACCACAAAGTGACTTGCTCTTGTTCAAGTGGTTGCTTTTTCTAGCTTTGCCTCACACTGTGATCACAGATAGATGAAAACCCAACTGTTAAAAAGCAGTGTTGACTTCTGAAGGCTAATTCTGTCCCAATGACATTGTATTGAACTTACAACAAATAAATCTGTTGGGTTCCCTGAACTTAGAAAGCTTGAAATCATAGGAACATAGGAATGTGCTTCAAACTGAAATAGACCTTTGGCCAATCTAGCTCCATATTGTCTACATGGACTGGAAGCAGCTCTCCAGGGTTTCAAATGGGGGCCTCTCTCATCCCTACCTGGAGATGACGGGGATTGAACCTGGGACCTTCTGCCTGCAAAGCAGATGCTCTAGCGTTGAGCTACAGCCTTCCCCTGCCACTGTTCAGCATTCTGTTCAGCACTGCAGAAGTGGAAAGCAATTACGCAGCTTTCCCATCACTGACGTGTTCGTGCTTTTTTACGTTATGGGATTTCCTCAAAATTTAAAAGCACTGATCTGAGTGCTCTGGGGCAGATAGCAATAATCTACTCTCCCTTTACCACTCAATGATTTGTACAATTCCAGTTCCTGAACTCATTTTATTTGGCAGAGAACGCTGGTTTACAAAAAAAAGGAAAACAGAAAAACAAACAAGAACAGTCAAAGGAAGACATTGTGGTTCCACTCAGTCAACTAGTTACCTATAGGAGTAGAAACTGAATATGCCATTACTGGCAAGTTGTGCACCACCTCCATATGCACCTCCTTTCTCTCTAATTTCTGTATGCAGAAATTTAGCCGTCATTAGCCGGGCGAGGATGCGGAGGCTGAAAAAAGAGAGAGATCGTTAGTGAACAAGAGATCCTTACATTGCAGGGGGTTGAGGCTAGATGACCTTTCAACTCTTCAATTCTGATTAAGATGCTCTCTCCCTGGCCCTTTCTTTATTCCTCACCATCATCATCATCATCATCATCATCATTATAAGTCTGCATGAACAAATGTACCAAATCGGCAAAATTTCAGACTCAGGAAGATTTCATAACTTGTCTCCCCTCAGAAGTCAAGATCTCTGATCTCCACATTTCCACACCACATTTTTTCTCCTTTTTAAAAGCACAAGACTTATGCATGTAAGGGAATGTGCTTCTCCAAGTGGAAGTTTTAATGAACTTGCTAGATCATGGTGGCCTCTAGCTGCTGCTAAGACTCCCAACTCCAGTCAGCAAGGCCAGGTAAGGATGATAGGAATAGTAGCAGTGGCTACCCCTGTCCTAGACATCCCTTGGGGAGAGTGAACTGGGGGCTCCGTGGGCAGAATCAGTGCCAGCTACCTGGTTCCTTCTTGCTGCTCCAAAGCAGCGCCTCCACCTAATGAGTGCCAGGAGAGCACAGGTGTCATTAACTCAGAAGTGGTCCCTTATCAGCTGCTGTTACCTTGGCAGCAATGCCCCCTGAAGACGCACATGGGAAGCAGTGTTGTTGAAGCCGCACCCGCAAGCAAAGCTTGCAAGCCAAACCCACCTGTGCCCCACAGATGCTCTCCTGAGCTGAGAGGCAGGCAGCAACACAGAGTGAACAGGCAAGTGGGGGAAAGAAAGCCTGATTTTGTGAGCTGTGGGTCACCCTGCCTGTGAGTCCAGACATAAATGCACTACTTGTAGCAGCCTCTAACTCAGAAAACATCCCTGTGTTTTGAAAGCAAACGTCTTCCCGAGAGCACCGTCGGTTATTTCTGAATGCAGTTCTCAACACAGCCGCAATTGGAGATTTCTTTTATTCAACTCATGCACCATTTCCAAATCTGTTTGGCAGCACTTCCCATCATCTTACCTTGCGTGGTCCGGGGCTGTAAAGGGAACTGTCCGAACGCAGGCACCAACATAATTGACAGGGAAGGGCAGAAGGAAATGAGTCTTCATTTGGCATGGCTGGAAAGTGGGATCCTGGAGGAAAAGTCACATTGTTTTTGGTTTAGATCACCTCTGGCAGAGAGTGTATAGAGAGAGCAATTCTTACCCATTCAAGAGCATCAAAAGGAGTCCAGAAAGGTTAACAGTCAATTCTGCATTTGGTTACTTGGAGAGAGAAGGAAGGAGGAAAATGAGACCACAGAGTCTCAATGTGATTGCTTGGAGGGCTCAGAACAGCCGACAGCAAGGGAGAAGAGGGAAAGCATTTTAAGAATTTGATACCTCCTATTATTGTTTTTTAAAGGCAGTAGTTGTCAAAGGCAAGGAACAGCTCAGCACAGCCCCACATTTGAAGGGGGCACAGTTTGCAAAGGGGATGTGCATTTCCCAGGCGTACAACAGAATACACTTTCACTTGACATGTAACTAACTCTCTTCTCCCTCCCTTCCTAGCCTAGTGTTGCCTTTTATAAGCAATGAAGGCAGGGCTTGGGTTAGCTATGTTAGTAGCTTTAGAAATATAACTTTATGAAGCCCCAAGTGGGGATAAATCGGGAGACAATCTTTGGCACGCAAGAGCAGACTGTTTATATTCCATTCAACTTTTTTTAAAAAAAGATATCGTATGCTATTTTGAAGAACTTTATGGAGGCAAAAAAATGTTTCGGAGATGGGTCATAGGTAAGTCGTCGTCCTCCATCCAGTTTGTGGGGCAAAAATTGCACCCTAGATGCACCTGCCATTGTTGAATTTACATAGAAGGAGGAGTACAACCAAGTCTTTCTTGGGAAGGGACAGAAAAGTTACGGCTCCCAGAATCTGCTGGACTCCAACTCCCATCAACCCTGACCACTGGGCTCTGCGAACAGGGGCTGATGGGAGTTGGAGACCAACAACAATGGGGCACAGGATTGCCATTTTTGTTCTAAGGCATTTTTCCTGTGCAGGTGACAAACAACCAACTCGATTGCCAGCCACTTCTTCTTCTCATAAATGAAGAAAGCACTTAGAAAAACAAAACAACTCTAAGAAATCTTGATTTTTGCCACTGCGGTGGCTTTTTCTTTTCTGTCCAGCCAGCATGGAGCAATATTTCTAAAAGAAAAACCAACTCATGGAAGCAGAATTGGGTGCCACCAGCACACAATTGTTTTTTTGGGATGGGGAACATTTTACTTCCCCGAGTTATTACCCAATTTTAGCTTCCTGTTAAGGCTTCAGGTCCCCCCTGAAAGGAGCACATTAATCTTCAGAGCAGTTAAGGCTCAATTTGGGGAGTAGTGACAAATACTGGCAACTTCGACCTAAGGCAAATGAGCTAAGACTCACCGTAATGAGCTTCCTGGTGATCTGGGAGCAAGCAAGCACCTCACTGCCATCGGTTTTGGGGTCTGAAGGTTTCTGCAAAGAGAAAACTTGGTTGAAACAACAGAGATCCGATTGGTTTCTCCCAAGTAAACAGCACAGCTTCCCCAAGCATTTCCTTTCCGCTGTGTCCAATATTTTGCTGCTGATCACACTAAGGGTTGCATTCAAAACATGTCCTGCGGGCAGTGCTAATGCTGGGGTACCCTGTGAGGATTACAATGTAAGACAGGGGTGGGAAGCCTCTGGGTCAGGGGCCAAATGTGGCCCTCCGTGTCTTTCTATCTGGCTCTCTGAAAACTCCCTCTCCCCAGGCTGAATCCCTCTAGGACATCTGCTTTGTGCCGCCAGTTTTCTGCCTAACTTAAACTGTAATAATGCATTAATGGAGAACGGGGATATGAGTGTGTACAGGAACTTGCGATTTGGGGCCAAAATGCAGCCTATTGCACAAAGCTAAGGGTCACAGCCGTTGCTCTGCCCACACCCAACTCTGGCATGCGGCCCCCAGAAGGTTCTCTACAAAGGAATGCGGCTCCCAGGCTGAAATAGGCTCCCACCTAGGCAATGAGAACAGCCAAAGTAGAAGTGACATGGGCTATCAGCCTTCCATCCGTCCTCTGGCTTTAAAAAACTGCTGCAGGGGGCTTCATACATTATTGGAGTGCTGTAGGACATTTTTCCTGATCTAAGTCCCCATCCCACTCCCAGAAGCTATCTGGCCCACTGGAGAGAAATACAAGCATTGTTGGGGTATCTCCCTCTACAGAGCTAACAGCATCTTTGGAGGAAAGCAGTCTATGTCTTCTCTCCCTCTCAATACCCCTCAAATTCTATTGCACAGATCAAATTTGGACTCAGCAACATCTTCAGTTTCTTCATATAATAGGAGAATTTGGTCGCAACTGTAGAATTCAGCTATAATACCAATGAACCAAAAGGCACTGCCCCTTCTCATCTCAGCCTTAGCTCCCTCAGGAAGGGGTGGAAGAATAGTACTTGAAACATGCTAACATTTGTAGGAACCACAGCAGGAAGGAAATGTGAGAGCAGGGGGAGGCGCCCTTGGCAGCCCGTGTTGCAAGATTTGTATTTCCATAAGCTATAGAAAAATGCACTGGATATGTAGCCAATTCTGCCTCTCATTTGCATGAGAACTGGAAAGTCACCTGCAACACAAACACTTTCTCTGCTAATCCTCCTTTACCTCAATCACATGGGGGCGGACGGACTTGCGTTCCTTTTTACTCCGGGCGATGCCCTTTATGAACCTTTCAATGGCTTTCGCAGCGTGTGGCATCTGCTGAGGGGTGGCGTTCACTGAACATCTAGGCAGAAATTAAATTGCATCTAGTCGCACGCACAAACACACCGTCTGCGAGGAACAAACTGCGCTTTTACACCTCCCCACTTTTCCAAGTCGAGTTCTGTTTAGCCATCAAATATCACTGGCTTTAAAAAATGCTGGGCGGACTTTAATTCTGGTCTCTGAGGGCTCTGCGTGGTGAGGGCAGTATGGAGCCAGGCTTCCCTCCAACTCTGAAGCTGAAGAGGCTCAGCAGGGAGGTTTTGGAGGTCCTGGCAGCAGCGCTGCAACTTCCCCAGCTACAAAGCTGGGAGATTATTTATTTACTTTATAGTTAAAGTTTAAGGGTCTGGGGTTGCGGTGCTCATTTTGCTTTATTGGCCGAGGGAGCCGGCGTACAGCTTCCGGGTCATGTGGCCAGCATGACTAAGCCGCTTTTGGCGAACCAGAGCAGCACATGGAAATGCCGTTTACCTTCCCGCTGGAGCGGTACCTATTTATCTACTTGCACTTTGACGTGCTTTCGAACTGCTAGGTTGGCAGGAGCAGGGACCGAGCAACGGGAGCTCACTCTTTCGCGGGGATTCGAACCGCCGACCTTCTGATTGGCAAGTCCTAGGCTCTGTGGTTTAACCCACAGCGCCACCTGCGTCCATTTACTTTATAGCCCACCTTTTTCACTCCAAGGTGGTGTACATGGTTCTTCCTCTCAACATTTAATCGCCATGCCCTGCCCTGCAAGGCAGGGTCAATCCTAGGGGCAGTGACTGGCCCAAGGTCACCCAGTGAGCTTCACTGGTCAAGCGGGGATTTGAACCCCGGTCTCCCAAGTCCTAGTCCGACACTCTAATTGCTACATCACGACACTCCCCTCATTGCCACGCCTTCCCAAGCTAGGTCGATGCACTTGACACTGCCTGAAATCAGGAGCTGTGTTCAAACCACGGTAACCCAAGCAGTCACACTCCCTTCTTCTCCCTGCTGGTAAGAGGGATGGAGACCAGAATTCTTGCTTTGAGCAGCCAAGAGTTGTGGACTCCAAAGGCCGCCATCTTGAGAAGTAGTATGTTATTTGCCAGCTGCATTTATACAGAACCTTCCTGGCCAAGGAACTCAGGGCAGTTCGGTTTTAAAATACTACGAACAAGCAAATAGTGGAACACAGAGTAACAGCGTTCTCTTGAGTCAATGGAGGGAGGGGTGCTCAATAATTCTCCTTTGTTGCTGATGGTTGCATCAGCAACAGATTTCATGTACTCCCCCCCTCCTGCAGACCAACGAGCAGTGTTTCCAAACTATGTAAAACTGTAATTTACTTTCAAAAAAATCTTTATTTAATGCTTTCATTTGGCAGTAGAGTTTCAGATGCTTGAATTCCCGGATAACGCTCAAGAAGGCAGACTAATGCTCTCTTAAATGCTCACTGCCTGATAACTGAATGCTCAGTAGAATACCTGTCTCTCACACGGTTGTGTACATGCAAGATTCACCATTAGGGGGTTAGAGAGGAAGCCAGCAAAGGACTTAGAAATCCACTCGGGGCTAGCTTAGGGTCACATTAAGCGAACATTAACAGAGCCTTACCGCATGTTGTCGCTGTTTAAGAGGTATTTCTTGATGCGTGGCAATTTCCGCAGCACTGGCTTAATGTCGGACATCTCTGCAATTCTTTTCATCAATCTCACCTGAATTGGGGCAGCAGGAAGGAGAGAGAGAGAATGAATAGTAAAGCAAAAGCAATGAAAACCCACCAAGCAGACCCGAGACCTTAAAATATGTGACTATAAACAACTGGGGGGGGGGGGCTTCTTCCCCACATATGGCTGCTGGGAATTGCTCCCTTGTTTCAATGTGCTTCCCTAGAAACTTCAGGCAAGAACTCTTGTTGGAATAGAAACAGCAGTGTGCAGAAGAGGCTACTTGAGAGACTGATTCAATCTCTGTGGAGCTGCTGCTGTTAGGCAGAGTGCACAGCACTGGGCTGGGTAGACAAATCAGACACCTTCATCTAAGCCAGTTCTCCCCTTCCGGAATGATGGAAGCCTTCTCCTCTCGGCTGTCTCCTTACCTGCTCCATGCCGTTAAACATTTCCTGCAGCTCTCCGGCTGGCGTCAGGGTTCTGCTGGCTCTAATCGAGGCATACATGTGCCCAGAATCGGGAATCCCATTCGAGAGCTCTTGAGCCGTCATCTTGACTAGAACCTTGAAGTGTTCCTCGTCTTCAAAGTGAGGGCTGCAGAAAGTGGAGAGAGGAAGCAGAAAGGCATCAGTTGGGGGGCGGCGGGGGCAAATCACAGCAGAAAAGCACTGAAAGGGCTTAGAAGCAGCCATCGCTGAAGACCAACTTCTTCCAAGTATAATCACCAAGAGTTGGGCAAAAAACATCCAGCTATAACCACCAGCCCTGGTCGTTCATCTGGAAGGTCTAGAGTGTTGAGAGATGATCTCAGCAGCTGCTTAGTTTTTAGGGCAATTTCTTCTGAGCATTCAAGCGGCCTGGCTACTGCGTTCTGCACCAGCCACGGCTTCTAGATTAGATATAAAGGCAGCCTAGTTCTGGGCTCAGATAACCCAGCAAGCTATGTTGAATCAAAAGCTTCTCAAGTACTCCATCCAGCTACACCTGATGTGACTCCCACACAAAGAGTTAGCCACTCCGAGCCCGGCTTCAGCTGGGGAGGGCGGGATATAAATAAAATTTTATTTTTTCTATTATTTTTTTAAAAAATAAATTACCTTCTTATGAATTAAACAAACAAACAAAACCCATGTTTAATCCTGTGCACATTTAGCTATGCACTTATTTCATTTTTAGGGTGATATGAAATGAATGGCCATGTTTTCTAGTATCTCCAAGCTTTGTGACATATATCAAAATCAAGCCATTTAGCTCTTTTAGCAGGAAAGCACACAACTGCAAACAACACACACAGAGTACCTGTTGAATATTTCACTCCAGATGTGCATCATGTCAGGCAGATTTCGATCCAGGCAGAGAGAAGAAAAGAGCACACCCTAAAGGAGAAATTTAACAAGAAAACTCAGATCAGTAGACAAACCAATAAGAGATCCTCAAATAATTACTTAAGGAATAACAGCTATCTGCTCAGTTGTGATTCCCAGACAGTTATTTACTGGGTATGGTGCTTTAGAAATAGGAAGCAACATTGCCAGTCATTAATTAGGTTTGCATCTCATCTGCAGCAAGGGAGGCATTCACATCTCTAGCCGACACAGCCCCAACATGAAAGAGCCCCAGCGCCACGTGACACCCGACCTGGAGACTGACTTACCTGCTCATACACGTCCAAGTGGGAGTCGTCCACGGTGATATGGGGGCAGACGGAAAGGCCCCCTGTTTTCAGCTCTATCTCTTGAGCCTGTTCTCTGTAACTGAGAGCGCCACAGCCCATTCTGCAAGAAGGAGAGAGCAAGTAGGGTGTGGACAGCCAGCCAAGCAAAAGCTTGCGGCATTTAAGTAATTTCTCTCCTGGCCTTTATTTTGCACATGTTGGAAGAAGGGTTTTGGAAGCCGAGCCCTAAGAGGAACAGCAGAAAGAGCTGGGAAAGAGTAGCCTGGGGGATGGAAGACCTGAAGATTTAGGCAAAAGCCCAATGGCAGCATTAGAGGAGGACATGCCAGGTGTCCTCTTAAAACCTGCTGGCCCCAAACAGCAGCAAACAGGAAGAGGGATTGCTGGAGCTTAGAAGCTCCCCATTTCCCTCCCTGCAGCTTCTACGAGTAGCATAGCAGATTTGGGGCAGCAAACCTTAGCAGCCAAGAAGAAATTATACCCAGCTCTGCGCAATCCCAGGGATGTAGCTCAGCAACCAAGTCTAGACAGCAACAGCTTTAGGGTTGTTTCTGTTACTGGATGTTGCCTGTTGTTGAAGTAATCTTGTTGCATTTTTAGTATTGAAATGCAGTTTTTTGGTATGTTATTATGTTTCTGCTTCGCTGCTACTGTGAAATGGTTTTGCTACGTTGTTTTGAAATTGTTACTGTGTTCTTGTTTTGCTATGTTATTATGAGACTGTGGTGTTTTGTTTTGAGATGTTTCTTTGTTGCAAGCCACTTTGAGCATGCAATAAAATGAATGAATGAATGAAAGGTTCCAAGGTTCAATCCCTGGGCATCTCCAGGCAGAGCTGGGAGAGACCACTGCCAGTCCGTGTAAGGGAGGGATGGCAAAATCACTGCCCCCCCCCCAGATGTGGTTTGACTGCTGCTTCCATCACCCCTGGCAGACAGCTGCAGCTGATAGGGGCTACACCTGGAAGGCTGCAGGTAAGCCACCGCAAATGGTACAAGGCACCTTCCTTTAGAACTACAGGATCACAGAACGGTGGCGTTGAAAGAGACCCAAACCGTCATTTAGTCCAACCTCCTGCAATGCAGAAATCACAGCTGTGCTCTTCTTCTCCCAAAAACTTTGTACCCCAAGTCACCAGCCCCAGTACCAGAGGGCCTGCCCCACAATTGCTTGGAGAACTGTTTAATAACTTTCTTGTAGTAAGTAACCAAACAAACCCCTGTGTTGCAAAGAGAACGTCAGCAATGTATAGGCAACACGATGACCATGTACATACGCAATAAAATTTATAGAATTCCTTCAAACCATAACAAGTCCAAAATGAATAACGCTATAAGGAGTATGAAAAAATGGACTATTAACAGACAAAAATTTAATGTTACATTATTTTAAGATTAAAGATTAGGATAAACAAAAAGGGGAAGGATTTGCTGAACTAACAAATTGAACTGGAATACAAAAAGGGAGGTGTGAGGAGGTTCGGGAAATAAGCAAATGAAAGAAAGTGATGGAAAGATGGAATTGTTTTTTATCTATTTTTATTTTGTATGTTTCTTTTTTCATTTTGTAAAATTCTAATAAATATCTTTAAAAAAAAAAAAAGTCCAAAATGAAATCTTCATTTTGCCTATGCATTGCTGACATTAATAACTTTCTTGGCCAAGGATATACATATTTTGTTCAAGCTCATTACACTATATAGACTGTAATACCATTAAACGAGCAATTTCCACAACATGCACCCCAATAGTCTTCCCGCAAAAAAATAATTTGAATTTAGGTTAACTCATCAACCCCAAAAGAGGGGAGAGGGAAGAGATAGTGTTCATTAACCACCTTTGCTGGAATGAAGTTTATTGCAGAGATAGCCCACGGGGTGCCCTGCAGATGTTCACAGAATCTTAGAATTGTACAGTTGGAAAGGTGCATGAGGGTCATCTAGTTCAATCCCCTGCAATGCAGGAATCATTTGCCCAACTTGGGCCAGAACTCACAACCCTGAGATTAAGAGTCTCGTGCTCTACCAACTGAGCTATTCCGACCAAGCTGTTGTAGGACTATGCATCACATCAGCCCAAGGGAGTACGGTCAGTGGTCAGGACTGATGGGAAACTGGCAGTCCAACATCTGGAAGCACCACATGGGCTCTCTCTGGAATAAATCCCCAAAGCACAAATAGAAAGCTCCTCCTTACTTGGTGATGACGTTGCAAAAAAGTGGGACGTAAGGCCGGAGCTCCTCCGGAAGAGTGTTCAGGCTGGAAACCGCTCTGAAATACACCATGCCGTTTGTGGGCTGAGCGCAGTACTGGACCGGGACATCCTCAGCTACAGACAAATGAGAAGAACTCATCAATATATGGTGGCAGAATTGGAGAGTGGAGGGAGCAGGGTTTCAGAAACAAGCCCGGCTTCCTTCGGAAATATAGAGCGCCGTACAATTCAAGCCCAAATCCTTCTCTTGGCTCGTATAAAAGCTGAGGACCCACAGGCCCATTCCAAGCTGCCCTACCTCCCAGGTTTGATCCCTTACATCTCTAGGTACGAGTTGGGAGAAACTCCTTTCTGAAACCCCAAAGAGCTGCTACCAGTCAGTGTTGAAAATACTGGACTAGATAGACTTGTGGTCTGACTCAGGAGGAGACAGTTTCCTCGGAAAACATGGGAAATGGAATGGAGCACCCAGAAAAATGGACTGGCTGGCTGAAACCCTGGACAGGAACACTCACTGTGCAACATTATGCAGGCTCCTTTAAGACAGCTGCTAAAACCTCCCTGTCCCACCCCAGTCTATCTGGATGCAAAAATCAGTTATGCATACATGACTTTAAATTGCAGTAATTTTATCTGTATGTTATTGATAATTATTTCACTGTCTAGAGACTTTGTGATTAGGCTATTTATAAATTTTACTATATCCACCAAGCATAATGTTGCAGAGCCCTCTCATACTTAACCGAAACCTGCCTGCATTTCCACCTGGGAAGGAACCCAGAGTGGCGTCAGCCTGTACCTGAGAAAGAGCTGCTATTCCAACACAAGGCTAACTACATTCACAGGCTCTATACGTTTTTTGTTTTTTTAATGGAATATCAGCATTCAGCGACTCTGTCTTACCTGTAAGTGACGTCTCCAGCTCAGTAAACGCAATCCTAGGCTCAATATCCGAGACCTTCAGAGCCGGGAGGCAAGATGTGTCTTGAGGCTTGCTTTGCAGATCAAGCAGTTCCAGCCCTAGAAGGAAAAGTGTACCATCGGTCAGCGGTTCTGACAAAAACTATCCAACAGGGATTCAGGTTCAGCGGCAACAGTAGGGATTCGACAACGTTCTCCTGGGAATTTAATGAATTTGCTTCCCAAACAGCTCCTGGTGGTTTTCAAAGTTAAGTCCCCTGCTGCCAAATTTTGGAGAGGCAGTGGAATACAAAGGGATACAAATTTCCCCTCACATATTTATTTCATTTAAAACTTTTATACTCCCGTCGTTCGGTCCCAGCGCCTGCCAACCTAGCAGTTCGAAAGCACCTCCGGGTGCAAGTAGATAAATAGAGACCGCTTACCAGCGGGAAGGTAAACGGCGTTCCGTGTGCTGCTCTGGTGCCGGTTCGCCAGAGCAGCTTCGTCACGCTGGCCACGTGACTCGGAAGTGTCTGTGGACAGCGCTGGCTCCCGGCCTCTAGAGTGAGATGAGCGCACAACCCTAGAGTCTGGCAAGACTGGCCCGTACGGGCAGGGGTACCTTTACCTTTTACTCATTGAGGGCCACAGGGTGGTTCATAATATAAAAACACAAAAATAAACGTCCGTTTTCAAAGTGCGCATTGACCTCAAATGGGAAACCGCAACGAATGTGGTTTAAATTTCTGTTATCTTTTAATACAGAAATGGGGGAAAGGGGAACAAGAAGTGCGCAGAGATCAACCACCAACTCAAGCTGCAGCTTATTCACATCCTCTGTCCATCCCTCCATCCACATAAACGTAAGAGAGTCAAAGAAGGCAGTAAAAGCCCCACCTTTTTCATATGTCTGCTTCTTCTCTTCTTCAGAAAGGGCCTCAAGTTTTTCTTTCAGCTTTGCCGCTTCCATCGAGGTTTGCTTCTCATAGAAAGCCCCATCTGGACTCATTGACAGCGTCAGCCTATGGGGGTTACCCTAGTTGCCCAGGACCAAGGCGAAGAAAACAGACAATGGAGTGCCCATCAGTGCAAAGAACAGCCTGCTATTTTAAGATCTACCCTGGCCGTCATGGGAGAGGGGTGGTCTTCAGCCTGTGGCACTTGGCTGACCACTGTCAAGAGACAAGGGTGCTGGATGTGATGGACCTTTGCAAGTCCAGAGTCGTCGTCCCCTACCCTGTAACTGGGTCCTTACCTTAAAGTACTGCTTCATCTTTTTCTGAAGAAACTGGGGGTCCTCCTTAAGGCACTGCCTGAACCGAGCCACTTTCTCGGCGATCTTTAGAAGGTCAACGGGGTCTCCTTCGTGGTTCCAACAGGAGGCAATATACTTGAGGGATGAATATGGAAGGTCAACTTTAAAAGCTAACTGGACTTGGAACTGGATAAATGCTGTCATTTCTCCCTTGTGATCAACCCATTTCCTACCCCATTACACAAGAATATGACCAACGTATTTAACAGGGTATTGTTAAGAAATGCTGTTAACTCGAGAGGAGACAAGCCATGGACCCATCAATGGGGAAACAGCACTTACTGAAGTCAAAGCAAGTCCAAAGCTAGTTGACTGATGCTTCATCTGGATTTCAATCTTGTGAAGGAGTGCTTCAATCCTTTCTTCCTCAAACCCATTCCTTGGGAGAAAACAAACAAGCAGGCGGACAGTTAATATTGCTCTAAAAGCACACACAGAAGGGAGACTTCCACTCCCATTGAAACATTAAAGAACACGCAAAAAAAAAAAAAAAAAAAGACTCACACACTCAATGACTCACACACTCCCCAGCCACTACAAAACAAAACAACCCCACACAGCTTTTACTTACTCAATAACTTCATCGACAGTCCTGGAAATAATTTGTTTCACAGTCTCAATGTTCTCTTCGGCGATCCCTTGAAGGCCAACGCTGAAATAAGCCTCTCTTGTGGAGCCGTTGAACCTGCAGAACACAGAAAACAAAGGAAAAATTGTCTTGGCTGCTCACAGCAGGGGTGGGGAGACATTTTGCAATTCAAGGTCCACATCCTTTCAATTGTAGCCTCCTTGGGGCCACGAGACAATTATGGGTGGAGCCTGAGAAAGTGGGCGGGGCAATAAAGGTGACTTTAACTTTGTAGAGAAGGCGACATACTAGCTGTGAACTACATAGGTAAAGGTACCCCTGCCCGAAGGCCAGTCGTGTCCGACTCTAGGGTTGTGCGCCCATCTCACTCTATAGGCTGGGGGCCAGCGCTGTCCGGAGACACTTCCGGGTCACGTGGCCAGCGTGACGAAGCTGCTCTGGCGAGCCGGCACCAGAGCAGCACACGGAAACGCCGTTTACCTCCCCGCTAGAAAGCGGTACCTATTTATCTACTTGCACTTTATGGGTGCTTTCGAACTGCTAGGTGGGCAGGAGCTGGGACCGAAAGACGGGAGCTCACCCCGCCGCGGGTATTTGAACCGCTGACCATGCGATCGGCAAGCCCTAGGCGCTGAGGTTTTGCCCACAGCGCCACCCGCGTCTACATAGCACTACATAGGTTTGTACAAAGAGAGACACACTTATTCTCCCCATCCAGGCAAGAAAGAGGCACCATCGCAATTGAGGCATGTGTCCCAGCCAGGCAGAAGCACCCAAAGAAGGTGAACAGCAGGACTACCAAGGGGTGTGGCTTGAAGACCACATGGAAAGGCTTGGAAGATCCACATTTTGTCCCTAGGGACTGAGATTGCCCACTTCTGGCTTTCGGCCTTCTGGGCTGCATCAATAGGAGTATAGCATCTAGATCAAGGGAAGTAATAGTGCCACTGTATTCTGCTCTGGTCAGACCTCACCTGGAGTACTGTGTCCAGTTCTGGGCACCACAGTTCAAGAAGGACACTGACAAACTGGAACGTGTCCAGAGGAGGGCAACCAAAATGGTCAAAGGCCTGGAAACGATGCCTTATGAGGAACGGCTAAGGGAGCTGGGCATGTTTAGCCTGGAGAAGAGGAGGTTAAGGGGTGATATGATAGCCATGTTCAAATATATAAAAGGCTGTCATATAGAGGAGGAAGAAAGGTTGTTTTCTGCTGCTGCAGAGAAGCGGACACGGAGCAATGGATCCAAACTACAAGAAAGAAGATTCCACCTAAACATTAGGAAGAACTTCCTGACAGTAAGAGCTGTTTGACAGTGGAATTTGCTGCCAAGGAGTGTGGTGGAGTCTCCTTCTTTGGAGGTCTTTAAGCAGAGGCTTGACAACCATATGTCAGGAGTGCTCTGATGGTGTTTCCTGCTTGGCAGGGGGTTGGACTCGATGGCCCTTGTGGTCTATTCCAACTCTATGATTCTATGATTCTATTCTATGATTCTTGGGCAGCTGAGTCTTGAAAGAGTTGTGCCCCAGGAAGGAAAGGGCAAGTGGGAAAGAAGTGGCACACTGCATTAAACTTGTTCCAGCGGCAGAAGAACAGCAGAGCCCAGACAGGGTGCATAAAGGCAAACAGAAAGGGTAGAAATACAGGCGAACAGCCCATTCGCCAGAAGGAAGCTATAACACAAAGCTACAAAGGCTAGTTCTAAAATTTCAGGAAGCCAGAATGCTTTTAGCGCATTTAGCACTACTTAGAAGCGGGAAGTCCAGACATTCCACGAACTGAGATCCAGTCAACCAGGAATCCTGAGAAGGTGTGGGTCTGATCCAAGTTCCCAGGAGATTTTATCCGTGAAATTACAGTACAGGTAATTTGCAACTTACACACATTTAACTTGTACGCATTCAACTTTATGCACTTGGCAAAAATGTTTTAAAAAATTAAAAAGGGAAAGACTTTGGCAGCGCCATCTGCCACTGAACCCAAAGTTTTGACTATATGTGATTCTGGCTTTGCACGCTCTCTCTCCCGGAACATAACCCCAAATTGAGAGTCGCCTGAAGTTGGCGTGTTTTCACTTGCTTGGCTGGTCTTGGCTTGAACTCTTTTCTCCCCCTCAAAGTCAAATCAGGGAACAGCAGTGTGAAATATTTCATTTGTGTCAGCCTAGTGTGACTGGATGTATGGAAGTGAGAGCTGGACCATAAAGAAGGCTGATCGCCGAAGAATTGATGCTTCTGAATTATGGTGCTGGAGGAGACTCTTGAGAGTCCCATGGACTGCAAGAAGATCAAACCTATCCATTCTGAAGGAAATCAGCCCTGAGTGTTCACCGGGACAAATCCTGAAGCTGAGGCTCCAGTACTTTGGCCACCTCATGAGAAGAGAAGACTCCCTGGAAAAGACCCTGATGTTGGGAAAGATGGAGGGCACAAGGAAAAGTGGACGACAGAGGACGAGATGGTTGGACAGTGTTCTTGAAGCTACCAGCATGAGTTTGACCAAACTGCAGGAGGCAGTGGAAGACAGGAGTGCCTGGCGTGCTCTGGTCCATGGGGTCACAAAGAGTCGGACACGACTAAACGACTAAACAACAACAACAACAACAAACTGTGACTGGCCCAAAGTTAATCTGTAAACTTCGTGGAATGAGTGGAGATTTTGAACCCGGGTCTTCTGGGTCCTAGTCCGACACTCTGATCATAACATCACATTGCCTTGTTACAACCTTACTTTATACCACTTAGAAGTCACAGTGTTAAGCAGTATATAAAATGGTTAGGTGGATGGGGGGGGGGGGAGAGTGAAATAAAGAGCAAAGTGTGCTTTGCCCCTATTTTAAATGCCCAACCTGAGTAATTTAATTAAAAAACAACAAGTTGAACTAAAGTTGTGGGGCGAAGGCCTACACTGCTGCACGCGGCCAACGCACTTACCCAACATCTGGCGAAAAATCTGAACCCAGACCAGCCTCGATTAAAGCTTTATAAAAGGGGGAATTGGGGCCACCAACCAACAGCGAAGACAACAAGTTCAGCGTGAAGGATTCGAAATTATCTGTAATGCTAAAAAGAGAAAAAGTTAACAATAGTACCATGGGATTCAGCATACAAAGGACGGCGACGGCAGTTAAGACCAAACCAAAACCTGAATCCAGGCGCAGAGTTACAGAAGGCTGGTCAAGTTATTCTGGCAAACAATGCAGAAAATGGGAGAGAGTCTTCTGCGACATTTTTATAGGTTCCAGAAACATTCTTAGTAGCTGTGGATTATTGACAGGAAGCTCTGTAGATTACGTGCCTCTCCCCACATTTGTTGTACGAAATCAATGAAGAAAATGGCCAAATAATTTGTCCTTTTACGACTCCTGAAATCAGGTAGCTGAGGAGCCACTTCAATCTACCCCAAAAGAAGGCTGACTGACCTACCTGAGCAGGCTGTGGTAAGTTTTATAACAAAGTAACACATGTGAATCACTTATAACCTTCTAAAATGGGAATTGTGTCCAGTGCTGAGTTAGCTGTGGATTCACAGAACATTATGAGGGTGGGAAAGTGGCAATGGTGCCACCAGCCTATAGCTTTTCTTTTCTGTTTTTGCCCGAAGTTGTTTGTGAAAAAAGCCAAAATCACCAAAATCTACACTACTGGCATGGGCAATTTCTGCCCAGACACTGCTTAAGGAGGCTGAATACAAGCTATGTCCAGAAAATTCCGGACCTATGGCAACTCTGTTCCGCCATATTCTGCAAATGTGTAACCCCAGCTCATCATATAACTTCAGGGATGTAACCTTCATGGCTTTTATCTGTCAGAGGACTGACAACATAGCAAAAGACAGCAGCGCCCCCTGGTGCAGCTCCACATCACTACTCAACCATGAAGCCTAGTGACTTTCTATCAGTCATTTACTGCCTGCTACTGAGTCTTAACTACCTGGTAGGATTATTGTTGGGAGACAATGGACACTGCCCCAAGCTTTTGGGAGATGGGCAGACTGCTTTATAATGTAATAAAGAAATGCAAGTTAGCCCTCTGAAAAACAACAATGACCATTGCACCCCTTTCTCAGCTAAGCCTTGCTGAAAAGAAAGTATGGGGGGGGGGGGTAGGGAGCCAGGATCCCAAGGGGAGAGGCTAAGCATCACCAAACTAGCCATTTTATGCTTTTGGTGACTGGGTTCAATATGCACTAAGCACAACTGGAGAAGGCAGAGATGGTGGGAGCCCATTTCAGGGTTCCCTGTTCAGCAGGGAACGGCAAGCTGTTTGAAACTCATCCATTTCCCATTCCACGTACTCTGCTAGGAGGTAGCTGACGCTGACCATCGTCTGCTTCTTGGAGTCTGCAGCAAGCGAATCAGTCCCGCAGGTCACATGGTGTTCCCTCTGCAAAAGAGAAACCGATGATTTGAGAAGGCAGGGGAATGCAGCCCTCTCTCTCTGCCTCCAATATATGGAAGTGCCAGAGTTAAGCTCACTGGCAAGAGATGCCTGAGAGCGAGATGCTGTAGCTGAGCATGTGCAACCTTACACTGAATCAGACCATCGGCCCAGTATACCTGAAGAAGTGTCTCCACCCCCATCGTTCAGCCCGGACACTGAGGTCCAGTGCCGAGGGCCTTCTGGCGGTTCCCTCCCTGCGAGAAGAAGTTACAGGGAACCAGGCACAGGGCCTTCTCGGTAGTGGCACCCTCCCATCAGATGTCAAGGAAATAAACAACTATCTGACTTTTAGAAGACATCTGAAGGAAGCCCTGTATTGGGAAGTTTTTAACATTTGGTGCTTTATCGTGTTTTTAGTATTCTGTTGGGAGCTGCCCAGAGTGGCTGGGGAAACCCAGCCAGATGGGCGGGGTAATAAATTATTATTATCTAGTCCAGCATCCTGTTCTTACATTGGTCAACCAGGTGCCTGTGGGAAACCCAAGGAGCAGTACCTGAGCAGAAAAGCACCCTCCCCTCCTGTGGTTTCCAGGTATTCAGAAGCACGATTGCCTCCAACTGTACAAGCAGAGAATCACCCAAGATAGTCGAGGCTCGACTGGCTGTGGATCCCCAAAGTTTCAGGTAAGGGTTTTTATCCAGCCCTGCTTCCCCAAGATCTATTCACTGAAGATAGCAGTCTTTCAGAGCATTTGCACGGCATGCAGAAGGTCGGAGGTTCAGTCAACCAAACAGGCATCTTCAGGCTCTGGCCTGAAGCACTGAAGAGTTGCTGCCAAACAGTGCAGACAATTCTGAGCTACGTGGACCAATGGTGTGACTCAGTGTAAGGCAGAGCTGCCCATGAACCCAGCCTCTTCCACCCGAGGTAAAACAGGCAGCTTAAAAAAAAAAAAAATAGAGACAGGGCCTTCTCCGCAGTGGGGCCCATACTGGGCAACTCCCTCCCCCTATGGGTACCTGCCTGGTGCTTAAACCCTTAATTAAACACTGTACAAGGCCCTTGATCTAGTTCAGAACCAAGGCTGCACAGCCCTAGATATTATCTCTTTTTCTTGTGCATTGTTATTATGCTATTGTATATGGATTTTTTTTGTTTTAAAAAGGGCGCATTCCTATGCATTTGTGGGAAATATGGCATGTAAACAAACTGAACTGCGACTAAACATTTCCTAGAAATTTTTCCACATTCAAAATGTACCAGAAGAGCTACAGTGGGAGGAGATGAAAAAGCCAGGCAGATTTTCATCTTTCCTCAATCAGGAACTATTCACAAGATAACTAGAAGCCACACTTGACTTGACTGTGGCTGTTACGGTCATCCCTGCTAAACATTTAGGCCGGAAAGTGTTCTTTGGGAAATTGACCAAGGACAAAATGGCCTCTGTGTGAGTCTCAAGAGTCACCTATGGAAATCCAGAGTAGAAATCTTGTGGTCAACGACATACTCACAGGTTTATCCCAGAGCTGTTGTGTTGGGACAGCAGTGTTCGGCTCAATTTTCTGGAATTTACTCAGGGCATCCTTGTGGATCTGTTCCAAGTGTTGTTCCAGTGGGAAGTTACCATAAGTGAAGAACCTGGAATTTTATTTTTTATTATATACTACTATTAATAGGCAAAATAAGGTTGCACATTCAAAAATCCTGAATCCCAAAACTCCCATTTGCACACATAGATGCCACAAGATTTATGTTCCATGTTTTAGACCATGGTCGAGCCCAAAGGCCCATCTCTGACTCACAGAGGCTGGAGGACCATCTGCCATGTAAGATCCAGTTGAGATTCCTGCCTTGCAGAAGGCTGGACTAGATGATCCTTGCTTCCAGCTCTACAATTCTATGATGCTATTATTCTGCAGATCTTTCACTTCTGATTTATACTTTACCAATGCTGATGATACACATCATTAATCCTAAAATGACAATTCATGGAGCAGTATACCTCAGCATCGCTCCTAAGCAAAAAGTAATTATTTCTACACTTAATCTTAGAGTCGAAAGGCTGCAAAGCTACTGAAAACCAGTGATTTTTGCATTCTTGGTCTAGAAAGCCATAGAAAAAATGGACTGGAAAGTGAACAGAGCATTGTTCAAGAGCTCCCTCACTAGAGGCACAGAGATAGGGGCATGTGGTTGGGAAGAAACGTGTCCCTTATTTAAAAAATGGCTCATTCATTTCTCTGGCCACAATGAAGCACTCGTAGAAAGTGATAAAATGAGTGTCTCATCAGAAGGCGGCAGCTTTGGCCTAGTCAGCCTTAGCCGGAATCCAACATAGCAGAACAACTTTCCTGAGCCCCAGCTGGGGTAACCTCGCCCTTAAAACTCAGAGGAAATGAAACACACACACCCCACACCCAGCTAAGGTAAAGGTAAAGGTACCCCTGCCCGTGCGGGCCAGTCTTGACAGACTCTGGGGTTGTGCGCTCATCTCACTCTAGAGGCCGAGAGCCAGCGCTGTCCGCAGACACTTCCGGGTCACGTGGCCAGCGTGACAAGCTGCATCTGGCGAGCCAGAGCCGCACACGGAAACGCCGTTTACCTTCCCGCCAGTAAGCGGTCCCTATTTATCTACTTGCACCCGGGGGTGCTTTCGAACTGCTAGGTTGGCAGGCGCTGGGACTGAGCAACGGGAACGCACCCCGCTGCGGGGATTCGAACCGCCAACCATGCGATCGGCAAGTCCTAGGCGCTGAGGTTTTACCCACAGCGCCACCCACGTCCCAACCTAGGATTGACTAATTTCCTGGCTCCCCCAACGGAGAACTGAAGCTGCATTAGCTGTGTTGGGCACACCTGTGATTATTACAAAGCACTCTTTTCCCTTTCAGACACACCCTTCTCACCTTGCATTACTAGGGTGGTAATGTGTTGCGTGGAATTGCTTCAGCTGTTCCCAGGAAAGATCGGGGATCTTCAGCGGGTCGCCGCCGGACACAACTGCGTACGTGTGGTCAGGGAGAATCTTGTTCTGAAGGTGCTGGGAGAATACTCTCTCGTTGTCTGTCTTAAAAGAAATCGTTTAGGTAGGAGTAAAAAAGCTTCAGCAAAACTCACCTGCTACTTCAGGGAGCATGTCAGGTAATAATAGGAAACCTGGAAAATAATAGGAAACCTGGAAACCTGGAAAACCCAATAATCCACTGTTTTCTGGGGATTATTGGGTCCTGGAAAACCCAATAATCCCCAGAAAACAATGGAAGGGATCACAAAACTGTAGAGTTGAATGGGTTCCTGAGGGTCATCTAGTCCAACCCCGTTCTTAACCAAGACTCAGGATGGAGTTAAGAGTGGCCCTCAGCAAGTTTCCCAGGTGGGACAGCGGCCCTCAGGCTGAAGAAGCTTCCCCATTTCAGCATTAAATTGTGGAAAAATATACAGATTGATAGGAAAGGACTGATTTATGCTGTGAACGCACTGAAACATTGTGATGAGTGAATGTCGCTGGCTTATTATGGTTTTTGTGAAGAAGCATCATACTGGTACATGCTACCTGATCATTCCTGCGTTACTCCTCTGACATGAGAAAGAATTGATCTTACCTGTAGTGTAGATTTAGGAGCATCCCATGATGTAAATGGCTGCTTCCTACAAGCATGGGTGACCACCCAGACTTAAGCAATGGTTTGTTGACGGCTTACAAATTCTAGCTTGTTAAGGATTCAGGACCCTGTATTTGGGGCTCACAGGAAGCCGAGCTAAACTGTGGATTCTTGGGTTTGTTTCCCGAGCTCATGCCAGGAAGAAGCAAAGCTAGATTGATGGAGCTGTGTGCACACTAATCTACTGCTTGTTTCACAATAAACCACGGTGAGCTAGAAACATTGGTTTCCAACAAATACAGCCAATAGCTCAATTGGACATGATGATGATTTTATTATTTATACCCCACCCATCTGGCTGGGTTTCCCCAGCCACTCTGGGCAGCTTACAGCACATTAAAAATTGTAAAATGTACTATATATATATAAAATGTGCTGTATATATATAAATATACAGCGCTCATCCAGACTTCTGCATGTGCTGTGCCTAGAAAACACATGTCCTGGCTGTTTTCCGCTAGACCCATGCTTTCTACGCATGGGTCCAGGAAGATTTTCCCTTGCCCTGCTCCTTTCCAATGGAAAAACAGCTCTTTAGTGATATATCAGAACAAATGGCAATCTGGGGAAAATCCAAATTCCTGTTAGCTCTGATTGAGAACTAAAGAGCAGGTTTTTTCCAGGAGGGTGATGGAAGCAGCAGAACAAAGGGAGGAGTGGCTAAGCCAATCTGTATGCATGGTTAGGAGAGCTTAACTATGAATGTCCGCTGCTGGGAATCACAAGTAGAGAGTGTGCTCTTGCACTCAGGTCCAGTGTGTGGGCTTCCATAGACATCAGGTTGGCCACTGACAGTACAAGATGCTAGACTTAGATGGGCCTTTGGCCTGATCCAGCAGGACTCTTATTGCGTTCTTAAATTAAAACAATTTTGAAAAAGGAACTTACAAATGCTCCCTTCATCTCATTGAAGACAACTCCTTTGAAGACTAGCGGCGTCTGAGGGTCTGCTGGATCCTCATGTTCTAATCTCCAGCCTTCCTGCCTGTGCAAGATGAAGACACGCAACACAGAGGGGTCAACACTCCTTTGGGCAGCACCGCCCCGTGTGTGTATATGTGCCCAAAACATGAAAGTCTTACCAGAAGTCAAGGTGTCTCAAACAAGGGAAAAACACCGCGTCCAGGTATACAGACAGAAGGTTCTGAAAATCTTTGGGATTTTGGGTGGAAAACGGGTAGAGAGTATAGTCGCTAGCTGTGGGGAAAGATAACAAAATAAATATCAAGGATTTAATAATAATAATAATAATAATAATAATAATAATAATAATAATAAGGATGTCCCAGGGACAATGGGATTCTGTGGCTCTCTCTTTCTGGGAGGGAGGCCTGTCCTCTGAAGCCCCTTCCTAGCAAGGATTGCTGCTGCAACCCCCCTCGTCTGTTGCAATTCTGTGTGTGTTCTAGGGCGAGGTTTTAGATCCACTGGATCCATGCTCCCAGGATGGACAGGAGATGGTGGGGCTATTGCTAACCCTTCGCTCTAATAGTCTTGCTCATCTCGTTTATTAACAGAGCTCCTCTCAGATATTACAGTTAACAGATCAGGGTGGCAGGTGGGGTTTTTTGTAACTCGCTCCCCAAGACCACGATTCCATGGCTATCTACACCCAAAAGTGCCTTACACAGAGTTGCAGCCATCCTCCATTTACCCCACTACCATCTGCAATGACTGGGAGGGGCTCTTCACAATCCCCAGAGACTCTCAACTGCAGATGCCAAAGGGTTAAACCCAGAGGCTTCTGCTTGCAAATGATATATTTTGCTCCGCCTTTGAACCAAGCAGGGCGGGCACATTATCAAGGGCAGCAATCGTCTCCAGATCTGAGCCAGGCGTTAAGCGGACAGTTTTGCAGAAGGTTCCCAGCACTGCGCTCTCGTCTCCTTTTTTCCAAGTCAGTTTTCTTTCCGTCAGTAAACAGACAACAAGCATATATTGATGGGGATCTTGGGAACAGGGTCTACCTTGCCGACATCCCAAATGGGCTATGCATCAAAATCGGGCTGCAGTTTGCATTTTTCCAAGGTCTCAACGCAACGTGCAGAACTCCAATTGCTGCTTAAAGAAAGCGCTGGGTCTCTCAGTAAGTCACATAAGGCTCCTTCCACATATCTGAACCAGTTCTACAGCAACTGACATGCAGTTGAGGCCTGCAATAAAATGTTGCTGCATTTCCTCCTGCCTAAAGGGAGTTTAATGTTCCAGGAACATTCCAAGCAAGGCACTTCATTCTTCTCCCTCCCTACCATGTTATTTTCCAACTGTAACTATACATTCAATATCTGCAGAGCATGCTCAGTCCTGATTTGTGGCTTTTTTACCCTCTTAGTTTTCTTTTCTTTATTTTTGTTCTCGTGCAATGATACACACCGCCCCAAGCATGCATTTACCTCCCCTCTCATTTCCCAGCAGCTTTGGTTTGGCTACAGTCCTGCCGACACTCTCCACTCGTGTTTGGAATTGGATGGAGCGACAGGCACCACAGATTTCATCATATGAGTACGTTGCCGTTTGCACGGGAGAAACGCAAGAGCCTGCTTGTTCCCGTTTGCTCACCTGTAAAGGCATTCATGAAGGTGGAGAGTGACCTGTTTAGCATTTTGAAGAAAGGATCTCGGACAGGATACTTCTGCGAACCACAAAGCACAGTGTGTTCGAGGATATGGGGGACGCCAGTACTGTCCATTGGAGTGGTACGGAATTGAACACTGTAAGGTGATCAGGAAAAGGTTGGAGAGGTTAAAATACGGAAGTAAAACATCACCGCACACATAAAAATAATTTGTTATTCCTATATTGCTGGACCCCAGATTTCCCCTCCTTTTCATGGGAGCTGCATTCTCAGTGGCACCTTAAGAAGAAAGCAGTAGAAACTCACAAATTCTTATACTGATCTCTGACCTTCCAGGGACCTTTCACACAAATTGATGGCCATTAGATGCACCTAGGAGGGTCTCGGAACATACCTGCAAGCTCTAAATGGCAATCCCGTAAAGTCACGATTCTATCCCCATCCCTAGCGAGACTTGCAAACCCTGATCCCAACACACCTACCTGAAGAGATTGTTGGAATCCTCTCTTGCCACATGCAAATATTTGGCTCCCGTCTGATCATGGCTCAGGTTGACAGCAGTTAAGAATAACTCGGGGACAGCTGTCACCTACGGTGGTCAAGCACACACACACACACAAACACATTTATTTCGGTTAATACAAATGGCCACAATCGTTTTTATTATCGTTAAGCTATTTGACTCACACTAACAACGATCTCAGAAGTGAAACAATGCACAAACAAATAAAGGCAAAGGTAAAGCTTTAGGGCCTCTCCAGTGAGCACAAGCTATTCTACCAAGTTGCCTGCGCACAATTCTTACAGAAGGCAAGCAGGTAGTTAAGCACCAAGCAAAAAAAGAAGAAAAGGTAAAAGAGGGGTTAGACATTAAATAAGAGGCGTATGAAATAACGCATGGTGTGTAGAACGTGGATCCAAATAATTTATTCTCCCTCTCATAACATTAGAGCCTGGAGTCACAGAATCAAAAACATGTAGGGACCATGAGGGTCATCTAGTCCAGCCCCCTGCAATGCAGGAACCTTTCATCCAACGTAGTGCTCGAACCCAGAACCTCGAGATTAAGAGTCTCATGCTCTACTGAGGGACGGAGCTATCCCTCCTATACCCAATGCTAGTAATTCTCAAGAGCAGGCACACTGAAATCAATGGACTTAAGCAACCTCTCCATTGCTTTCAGCGGGTCCTACTCTGAGCAGCACCAGCATTGGTTATCGCCCAAAGCAGCCGCATGGTAGGAATTTCGGGGCAGACAAGAGGATGTGCACAGCTTGAACTACGGAATTTGCTACCGCAAAATGCAGTCATGGCCACCAGCTTTAAAGGGAGATTACATGGAGGATGAGGCGATCCAGGGTTATATATCACCGCGACTAGCAGAGGCAGGATGCCTCTGAACCCCTGTTGCTGGGGAACCTTGAGCAGGAGAATGCAACTGTTCTCATGCTATATTTGTGGGCTTACTACAGGCACCTGGCTGGCCACTGTGAGAACAGAAGGCTGGACTAGATGGGTCTTTTAGTCTGACCCAGCAGGGCTCTCCTTATGCTTTTAGCTGTTTATAAACTGACTGGCTGTGCCCCCAGAATCAGCTACAAAATGCAGCGTGTGTGTTCCTCCGCTGAGAAGCTGATGCGGAAATGCCTTCCTGAGTTTTCAAGCTTTTTTTTTTACCATCAGATCAGACAATACTTTCTTGGGAGACCCCAACTTTCTTGGGAGAAGACAGCCAGAGCCCTGAGCGACCAGGAAGACCAGACAAGTACCTGGTTTACTGTGAATCCATGGATGCGATCTCCAGTTTTGTACTGCAGTGCCCTTTCGCTGGCAGAAGTACTCTTCCATCTCCAGAGTCTCTGATTAAATGGCCTGAAACTATATACATAAAAAGAGAGGGGAAGAGGAGAAAGCAAAGAATGAGACTTCCTTTAAAAAATAATAATTGGGGTGGGGAACCTCAGGCTTAGGAGCCAATGCATCAAGTTAAGCAAATGTGTGAGCACAGGGCAGGTGGCACCCATTTATTCAGTTATATAATTAATACAGCTTAGACTAATTAGGGCACAGGAAAATGGAAGGGGGAGGGAGTGCTAGGAGCCAAATCCTGCAATAAGTACCTATAACTCAGGAGCTAAATTCCAGGATGTGAAATCTCTAAGAAAGCTGGTGTTTAGGGCCACACTAGTAGGATACCTTAGTAAACAAGACTTTTAAAACTCCCAATTTTGGAGGAGTAAAAGGGAAGCTCCACTGTGCATACACTTCCACACAGCACAGTTAGCTAGTGGGAGAATCAACTTAGTTTTAAGAAGGGGAGGCCTAGCCTTCTTTAAAAACACCACTTGACTGGAATGGAGAGTGTTGATTCAGGACTTAAGAGTCAGAGTTGGAATGGGCTTTTCTAGAGAACTTGGAGGTCCTCCACTCCAATGTAGGCTCTGCAGTGTGAAATGCAACCACAAAACCCCTGGCCCAACCTCTGCTCAAAGTATCTGCAGGAAGGGAGAGCCCACTATCTCCCAAGACAGCCTCTTCCATTGTTGAACAGCCCCTTACCGCACATTTCTCCTATAAAGTTTAGCTGAAATCTGCTTCCCTCGCACCTTCAGCCCATTTGTTCTAGTCCTGGACTTTGAGAGCACCAGCAAACAGGTGAGATGCAAGTGTAAATCCTTAACTATATCAATCTTAGCTCAGCCCAAGTGTTATAAGGCAAGGCCTTCAAAAATCAAACTATGCAGTCCAGGCTACAGCACAAAACCATTAAAAGAGTCCTGCTGGATCACACCAAATCTTAGGATAGGGAAACCTGTGGTCTTCCGGTTCTTGGGACTACAACTCCCACCATCCTTGACCGACTATTTTGCTGCCTGGAACTGATGGTTCACAAGTCTGATGCCTCCATCCAGGAAGACAACACATGCCTTCCAGCACTGTGGATTCCCAGCATTTGGTGTTTACAGATAAACTAGCATAATAATAATAATATAATAATAATTTATTATTTATACCCCGCCCATCTGGCTGGGCCTCCCCAGCCACTCTGGGCGGCTTCCATAAAAACCAAAAATACAATAAAATATCACATGTTAAAAACTTCCCTGAACAGGGCTGCCTTAAGATGTCTCTTGAATGTCAGGTACTTATTTATCACTTTGACATCTGCTGGAAGGGCGTTCCACAGGGTGGGCGCCACTACCGAGAAGGCCCTCTGCCTGGTTCCCTGTAGCTTTGCTTCTCGCAATGAGGGAACCGCCAGAAGGCCCTCGGCGCTGGACCTCAGCGTCCGGGCAGAATGATGGGGGTGGAGACGCTCCTTCAGGTATACTGGACCGAGGCCGTTTAGGGCTTTAAAGGTCAGCACCAACACTTTGAATTGTGCTCGGAAACGTACTGGGAGCCAATGCAAGTCTTTCAAGACCGGTGTTATATGGTCTCGGCGGCCGCTCCCAGTCACCAGTCTAGCTGCCGCATTCTGGATTAGTTGTAGTTTCCGAGTCACCTTCAAAGGTAGCCCCACGTAGAGTGCATTGCAGTAGTCCAAGCGGGAGATAACCAGAGCATGCACCACTCTGGCGAGACAGTCCGCAGGCAGATAGGGTCTCAGCCTACGTACCAGATGGAGCTGGTAAACAGCTGCCCTGGACACGGATTTGACCTGTGCCTCCATGGACAGCTGTGAGTCCAAAATGACTCCCAGGCTGCGCACCTGGTCCTTCAGGGGCACAGTTACCCCATTCAGGACCAGGGAATCCTCCACACCTGCCCGCCTCCTGTCCCCCAAAAACAGTACTTCTGTCTTGTCAGGATTCAACCTCAATCTGTTAGCCGCCATCCATCCTCCAACCGCCTCCAGACACTCACACAGGACCTTCACCGCCTTCACTGGTTCTGATTTAAAAGAGAGGTAGAGCTGGGTATCATCCGCATACTGATGAACACCCAGCCCAAACCTCCTGATGATCTCTCCCAGCGGCTGCATGTAAATGTTGAAAAGCATGGGGGAGAGGACAGAACCCTGAGGCACCCCACAAGTGAGAGCCCAGGGGTCTGAACACTCATCCCCCACCACCACTTTCTGAACACGGCCCAGGAGGAAGGAGCGGAACCACTGTATAACAGTGCCCCCAGCTCCCAGCCCCTCAAGACGGCCCAGAAGGATGCTATGGTCGATGGTATCAAACGCCGCTGAGAGATCCAGCAGAACTAGGAAACAGCTCTCACCTTTGTCCCTAGCCCGCCGGAGATCATCAACCAGTGCGACCAAGGCAGTTTCAGTCCCATGATGAGGCCTGAATCCCGACTGGAGTTGTTCGGCAACCGCTCGCTCAATCACCTTGCCCAGGAATGGAAGATTTGAGACTGGGCGATAGTTGGCCATCGTGGCCGCATCTAAAGATGGTTTTTTAAGAAGCGGTTTAATAACCGCCTCTTTCAGCGGGTCTGGGAAGGCTCCCTCACGGAGGGAAGCATTCACCACCCCACGAAGCCCATTGCCCAGTCCTTCCCGGCTAGCTTTTATAAGCCAGGATGGGCAAGGATCCAGGAGACAGGTGGTTGGTTTCACTCGTCCAAGCAGCCTGTCCACATCCTCGGAGGTAACAGATTGGAATTGATCCCACTCAACTTGACTAGACAGAACTCTAGCACTCTCCCGCCCCGGCCCTGCTCCCACGGTGGAGTCTACTTCTTCCCGAATCTGGGCGATTTTATCTGCAAAAAACTTTGCAAAATCATTGCAGGAGAACATGTGGCCCGTACTGGGCCCCGATGTTGCAGGTGGTTCCGCTAAATTGTGAACCACCTGAAAAAGTCTCCTGCTGCTGTTTTCTGCAGATGCAATAGAGGCGGTGAAGAAATTCTTCTTCGCCGTCGCTATCGCCACTTGGTAGGCTCGACGTTGAGCTCTAACCTGTGTCCGGTCAGATTCGGAATGAGTTCTCCGCCACCGGCGCTCTAGCCGTCTCAACGATTGTTTCATTGCCCTCAGATGCGTGGAAAACCACGGGGCTGTCCGGGCTCCATGCAATCGGAGAGGGCGCTTCGGAGCCAAACAGTCAATAGCCCTGGTTAACTCCACATTCCAGCGGGCCACCAGGGAATCAGCTGAAAGGCCATCAACATGGGATAAAGCATCCCCTACCACTCTCTGGAAACCATTTGGATCCATTAAGTGGCGGGGGCGGACCATCCGAATTGGTCCCACCTCCCTGCAGAGGGGATGGGTCGCAGAGAAGTCCAGTTGCACCAGGAAGTGATCTGACCATGGCACTTCTTTCGTTTCGCTTTTACTTAGTGTCAGATCACCAACATCCATAGAGGTAAACACCAGGTCCAAGGCATGTCCACGGCTATGGGTTGGGCCAGACTTATTCAGGGACAGCCCCATGGAGGCCATGCTTTCCACGAAGTCCCGAGCGGCCCCTTGTAAGGTCGTGTCGGCATGGATGTTAAAATCCCCTAGGATGACCAAGCTAGGTGTCTCCAGGAGAACATCCGCCACGACCTGAAGCAGCTCGGGCAGGGAATCGGGCAGGGAATGCCGGCCAGAGTCAGAAAGTTGGGCTTCTCACCCCTAAATAAGACCACTGCTCCCAATACTTCACAAAACCCAGCCGCCAAGAATTCCAGGGAGAAATGGGGGATGTTTTCAGCAGCGCCTTCCACCCAACCCCACCCACCCACAATTCCTCTCTTCTTTTATCAGTCCCAGGCCAGCAGAGGAGGTAGGTGTGGCAGCAGGGAGAGACAGTTAAGACAAAAAAAGCCTCCTTCAGGGGGAAAAATGTCAGAAAGCAAGCTTTCATCCATCAGATTTTCCAGAAAGGTTATTATTCCCCCTCTGCTTAAGAGTTTTAAGCGGGCAGCGCATGGCAGAAAAAATAGGCTTATGGGTGGCCAAGTACTAAAAACAACAAGTGCTGGGGTCAAAGACAACCATAAAAAAGCAAAACCCTTTCCCCCATCAGTCCAAATGCAGAAAGTGCATTCTGCACATGTTCAGAGCCTCCCTTTACCTCTCACTCTCCAGTAAGAAACTCAAATAATAGAAAACGGGGGTTCTGGGCGTCGGTTCCCCAGGGGTTCCTCCTAACACCCCCCAAGCAGTATGACCCATGGAAAAGGATGAGGGAAGCTGCAGCCCGATCATTTCTAGGGGATGAAACCCCGGCTCGGAATACAGGGTTTCATAACCGCGGGAGAAAGCTGAGGAGGAGAAGGGGAGCCTCTGAGCACGTGCAGAGTGTTTCTTCGCCCCGCCCGGAGAAGCCCCCACCCCCACGAGTCGACAAGCGGCGGATGCTGCTCACCGGCCGGGACTCGTCCGCGCCAGTTGCCGCCCCGCCGCGCAGAACCGGCCCCACATGGCGCAGCGCAACCTCCCCCGTGTCCACCGCGGAAGAGAACGGAAGAGGCGGCCGCGCTGCCCCGGACGACCCCGCGGAGCGCATGCGCGGGACCTTTTCGCGGCGGGGGCGCGGCGGGTACCAGACGGGCGTTAGCTCCGCCCCTGGGGCGGGGCCTCTCGGGTGAGGGAGGGCTGCGGTGCTCTGCCCCTTTCCCTAGCGAGGCTGTTTCCCCGCCCGCTCCTCGCATCGCTCTTATTTCCCTGGGAAGCTTTGCGACAGGGCTCACTGGCGCAGCTTGGCGATTCAGTCCTGCCCGCGTTTGCTGGGCGCTGCTCTATCTGCCCTCCCTTTAAAGGGAATAAGGAGTTGTAGTTTGTTCAGGGTGCTGGGAACTGTAGTTTTACAGCTCACTGGATTCATTTGCGCGAGGTGGATGCAGTGCCAAATTTACGTATAAACTAAACAAGCTATAGCTTAGGGCCCCACTCTCTTGGGTCCCCCCAAAAAAGTTAAAGGGGAAAAAAACCCCTGGATGTACATTTCCATAATATAAGATAAAAAACAAATAAAATAAAACCTACATACAGCAACAGTGTGTTGTGTTGTGTAGGCTCCTATTTGTCATGTGCAAATGGCTTTAGATACCTATTAGGTCCATAAATTGCCATATAGGTAAAGGGTAAAGGGACCCCTGATCATTAGGTCCAGTTGTGACGACTCTGGGGTTGTGGCGCTAATCTTGCTTTATTGGCAGAGGGAGCCGGCATACAGCTTCCGGGTCATGTGGCCAGCATGACCAAGCAGCGGCATAGCGTGGGTTGTCAGCACCCGGGGCAAGGCAAGTAATTTGCGCCCCCTAACCCCTAACCTGCCGCCGCTGCCAGCTTTTTCTTGCTGCTGCCTGGGCTGGGGTATTTACGGTAAGGTAGCCGCGGTGGCGGGTCTGTGTCAGGTGATCTGAGGCGAGTTGCCGCTGGCGCTGCCGCCCAAACGAAGCCGTTTGCCCGGAGGAGGAGGAGGGCAGAGAGGCGAGGAAAATGCAACATGGCCCAGCAGCTGCAGCAGCAGCGGCGGTGGCGGGGCTGTGAGGAGGGGCTGCCTGGCACGCCCTCCGCGGCGATGCGTGGGGACCGCGGTGGGGACCGCGGTGAGCGCTGAGAGCCGCTGCCAGCTCGTCGGTTCTGCGAGACATGGGGCTCTGCTACAGCCTGCGCCCGAGGCTCTTCGGCGACTCCGGAGGCGGCGAGCGTGCCCCCCCCCCCAGATGTTGCGCCCGGTGCGGCCCCCCCTGCACCCCCCACGCTACGCCACTGTGACCAAGCCGCTTCTGGCGAACCAGAGCAGCGCACGGAAACGCCGTTTACCTTCCCGCCGGAGTGGTACCTATTTATCTACTTGCACTTTGATGTACTTTTGAACTGCTAGGCTGGCAGGAGCAGGGACTGAGCAACGGGAGCTCACCCCGTAGCGGGGATTCGAACCGCCTACCTTCTGATCGGCAAGCCCCAGGCTCTGTGTTTTAACCCACAGCGCCATCCGCATCCCTATATAGCATATATTCAACACAAAAAACAGCAACAATTTGTTGTAGACAAAGGACAGCTGGACATTTAAAGGACCCCATTACCTTTGGTAGCTTAGGGCCTCATCAAACCTAAATCCGGTCCTGGTTTCTGGGTTCATAGGATTGCAGCCTTCTAGAATCATAGAATCTAATGAGTTGGAATGGGCCCCAAGGGTCATCTAATGCAGGGATCTCAGCTAAAGCATCCCTGACAGACGGCCACACAACCTCTGTTTTTTTGTTATTATTAATTTATTTAACATAATTATTACAAAATATAAGCAAAATAATGCAAATACATACATATATATTTCAGATAAGTACACATGTATAAAAAGAACAAAAGAGAAAAAAGGAAGAAAAGAAAAAGAGAAAATAAAGATAAAAAGAAGTCTATTGCACTGCTGAACTGCTCTTGCTGACAGAAAGTTTTCCCCCCGAATGTTTAGTCAGAATCGCCTTTCTTGCAACATGAAGAATATATATATATTAATAACATTATAAAGGCCAGTGTAGATCCAGCCCAGGTGAGGTTCAGCAAAATGTGTCCTGATTTGCAAAGAAGCCGAATCATCTGAGGCGATGCTCCGGTTGCCCAAGTTTATTTTAATTAGATTGCAAAGTGTATCTTTTGACGCAACAAGCGGAAAGCTTATTGCAAAATAAAATAAACTTAAAATAAGATTGGTTGCCAACTGCAGAACGGATTCCTCCGAACAACAAAGGCTGGCGTAACTGAAAGCAGGAAGGCCTTGATGCTTCTGCTCTTAAGTGGGCAGCTGGTAGGTCGGCATAGGTCAGTCTTCCTCTAAATCATCTCCCAAGTAGGAAATGTGCCCCCTGAAACCTCAAGACTGGCAAAGAGCTTGTCAGCATAATAATAACTTGGGGGGAAAATAACCCTAACCACAGTCAATGGATTGAAGCTCTGAATGAACACGTCCAGAATGCATGAATATTCTTGTTTCATCTTCCCCGCGATACCCAAATGAAGGGAATGATATCACGTACTCGGGTGCAGAATGAGGTTCATTATGTTCTGCAACATGTCTTTCCTACCTTCCATTGAAGCAGAGGATTCTCTTTCATCTCCGCTCCTAATGAAGACCTGCTACCTCTCGCTGCTTAATTATTAAAGGCACAGACAACTGAGGAGATATTCTGTCAGATTCTTGGCTAGATTGGTAAATGGGGAGGGGGGAATTCTAATTATTATTTCTGATCCATCTGGAAGTGAAGCTGGAGGAGTAGATGGGAAGGGGCAAGGGCTCAAGGATCCCTTCTCTGCATTATATATATATATATATATATATGCAAAAAACGCAGTGCTACTGCCTGTCTGCGCAGCCCTATACACAGGAAAGGGATGTAGCTCTGTGGTAGAACATCTGTGTGGCAGGCAGAAGGGCCCAGGTTCAATCCTTGATGTCTCCAGGTAGGGATGGCAGAGATTCTCCTCTGTCTACTTAGAGGTAAGGCCACATCCGCACCATATATTTAAAGTGCACTCACTCCCACTTGGAGATTCAAGTCCTCTCTCTGGCACCTGGAGGGTGCCAGGCAAAGCTGGACTTCTTAGTTGACCCCAAGCTCAGCATGAGTCAATAGTGTGATGCAGCAGCAGCAAAAAATCTAGTGCTACTCTTGTTGTTGTTTAGTCGTTTAGTCGTGTCCGACTCTTCGTGACCCCATAGACCAGAGCACACCAGGCACTCCTGTCTTCCACTGCCTCCCTCAGTTTGGTCAAACTCATGCTGGTAGCTTCGAGAACACTGTCCAACCATCTCATCCTCCGTCGTCCCCTTCTCCTTGTGCCCTCCATCTTTCCCAACATCAGGGTCTTTTCCAGGGAGTCTTCTCTTCTCATAAGGTGGCCAAAATATTGGAGCCTCAGCTTCAGGATCTGTCCTTCCAGTGAGCACTCAGGGCTGATTTCCTTAAGAATCAATAGGTTTGATCTTCTTACAGTCCATGGGACTCTCAAGAGTCTCCTCCAGCACCATAATTCAAAAGTATCAATTCTGCGGCAATCAGCCTTTTTTATCGTCCAGCTCTCACTTTGTTAGCAAGGTGATGTCTCTGCTTTTTTAGAGTGCTGCTCTAGGCTGTAGCAATAGAAGTACAGTGGTACCTCGCAAGACGAATGCCTCGCAAGACGGAAAACTCGCAAGACGAAAAACTCGCAAGACGAAAGGGTTTTTGGTTTTTTGAGTTGCTTCGCAAGGCGATTTTCCCTATGGGCTTGCTTCGCAAGATGGAAACGTCTTGCAAGTTTGTTTCCTTTTTCTTAACACCGTTAATACAGTTGCGACTTGACTTCGAGGAGTGTGGTAGCCTTTTTTGAGGTTTTTGAAGACTTTGGTGATTTTTGAAGCTTTCCCAAAACTTTTCCGAAACTGCTTCGCAAGACGAAAAAATCGCAAGACGAAAAAACTCGCGGAACGAATTAATTTCGTCTTGCGAGGCACCACTGTATAATGTCCAGATCAAGGGAAGTAACAGTACCACTCTATTCTGCCTTGGTTGTACCATGTCCAGTTCTGGACACCAAAATTTAAGGAGGATATAGACAAGCTGGGACATGTGCAGAGGAGGGCAACCAAAATGGTCAAGAGTTTGGAAACCACGCCTAATGAGAAAGGTTGAAGGAGCTGAGTATGTTTAACTTGGAAAAGAGGAGACTGAGAAGAGATACATGGTGTGACCGGAAAGTTTGGTGAAGGGTCACAGAAATCGGACTGCGAGAAATATTCAAAGATACATGCCTTCAAAGTAGGCCCCCCTCTGATACAATGCACCGTTGACGTTTGTAGAACTGTTGGAAACTTCTGGAGAATTCCTCTTTTCATACTGCTTTCAGTTCCCTTGTCAACAGCAGCTTGGACGTGCGAAATGTTGGGAAATCCATGCCCTTTCAGTGCAGATTTCAGTTTTGGAAAAAGAAAGAAATCCGGTGGGGCCAGATCGGGAGAATATGGAGGGTGGGACAATTCAGTAACCTCAGTAACGATTTCACATGGAATATGCAATTTTTCCACCACCATTCGGAGGGACAAACGCCAATCCTGCAATAACTCACAAACTCTTTTGACACTTGCCGCCATTCTGCTCATCAACTGTCTGCCAGACTGAGGGCCATCTTCAATGGTTTGCCTCCCTTCACGGAAACACTTAAATCACTCATACACTGTCTTTTGAGTTACTGCTTCATCTCCGTACACAACTGTGAGCATTTCGTGGATTTCCGATGCCGATTGTATGTGCAAATATTTCTCGCTGTCCGATTTCTGTGACCATTCACTGAACTTTCTGGTCACACCTTGTATCTTCAAATATCTCAAGGGCAATGGAGGATGGAGTAACCTTGTTTTCTCCTGCTCTGGAGGCTAGGACCTAAAAAAACCAATGGATTCAAGTTCCAAGAAAGGAGATTCCGACCAAACATCAAGAAGAACTTTCTGACAGTAAGAGGTAATCAACAGTGGAACAGACTCCTATGAGAGGTTGTGGACTCTCTTGGAGGTGTTTAAACACAGGCTGAATGGCCACCTATCATGTATGAGCGAACTGAGATTCCTGCCTTCCAGGGGTTTGGACTAGATTACCTTGGGGTCCCTTCCAACTCTGCAATTCTGTGATTCTATGATAGGTCAGCCCTGAAGGTCAGGCAACCCTGGTCTTTATTGTTGTACTTTCTCAGGACTGAAAAAAGAGAGTCACGAAACAGATGTGCTTCTGCAGCATTTTTGACATTAGATCTCCTTTAATCATTTTCTACTTTAGTTAAGTGTCGCTAATGAGGTCATGTTTGTATGTTGTCCTTTGATCTATGGTTTCCCCCATCCATTAACTTTATTCATTCCAACACTCATATCTTCAAACTCCCCCCCACACACACACCTAAAAAAACCATCCCTTTTTCTTCTTTCAGGAAGATCTTTACTGTATATAGCTAACTAAAGTTCTTATCTAAGGTATTGTTCTTCCTTTAACTCCTGGTGAGATACACTGCCATTGATCCCTGGATGCTGAGATCAGGAGAATGAAGGCAAAAGATCACTCGGACAAAGTTGAATCAACCCCTTATTTTTCATCAGTATCTCTGATAATTGGTATATACAGTTTGGGGGTGGTAGCTACAGCAAAATACAGTACTGCAATCTTGCAGGCTTTCTTGTATATAATTCTCTCCTAACCAAGTCATTTTTTTATTTTTCAGTATTAACTGGTAAGGACAGGGTGTGGGAGAAAGCCAAGAGCAATCAATATATGTTTTTTTTTAATAATAAAAATCTATTTCTTGTTTTCCAGTGCCTATGCTATCAGTAGGAGGGAAAAAACCCACAAAAGTTTTCTGAAGCCATCTAACCAACCTTCACAAGGTTGGTGTGGGTATTACAAAAAATGTGTGCGTGTGTGTATACAGTGGTACCTCGGGTTAAGTACTTAATTCGTTCCGGAGGTCCGTTCTTAACCTGAAACTGTTCTTAACCTGAGGTACCACTTTAGCTAATGGGACCTCCTGCTGCTGCCGTGCTGCCGGAGCACGATTTCTGTTCTCATCCTGAAGCAAAGTTCTTAACCCGAGGTACTATTTCTGGGTTAGCGGAGTCTGCAACCTGAATCGTATGTAACCTGAAGCATATGTAACCTGAGGTACCACTGTATGTGTGTGTATGTGTGTGTGTATCAGACCTAGATGTTCTGCACATGTAGGTGAGATTGTCGGAGGCTGGTGCAGGGTGGTTCACATTGTATATACATTGTCAGCGTATGAGAGTCAACTTCTGGGGCATCAGAGGTCTTCGCCCCCACCATAGAATATTTGAGGCCCTGCCCCAAGTTGATGAACATTGCCATTCAAATGGTGTGTGTGCGCCGTGTCATGTGATCGATTAGTTGATACATCTCATCAATATGAAGAACAAGGAGATATTTCTATTTTGCTACCAGATTTAAGGACCAAATCATTTGCATAGGGGGCAGGGGAAAGCTGTGGTTGAAGCCAATGGAAGTTTTTATTCCTGTGCAAATTGCCAGCATGGCGCCCCCCAGTCTAAACCAGGACCGCAGCAGGAGATTGTGGCTGCACACTTATCTTGGGGGTAAGTCCTCCCACTGAATTCAATGGGTCTTATGTCACACTCAGCTTATGTAGACAAACAGCCATGCAGTCCGTTGAGTGGCGCTGTGGTCTAAACCACAGAGCCTAAGGCTTGCCGATCAGAAGATCGGCAGTTCGAATCCCCATGACGGAGTGAACTCCTGTTGCTCGGTCCCTGCTCCTGCCAACCTAGCAGTTCGAAAGCACGTCAAAGTGCAAGTAGATAAATAGGTAAGGTAAATGGCGTTTCCGTGCGCTGCTCTGGTTCGCCAGAAGTGGCTTAGTCATGCTGGCCACATGACCCAGAAGCTGTATGCCAGCTCCCTCGGCCAATAAAGCGAGATGAGTGCCGCAACCCCAGAGTCATTCACAACTGGACCTAATGGTCAGGGGTCCCTTTACCTTTACCCAGAAAGACATCTGGGTAATCTAGGGTTGCCATATCTTGTAGAGCAAAAAAGGATAGCTGCTGCCAGCCCAACCCATGGAAAGAGGCATGCGGGTGCATGGGCCTACCATAATGCCCACATGCCTCAGACATTTCCTTTAAAACCCAGACATCTCCTTTAAAGTGTAAAAATATGCCCAGATGGGCATATTGGCCCCACAAAAGAGGACATGTCCTGGTTTTCCCAGACATATGGCAACCTTGATTTACTGGCAGTGAATTTGCTCAGGATTGGCATGTTTACTGGGAAGTCAACCCTGGGGAGTTCAAGGCAGCTTGCTTCCAACTTTGTGAGCCTGGGATCACTGCCTTCTCCATTTCCAAAGGGAGCAGGTGTGAATTGGGTCAGTATCCTGATCTGCTTAGGTAGCAAGGTCAGAGCGTGCATCTCTCAGTGCAGCCACGATCCCAGAGAGAAATGCCTTTTCTGAGGCCTGGAAGGCAGAATGCCATGACAGCATAAGCCAACTTAATCCTGTTTAAGAAAGAAAGAATAACTCGAGGATTCACATTGGTTAGATGGGATATTCTTGGGCTTTGCTCTGGTTACACTGTACTCTGTCAACATCTATTGATTCCAAGTGGCTGTTCAGATTTTCCTCGCTGTCTCCTTAAATTAAATTAGCCTTGCTTTGCTTAACACACTTTGGAATCCAGGACTGTTATTTGAGATATAGCATGTGTGTGTTTGTGTTTTAGAAAAGGGAAAGTGATTTCTCCAGCCTTGGCTGTTCCCAAAACCCACAACCTCGAGTAGCCTTTCTCCCCAAATTATAGCAGGGTATGCAAACCTTTCTGGGCCGGCAGGCAGATTTACAAATTAGAGAAACTGCCATGGGCCACACACCACACTGCAACCAAGCGCACATTGCAGCTGAGTTTTGTTGAATATAACAGAACGCTGGTACCAAGCCTAATTTCAGCAGGAGGAAGGAAGAGAGACAGTGCAGGCCTCTAAGAGTGCGTGTGCTCCTGCGGGCAAATAATTACGATTATTTCAGTTATGCAGTGCTTCCCATGGGGCGTCCTGAAGCAATTTACAACTTATTCATTTGTTTCATAAAGTTTATAAATCACTTGATTGTTTTTTAAAAAGCCCTCAAGCAGTTTACAAAAATAATAAGGCAATAAAATTATCAGTTTGTTTGTTTTTTTTTTAAAAAAATTGAGCTCAGCAATAAACTAAAAACAGATTAAAGCACATCTCAAGATCCTACATCTCTGGGTAGGCTTTGTCTAAACAAAAATGTTCTTAGCAAGTTCTGAAAAGAGTACAGTGAAGGCACCTGCCTGGTATCAATAAGCAGGGAGTTCCAAAGGTGCCGCTACACTAAAAGATCAATTTCTTTCCAATGCGGAATGGATAGATCTCAGTTGGATGTAAAAACAATGATTCAAAAGCAACGGGAATAAAGATTTTGTTGAAAGTAGAATGTCTTCAGCAGGTAACAGAGAAGGCGCCTGTTTGATACGCAGTGGGAGGGAGTTCCGCAAGGTAGGTGCTGCCACACTAAAGGCCCTCTCCTGCAGAACTTAGTGGTTGGCTGGTGGTGAGTCAATCTGTAAGATATCCTGGTCCAAAGATGTATAAGGCCAGCTCTTGGACCTAGCTTGGTAGCTAATTGGCAGCCAACTTCAGTTCTTTTCACAGCAGCATATGATGGCGATATTCTTCCCTGGTGAGCAGTCAAGCTGCTGCTTTTCTCACGAGCTGCACCTTTTGAGCCAGCTGCAAGCGCAGCCCCATATAGAGCGCATTGCAGCAATCTCACCTGCAGCTTACAGGCGAATGCGCACTTGTCATTTCAGCTTTCCTAGTCATTTCAGCTGCATAATATAGAGAGCAGTGAAGTGGTACATTATGAAGTACAGTGGTACCTCAGGTTACATACGCTTCAGGTTACACACTCCGCTAACCCAGAAATAGTGCTTCAGGTTAAGAACTTTGCTTCAGGATAAGAACAGAAATCGGGCTCTGGCGGCGCGGCAGCAGCAGCGGGAGGCCCCATTAGCTAAAGTGGTGCTTCAGGTTAAGAACAGTTTCAGGTTAAGTACGTACCTCTGGAACAAATTAAGTACTTAACCCGAGGTACCACTGTACAGTGGTGCCTCGGGTTACGAACACTTCTGGTTACGAACACTTCGGGTTATGAACTCCGCTAACCGGGAAGTAGCTGCTCCTGGTTGCAAACTTTGCCCCAGGATGCGAACGGAAATCGTGCGCCAGAGGCGCGTGCCATTAGTGAAAGCGCACCTCAGGATAAGAACAGTTTCAGCTTAAGAACGGACCTCCAGAACGAATTAAGTTCGTAACCAGAGGTACCACTGTACATCCTTGAAGACCTCATCGTGACAAAAGAGGCTCGGGGAAGGTGTGTGTTAGTATCTGCAGGTAAGGTCCAATTTTGCATCTTAGCAAAATGAAGCTTGGGTACTGATGGGGTCTTGTTGATCTCTTCAAGCTGTTGACTGGGTGCTGGCAGTCCAGGGATGAGCATACATGCCAGAAGTAGCTCACGGCGTGGTATCTTACTGAGATAATGTGTTTTTTAAAAGCTCCCTCCTTTGCCAGTTTGATATTCCAAACCTCGCCAGCCTCTCCTCCTGCGACTCTCATTGATTTCAATCTGTCCCACATAACTGCAGCACGCTGGGCTGCCCATAAATTTCCATTAAACAGAATCATGCGTATTAAGTTGTAAATATGAATAAAAGGGCTTTAAATAAGTAGATTGCACAGCTATATTAACCCGCCATTTGGTTTGCCAACTTTATATTAAAAGCATATTTTCTTGCAACGATCGAGATGCTAGATGTGCAAAATAAATAGGCCCTAGCTGTTTTTTTCCTGTTGAATTAATATTAATGTTTGCTTTTCTTTATTGCCACATTTCCCAGCTGCATCAAATGCTGGCAGGGTTGCTAGGATAATATGTTTGAACGGGTATAGAAGGTTATTGTAAATAACCTCTCACTGGTTTTACCAGTGACAAGCAAAAACCACTACGGAGTACAGTGGTGCCTCGGCTTTTGAACATCTACGTTGACAAACATTTTGGTTTTTGAACACTGTAAACCCGAAAGTAAATGCTTCGGTTTTCAAACTTGCCTCGGAAGTCGAACATGCCATGTGGCTTCTATATTAAGTTTCCCGTATTGAGTTTTCTGTATTGAGGCTTCCGTACTGAGTTTTTGGTTTTTGAACGTTTTGGAACTCGAACAACCTTCTGGAATGAATTACATTCAAAAACCGAGGTACCATTGTACATTGCCCTACCTAGCTGCAATTTCCTTCTTGGGAAGGAGTGGAAGAGGAGGAGCTAAGGCATGCACAGCGGGGCATGCAAATTTAGTTTATTAAATTTTGCCCTGCCCTTATTTTATAGCACTATTTATTTTCACGACGACCTTGTGAGGTAGGTGCAGCTGAAAGATTGTGACTGGTTTGAAACCTTACCTTTAAACTGCTATAATATCACTTTAAACAGTCATGGGCCCCCCAAAAAGATTCTGGGAGTTGTGGGCTTTGTTTATATTTAGGATGCTGAGATTTGCTAGGAGACCCACAGAGCTACACTTTACAGAGTGGTTTAACAAACAATCCCTCTTCCCAGGCAACTCTGGGAATTATAGCTCTGGGAGAGGGATAGGGGTATTTTAACAACTCTCAGCACCCTTAGCAGACAACAGCTCCCAGAATGCTTTGGGGGCAAGGATGCCCACAAGCAGCAGCGGACAGTGTTTTGGTCTGGAGGCACCTACACAAGCTTTCCAGCTGGTGAGCCACTATTATCAGGAGGGGTGTAAGTTGAGGCTCTGGTAAGGTTGGTGCATACACTATATCCACAAGGAAATGCAGTCCTCGGGCTTAAGGAAAAGTCCCCCACTCCTGCTTTACAACAAAATCCAGGCTAGAGGTCTGGATTTGGTACAAGCTAGCTTCCTATGGAGGGACGCGGATGGCGCTGTGGGTTAAACCACAGAGCCTAGGACTTGCCGATCAGAAGGTCAGCGGTTCAAATCCCCGCAACGGGGTGAGCTCCCATTGCTCGGTCCCTGCTCCTGCCAACCTAGCAGTTCAAAAGCACGTCAAAGTGCAAGTAGATAAATAGGTACTGCTCTGGCGGGAAGGTTAACGCAGGTTAATGGCTCTGGTTCCCCAGAAATGACTTAGTCATGCTGGCCACATGACCCGGAAGCTATGCACTGGCTCCCTTGGCCAGTAAAGCGAGATGAGGGCAGCAACCCCAGAGTCGGTCACGACTGGACCTAATGGTCCAGTCCCTTTACCTTTACCTAGCTTCCTATGGCTTAGAAAATGAGCAGCTCTTTCTGATTTTGGGGTGATGGTAGCCTAAACTAGCTTATTTTGCAAGCCAGTCAGATTCCAGCCTGGGAGAAGCTACTCCATCTTTTAAGAATAGTAGGACCATTGCACAAAATCTAAATAGATTCACCTGCATTTTATTCAGAATGGTTTTCGCTTTACACGGTCATCTTCCCTGCCCTCAAGAGGCACAGAACCACAACTCTTCTCATAAAAATGGAAATAACATATTGGAAACTGGGCACTTCCTGGGATGGCTCCGCATCTGACTCCAAACATATATAAGAAATATCCAGAATCCTGCAAAAAAAAACAACACCTTATTGCAGTTTGCAACCAGCTCCTCAGTTAATTCAGTTAGCTCCTGCTTACTATCTAGCAAAACAGCTGAAATCCTGTTAATCCAGGCATTTGGTGACTGAAAGATAGTGTTGCTGGCAACCTTGTAATTGAGGGTAGGTGATCATTTTACATGTTTTTATATTGCTATTTTTTAAAAGTTTGCAATTGTTTTTCAATGTTTACACACACACTATTGTTTTTTCCACCCCAGGCTGCTTTGGGAGGAAGCGTAGAATATAAATGAAGCAAACAACAGTTGGGAAAGCTCAGTTGGTAGAGCATGAGACTCTTAATATCAGGGTCGTGGGTTCGAAACCCGCAATGGGCAAAAGATTCCTAGATGATCTTTGTGGTCCCTTCTCACTCTATGACTCTATGAAACAGTGTTTGTGGCAAGCTGCTCTGAGGGCAAAATAACACATGAGGGCAGCAGAGAGCAGCAAAACAAACCTCCGGGGGGGGGGGGGGGGGAGAGAAGAAGCAAAACTTCAAAGACTGTGGAATATCAGAGAAGTCCTTGTACACTGTGCAGTGTTGTCTACAGTCCATTGGCTTCACATGAGATGGCTTTGCACAAAGAGAAGAAGGTTAATTATTTACTCTTTGGGGGGCAAGACATATGACCGGTCTTTTCCGTTGGCATCTGTGCAAATGGAGAAGCATTCTCCATTCATATGTTGCACAGTTACTGATTCCTGCAGCTCACTGAAGACTCTTCAACAGCAGGACAGAATCACAGGAAGCTCGCTTGCACAGATTTACCCTGTACATTTAAAGCCCACCCAACGCACACTTAAAACACCACTTTCTCCCAAACAGTTCTAGGACCTGTAGTTTGCTAGATGCACTGGGAATTGTAGTTCTGAGAGTGGGAACCTACAATTCCCAGCATTCTTCGGGGGAACTCATGTGCTTTTTCGAGCACAATTCAAAGTGTTGGTGTTGACCTTTAAAGCCCTAAATGGCCTCGGTCTAGTGTATCTGAAGGAGCGTCTCCACCCCTATCGTTCTCCCCAGACAATGAGGTCCAGCACTGAGGGCCTTCAGGCGGTTCCCTCACTGCGAGAAGCAAAGCTACAGGGAACCAGGCAGAGGGACTTCTCAGTAGTGGCACCCGCCTTGTGGAACGCCCTCCCATCAGATGTCAAAGAGATAAACAATTACCTGACATTCAGAAGACATCTGAAGGCAGCCCTGTTCAGGGAAGTTTTTAATGTGTGACATTTTAATGTATTTTAATGTATTTTTGATCTTTGTAGGAAGCTGCCCAGAGTGGCTGGGATAATTATTATTGTTATTATTGTGTTGTTGTTGTTGTTGTTGTTGTTGTTGTTACATGTGTGTTGAATGAATATGTTTTAAACGTAGGGTGTTGTCACAGAGTGCGCCGGTCAGTAAATCACAGTTAACTCTTTATTAGCAAAAACATGATTTCCGCAAACTTGGCTGAGCGTCAAGCCTCATGAGCACAGCACCTCATTCCCTGTGGGCCCTACTCCATGAAATCAGTTGCCGAGACTGAAAGTCTCCACCTTCCCACCGCCGCCTAAGTCCCATCCTCTCCAGCGCTTTCGGAGATTGCACCTGCCGCATTGACTAGGACAAAATGTGCATGTTGAATGAATATAAATTAGTGAAAACAGCATAGACAAATGTGCCTATTCAGACGAATGCTGAGAAACATGGCTGGATTTTCACGAGAACCTTTTTGTAAATGTGAAAATATGGAGAAGTGAATTTAAGATTGGTGGGAGGAAAGAGAAAAAAAGGAGAGAAACTGAACCTGTCATATTTGCCAATCTGTCACAAGATCACTTCTCAGGGGA